>NW_026652282.1:14912669-14988976 GCF_009828535.3 Hylobates moloch
AAAAAAAAAAAAAACTGTTCCTATCTGTACCATGGAAAGGAAGGAACTATTCATCAATAGAAAGAAAGAAACTACTGAGAAATGAAAACTTACATTTATACAAAAATGTGGACATGACGATTCATAGCAGCTTTACACCCAATAGACAAAAAATAAAAATAAAATAAAAACACAACCCACCAGACGTCCCTCAGCAGGTGAATGGTTGAACAAAACATAGTATATCCAGATATGCAATACTATTCAGCAATAGGAATAAACTATTAATAGAAAAAACGACCTGGACGAGTCTCTAAGCTGAGTGAAAAAAAAATCCAATTCCAAATATGATTCCACTTATACAACAATTGAAAGAGATAAAATTATAGAGATAGAGAAGAGATCAGTGGAAGCCAGGTGTTAGGGATGGGTCATGGAGTGTTAGGGAAGGGTGACCTGAGAGAGTTGGTGTGTTTATCAAAGGTAACCCAACAGCGCCTCATGCTGATGGAAATGATCTCTACCTTGACTGTGGTGGTGGGCACACAAACCTACTGGTGGAATAAAGCTGCATAGTACTAAACACACACACACACAAATAAATACAAGTAAAATGGGACATCTCTATAAGATCTGTGGCTTGTATAAATGTGAATATGCTGGTTGTAATATTTCTGTTGTATTTTTGCTAAATATAATTATTGGGGGAAATTAGGTAAAGGGTAGTCAGGATTTTTCTGTCTTATTTCTTTATACCTGTGTATGATTTCTGAACTACCTCAATATGAAAAGTTTAATTTGTAAAAAGCTACCACTAAGAATTAATATTAAGAATGTTGATGAATCTAGATGAGAGGGCTGCTTGTGATATCCATTATTTCAAACTCACCAAAATTAGAAGTGATGGGAAGATTTGAAAAGGCTGGATGTGGGGCACTCGTATTTCCCAATAAAGCTGGGTAACACACTGTCTGAGAGTTATTTTCCACATTGGTTTCTGTTGTTCCTGGCATTTCAATACGTATAATTTTCTCAGCTATTGAAAAAAAAAGAATGCTCAATCATAAATTCTACATGAGGTAAAACTATTCTTCTGGAAAAAAGGTAAAGACATTTCTCAAACAAAAGAAAACTAAAAAAATCTGTCCCTAGCCAACTTATCCATATAAAAGGTAAAAGGAAAATCTCCAGGCCTGGCGCAGTGGCTCATGCCTACAATCCCAATACTTTGGGAGGCGGAGACAAGTGGATTGCCTGAGCCCAGAAGTTCGAGACCAGCCTGGACAACATGAGACCCCACCTCTACAAAAAAAATTTAAAAATTAGCCAGGAGTGATAACAAGTACCTGTAGTCCTAGCTGAGTCAGGAGGCTGAGGGAGGGTCACCTGAGCCCGGGAGGTGGAGGCTGCAATGAGCCATGATTGCACCACTGCACTCCAGCCTGGATGACACAGTGAGACAAAAGAAAGAATGAAAGAACGAAAGAGAGAGAGGAAAGAAGGAAGGAAGGAAGGAAGGAAGGAAGGAAGGAAGGAAAGGAGGGAGGGAGGGGAGGGGAGGGGAGGGAAGGGAAGGGAGGGAGGGAGGGAAGAAAATGCTAAAACAGAAAGGGTATGATGAAAGAAATCCTGGAGCATCAGGAAGGAAGAAAGACTGATAAAAGACCAGAAATATAGGCCGGTAGCAGTGGCTCCACCTGTAATCCCAACACTTTGGGAGGCCAAGGTGGGCGGATCCCCTGAGGTCAGGAGTTCAAGACCAGCCTAGCCAACATGGTGAAATCCCGTTTCTACCAAAAATACAAATATTCGCCGGGCGTGGTGGTGGGTGCCTGTAATCCCAGCTACTTAGAAGGCTGAGGCAAGAGAACTGCTTGAACCTGGGAGGTGGAGGTTGCAGTAAGCCAGGATCACACCACTGCACTCCAGCCTGGATGACAGAGTGAGACTCTGTCTCAATTAAAAAAAAAAAAAAAAAGGAAAGAACAGAAAAAAGAAAGATAAGAAATATAAATATGGAGAAACTGGATCACCCATACATGTAAAGCCTTACTGGAAAAATGTTTGGCAGTTTCTTATAAAACTAAACATGCTAGTACCATAAGACCCAGCAATTGTGCTCTTGACATTCATGACAGAGAAATGAAAACTTATATTTAATTATCCAAAAACCAGTATAGGAATGTTCAGAGCAGTTTAGTCCTAATACCAAAGAGTAGGGAGGGGGAAAATAATGGCCTTCAATTGGTAAATGGTTAAAAACAACTATTGTATATCCAAACCATGGAAGATTATCAGAAAAAAAAGAGGAACAACTGATACACACAACAACCCGTATAAGCCTTTAGGGAATCATACTGACTGAAAAAAAAAAAAAAAAAAACCTACATGCCATAAGATTCCCTTTATATTACACTCTTATAGTGACAAAATTATAGAGGCCAGTGTTTGTCAGGGGTTAGGGAACAGTCAATGGGGAAGAAAAGGGTGACCTGAGAGAGGTGGGGGTGGTTATCAAAGATGAGGCAGCCTGGTGGTGATGGAAATGTTCTATGCCTTGACTGTGGTGGTGAGAATCAAACCTATTCGTGGAAGAAATTTGCACAGAAAGAAATACAGATACACCCACAGATGATCATAAGTAAAACTGGGGATATCTCAGTTATATCTGTGTATTGTATCAATGTCAATATCCTGGTTGTGTTAATTTACTATAGTTTTGTAAGATAGTATTGCTGGGAGAAAAGGGTAAAGCATAAAGGGGATGATTTCTATTATTTCTTACAAATACATGTGAATCTAAAATTATTTCAAAATAAAAATGGCTGGGCGTGGTGGCTCACACCTATAATCACAGCACTCTGGGAGGCCAAGGAGGGTGGATCACCTAAGGTCAGGAGTCAGAGACCAGCCTGGCCAACGTGGTAAAACCCCGTCTCTACTAAAAATACAAAAATTAGCCGGGCATGGTGGCATGCCCTATAGTTCCAGCTACTTGGGAGGCTGAGGCAGAAGAATCTCTTGAACCCAGGAGGCGGAGGTTGCAGTGAGCCGAGACCACACTACTGCACTCCAGCCTGGGTGACAGAGTGAGACTCCGTCTCAAAAAAAATAAAAGTTTAATTTTAAAAATGAGCTACTACTAGCTTGCATTAAGGATGTTGATCGATCCAGATTCAATAGTGTCACTTGCAATGCAGCATCTGAAACTCACCAAAATTAGGTGTGAGGCCGGCAGATGAAGAGGAAGAACATGGGCCACTGCCATTTCCCAAAGAAATTGGGTAATTCATTGTCTGAGGGTTGATTTCCAGCCTGGTTTCTGCAATTCTCGGCATACCTACAGAAAGAACATTTTTCAAGTGCTTAAGAACTCTCAACAGTGAATTTATACATAGTGAAATTCTCCTTGAGTAATGATATGGTTTGGCTGTGTCCCCACCCAAATCTCAACTTGAATTGTATCTCCCAGAATTCCCGCATGTTGTGGGAGGGACCTAGGGGGAGGTAATTGAATCATGGGGGCCAGTCTTTCCCATGCTATTCTTGTGATAGTGAATAACTCTGATGACATCTGATGGGTTTATCAGGGGTTTCTGCTTTTGCTTCTTCCTCATTTTTCTCTTGCCACTACCATGTAAGAAGTGCCTTTCACCTCCTGCCATGATTCTGAGGCCTCCCCAGCCATGTGGAACTGTAAGTCCAATCAAACCTCTTTTTGTTCTCAGTTTTGGGTATGTCTTTGTCAGCAGTGTGAAAACAAACTAATACAAGTAATGAACAGGCAATAAGGACATTCTCACATGAAGGAAAACTAGGATTACTTATCCCTCATAGACTTGCCCTTAAAGAAAGGCTAAAGGAAAATCTTTATGCAGAAAGGATATGATGAAAAAATTGATCTTTGGGCATCAGGAAGAAAGAAGGAACAGAAAGAGCAGAAATATGCATGCAGAGAAATTGGATCACTCAGATGTTACTGGTGAGGAGATAAAATGATACAGCCCCACCTTTCTGCCTGTGGACTCCGCTGAAGAAGCATTGTTAAAGTCTCTCTTCTCCCTGCCTTCATGTCTAAGTCAGAGCCTCCTAAAGAGCCCGAACAACTGAGGAAGCTCTTCATTCGAGGGTTGAGCTTTGAAACAACCAATGAGGGCCTGAGGAGCCATTTTGAGCAATGGAGAACGCTGACGGACTCTGTGGTAATGAGAGATCCAAACACCAAGCGCTCCAGGGGCTTTGGGTTTGTCACATATGCCACTGTGGAGGAGGTGGATGCAGCCATGAATGCAAGGCCACACAAGGTGGATGGAAGAGTTGTGGAACCAAAGAGAGTTGTCTCAAGAGAAGATTCTCAAAGACCAGGTGCCCACTTAACTGTGAAAAAGATATTTGTTGGTGGCACTAAAGAAGACACTGAAGAACATCACCTAAGAGATTATTTTGAACAGTATGGAAAAATTGAAGTGATTGAAATCATGACTGACTGAGGCAGTGGCAAGAAAAGGGGCTTTGCCTTTGTAACCTTTGATGACCATGACTCCGTGACTACTGTGAATAGCCACAACTGTGAAGTTAGGAAAGCCCTGTCAAAGCAAGATATGGCTTAGTGCTTTATCCAGCCAAAGAGGTCGAAGTGGTTCTGGAAACTTTGGTGGTGGTCGTGGAGGTAGTTTCGGTGGGAATGACAACTTTGGTCGTGGAGGAAACTTCAGTGGTCGTGGTGGCTTTGGTGGCAGCCGTGGTAGTAGTGGATATGGTGACAGTGGGGATGGCTATAATGGATTTGGTAATGATGGAAGCAATTTTGGAGGTGGTGGAAGCTACAATGATTTTGGCAATTGCAACAATCAGTCTTCAAATTTTGACCCATGAAGGGAGGAAACGTTGGAGGCAGAAGCTTTGGCCCCTATGGGGGTGGAGGCCAATACTTTGCCAAACCATGAAACCAAGGTGGCTATAGTGGTTCCAGTAGCAGCAGTAGCTATGGCAGTGGCAGAAGATTTTAATTAGGAAACAAAGCTTAGCTGGAGAGGAGAGCCAGAGAAGTGACAGGGAAGCTACAGGTTACAACAGATTTGTGAACTGAGCCAAGCACAATGGTGGCAGGGCCTAGCTGCTACAAAGAACACATGTTTTAGACAAATACTCATGTGTATGGGCAAAAAATTCGAGGGCTGTATTTGTGACTAATTGTATAACAGGTTATTTTAGTTTCTGTTCTGTGGAAAGTGTAAAACATTCCAACAAAGAGTTTTAATGTAGATTTTATTTTTTTGCATCCATGTTGTTGATTGCTAAATGTAATAGTCTGATCATGACGCTGAATAAATGTCTTTAAAAAAAAGATATAGCCCCTCTAAAAAAATTTTTTTAGCATTTTCTTGCAAAACTAAACATGGAGTACCATATGACCCAAAATTGCATGCAAACTTGTTTACACAAAAACCAGTACATAAATGTTCATAGAACTTTACTTGTATTGGCCAAAAATAGAAAACGCCCCAGATGTCATTCGATGAATAAACAGATAAACAGTTATACATCCCTACTATGGAATAGTACTCAACAATAAAAATGGAGGAACCATTGATGCATACAACAATTGGTATGAATCTCGAGAAAATTATGTTTAGTGAAAAAAAGCCATGCTCAAAAGGTTACACAGCATTTAGTTGCATTTAAGTAACAATACTCAAATAATGAAATTCTGGCAAGCAAAGTGAGATTGCTGACTATCAGTAGTTAAGACAGGGCAAGATGAGAGCCAAGGGAGATTGGGGGAGGTGGCTGTGGTTTTAAAAGAACAATGTGAAGGATCTTTGTGGTGATGATGGAAATGTTCTGTATTGTAACTAATAGTGGACAAGTAAACTGACTCATGATTAAATTTCATAGAACTAAATACACACACACAGATGTGGATTTAATCAATGCCAATATCCTAGATGCAGGATATAGTTCTTTAAGATGTTATCATTGAGGAAAATGGGTAAAGCATAAATGGGATCTCTGTACAATTTCTTACAACTACATGTGAATTCAAAATTATCTCAAAATAAAAAGCCTAGCTTTTTTTGTTTTTAAAGAGCTACCACTGACTTCCATTCAGGATATTGATGGAAAATAAACTCTCAGCCACAAATTCTATGCCCAACAAAACTATCCTTGAAGAAAGTAAGGAAAATAAAGACATTTTCACATGCAGGAACACTAAAGAAACCTGAAAAAAAGGCTGAAGAAAAGTATTCAAACAGAAAGGAATTGATGAAAAAAGAAAATATAGAGCATCCAGAAGGAAGAACAATAGAAATAACAGAAATATGAATGTGGAGAAGCTGGATCACTCACGCATTGCTGGTAGAAATGGAAGATAATACAGACTCTCTGGAAAACTATTTGGCAGTTTCTTATAAAACTAAACATGCTAGTACCATAAGGCTCAGCAATTACACTCTTGGCATTCATGACAGAGAAATGAAAACTTATATTTACAGAAAAACCTGTTCATGACTGTTCATAGCGGCCTCACTTCTAATATCCAAAAACTGGAAAAAAAACAGTTTGATGCCTTTTCAATGGGTAAATGGCTAAACAAACTGTGGCATAGCCATACTATGAAATATAAATCAAAAATAAAAAGGAGGGTAGGCTGGGTGTGGTGGCTCATGCCTGTAGTCTCAGCACTTTGGGAAGCCGAGGCGGGTGGATCATTTGAGGTCAGGAGTTCGAGACCAGCCTGGCCAACATGGTGAAACCCTGTCTCTACCAAAAATACAAAAATTAGCTGGGCGTGGTGGCACACACTTGTAATCCTAGCTATTCAGGAGGCTGAGGCATGAGAATTGCTTGAACCCGGGAGGCAGAAGTTGCAGTAAGCCAAGATCGTGCCACTGCACTCCAGCCTGGGCAACAGAGTAAGACTCTGTCTCAAAAAAAAAAAAAAAGAAAGAAAGAAAGGAAAGGAGGGAACTCTTGATACATGCAACAAGCTGGGCGAGTTTTCAAACTGCTGATGTCAGGTGATCCACCCGCCTCAGCCTCCCAAGTGCTGGGATTACAAGTGTGAGCCACCACGCCCAGCATTATGTATCATTTCAAACTCACCAAAATAGGGAGGGATGAAGACAGATAAAGAGGCAGTATTTTGGCCACTGTAATTTCCCATTGAAGTTGGGTAATTCACTGTCTCAGTGCTGTTTTTACTGCTGTTTGCTGGTCTTTCTGGCATTTCTATAAATAAAAAGTTTTCAAGAGCTGTAACACAAGAACTTCACCCACAAATTCTATACCAAGCAAAATTATCCTTCAAGAAAGAAAGAGAAACAGATATTCACACACAAAGGAAAACAAAAAGAATTTGTCCCCAGCAGACTTACCCTTAAAGAAAGGTTAAAGAAAACTCTTCAATCAAATAAAGAAAATGATGAAAGAAGGAATCTTGGAGCATCAGGAAGAAAGAACAAAAGAAAGAGCAGAAATATGCATTTAGAGAAAGTCGATCACCCATATATAGCTGGCAAGAATGTCAGATGGTACAGCACCCCTGGAAAATAGTTAGGCAGTTTCTCATAAAACTAAACATGCATATGTCCAAACTCATCACATTGGGTATAATAAATATGTGCAGTTTTTTCCTTATCAATTACCATGGTTTGAAGGTATCCCTTCCAAAATTCAGGTGTTGCTAATGTGATCGTATTAAGAAATGGGACCTTTAAGATGATTAAGCTATGACGGCTCCTCCCTCATGAGTGGGATGGAGGCCCTTATAAAAGAGGCTTCACACGGCATTTTGAAATCTTGTCCTTCTACCTTCTGCCATGTGAGGACACAGTGCTCCTCTCTTGCAGAGGATGCAGCCCTCACCACACAGACAAACCGGCTGGCACCTTGCTCTTGAACTTCCCAGCCTCCGGAGCTGTAAGAAACTACACTTCTGTTCTTTTTCAGTCACCCAGTCTATGGTATTTTGTTATAGCAACACAAACAGATCAAGACATTAATATCTCAATAAAGATTTGTTTTTTAAAAAAAACCTAAACATGCAATTAATATATAACCAGCAGTTGCACTCTTGGGTAATCATGTCAGAGAAATGAAAACTTCCATTTACACAAAAACTTGTATATGAATTTTCATAGCAGCCTTACTACTAATAGTCAAAAAGTGGAAAAATAATTTCCTTCAATAGATGAATGGTTAAACCATGGCACACCTATACCATGGAATGGTACTTGGCAATAAAGGAACTACTGAAACACACAACTTGGTTGAGTCTCCAGGGGATTACGTTGAGTTAAAAAAAAGCCAGTACCAAAAGGTTACATAGTATATGCATCCAATTATATAACAATATTGAAGTGACAAAATTATAGAGATGGAGAAGAGATCACACTTGCCAAAGGTTAGGAATAGGTAAGTAGGGGAAGGAAAAGGAGGATGGGTTTGGTTATAGAAAGGCAATACAAGCAAACTTTCTGGTAATAGAACCGTTCTGTATCTTGACTATGATAGGAACATACAAACTTTCTCATCTGATAAAATTGTTTTTAAAAAAAGCCGAAAGTCAGACACACAAATGAATACAAACTACAGTCTTATGAGATGTTACCACTGGGGAAAATTGGGGAAAGGGTATCTCTCTGTATTATTTCTTACAACTACATATGAATCTATAATGGCTTCAAGATAAAACTTTTAATTTAAAAAATAACTAACATTAATTTGCATGAAGGGTGTTTTAAAATCTAGATTGAAGAATGCTATCTGTAATATGTGTCATTTCAAACTTGCCCAAATTGGGATGGATGCAGAAAGATGACAAGGCTCTACCTGCGCCCACATTTCCATTTTCCAGTAGAGCAGAGTAATTCACCACACCAGGGTTATTTGCCAGACTGGGTTCTCCTCGTGACAGACCTGCCATAGGTAGTGCTGTAGTGGCGTTGGCAAATGGGATGACAGCATGGGTACTTTGAGCACCTCCACTGATAAAGTTCCATGGCATACCAAAACAAGGAAAGAAGCCACCTTGTGCGACACACGGCCATAATGAACTTGAGGAGACAATTCTGGGATATGATAAACTCTCACTGAGGTCTGCTTCCTGCAGTTCACGACATGCTGCTGACTCAAGAGATGTTACAGCAGGGCTGGCCCAGGCATAGGTTTCCTTCCTTTCTGCTGGTGGTGATATGCTAGACTGTACCTATCCAGGGTAAGAGAACAGAATGAGTAAAGTTATTTTCTTCGGTTCCTAGACTTCAATTTCTCCATGAGACATACAATCAAAACTTTTTTGTGTAAATCCAGACGACCTCTAAAATGACACCAACCCAGGATAAATCAACTGTAACTTAAAATGAGGCTTAAAAAGTTGATTAAAAAAAACCAAACATTCCTATGTATTTTCCTTGCAACATCATTTTCCATTGTTAAGGATAAATGCTGTACTTTGATTATATGATTTTTATTCTTCTTCAACCCTAGATTTTATACATGATAATTACTAACATAAAAATACTCAGTGTTGTAATCTGTCAGACCTAAACTTCAGCATTCTTCCAAGGGAATTTTAGTCCCTCATATGCTATTAAAGTAAGTAGAGAAAAGCCTTGCTAATCTCAGAGTTACTAGTTCTCTATCAATTCTAACTGATTTGTGTCTTTAGGAGCTAGAAGTTTATCAAAGTTGTAAAAATGTTTTTGTAACACACATTTCATCAAAGGTGGTTGCTCCCAAGAGCATTGCACTTCTGAAACAGCTCCACAAAGATGGTCAACCTGCATAGTGGTATTTTCAATCAGATCTTCTAAATTCTATTATATTTAAAAATAGTAGCTCATATTTCAAAAGAAAAATAACATATGTGAAAATGCCATTAAGTCAAATGTTAACTGTCAGACACAACAAAAGTTCTCAAGCCATCAGAAATGTCTTGCTCCTATTTGAGGCCTGGCTGTAGGTGACACAAAGCCAGGAGGCTGAGCTCAGGAGCCCCAACATCCCCTCTGCTGCTCTACCCCATGCAGGCACTGAGGATGCTCTAATGCCAGCAAATGAAAGTGCCACAATGCCTCTACACCAGCACATTGATGATGAAGACACTGCGCATCAAGGAAGGTGCTATTTTAGGAAAGAAATCCTCAAATCTGCTAAAAGGCCAAAGACTCACTTTATAATGTTCATATGTAACATATATGTTCATATATGTACAAATATGAAGTCTATATTATATACAGACAGTGAGTGTTCCACTCCAGAAAGAACATTGAGCCAAATATAACAGATGTGACTTTTGGCTTCAAACATTTTAAAATCATGCAGTCAACAACTAATCTTACAAAACCATTGAGTACACATCCCCTACGTGCCAATCAAGCATATATGACTGATAAAAATCTGAGAATTCTTCTTGAAATACACAGAAACTTTGGGCAAAAAAAAATACACTTAAACAAAGGGCCAGAAACATTTCCTCATTCACTCATTCAACTAAACCTTTATTGACGGCCTTCCACCTGGCAGAACTACTTTGCTATGTGTTGGAAACATGGACTGAAAAAAAGCTCCTAGCCAGGCACGGTGGCTCACGCCTGTAATCCCAGCACTTTGGGAGGCCAAGGCAGGTGGATCGCTTGAGCTCAGAAGTTCGAGACCAGCCTGAGCAATACAGCAGAACTCCATCTCTAACAAAAACAAAAACAACAACAACAAAAAACTCCGTCTCTAGAAAAAAAAATACAAAAATGTAGCCAGGCATGGTGGCATGCACCTGTAGTCCCAGATACTTGGGAGCCTGAGGTGGGAGAATCACCTGAGCCTGGGAAGTTGAGGCTATAGTGAGCCATGATTGTGCCACTGCACTCCAGCCTGGGCAACGGAATGAGACCCTGTCTCAAAAATAAATAAATAAATAGATAAATAAATAAATAAATAAATAAATAAATAAATAAATAATAAAGCTCCTGTCCTAGAGGAACTGCCATCTCAGCTGGGAGAGAGACAAGAGAGGATTCCAACAGACAAAGTGATTAGCAGCCTGGAACAGTGGTTTGCAAAGTGATCCACAGACTGGCAGTATCAACATCACCTGCAAGCTCATTAGAAATGCCAAATTTCAGGCTGTACCCCAGACCTCTGGAGTCGGAAACTCTGAGAGTGGGAGCAGTGGTCTATGTTTTCACAAGCCCTCCAGGTGATTCTGATGCTCCCAATGAGAACCACTGGGCTATGGCACTGAGGTAAACAGTGCAAGCTCTAGGGGAACATGGTTGGGGTCAAATACTAGAGTCCAGCCACTTATTGGCTGTGTGACCCTGGGCAAGTTACTTAACTTCTCTGTGCTTCAATGTCCTCATGTAGGGAATCGGGATGAAAATCTCTCTTAGGGTTCTCTTGAGGACAAGAACCTTGCTATAGTATTAGGTTAATACTAACAGTAACAACACTACACTATGCCTGGTCCAACAGTGCTCAGCAGTCTCTTCATGTTACTATTGTTATTATCAGCACCATGACACAGGCAGGAACAGGAGGCTAAGCATGCACAGAAGAGTGGGCCTAACTCAGGCTGGCAGTCATGGCGAGCTTTTCAGAGGAGGTGAGGTCTGAGGTGAGAATTAAAACATGAGAAGGTGCTCACCAGGTGAGGATGCATGGAAGGGTTTACAGGGTAGAAGAAAACAGCAGGTTCAAAAATACCCAGAGAAAAACAGGAAGCCAGATGTGGAGACAGCGAGTATCAATGACATTCCAGGAGCGAGACTGTCATGGGAAGGAGAGAGTGAGGATGACAGCAAAGGAGGGATAGGAGGCAAGAGAAGTGGCTTCTCCAACATGTGGGAGAACATGTAGAGGGGAAGGAGGGTCAGGAGCTAGAGCCAGAGGAGAGAGAGAGGGATGCCCAATGGGGGGCAGCTCTGAGTTCTGGGAGGGGACTAGATGCAGAAAGAAGCAAGGATGTCAGCCCTGGCCACTAGAATAGTCAGGAAGGGGTCAGAAGAAGGGCGGGGATGGGGGCAGTTGGTTGGCTGTGGGGACAGATATGAGGAGTCGAAGGAGAGGACTGCCCCAGGCGCTCCAGTGTCTCCAGGAGTGAAGAGGCAGGACTAGGGAGCTGAGGTAGGCCGGGGACTGCCAACCCAGGGCATCCTCCTCTGCTCCCAGCTAAGCAGGACAGAGGTAGACTCAAGAGAGAACTGGGATGAAAGAACAAGGCAGGCTGCAGCGCCACCCCTGTGATCTAGAACGGGCAGGGAAGGAAAAAGCCAGCCCCTTAGGAGCAAAGGAGAGGAGCCACTGGGGCCATTTCAGGCTGACTGTGGCCCTAGGCACCTCCTCCCACAGATGCTGCCTCCCACCCCAGTGTGCAGGCTTGCCGAGGGGGACCCTGGCAGGCTAAGGAGAACCTGCTCCCTCCCTTCCCAGCTCGCCTCTGCACCCTCTTCCCCCCAAGACTGCATGTGTCCCTTGGAAGCACTCTGCTTCTGTTCTCCCCCATGATCATGATAAACGCCCAAACAATTTTACTTTCCAAAATATTTGAGCTCATTCCATTCAAGAAACATTATATACGGTAAGAAACATTTTTTTAAATAAACCTTCATTACCTCTGGCTTATAACTCACAAAATCCCCGGTAATCACATCTTTACCAACATGGTGATTCTTACAATACCCCCTCAAAACCACCTAAGGTATGGTTCTTTACAAAACCTTGATGGGCTGCCATTTTGTTTCCATTGAGACATCTTGATACACATTGAAGCACATACTAAATTTCATCCAAATCAGCCAATTTCCTTTAAGGATTATTTTGGAGAAATTAAATGCGAAACAATCTAGATGAAAGAGGCTTAACTACATTTGATCAGTTATGGGCTTTTTTGTGAAAAAAAAAAAGGGGGGGCTATAGAAATTATTTTTACTTCAAACTTTCCACCTTGGGATACTGTTCTAACTAGAAATTTTTTGAAAAATGTATCACAATGAGATGATAATCATACAGAACTTGACACAGCAAAATTTCTATTAATAGTATAATGGCGGTCAGGCACAGTGGCTCAAGCCTGTAAGCCCAGCACTTTGGGAGGCCGAGGTGGGCAGATCACCTGAGGTTAGGAGTTTGAGGCCAGCCTGGGCAACATGGCAAAACCCTGTCTCTACTAAAAATACAAAAAGTAGCCGGGTGTGGTGGCACGCGCCTGTAATCCCAGCTACTCGGGAGGGTGAGGCAGGAGAATCGCTTAAGCCTGGGAGGTAGAGGTTGCAGTGAGCCGAGATCACACCACTGCACTCCAGCCTGGGCAATAAGAGCGAAATCCTGTCTCAGAAAAAAAAAAAAAAAAAAAAAATAGTACAATGGCATTAAATGTGACTAAAAATTTTTTTTAGCTCAGTATTTCAGAAAACTACATTTGAGAGACAGAACTTCATACTTTACAACAGTGTTGGAATCCGGAAAGATGGTTTCAATCATTTTCATCACAAGAAACTTCATTGTTCTATTAGCATTATAAAAAATAGGCCAGGTGCGCCCCGTGTCTGGGAAGAAGTGAGGAGCACCTCTGCCCGGCCGCTCCGTTTCGGAGGTCTACCACGGAGGCCAGAAGCAATGTGGGGGCTGGACGTGGTGGCTCACGCCTGTGGTCCCGGCACTCTGGGGGGCGAGGCGGGTTGATCACTTCGGGCTAGGAGCTCGAGACCAGCCTGGCCAACATGGCGAAACATGAAAAATACAACAGACAAACCAACCAACCAACTCAGTGACAACAAAACAGGTCTACCCTGGAGTCATACTCTAATTTTTTCTATTTTCCTCCCTTTCTGATCCTTTATCCCACTTTCTTTTTCTTCCTCTTCCTTCTCCCTCTTCTTTGTCAAATTGAGGATTGAGTTATTATCACTGATCCATATAAAGTCCCTCTCACATTTATTTTAACTCCCACCCCCCATTTCTATTCCCCCACTTCCCATGTGCAACCTTCCTAATATGTCTGATATGCATCTTTTTGTTTGTATGTATTTTTAGAAAATGTTTATTGTTTTTGTGTGCAAATGAAATTTAAAATCCTAATTACCCTTGATTGATTTTTTTTTTTTTTTTTTAGACTGATTTGCAGTGGTGCAATCTCAGCTCACTGCAACCCCTGCCTCCCGGGTTCAAGCAATTTTCTACCTCAGCCTCCCGAGTAGCTGGGATTTCAGGTGCCTGCCACCATGCCAGGCTAATTTTTGTATGTTTAGCAGAGACAGGGTTTCGTCAACTTGGCTAGGCTGGTCTTGAACTCCTGACCTTGTGATCCACCCGCCTCAGCTTCCCAGAGTGTTGGGATTATAGGCATGAGCCACCACGCCTGGCCTCCTTATTTGATCTTTACAAATTATATAAATGTATTAAGTTACCACATGTTCCCTGAAAATATGTACATCTGTTATGTATCTATAAAGAAATAAAATTTAAAAAAGAAAAGAAAAAAAAAAAATAGGCCAGGTGCAGTGGCTCACACCTATAATCCCAGCACTTTGGGAGGCCAGGGCAGGTGGATCACAAGGTCAGAAGATCGAGATCATCCTGGCTAACACGGCAAAACCTTGTCTCTACTAAAAATACAAAAAATTAGCCGGGCGTGGTGGCATGCGCCTGTAGTCCCAGCTACTCAGGAGGCTGAGGCAGGAGAACCCCTTGAACCCAGGAATTGGAGGTTGCAGTGAGCTGAGATTGCGCCACTGCACTCTAGCCTGGGTGACAGAGCGAGACTCCATCTCAAATATATAGATATAAAAAATAAGTAGTCAATGTCTAATATCACTAGGAGCCAAAGTAAGCATTATAAAAAGAACACTTTAAATATTTATATTTTTAAATTCTTTTTGTTTCTCCCCTATGTCCCAGAGGATTTCAGAAGTCCTATAAAGCCAAGAAAAAGTAAAACCAAAACCCATTCATATGAGAATAAAAGAGCTGATTAATAAAGGAGGTAGGCAAAGAATTTATTATATAAGAATCTAGGTTTAAGAAAAGCTACTGAATATCAGTATGAACATATAGTTTTAATATATAGCGAGATCGAAATATAGATGTATGTGTATGCATGGATTAGGATACCTACATTTATTTTCTAGTTCTGTCCACTGAGAAGGCCTAGGATCAGTGACACAAGAGGAGCAATGAACACACCTAGTGTCCAGATCTTGGTTTCTAAATACCAGTCTCTGACTAAAGGAACCAGGGCTCCTTAGAGAAAAGTTGAATTCCAGAGCTAAGACAGGGAAAGTACAGATAAGCCTAGACTATCTTGTGATGTCAGAAAACAAGTGAGTACACAAAAAAGGTGGGGGAAGTCAAAGGCCATGGGAATCAACTGAAGGAGCTCCCAATAGCCAAAGCTGGAAAATTTGATCAATGAAGAAATAATTACAATACTGGATTATAACTCATATAATGCAATAAATGTCCATGAGTCCATATTAATATGAATATACATAATTGAACAAATAAATAAGTGTGAGATAAAAAACAGCTCTTCCTTGCAAATGCATTCCAATTAATAAATCCAGAAGGAATAAGGGAAACAGGGAATCAACATAAGGCACACACTACAATAATGGCTGCTGCAGGTAAAATCCATGCATGTATACTAACATATCTCGGTGAGTTGAAGAGAAACAGGATATTAGCACAGTCTCAAAATCCCCTGCCACCCAAAATCTTTATCGTGGGCAATAAGGAAAAATAGTAACTTTACTACGGAAAAATCTGGAAAACATCATGTTAACCAAGTGATCAATGTTAACATCACCAATAAAAAAAATATCAACACCACGTATCCCCCAATATGATTCAATGAGGAGATAACATCACTCGTGTGTTACTCTTGCCAAAAATGCATAATCTCAATCTATTCAAGAGAAAGTATCAGACACACCAAGATCGAGACATTTTGTAAAATAACTGACCAGTAGTCATCAATAGCGCCAAAGTCATGAAAGACAAGGAAAGAATGAGGAGCTGTCACAGACTAGAAGAGGCTAAGGAGACACAACTAAATTCAATGTGGGATACTAGATTTTATCCTGGAACAGAAAAAGGACATGGGATTTGGCAGGAATGGCAAAATTCAAACAAGGACCACAGTTTAGCTAATAGTACTAAACCAATGTTTATTTCCTGGTTCTGATAACTGTGCTGTAATTATTACAACTACCATAATTTTAAGTTATACAGGTAAGTTAACATTAAGGGAAGCTGTGTGAAGCATACATATGAGAATTCCCTGAAATATTTTTGCAACTCTTCTGTAAATCTATAATTATTTTAAAAATTAGAAAAGCTAATGAAACTGGGTACAAAAATGCTGCGAATTTCCTATTAGATAAGGAAAAGAAGGAAACAAAATGCTTCAGAGCTCATTGTCTAATGAAAAGAAGCATACAGATTCAGGAGAGAGAGATATTTCCTTAAGCCTGAGTTCAGAGTAATTCTATAGTATATATGAAGACTGAAAAAGAATCCAAATTGCTTTCTTGGAATGTATTTGGCAATGAGCATTTAATATTATATAAAGATTCAAAGTCTGGTATACGTTCATTAATGATACTTCCACCTTCTTCACAATCAAGTATTCATGTTATTGTCTAAGGAAAATTTATTAATACACCAAAAGAAAATATGAAAGAAAGAAAAGTTCAGAACTTCCATTTCATTTTCGAGAAGCACCTAAGGTCTATGTGTGATATCAAAGGACCTTTGCCCATTGCAAATCCCACAACTACAGGAAAAGATATATTTGCAGAATTGTGTTCTCATTAACCCAACTACACTTAAGACACCATTTTCATCAAGCTTAACCATTTATATACTTCGTGGTAGATAAACAAGTCTTCTAGCACCAGAACTGCTTTAAAAGCAAGTATTTCTAACCATGAACAAAGAACCAAATGTTAAATGGCTTTTGATTTTCAAATAAACCAACAGTGACACTCTGTGGACAAGACAGGAAACACTTAACCATCTATTTTTCTTGATAAATTAATCTGTAAATCATCTTAAAATATTTTTTGGAGTAAGGCAGGGTATAAATAAGTAAACAGACAGTAAATAACCATTATATTTCTGTATAATTATTCTAAGGATGAATTGTGGGCCATAAGAATAATTTTAATATAAATATACCAAGTAGTTACCTACTTCTTTGTTTCAAAATACATGATAAAAAATTAACCGAATTAGCCCAGCATTACAAACTTATTAGATGGCAAAATTATATCAAATTATAATAGATATTAATAATTGTAAACACAATATTACCATCTTACCCTTGTATAGTGCTTCATGCTTTCCAAAGTGCTTTCAGATAATTATGCACAAAACCATGACACTGGGCAGACAATTAGCATTATCCCCAAAAATGAAAATATTGAGGCTGATAGAAGTTAAGAATTGCCTACACTACTTATGTGGCACTGATATCCACATCATTATGTAAGTAAACAAATACATTTTCTGTTAAGCCAAATTATATATAGTTGAATAATCTATTTTATTCAACTTCAGAGAATATAGTGGTAATGTAAAACAGTACGACCACTTAGAAAAACTGGCAATTTCTCATAAACTTTCACCTACCCCATTACCTAATACTTCCACTCCCAGGTATTTACCCAAATTAAATGCAAACATAGGTTCACAAAGAGACTGCCATAAGTATGTTCATAGTCGCTTTACTTCTAATAGCTCAAAACTGCAAACAACCCAAATGTCCATCAAAAGAATGGATAGGCCAGGCGCGGTGGCTCACGCCTGTAATCCCAGGACTTTGGGAAGCTGAGGCAGGCAGATCACCTGAGGTCAGGAGTTTGACACCAGCCTGGCCAACATGGTGAAACACCGTCTCTACTAAAAATACAAAAATTAGCCAAATGTGGTGGCGGGCGCCTGTAATTCCAACTACTCAGGAGGCTGAGGTAGGAGAATCGCTTGAACCCAGGACGTGGAGGTTGCAGTGAGCCGAGATCGTGCCACTGCACTCCAGCCTGGATGACAGAGCAAGACTCCATCTCAGAAAAAAAAAAAAGAAAATGGGTAAGCAAATTAGGAGTATTCATGTGACAGAATACCACTCAGCAATGAACAAGAATGAAATATTAATACTATGAAATGAATCTCCAAAACATTCTTCTCAGGAAAAAAGACTATGACCCAAAACAGTACATACTGTACAATTCTATTTATGTGAGGTTCTAGAACAGGCAAAACTCATCTAGGATGGAAAAAAAAAAAAAAATGTATTTCCCCCAAAGTTAAGGGAGATGGGGACTTACTGGGAAGAGGTCCCAGGTCACTTTCTAGGGTGATGAAAATATTCATTACCGTCTTTTTTTTTTTTTTTTGAGACAGAGTATTGTTCTGTCACCCAGGCTGGAGTGCAGTGGTGCAATCTTGACTCACTGCAACCTCCACCTCCGGGGTTCAAGCGATTCTCCTGCCTCAGCCTCCCGAGTAGCCAGGATTGCAGGCATGCACCACCACGCCCAGCTAATTTTTTTGTATTTTTAGAAGAGATGGGATTTCACCACGTTGGCCAGGCTGGTCTCAAACTCCTGACCTCAGGTGATCTACCCGCCTTGGCCTCCCAAAGTGCTGGGATTACAGGCATGAGCCACTGCGCCTGGCCAAAATGTTCATTATCTTCATGGGGTGTAAGTATACACATTTATCAAAACTCACTGATTTGCGCATTTTACTGCATGAAATTCAACTCCATTTTTTAAAAAGAAATACAGCAGAATGAAAAGAACAAAGAGATATTTTCACTTTAATAAACAAACCATAATATCTACCTCTGGAGTACACAATCTTCCTCTTTTTGGCAAATCCACTTCCTCTGAGTTGTAACTGTATCTTCTTAAATGTACTGGGTGGTTCATCTGTGAAACTATTTGGTCACCATGGGCTACTGTGAAGCAACGTATTAAAAAGTTATTTCATACACTACTCTCTTAATAACCTTAATACGGATATGCTCTCAGAATGCTAACTCAAATTGAATTGGACTTTGGGTTGAATTTTAGAGTGACAAAACAAGAATTCTTCCATGACCAATTTAGAGTAACTGTTTTAAAACTGAAGGGCTATATTACTTATGACTAGGAATAAGAATCAAATCAAACACAATTACAAACTGTGAAGTGACTGCTTAATAACTTAAAGCCTACATAGTAAATGCTGGAAACAAATGAACAAGAGAATGCAAGGGCTAACTGCTTTTGTAAAGGAGCCCCAAAAGGCCCTTGACTAAGGAGATGGCATTGTGTCCAAAATGTAAGTCAGGAATCTATTCTAGATCGGGCCCCCACTGCTATGTGAGCTGGGCAGACCACTAGAGACACCACTTCCTCATCTGCCAGGTTAACATCAGTTGAGATGATCTCTAATTTCAGCTTTCAAGTTAGGATTGCCTTATTAAATTTTATATTAATCCTAAATAAATGGATGTGAAATGTAAGCCAAACAATCTAGAATTAGGAAGATCTGGTTATGGTTCTGAGTCACCTAACTACAGAACTAGAAGAAGACATTGGCTGCAACAGTATTGGATTATATCTTGTACTAGAGATTTGTTTTAAAAGCCTGCATCAGAGTTACTGGGGGTGACACTTTAATGACAGAGCTACTTCACTTAAACCTTCCTGAGCCAGGGCAGTAATGAGATGCACAATTAAGGGATTCAAGTTTCATCTCTTTCCTGTTTCCTTTCATTCTATAATGGAGATCCTAATGACCAAGGACCCAAAACAGAGAAATCAAAAGGGGATAAAGAAAATGGGAGAACTAACTCTCAAGTTAGATAAATGCAGACTAATATTATATAGAAATATCAAGTTATAAAATACCTCCAGGCTAGACCCGGTGGCTCACACCTGTAATCTCAACATTTTAGGAGGCTGAGGCAGGAGGATCACTTGAGCTCAAGAGTTGGAGACCAGCTTGGGCAACATAGCAAGATATCGTCTCTACTAAAAATAAAAATAAAAAAAATCAGCTGGGCATGGTGGCATGCGCCTGTCATCCCAGCTACTGGCAAGGCTGAGGTGGGAGAATTGCTTGAGCCTAAGAGGTGACCATGCCACTGCACTCCAGCCTGGGTGACAGAGCGAGACCCTGTCTCAAAAATAATAGGAAGAAGAAGAAAATAAAAGATCCAATAAGATACCTCCAAACTGAGCTGTAACTTCAACGAAATTTTATTTTTTAAGCTGTTTTGAGTTTTTTCTGACTATAATGCAAGCTATAAGTAATTAAATTCTGATGTATTCAAACAAAGGAACTACACAGCAACGAGAATAAACCAACTATTGCAGCACATAGCAAGAAGTAAAAAAAGCCAGACACAAGCTGGGTGTGGTGGCCCATGCCTATAGTTCCAGCTACACAGGAGCTGAGCCAGGAGCATCAATTGAGCCCAGGAGTTCAAGTACAGCATGGGCAACACAGTGGGACCCTGTCTCTGAAAAAAATGCCAGATATAAAAGAGAGTATAGCATAAGATTCAATTGGTATAAAACTCAAAAACAGAAAAATGTAATCTATGGTGGGAGAAGTCAGGATAGTGGTTACCTTACAAAGAAGAGTAGTGACTGAAAGGGGGTGGATAGGATTCTAGGGAGCTCATAACCTTATATTTCTTGGGATGGGTGCTGGTTATATGCATGTATTAGTTTGAAATTTATTTAAGCTGTATATTTATGATGTGTGCATATTTTGTATGTCACAGACTTCCATAAAAAGTTCACCTATGGCCGGGCGTGGTGGCTCATGCCTGTAATCCCAGCACTTTGGGAGGCTGAGGCAGGCGGATCACTTGAGGCCAGGAATTCAAGACCAGCCTGGCCAACAATGTGAAATCCCGTCTCTATTAAAAATACAAAAATTAGCCGGGTGTGGTGGTGGCAGCTACTCAGGAAGCTGAGGCAGGAGAGTCACTTGAGCCTGGGAGGCAGAGATTGCAGTGAGCCGAGATCACACCACTGCACTCCAACCTGGGCGACAGAGAGAGACTCCGTCTCAAAAAAAAGAAAAAAAAAAAAAAGTTCGCCTAAAAAATTCAGCTCATTATAAATAATTCAGAATCTAAATAAAAAGAGAAAGCAATCCACCAGCAATAAATATTGTAACCTTTAAATACATTTATTTATCTTACTCATATATTTTTAAGCAATTTTGTGTGTCATTTATAATTTTAAAAATATTTTTAAATGCCCGCATAATATTCCATTTTATGGATGTCCAGAGGTTCTGTTATCTGTTTTCCAGTGTGGGACATTTATATGGCTTCTAATTTTTCACTATTTTGATATAATGATGCGTATACATTGAAAGGCAAACATTTACCATTTTAATCATTTGTAAGTATACAATTCAGTGGCATTAAATATATTCAGATAGTTGTATAACTATCATCACTATCTATACCCAAAATATTTCTATCATCCCCAACACACACTCTGTACCCATTACACAATAACTCCCCCTCACCTCAGTCCCTGGTAACCTCTATTCTACTTTCTGTCTATGATATCAGATGGTCTATAACACACTAAAGAAGTATCCTGCTAGCCCTGCATATAGTTTTAAAACCAAAACAGATAAGTGGTATCAAATGACTTTTTTGGTATCAGATCAGGGATCAGCAAACCACAACCTGTGGACCAAATCCACTTGGCCACCTGTTTTTGTATAGCTCATAAGCTAAGATGTTATGGAGTTTTTTTACATTTCTAAATGATGGGGGGGAGAATATTTCATGAAATGGAAAAATTATAGGAAATTCAAATTTCAATGACCATAAAGTTTTATTGAAATACAGCCACAACCATCTGTTTACGTATCAGCTGCTTTCATGCTAGAAAGGCAGAGTTAAATACTTAAAGCAGAGACCTTATGGCCTGCAAAGCCTAAAATATTTACTATCTGGCCCCTTACAGAAAAAATTTGCCAGTCTCCAACATAGGCAATAACATTTTCACATTTTAAAGAGAAGAAAATCCAATTATCTAAGCAAAGGGCAAAGAATAAATTGTCATATAGCTAAGGAAGAAATATTCCAAGGAGTTAACATCTCATGGCTCTCTGTACAAGTGAGGATGTGGATGGTCTCACATTTCCTAGAGAGCCATTCAAAGGACCAGTGGCTATAGCAATTCTGGTTGCAGGACTCCACTTTCCATGGGGTCTTGGATGCTAATGTAAATTTCAAATTCCAATTGTTTATTGTTGGCATGTAGTAAAGTGATTAACTTTTGTATATTAACCTGTTTGCTGCAACCTTGCTATAATCACTTATGACTTCCAGGAGATTTTTGTTGATTCTTTGAGACTTTCTACGTAAATAATCATGCCACCTGCTCCATGGACTCTTGACTCAAGCTGTTATTCCTAGAAGTTCAGTTTTAGCTTTTTACTTTTGCTTTGCCACCAAATTGTTATAATTATAGTTGCCAGATATAAATAGTTGTTCAAAGACAGAGAATATATTCTCCCCAATGTTTTCTGAGACTGTCTCACACAGAACAAAGGAGACATGGCAAAGCTTAAGTGAAGGGAAAATGCAAGCAGAAGTAAACATTGTGGTATTACCATGAAGCTAAGACCTCTGGTCATAACTAATTACTGTAAAGGTTACAGGAATATTTAAGCAATTTACTGGAAATGGGGACCAGAGAGCAAAATTTTGCCAAGAATGAAATTTAACAAAATTACCATATGACATTTGGAGTGGACAGTGATGGTCATCATTGCCGCCTGGAAAATTTGGTTGTGTGGCTGTGTCATCAGTGGGATTATCTGCTGTGACATAAGTGGAATCATCTGCTACGTCATTAGTGGAATTATCTGCTGTTTCAGAATCTTCCACCAGCTCAATGCTGCAATCATTGTCATCATCACTGTCGTCGACAGTTACAATAACAAAATCTAAGAATAAGCAAAGAGAAAGATTAGATTCAATATCACATTAAATAGAGTTTCTTGAGGAAGCTACCTTATAAAGTTAAAGATTGTTTAAAAAACACATTTTAGCTGAAAATTTGTATTATATATTTTTATATCTGTAATCATTACAAGTTAGTTAATGAACCAATACTAGGAAGTTTTGAAGTATGTATATATGTATGTATGCATATACACACGTAGACTACTATCTCTAGTACTTCCAATTTCATAGAGCAATACATTTCTTCTCATTTAAGAAATGTGGCCAGCTGGCCCATGCCACAGTGTTCAATGATATGCTTTTAACTTAAATGATGCAACTGGTGTTAAGTAGACATATTTGTGGTGACCATGAAGTTCTAAATTTGTTCTCTAAAAACTAATATTAATTTATATGATGACTGATAATGCAGAAATAAAGTGCAAAAGTAAATGTTGTTATGAAATGAATTAAAACTGAATCTCACAAAATGTGAAATAGGTAACCACAAATATACCAGATGTGAAATATCAACTCGGTAAACCATTTTAATGAATATGAAAACACATTATGCAAAATGTCTAAGATCAAAATAAGCTTTATTTCTTAAAGCTGGCATGAAAAAGAACACATTTAAGCTTGAAGTATTCACTCACAGATCACATTTAAACTACATCATAACTTGGATTTGTTCTATTTATTTCAAATAGACTAATGCAGGAGAATAAAATAATTAGCTAGTGTGAGGGGCATGTGTTGATTTGAAAATGGTACTAAATTAGGAATCACAGAAGGAAGGTTCCAATTCAGGCTCTGTAATTATCCAGAGGTATGACCGTTGGGCCAGATAAATTGACCCTTTTGCCTCTGTTTTCTCACCCATAAAAAGTGAGGTTTCTTTAAGAGTCACTCTGAAGTCTACTTAATAGTCTTCATGGAAAAAAAAATAGAACATTAGAAGCCACCTAATTATCTAAACCAAAGTATTAAATAAACAAAAGCTTAAATAAATTATGGTATTTCCCTGAGCTGGAATGGTATATTGCCAATAAGAAGTGTGTTCTCAGGCAGGGCGCGGTAGCGAACGCCCGTAATCCCAGCACTTTGGGAGGCCAAGTGGGGCAGATCGCTTGAGCTCAGAAGTTTGAGACCAACCTGGGCAACAGGGCGAAATCCTGTCTCTACTAAAAAGTAATAATAATAATAATAATAATAATAATAATAATAATAATACAAAAATTAGCCGGGGGTGGTGGCATGCGCCTGTAGTCCCAGCTACTCGGGAGACTGAGATGGGATGGCTTGCACCCGAGAGGCTGAGGTTGCAGTGAGCCAGGATCCCGCCACTGCACTCCAGCCTGGGCGACAAAACGAGACCCTGTCTCAAACAAAAAAGAAAGAAAGAACAAAAAGAAGAAGACGCATGTTCCCAAAGAAAATGTACTCATATTAGATATGCTTGTGAAATAAAGTTAAATAAAGTTAAAGGGGAGAAAAGGATTCAAAACAGGAAAATACAGTATAATCCTAACTTTGAGAGCCAAAGGTAACATACCAATGGTTATCTAGGTGGCTATCACTGAATAGCAAATTTATTATCGTTAGAATTTTCTGTCGATTCTGTACAATGAACTTTAGATTCTGTCATCAGAAGAAAATAACCAAGGCAACTGAAAGTGTATTTTTAAGACAAGCTTTTGTATATCAACAGATCTTTCAAATTAGAGCTAGTAAAGCTATTGACAACGCCACTAAGGTTTCTCAGTAAATATGTAAAAGTCCCATCAGTTCTTTTAGGTGTACACATAACTTTCCCAATTAAATTTTAAAAGACATTTTAACACTTAGAAATTGTTTGAAGATGGCCGGGCGTGGTGGCTCTCACCCGTAATCCCCGCACTTTGGGACGCCTAGGCGGGCGGATCACTTGAGGTCAGGAGTTCGAGACCAGCCTGGCCAACACAGTGAAACCCTGTCTCTACCAATACAGAAATCAGCGGGGCGTGGTGGCGTGTGCCTGTAGTCCCAGCTACTCGGGAGGCTGAGGCTGGAGAATCGCTTGAACCTGAAAGGCGGAGGTTGCAGTGAGCTGAGATCGCGCCATTGCACTCCAGCCTGGGCGACAGAGCGAGACTCCGCCTCAAAAAAACAAAACAAAACAAAACAAACAAAAACAAGAAATTGTTTGAACATTATGCTACCAAGGTGCAAGGCTTTCAATTGCCATCAACTCATCAGATGAGGCACAGCTCACAATGAGGTCTGAAAACGGCTTTTCACGCCGGGACCACTTTGAGGAACACACAGCAAAACGGGGCCGATTACAACAGCCAGACCGCTCCGTTTGCTTTAAGAACAATCACTTTCTAAATCTTCCTGCGGGACTGTCAAAGGCAGCCCCTTCCATTGCCGCCAGAACCGTATCCCATCGCCCAGCCCTTGCCACAGGCGGGACAAGTGAGGCTCAAAAAGGCACCCAGCCCACGCCCCGCTTTAGAAAACACCGCGCAGCAAAGCTGCTCGAAAAGTCGCTTTTAGTCAACCTGAAGCCAGTTTGCCGCACTCGGATAGAGCCGGGGAGAGGAGGGAGGCACGCGATCCACCACCAGCCAAATCAGGGCCTTTCCGGTTAACGACCACGCGGCAAGGGGGCCGGGCCCTCACGCGCTCGACGGCCTCCCCCCGCTCCAAAGGGACTCCGATTTCACAGGATCTCCCGACTCCCGCCTCTGTTCCCAACACCCTACATGTTTCTCTTCCTCCTCATTTACGTATTTACAATAAAACAGCGAAGGTGCACGGTCTGTCTCTAATCAAACGCGGTTACCATCAAAGCCTCAGACTCTATGTCTCAACCGCAAAACGTCCGACAGGAAATCAATTCGGGAGTTTGTCAATTCTTTAGACTCAAAGCTCTCACCCAGTGCGGTGGTTCACGCCAGTAATCCTAGCACTTTGGGAGACTGAGGCGGGAGCATTGCCTGAGCCCAGGAATTCAAGACCAGTGTGGGCAACATGACGAAATCCCGTCTCAACAAAAAATAAAAAATTAGCCAGGCATGGTGGCACACGCCTGTAGTCTCTGCTCCTCAGGAAGCTGAAGTGAGAGGACTGCTTGAACCCAGGAAGTGGAGGCTGCAGTGAGCCGACATGGCGCCACTGCACTTCCGCCTGGGCAACAGAGCGAGACTCTGTCTGAAAACAAAACAAAACAAAACCAAGCAAAACCAAAACAAACAAACAAACAAAAAAAAAAACCTCTGTGAAAGTCTGAGTCATTCCTCATTCCTCGCCCACCCATACCCCGCCTCACCAAAAAGAGAACAGCTGAAAAAGGATCAGCTCGTCCCAGAAAGTCAGCATCAAGTATCTAATAAGCTGCGAAATCTCAAAATGTCACCCACGAGGGCACCCTGGGAGAGGCGGCGGGTACCACCCAAAGCACCCCCTCAGAACACCCGGAATTTGAGGCTGCGCCCCAGCCACTATACCAAAACGCTGAACAGGGCTGTGTTCCGCGGCTGCCCACCAGGGAAAATCAATAAATTCAAGAAAAAGTGCGGCCGCATAGACCTGCTGTATCGCCGGAGCCCGGCGTCGCCACCGCCTAGATTGTTTCCCAACCACTCGAGGCTCCGGGAAGAACTGCGGGCCGCAGGGCAACCAGGCCCAGCCTCTTGACTCACTCTCGGCACAAGCCCGAGTCACCCCAACCCCGAGCCACCAAGAGCCACGGAGACGCCATAAGCCTCAGGATCACCTCACGTCTCAGGGACATCTAGAGCCCCTGAGACGACCTGAACCCTGGGCCATCTCGGTCCACCACGCCAAATTTCTCACCGGCGCACTGAGCAATCGGCGGCAGATGGCGGATACCCAGAGGCCGCCCCCCCGATATGCCCCGGCCGATGACTAGCCAATCCTGCCCCCCCGAATGGCCGCCTAAGTGGGTGCCATCCAGACTCTTGACAGAACTTGAGGCCCAAGCTAGTGGGCCAGTTGAGGCCAGGTCACCTTACCCTGTTCCTCGGTCCCCTCAGACATCGTGAGATGGCAGGGTCTGGCTCTGAGGCCCGAGACCTGAGGCCTACGTCTGCGCTGCGGCTCTGTGGTAACTGCTTGGTAACTGCGTGGTAACTGCGTGGTAACTGCGTACACTCGTTGTCCGAGGCACAATGAGGCGCGGGCAGGGGCCTGGACCACGTCTCTGCGGCTGCGCAGTAGCGCTTGGCACGCGTGCGTGACTCCTGGGGGGGTCAAAGGGCCTCGCTCCCCCCACTTTCGACCTACTTTCTTAAAGAGCCCTTTCTACAAAAATATACATATGTATGTCTATATATATTTGTACTATATATGTGTGTGTGAGTATATGTAGATATAGATACAGATGTAGAGACAGAGATAGAGATAGAAATAATGAACTGGGAGCCAACAGTGTAATTCTGCTCGTCCCAAAACGCACATCATAAAAACAAAGTCCAATGTAAGAGAATTGCGTTCAGACGTTCTAGTGTTTTCCGGGTTGCTTCCTCACATCCGATGCCGGCTTTGGGAACAAATCCGAAAACAAGCCAACTTTGAAAATGTGCCCCTAATAAATACCTAGCAACCCCTCCCCTCCCCTCCTTCCTGCCCCCTCTAGTAGTCTGCAGTGTATTGTTCCCATCTTTGTGTCCCTGTGTACCGGATGTTTAAGCTCCTACTTACAAGTGAGAAGATTAGGTATGTGGTTTTCTGTTTCTGTGTTAATTCACTTATGAGAAAGGCCTCCAGCTGTGTACATGCTGCTGCAAAGGACATGGTTTTGTTCTTTGTTATGGCTGCATAGTATTCCATGGTGTATATGTACCACATTTCCTTTATTCAGTCCACCATTGATGGGCACCTAGATTGATTCCATGTCTTTACTATTGTCTTCACGTCTTTCAAAACCTGTCTCGGTACTACATCTGTTCGAATAATACCTCCATCAAGACACTTTCCTATAGCCCCCTGGTAAGAAGGATCCCACAGCAGGTAATCTTCACGTCCCTATTAGTATTTAAATTACTTTGCCTGATATTATAAATCCTCGTCAACATGCCTCTCTCCTAAGTTCCTGGAGGACAGCACCATGTCTTATTTATATTTGAACACCACCTCCCTCACAAGATTCTAAGAATTAAATGTTATAAAATATAAAGCACCGGTGCCTGGAATTTGGGATCCATTTCTTCACTGTGTCAGTTACACAATGACCCTTGGGACTGTGTGTCTCCTCATTTGGGGGAAGGGTAAGAATTTCTTTACTTGTGAGAAGCAAAGGTGTATATTGTTAGGTAGAAACACAGACTTGTTTTGCTATCGTTCCAAAGTGTACATATGTGTAGGAGGATGCATAGAGAAACTGAGGGCTGAAATGGATACACTGTGCTGGTTACCAATGTGTTACCTCTCACCTCCAACTTCACCCACTTTTGCCAACTCTGTGAAAATGGTTGTGGGCCCTTTAAATGTTTTTCCCTTTGCCAGTGACACAATTTAAGCCTTTGGCAGTAGAAGGTGCTAAAAGGAGAATGTAGGAGGAAGAGTTTTTTTGCCTCCTGGTTGACCTGTGCTCTCTGAGGACATTGATGCAAAGTGTAGCTTTCTCCTTCAGGAGAGGGCAGATTTCCAGTACTTTAAAGAGGGCATATTTCCAGCAAGTTCGTGAAGTTGCAAGGTTGGGTTTCCAGCAAATTCCAGAGAACAGATTTACAGCAAAGTCCACCAGTGCAGCCATTCACTGAGTCTTAGACACTGTGTCTCAACCCTAAGGGTAGGGCCTGTTTCTTATACCTGTAATTTGTAAAGAATATTTTAGAGTTTTCTTATTAGCTAATCTCTCATTACTCCAGTCCTCTTTTATATTTAATATATTTTTCTTTTTTTTTCTGAGACAGGGTCTGGCTCTGTCATCCGGGCTGGAGTACAGTGACTCACTCATGGTTCACTGCAGCCTGGATCTCCTGGGTTCAAGCGATCCTCCCACCTCAGCCTCCCGAGTAGCTGGGACTACAGGCGTGCGCCACCATGCCCAGCTAATTTTAATTTTTTTTGTTGAGATGGGGTCTCCCTATGTTGCCCAGGCTGGTCTCAAACTCCTGGGCTCAAGTGATCCTCCCACCTCGGCCTCCCAAAGTGTTGAGATTATAGGCATGAGACACCACACCCAACCAATAATTCTTTACATTAAACTTTCCCTGTTCAAATTACTACATGGTATTTCTCTTCATACTGGACCTGGAGGGATGCACCCACCTTTTGGGATTTCCTTCTAGCACACAGTACTCAATAGGTACACAAGGTTTGTTCATGGACTGTAATTGAATAGCCAACAGATACTCAGTAATCCCCTTCAGTTTAATTTCTGGCCAGTCCTCTCCATTCATTTGCCTGACCCCTGTTCTCCACGGAGGGAGATGGAAAGGAGGGAAGAAACACTTTCCTACTGTCACACCTAAGACTGGCTTTCCATTTCCTGTCCTGCCTAAGCTACATTAACCTGAGCAGGGAAGAACCGCAGGCAAGCGAGGCTTCCCAGCGATGGGAGAAGTGAGAGGAGATGCTGCAAAGCTGTCTGTTCCCAGGTGCAAGCTGGACCACGGCAGCTACAGAGCAGGTATTTCTGTCAACAGCCAGTACACTCACAACAATGTGGAGTTCTGCAGCCTGTAATTGTGGACTGGTGAACATCTTCTGAAAGACAACTTTAAAAAAAAGCTGGATGCAATGTTTTTTAAATATTATAGCATTAGGCCAGGCACGGTGGCTCATGCCTGTAATCCCAGCACTTTGGGAGGCCGAGGCGGGTGGATCACGAGGTCAGGAGTTCAAGACCAGCCTGGCCAAGATGGTGAAACCTGGTCTCTACTAAAAATACAAAAATTAGCCAGGTGTGGTGGCGGGTGCCTGTAGTCCCAGCTACCCGGGAGGCTGAGGCAGGGAATCACTTGAACCTGGGAGATGGAGGTTGCAGTGAGCCGAGATCACAAAACTGCACTCCAGCCTGGGTGATAGAGCAAGACTCTGTCTTAAAAAATATACATATATATATATATATATATATATACACACACACACATATATACGTAGATACATATATATATACACATATATACGTATATACGTGTATATATATACGTATATACACGTATATACGTATATATGTGTGTATATACACGTATATACACATATATACATATATACACATATATACGTATATATGTGTGTGTATATCTATATATATATATATATGCCATTAAAGAATATCATAAAGTTAACAATTACTGAGCTAGGATCTGAGAAAGACCCAAAACGTAGATAGGTGTGAGAAACTGAAAGCATTGCTTTTGTTCTTGGACATTTGCTGATGCAGAAGAGGCCAAAGGAGGCTGAGCTACACGTTGGGTGGTTTTGTGGGACTGAGGAACAAAAGTCGGAATCTGGGACCCACCAAAGGAGGAGAGTTTGCAAACCACCTCCCACCTCAAACTGGGACCACAAAGAGACAAATCTTCAGAGTAAAAGTAATCAAAAATTAACCACGTAGTCTCTAGATCAGCCTCATGTCACCTGCGAATTTAGCACTCCCAGGTGCCTGCATAAAGCAAGCAGATATTCTCTCTTGCAAAGATAATGGTAACTTATTTCTACAAAGAATTACTTATTTTACTTATTTATTTTCAAAGATTTTCTTTTAAAATTTTTTATTTCAATAGCTTTTGGGGTACCAGTAGTTTTTTGTTACAGGGATGAAATATATAGTGGTGAATTCTGAGATGTTACTGCATCCGTCACCCGAGTAGTGTACACTGTACCCAATCTGCAGAGTCTCACTCTGTCGCCCAGGCTGGAGTACAGTAGCACAGTCTCGGCTCACTGCAACCTCTGCCTCCCAGGTTTAAGTGATTCTCCTGCCTCAGCCTCCTGAGTAGCTGGGACTACAGGTGCGCGCCACCACGTTTGGCTTATTTTTGTATTTTTAGTAGAGACAGGGTTTCACTATGTTGGCCAGGCTGGTTTTGAACTCCTAACCTCTGGTGATCTGCCAGCTTCAGCATCCCAAAGTGCTGGGATTACAGGTGTGAGCCACTGCAGTTTTTTTAATTCCACGCCATCCTCCCACTCTCCTTCTTCTGAGTCTCCAATGTCCATTATACCACTCTGCATGCCTTTGTATACCCATAGCTTAGCTCCCACTTATAAGTGAGAACATGCAGTATTTGCTTTTCCATTCCTGAGTTACTTCACTTACAATAATGGCCTCCAGCTCTGTCCAAGTTGCTGCAAAAGACAATATTTCATTCCTTTTTATGGCTGAGTAGTATTCCATGGTGTATATACACCACATTTTCTTTATCCACTCAACAGTCAATGGGCACTTAGGTTGGTTCCATATCTTTGTAATTGTGAATTGAGCTGTAATAAATCTGTGTGTGGCAGGTGAATCACTTGAGGTCAGGAGTTCAAAATCAGCCCGGCCAACATGGTAAAACTCCGTCTCTACTAAAAATACAAAAAAAAACAAAAAACAAAAAAATTATCCAGGCATGGTGGTGGGCACCTGTAATCCCAGCTACTCAGGAGGCTGAGGCAGGAGAATTGCTTGAACCCGGGAGGCAGAGGCTGCAGTGAGCCGAAATCGCGCCTTTGCACTCTAGCCTGGGTGACAAGAGCAAAACTCCGTCTCATAAATAAATAAATAAACAAACAAACAAATAAATAAATCTGCATGTACATGTGTCTTTTTCATATAATGACTTATTTTCCAGTAGTGGGATGGGTCTGCTGAGACGAATGGTAATTCTACTTTTAGTTCTTTAAGGAATCTCCACGTTGTTTTCCATAGAGTTTGTACTAATTTACGTTCCCACCAGCAGTGTTTATAAGCGTTCCCCTGTCACCACGTGCATGCCAACATTTACTGTTTTTTGAGCTTTTAATAATGGCCATTACAAAGAATTTTGAAATAGAATATCCAGCATAAAATGAAATAGAACCAGATATAGGAGGAGATAAGACAGCAGGAGAAAGAAGAAATAGAAACATCTATACTGGGGGACACAAGCCTTCTGCTGTCCCCTCCCCCCTACTCCCCAACAACCACAGGTATCTTCCTACCAGAGTGGTCCTGGCATGGGCACTGGCCTAGCCATCTCAGTCCTCTGAAGGAAGCTAGCTCTGTGAGCCTCTTGGGACATCCCGGGGGAGGGCCCAGACTGAAAACCCTGGAGGGTCCAAGTTTTCAGAAGGGAGCCTCCTCACCCTTCATTAATGGGAAACCTCCGTGTCCCAGCAAAGCTGAGAAGAGAGAAGCTCGCTGGCCTGGGAGTTGGCAGCTTCAGTGACAGGCTAAAATGAAAGCTGGGGACACAGCACACTGCAAGGTGTGGAGTCGAAGCAGTGGCCTTGACTTTTCTGGGGACGAGAGGAACAGAGCAAGTGAAGGCTGGGGATCTTGGAATGCAACTCATGGAAGGAAGGAACGCATTCCCCAGGGGAGCTGGAGGAGGGAAGGGGCGGCGGGAGTGCAGGCCCAGCCTGGCAGCCTCTGCCCTCGAGCAAGTGGGGAGGGCAAGCCAGGGCACTCCCACAACACAGCCTGTATTGGTCACTCTGCCAGACACCGGGTTCCCTACCCCGGCTGCACCCCAGGATCACCAGGGGAACTGTCAAGACACCTGATGCCCAGCCTGAGCCCAGAGATGCCCATGTGCCTGGTGGGGGCAGCCAACTTGGGGTTCAGAAGCTGCAGGCACCTCTCACGGTGGCCAGGCCGGATCACCTGCTTGCAGCTCCATGCACTGTCAGCCACAGGATCAGGACGTTGAAGCCTCACACCGACCAACGAGGCAGGTTCCTAGCATCAGCCTAGTTGATGTGCAGTGGAAGCAAGCAGGCCTTGCCCTGCCTGCTGGACCTGCAAGAAGAGGGGGAGAGTTGACTTAAATGCAGCCCACAGGACAGGAGAGGGGACAATATGGCCACAGAGCAGCATCCAGCTGGCCATGGTGCCACTCGCCACTTGTTTCCACTCCACTCCATTCAAACTCCTGCCACCCGAGGGGGTCCATCTCACCCGGCACAGTGGTCGTCACCCGTGGCCTGGAGCCCCGGACGCAGCTCCAGTGGCCTGGCCAAGGCGTGCAACGCCATGCTTTCATGAGGCCCTGAGAGCCTGCTGCTTTGTTGACCCCAGTGTTTACAGTGGGTTTTTGGTCCTAAGGGCAGGTTTGACAAAGGAGTGTGTATTAGTCAGGGTTGTCCACAGGGACAGAACTAATAGGATAGATGTACATATAAAGGGGAGTTTATTAAGGAGGATTGACTCACATGATCACAAGGTAAAGTCCCACAATAGACCATCTGCAAGCTGAGGAGCACGGAAGCCAGTCTGAGTCCCAAAACCTCAAAAGTAGGGAAGCCAGCGGTGCAGCCTTCATTCTGTGGTCGAAGGTCCAAGAGTCCAAAAGCTGAAGAACTTGGAGTCCGACGTTTGAGGGCAGGAAGCATCCAGCATGGGAGAAAAATGTAGGCCAGAAGACGAAGCCAGTCTAGTCCTTCCACGCCCTTCTGCCTGCTTTTATCCTAGCCGTGCTGGCAGCTAATTAGATGGTGCCCACCCAGATTGAGGGTGGGTCTGCCTCTACCAGTCCACTGACTCAAATGTTAATCTCCTTGGCAACACCCTCACAGACACACCCAGGGACAATACTTTGCATCCTTCAATCCAATCAGGTTGAAACTCAATATTAACCATCAGAGGGTATGTTTTTTGTAAGGACAGGGAAAGGCCCGGAGGAGCTGCAGAGCAGCACCGAGCTCCGGCCATCAGTTGTGAAAGCTAGATCCTGTGTGTTCATGGGCACAGACATGTGTCTGTGTGTGAGTGTGTGCATGTGTGTGTCAGAGAGAAAAAGAGAGAGGAGGGAGGGAGGAAGATGGAGGGGGCTGAGATGGCCATGAAAAGGGGAGACAGGCTGAGCACGGGACAGAGTGACAGGCTAGCACCTCACCATTTCCGTGTTAACTACAAAACGGTGGAGTAAAATTTGCCTGAGAACTTCACCCTGTCTCCCAGGCTGAGTCTAGCACTCAGCCTCCTGGGGGGGCGGGGAGCAGAGTCTTAGGTGTGCCCCAGGGCTGGTGGAAGGTGGCAGCACCTCCAGCTGGAGGAGGCCTCCTAATTAGGCACAACCTGAGCTGTCACCGCCTCCGACCCCATCAGCCCATGCTGATCGCCACCCGGTGCACGACTCCGGGGCACACCTTCACTCACCTAGCTCCTGGTGGGGAAGCAAATCCCACGTGGCTTCCTCCCGCGCCTGCGTTTGGGTGGGGGGACCGGCCTGCACCATCCCATCCTTTCAGGGCCCCAGGAGGCTGGGCCCCAGCGCACTCTGCCTTCCCGCTCAACCAGTTCAACAGAGAGTCTGCAGCTTCGAATCCAGATCACAGAGGGCCAGGCTCCAGTGACCTTTCTGGATTCTGTATCTTGACGTTTTCATGCCGAGAAAGCAAACAGGAAAGACGCCTTTTGAACACTCTAGTCAAAGTTTCCGCTAAGACCACTGCAGAAAGCTCAGCTTCTCAGAGCTCAGGCAAGCTTGAAAGTACTTTCCTCTACCATTTTAAAGAGAAAGGGAGTTGTGCTTCACTCGCGGTCATTAACCCAACAACTTAGGCTACTCTCAGAGGGACACTTGCTCTTCTGAGCATAGCCCAGGAAAAGGCAGAAAGAAATTCTTCGAGTGGACCCCAAGGAAAATACGCGGTTGGGATGCACATCTTCCCAGGTAGTGTGTGGAGCAGATAGATGGTCAGCTCCTGTTGGCTGAGAGCTCCAGAGCTCCCAGAATAGGAATCTGATTGTGTGGCCTCCCACCATTGATCACCCTTCAGTTGATTCCCACAGCTCCTGGGATCCCATTCAAAGCCCACCCAAGGTCCTTCCTGCTCCAGGCCCTGCTCAGCTGTCCAGAACCCCAGCTCAAAAGAATTTGGAGAAGGAATTTAAAGTCTTCCTTTATAGTAAGGCTTTCTGGGGCTGCAGTTCCACTGTATGTGTGGCGGGGTGAGCTGTGGCCAGGCTGTAGAAAAGGGAGTAGCAGGGGCCTGGGGGTGGGAAAAGCAGGAAGACAGGCAGAGACAGAGTGGGCACCCTTTGGGATGAGGCACTTCCCCTTCTTGATCTCCCTGAACAGTCAGGGGAGGGGCGATCCTCACTGGACCAAGCAGAAAACAGACTCGGATTGCCTGAGCCCTGTGACAAAGCCACACAGGCAGAGGTGGCAGAGGAGGGGGGCCCAGCCCTGAGTGCCTTGGGCAGGTCTTTCCCTCTCCAACCCCTTTCTTAAAGGCTCTGAGGCTCTTGGAGAGAGGAGGGGCCCCGAAAGGAGAGGCATGGAAAGCGCCATGGAGGGGCCTCCGTGGACAGGGCCAAGCCAGCGGGAGCCGGCCCTGAGAACAGGCGGCTCCCATAAGCCCTCCGCAGGCCCCCAGCAGGAACTGGTAGGCCGTCTGCGTGCACTAGAATTTCTGACTTGGTGTGGGTTTGGTGACCGGCGCACGTGTTGGTACGGGAGTTCGTGTGTTGCCTTCACCCAAGGGGCACCCTGTCCTGCACTCCCGCCTCCCTGGCTTCCAGTGCTGGGCCTCTGCTCTCTGTGGCCGCCTGACCCTGGCACCCCCCATGGATGGCTTGAGAAGCCTCTGCACCTCCCCTCCAGGCTCCACGACTCCTCCCCCTGCAGAATGACGCCAACTGCTGTTGGACCCCGGCCCCGTGGCCCAAGGGCTGTCTCTGATGGTCTCCATTTTCACTGCCCTCTCCAGCCCTGCCGCTGCACCAGGAGGTCAAGCTCCCCAGCCCTCTCACTGAGCCCCCGGTCCTCACCAGCGAATCCCACCTGAGCAGTCCTCCTGCCTCTCAACCTGCCTCGGGGCACGGTGTCCTCTAAACACCTCCCTTCCAACCTGAGCTCTTCGCGCCCGTCTTATGTGTAGACAGCGGCTCCTGGTGCCTGAAGCCAAGCCCTGTCTACAGGCCAGGAGCCCCAGCTCCCTCCCCCGACGGCAACACGACAGCAGGACCAGCCCACCGCGAAGCACAGCCAAGCCCCTGGCCCTAGGCTTGCCTCACACGCTTTCGGCCGCGTGCTTTCTTCTCCAGCCACTCAAATTCTCACGTTTCTTTTCCTCCCTGAACCCATCCCCCAGTCCCTCCTTCCACCACCTTCCGCCTCTTGGGTCCTGCAAGCGCAGTTAGCCATAGCCGACCACCGGCTTTCTGCAGTCCAAATCCACTGGCTCCTCCCAGCTTTCCTCTGCCTTAGGGTCCCGTGAATTTCAGCGTGCATGGCCACTCCTGCTGAGCTGTATCTTGACTACTGGAATTCACTTCTTCATTGAACACATCCTCACTGAGCACCTCCAGGGCACCATGCACAATTGTGAGGCGGGACAGAGTGGGCAGCCGCACACACCAGGCCTTGACCTTGACCTTCTGTTCAGCAAGGGGAGGGAAAACAGAAATGAACAAAATTCTTTCCGAAGGCGTGGAGCACTGTGAAGAAAGTGAAAGGGGATGACAAGGAAGGGAGGACGTACCAAGAGGGACAGTCACAGAAGACTTCTCTGAGAGGCCACATTGGAACTGAGACATGAATGGTTCAAAGAGGAAGAAGCCCCAACACCTGGGAACAGAGAAAACCAGGAAGAGCCACTGCAAGGGCGGGGCCTGAATTCAGGAGGAAGCTGGACATGGGGAAGCATCAGAGAAATGGCCAGGGCAGCTTCACAAGAGTGGCTGAGAGGAGAAGGATGGATCCAATATTGAGTAAGGGTCAGAATCAAGTAAGACAACGAGAGAAGGGAAGGAAACACATCACGGGTAGATATGGACCCTACCAAAACAGAAAGACATGGACAGGAGCAGAAGAGGTGTGAGGATGGAGCACAGAAAGACAGAAGAGACAGGCAGGGGCAGATCCTGTGTGAGTACCAATGAAAGGAAGACAGGAAGAGATGGTCAGAGCCACATCATGTGTTGGCGTGAGTGTAAGTAATACAATAAGGCATAGGCTGGGCATGGTGGCTCATGCCTGTAATCCCAGCACTTTGGGAGGATGAGGCAGGCAGATCACTTGAGGTCAGGAGTTTGAGACCAGCCTGGCCAACATGGCGAAACTCCGTCTCTACTAAAAATACAAAAATTAGCCGGGCGTGGTGGCGCATGCGTGTAATCCCAGCTACTCGGGAGGCTGAGACAGGAGAATGGCTTGAACCTGGGAGGCAGAGGTTGCAGTGAGCCGACATCTCGCCACTGCACTCCAGCCTGGGTGACAGAGCAAGACTTTGTCTGACAAAAAATAAAAGAAACTTCAGTGCCTTTTGTCATGTGACTTTAGCAATGTTTTGGAAATAAAGACAGTTTTAAAAATTATTGGTTAACAAGTTGTGGTGGCTCACGCCTGTAATCCCAACACTTTGGGAGGCAGAGGCCGGCGGATCATTTGAGGTCAGGAGTTTGAGACCAGCCTGACCAACATGGTGAAATCCCATCTCTACTAAAAATACAAAAAATTAACCGGGCATGGTGGCACACACCTGGAATCTCAGCTACTCGGGAGGCTGAGGCAGGAGAATCGCTTGAACACAGGAGGTGGAGGTTGCAGTGAGCCGAGATCACAAAAAATAAAAGTTGCTAAGAGTTAACACTGTAATATGTAATTGACACTACTGGAGAAACAGTTTTACATACAAGGTGTGTAAGGAAAGTATGATGTTTCTTTAGTAAAAGATTAGAAGAAGGCATGGGAATATGGCTTTTGTTAAAGGGAATGTAATTTGTCTAGTTCAGAGGGTTTTAAAGATTGTCTTCACCTAAAAGAGTAATGAGACAAAACTGAAGGTTTAAGCAAGGTGAAAAGGGTTTGTGAAGCAGCAGATGGCAAACCCACACTCACGACTCCTCCCTGAAGACGCTATTGACACAGGCAGGACTGGAGAGGGGTAGAGTGGCAAAGAGAGGAGGGGAAAAGACTCAGGGATGATGAGCAGGAGATGACTGTGGCTTGGAGGTGGAGACATTAGCTGACGGTTGGACGCATGGGCCAGGAACACAAGGAGAAAGTTCAAGAAAGAAGCTTTGCCTAGAAAGGCGGTGGTGGTGATTGTTGATTTTGTTGTTAGTGCCTCAGAGGGTCTCATTAACTTCGAACTTTCTGCCCCAGACCACAGCCTGTACTGTGCTTTCTGACATTCAGAGGGTTCTTGGTAACGTAGTAGGTACTCAGTTTTGTGAACGTTCTATGGAGTCCGGAAAAGGCTGTGTTCCCTTTCTGAATTTGGTATCTATTAATAATGCCTTTACAATGATACCAATATCTACCATTAATTTTGCATACATCTATCAAAAGCTGAGAACAAAGTCTTTCATTCCTGTTGCCTTTCTATTAAATTATCCATGAGGTCCATCTGGTTCTGCTTTCTGCTGTTGATTACGTGTAATTGGTCATACACAAGTTCATGATCTGCACTTGAACTTCTTACCAGGTAGCCAGTCCTGATGCATTGACTGCTTTTTGCCTCTAATTCTCCCTCGCCTGGATCAGTAATATCATGGTGGCACTTTCTGTTTGCTTGCTGATGAGTTTCTGTCCAGGTCCTTTATTTATTTAAGAGATGGGGGTCTCCCTGTGTTGCCCAGGCTGGTCTCGAACTCCTGGGCTCAAGCAACCCTCCTGCCTCAGCCTGCCCAGTAGCTGGGACAACAGCAGGCACCACCATGCCCGGCTCGACCTTTTATTCTAATATTTAAGGTAAATGATGAGGTAGGTAAAAGCATAAGACTTTTTAAAATAAATCCTGGAATCTTTTTAACGTGGGCATTTAATCTGTTTCTATGTAATGTCATTACATTAAGTTGGTCTTCTGACATACATTATGTTTTTTCCTTATGTTTTGGCTGTTTCTGCTGCCTGCTAAATGGCAATGTTTTATTGCCTTTTGTCTTCCACAGTGATTTGGACATGATATAGCCTGTGTTCTTGAAACTGAACAATTATTATAACAGCAATGCCCTGCAGAGAAATCAGAGAGTGAAGATAAGCAAAACGAAGAGAACATGGCCAGAATCCCACCTGCCCCTCCACACCCATTATAGACAGGTTGATGTGTATCTTCCAACATCTTCTAGACATATAAACACATCTGAGTATAAACACACAATGGGATCCCCTGGAGAAGGAATGCTACAAATCCGCCTGTGACCTGCTTTGATCAACATATCGTGTATCTTTCCATGTGAATAAATAACTTTCCCCTGTATAACTTTTCATGACTGCAAATGTGTACATTGAATGGGTGTAACATAATTTCAACAGTTCCCCTATTGTGAACTCGTTTATGAGCCCTTTGTCATTGCTAACAATATTGTGATGAACAGGCTTGCTAATACCGTACTCTTTGAGCACGTGGTTACTTCTGCAGGATACATTGGAAGTAGAGAGATTACTAAATCAATAGGTGTATGCCTTTTTCAGGCTTTTTCTGTATGCTGCCTAACTGCCTTCTGGACGTGCTACACCAAATTCACGTACCGTTAGAATGAGTATTTGACATTGTTTTGACCTTTGCTAAATTTTGTTTCAACTTTTACTTTAGATTCAGGGAGTGCATGTGCAGGTTTGTTACCTGGGTATATTGTGTGACGCTGAGGCTTGGGGTACAAATGATCCCGTCACCCAGGTAGTGAGCATAGCACCCAACAGTGAGTGTTTCAGCCTTTGCTCTCTTCCCTCCCTCCCCCATCTAGTAGTCCCCACTTCTTTATTGCTGCCATCTTTATGTCCATCAGTACCCAATGTTTAGCTCCCACTTACAAGTGAGAACACGTAGTATTTGGTTTTCTGTTCCTACACTAATTCTCTTAGGATTATGACCTCCATGACTTTGCTAAATTCATAAAAGGCGAAGAATCACACACACCCTGTTTTACTTCGTGTTTCTTTAGTCACTGGCGAAGCTCAACATTTTTCATGTGTGGTATCAGCCCACAAGTTGACCTGCAGTGATCCCCACCCCCTGGTAATCCCGCTCCTGTGTAATCCACCCCACAGTGAATCAGGGATGGTCTGCGGGCCAACAGAACACCGCAGAAGTTGTCACTTCTGACCCTAGACTACAAAAGACAGTATTTGTTTCCTGTAATTCACATGTTCCTTGTTGCTGAACCTGTGCTCAATTTTGTGAAATCTCTTCGGATGCCTCTGCCTCTCTCCTGAATCGCTTCTGCCTCCCATCCACTGCAGTCTTGGGAGCCTTGTACCAGAGGGAATAGGTGGCTGAGGTGGGCAGCCCCATGAGAATGGAGGCCTTCTGCCAACAGCCACAGAGGAGCTGAGGGCTCCAGTCGGCGTGTGTGGGTGACCAACCATCTCGGGACTTCGGGGTGAGCCGGGGCACAAGCCTCTCAGCGCTAACTCTGGGGACAAGCTGGTCATCCTATATATGAGTGAGCCGTCTGGGAAGCAGAGCCCCGTCCTAGTCAAGCCTTGAGATGACTGCAGTTCCAGCAGACAGTGAGTATATGACCTGTAAGACCTTGGGGCAGAACCACGTGGCTGAGCGGCGCCCAGATTTCTGATCATCGGACCCTGGGTGAGATCATGAGTGTTTGTTGTTTTAAGCTGCTAAGTTTGGGGGTAATTTTGTTCCACACAAGTAATACATTATGTTTTTAAAACATTTCATAAGGATTTAATATGTGATAAAGGTGATGAATTTACCCTTTAGGAAAAGTGTAGGAACAATTGGTTTATCCTGGGGAAAAGATAAAGGTTTTCAATCAAATGACCACCAGAAGTACTGAAGATGTCTTGAAAAGAAAGCCACAGACCTACTGGAAGAGGGTGTATCTTGACAGAAGCTCGCTCCTGCTCAGGGTCTTTGGCCTTCAACACACACCTCCCTTGACCCCTGCCCATCATCCTTCAGGTCTTGGTGGAAACGATGCTTTCTCCAAAAGCCCTGTACAATCTTCTCAGCCAGGTAGAGGCTGCCTGCTGGATCTCTCATGGCTACGCCACCTGCCGCATTTTGCACACTCATGAGTTACGTAGGTGTTTGTATGTTTCATGCTGTCTTCCCAGATAGACTGTGGGCATCCTGAGGCCGGGGATGGTGCCTGTGCTGTGCACTCTCTCATGCCCAGCTACCTGCCAGTCTGCAGTGCCTTATGGGGCATTTTCCTCCCTGACTTCCTGGTTCTTTGACATGGGGTTTGAAAACTCCACTTGGCAGTGTGTGCTCCCATCAGGGCTCTTCTGTTTCAGCTTCCACCTGCAGTGCTGTGCCTGTGGGGTCCACATGTGCTACCCATGCCCCGGCTCCAGGAGTTGCAGTCGCCTCCTTGGCTAGGGTTTGCTGGGTGTTTTGGAATTGACATAACCTGAAGGAACAACGCAAGGGGTGCAGCATGGCCATGCCCCAAATGACCATACTACATGGCATCTGAAGACGCCGTGGATTGTAAAACCCATCCAGATGTCAGACACGTTCATGCCTGGGAAAAAAAGAACATCTTAGAATTGATGATGTATGTATTTTCTCAATCCAGCTTCAAGGGCCTGAGAGTTGTAGAAATATTTCCCAGATGGGCAAAAGCTTGCCTGCCCTTCTAATTTGCAGGGGTACCCTGTGTTCTGGTCACTTTCTTTTTCCAAAAGGTATTTAGTGAGAAGGTGAGAGTGAGTGACCCAATGGCTGCTAGCAAGATGTCATGTTAAACCAGTGGCTGGTTGGGGATTTTACAGTTTTTAATTCTCTTCAGAGTCACACCGTCCTCCAATAACTCCCTCTTTCTTCCTATCGTTTCAGTGCTTGACTGGCTGTATGTAAAACGCAGAAGTGAAACCAACCAGAAAATAATCCAAAGGCCAAATGGCACCTTATGTCAGTCATTCACTGACACTTGTGGAATGGCTCAGTATGTGTTTGCTACTTAAAAATAGCCTCAATCTGATTCCCAGGATTATGATTCTATCAACAAGTAATTGATTCCTGATGGCAAGAGTCAAAGCTGGTGAAACTCACTGCCTTCATGAAGAGTTCATTCTAGTGGGGAAAGACATCCAGTATGCAAATAAATAAACAAGTGAATGAATGAATGAACCGTGGCAGGAAATGTATCAGTTGCATCTCACCATATTTTTGAGGTATGGTAATGAATCCCCAAATCCACTAAAGACAAATTCACGTGGTGAATCCCCATCTCCACTAAAAATAGAAAAATTAGCCGGGTGTGGTGGTGTGCACTTGTAATCCTAGCTACTCAGGAGGCTGAGGCAGGAGAATCGCTTGAATCCAAGAGGTAGAGGTTGCAGTGAGCTGAGATCACACAACTGCCCTCCAGCCTGGGCAAGAGAGAGAGACTCTGTCTCAAAAAAAATAATAAATAATAAATAAAACCACCTGTTCAGCTTTTAAGAGCTAACATTTTACGTCTTAAGCCACCCATCTTTTCATGTTAACATCTATGAAATCAGTTTGCCTTTTTTTTTTTTTGAGGCAGAGTCTCACTCTGTCACCTAGGCTGGAGTGCAGTGGCACAATCTCGGCTCACTGCAGCCTCCGCCTCCCGGGTTCAAGTGATTCTCCTGCCTCAGCCTTCGGAGTAACTGAACTACAGGCGCGTGCCACCACACCCGGCTAATTTTTGTATTTCTAGTAGAGACGGGGTTTCACCATGTTGGCTAGGCTGGCCTAGAACCCCTGACCTCAAGTGACCCACTCGCCTTGGCCTCCCAGTGCTGGGATTACAGGCGTGAGCCACCACGCCCCAGCCCAGTTTGCATATTATAATCAATGGTGAGTGATTTAATAGGTAGCATTTTCCTTCACTATTTGGTAAACGGTGCATCTTACAATCAAAGGGGTCTTAGATTTGATGAAATATACTAGTTTACTTAAACTAGATAATATAAAGGCCACTTTCTATGGAAGTTTTACTCTTCTTTCTGAACGGTGGGCCACCTCTACAGGACAGATATGCTGAAGAAGGTAGACAAGTCCAGGTCTGGTCAGGGACATATGAGCCATTCTGAATCTTCAGAATGGAAGTGGTTGAATAGAGAATCAGAAGCTTATATGGCTCCTGGAAGGCAGGGGCTAAGGTGAGGGAGGAAGTTTCTAGAAACCCAGGACTGCAAGAGTCACAGGGAAGCTCCCCTGCCCCCAGTGGTCTCAGCTGCCTGCACGACTGAAGTGGGTGAGTCTCAAGGTGATATCCAGAGGCTGCTGGCAAACCCCACATCTGCCTCCTGCTGATGCTCAAAAGCCTGTCCTGTGCAGCCACCAGAAGGAAGCGGCTTCTCCTCACCTCCCTCCTCCCCAAATCAGGGCACAGGGTCTCTTGGGGCAGAATCTAAGAATCCATGTCTACTGGCAAAGGAGTGTGGCAAGTGTCGCGTCCAGGCTTTATGCCTCTAAGGACAGGGAGGAACCAAGAAGGGCTGGGGTGGTGGCAAGTACCAACAATGTTCAGCACTTTAGAACACATCAGTGACTCCGTACATTAACTGCAGAAAAGCTTCATCTTTTTCGTCTTACATGAATGTAAAAGGAAGTTGTAAGATGCTCCCAACGGACTGATTTCTGCCCCTGTGGAATATGTGCACCCACCCCGCCCCTGACATCAGTGGACTTGAGCCTCCGAGGCTAGCCAAAGCCAGGTGGAGGAGTGAGGCCAAAGGAGGAGCAGGGCTTGGCAAGGCCAAAACCCTGCCCTGGCCGCCCCGTTGTCCCTGAGGGATTATTTCCACAAATGCATGTGCTTAAGTGCTTCAGTTCTATGGCAGGAGAACAGGACACACCACTACTGATACATAAGGACACGTCACTTATGGGCACTTGGCACTGACTCATATGCTCTGTCGTAAGTGCCCTGACGTTCTCCTTTTCATGAACACTGGTTTGTCTGTTATGTTCTAGGCAGCTCGAGGGGAGGAGCTAGGTCCCTTATTTCTTAAAGATCTCCCCTCAATGCTGATAGTATCCCTAAAGGCAGAAAGGTGATCCCATAACACTAGAGTTGCCTCTGTTAGAGCAGGGGGAGTGGCCAAGCTTAATTTGAGCACGTGCTAACTACGGAGTGTCACTCTTAAGGTTTAGTGGCATCAACCTGCTGACAAAATAGGGCAAACAGCCAGAAGAGAGGAAGGACTGTCCGCCACATATTCCAAAGGTGGGCTCTTGCTTGCACGTCCTCTCAAACCTAAAGCTCTCCCACATTGCCTGGATCAGCCTCAGGAGACTTTGTGAGCAAGCCCCAGCATCCAGCTATAGCCCCAGAAATTTTAACCTACTTCGTGTACTCAGCCAACTGCGAGGACAATCCCTTCTGCAGCTTGAAAAAGCTGTGCTTTTCCTCCCAATTACACTGCCACTACTCACAGTATTTACTTTTTACTTCTGAATATTACAGAAGGGCATGGTGTTTCTATGCCTACAGAGGGAGGCCTTGGCTTAAAAGTTTAGGAGATCCCACTCTAGAATATGTACTGTAAGACATTTCAACGATAAGAAATCACACAGACGAAAGACCAAAGCAAATGCTAGGTGTGCCTGGAAGGTCTTAGAGCTCAGGGTGCAGAATTCTGCAGGCTACAAAGCATCAAAGGATGGAATGAGAGGCAAAGCTAGAGGAAGATAACTTCAAGTCTGGAAAATTCACAGGAAGGGTAATATGGCATGATAGTCTATGGACTAAAAGTCTACAAGCCAGATAGGAGAAAAAAAGGGGCCCCGAATCACTCGCCTCAGATCGCTCAAATCGACACCCCCATTCCAGCCTCTGAGCATCACCCCTGGAGCCTCAGTCAGGGCCCCATTGTCTCCAATGAATCACAGGACACGCTGCTGGGGAGCAAGAGTAGTGAGGGTTTCTGGGTTCCTCGGCTGGAGCCGCAGCTCCTGGGGTGGGGGTAGGGGTTGGATAAGTGAGGCTACGCAACTGTAACCCCAGTCCTCCAAGGGCATCCCGCCGGGGCAGCTGGGCCATCTGAAGGCAGAGGGCCAAGAGCAGGTGCATCCAGGAGGCGGCCTCTGGCCCCCAGTGGTAAAAGAGCAGCCGGAGTTGCCAGCCAGGCGTACAGGCTCAGATGGGATGAGATATCTCGGGGCATGGGCATTTTCTAGCACTCTCGCATCACGGATGATATCATAAATAACAAAGGCTCTGAGTACAGATACAGCTCATTGACTGAACTTCTTACAGCCCCCCTGGGGTCTCATTGAAGACCCCTGTAAGAAATCAGCCCTTGGCTGTTAGGCATCTGTTTAGCAGTAGAATCTGGGCAGGTTTTAAAACTCAAGTATTTGGACATGGAAAGCCACAAGCTTACTAGAGTGGCTCTGTTTCAGTTCCAACAAATACACCCTTTAATGTAATGCAGTTAATGACAAATAAAATCACATCTGAGGCTTTGAATGAATTGTGATTAACTTTATTAATATTTTAAAATATGAAAACTGTAAAACATAGTATTTATGTAAACACCTGAGGACTGTTCAAGTGGGTACAGCATCTTCATACAAACAACTTGAAAGAAGACCAAGTTTAAGTAAGAATCTTATGACATATAAGGAATAACATAAATGAAGCTATTCTTTAAATAGTTGCATTCATGTCTAAAGTACATTTGGTTTTCTAAAAAGAAAATGTACATTCTTGCCCCTGGTGAATATTTTATTGGCATTTACAACAAATGGCTAATACTTTTATAACTGATTCTCATAGCTTATAAACATTACATCAAAGTTACACAAAGTAGTAACAATAAACATATAGCACCATTTCCTCTTCAAAGTTCTAACTTATAAAATAAAGCCCCAAACATGGCTGGGCATGGTGGCTCACGCCTGTAATCCCAGCATTTTGCAAGGCCGAGGTGGGTGGATCACCTGAGGTCGGGAGTTTGAGACCAGCCTGACCAACATGGAGAAACCCCATCTCTACAAAATTAGCTGGGCATGGTGGTGCATGCCTGTAATCGCTGAGGCAGGAGAATTGCTTGAACCAGGGAGGCAAGGTTGCAGTGAGCCAAGATCGAGCTATCGCACTCCAGCCTGGGCAACAAGAGTGAAACTCCATCTCAAAAAAATAAAAATAAAATAAAGCCCCAAACAATAAGCCAGAACTAATATATCTTTCAAAGTGTAGCAGAATAAATGGCTCAGAACTAAGCAAATTAATTAGAAACATTGCATAGGACAGAGAACTTCCCTGTATGGAAACCAATCTACAGATTGTTTCATATCCCCTGAAGAGTAAGCTGAGAGGTACTGGTGATAGCAAACGATGGACGTATATTTTTTACGAAATCAAAACATCTAACTATATACACAGTTCATCATTACCTCTGTGGCAGTGCAAAGTGCCAGATTAAATTCAAGAAAAAAAAGATTTACTTGTGTGTAAACCTACAGGTATAAAACAATATATAAATATGGTAAAGTACCATATGAGGAATAAACACATACAATATATATCTTCAAAAATTTTGGACACAGGTATCTTCATATAGAGATTTAAGAAAAGAATGCCTGGTTAAATGTCCAAGCTTAGTGAAAATATGGAAAGTTTAAAATAATAGGTATTTCACTGAAAAAATGTAATCCGACTCCATCCAAACAACCCTCGTAGTATAAATATCTCCTGCATAAAATGACAATTCTATAATTTAAAAAATTTTATCAAAAACTGGTAAGAACACTTTATGAAAGCTTATAAGCTTGCTTTTTTCCTTTAAATATGATCAAATACAACATACAGAGAAATAATAAAAGGAAAATAATTTATATGGCTATTCCCTTTCTAGATATACTGATAGAACATGAATGGAACACCACAGAGTATCACACAAAATATTTGAGAAAAGATGATATCTACAGGTGCACCTTTAAATTCTCTGGTGAGGAAAAATTCTCATGGATTTAATTATAGAAGTTGTCAATCCCTGATATTTTCCCCTTTGGGATTTAGCTGTTTTGGTTCTAGATATAAAGGTTAACCAAAATCAAAGGTTTTTCTCTGTTAACTACATTAAGTATATTTGTAAACTGTACAATGAAAATTTAAAAAGACATAAAGAACTGCCAATTTGAATATGCCAATACTAACATGTTAAATGCTTTTTAAAGAAGTAGACTGGGGGAGTGGCAGCTGTGCCTCCCGAAGCTGGTTGGTGACTCCAGGAAAAAAAAAAAAAGTTGACTGAACTGTTAATACAGTTCTGCAATTCTGATAAAATATTTTTATAGGAACTGTCTACAAAACAAAAACTGCTAAGAGAAATACTTTTAAATTAAAATGTTAACAGTACACCTGAGAATTATGTCCAATCTAAACTTACACATTTTTTTTCAATTGTATTTTCCTTCTTTAAGTTTTTCAATGTAGTAACACAGCTTTAATGCTGGCCCCAGCTTCAGCCCCATATACTTCATCATCACATCACTCTTGAGTAGGAACAGAGCCTTCCCATCAATTTCCTACAGAGAGAAGGAAATCATAATCATTAATAATGCTTTCATATCAAGTTATTTATACATAAGAACATGTAAAATAGAGCAGCTGTATACTCCGGATATATATTCTCTGAATATGCTTTATTTCCTGAAAACTATTAAAAATATAATTTATACAGTGCAGCATCATTTGATAATTTATGAATTCAGTTCAAATTTTAAGAAAAAGAAAATTTAACCTTGTATCTTCAAAAAATGTCCCAAGTATCAAACAATCTGACTTTAAATACTGTGTGTTAAATAAAATACTAAATATATCTATGACAAAAGGTCAAAAATTATGAATGGTAGAAATGAATTTCAGATGATCAATAACTTTCTGAGAAGGGCCAGGAATATGTCAATATCAATGCAAACTGTAAATGTGCTATACAGTGTTGTCATTTTGTTGAAGGCTAATCAGTTAGTTGTCCGAAGCTGGTTAGATGCTAAAACTACTGATTTTCTTGCGATAGTGAAAAGGGTACCTCAGATAATAGATCACTCATTTGATTTGTTAGAAAACACTGAAAATATTACTTAATAGTCACAAGGCATCCTCCTAAAATTCTTTATTACCTTAACCAATTTATGTCATGGAAGCATATTATTTGGTATTTGTGAGTTCCTGTTTAAAAGGATGTACTTAATCTTATAAAGTTGCTGGATTCACTGGAGGAAGGCCACCCTGTAATAGCTTGTGGTCAACCCCTCCTACTCATGGTCCTGGCACTGAGCTGGGAGCAGGTCGGGGAGGATCCTTGTATCTGTCATTACAAAGGGGAGGTACACCTGAGAGTTGCAATGCTGAATCATCGTATCTTGAGAAGTTGAAGCAGTTTGTATTTTAGGCACCTGGATACTCAAAGAACAGACCATTAATCTACCATTTAAGGAACTAACCTTGGGAAAAATAACCTCTCTCACATATGGAAAAATCAGTTGATAGGGTTCCCCCACCATCCACACAGCATCCAAATGAAGGGCCTGCACAGAGGTCATTCAAAGGCATTACGGCAGGAAAACCGGATCAAAAGATACATTACATGTTGCCTGAAGAGGTCGGCGAGGGGGCCTGATATCTGAGGATCTGTATGTTTCATAAACTGTATCACTTCATCCACAGACCAGGTTGAAGGGTCCTTAGAGAAGCCTTGTTTCAGGACACTGGGATCAGGTACAGCTATATAACTTGGAGCTTCAATGGGGGGGAAAAAAGACAAATCATACTTGACCTGATCATTATCCTGAAAGAAGAGATGTTAGGTAGGGAATAATGGTCTCATTCCTGGAACCTTTTGTTAAGTTCCCCAACAAGGTCTCAAGACTCCAACTGTGAAAGCTTATACAAAAATGATGTGAGGACGGCTACATAAGAGCATCCCATCTGACCTCCCCCAAACAACAAAAGCAGGTTCAGACGTTACCTTAAAGCTTCAAAGATCACAAAACAGACTAAGCAATCCAAGCCTCTTTGGCCACAGACAAATATAGCAAAAGATCTGTTACTCGGGTAAAATTAGGTTAATCTAATCTAACCTATGACTGCTCTCTTACTTGAAGTCTTTCAAGGAATTTCAATCTCTCTCTATCTGTCTAGACTAGGTATATTTTACTAGCTAAATCCGATGGAAATTCCCCAAATTTACAGTTAGTTTTTGTTTTGTGTTGTTGTTGTTGTTGTTTTGGTTTTTTTGAGACAGGGTCTCGCTCTGTTACCCAGGCTGGAGTGCAGTGGCACAATGATGGCTCACTGCAGCGTTGACCTCCCGGGCTCAAGTGATCCTCCCACCTTGCCTCCCAAGTAGCTGGGACTACAGACACATGCCACCACTCCCAGCTAATCTTTATATTTTTTGTAGAGACAGGATTTATCCGTGTTGCCCAGGCTGGTCTCAAACTCCTGGACTCAAGCAATCTGCCCACTTCAGGCCCCCAAAGTGCTGGAATTACAGGCATGAGCCACCACACCTGGCTAAATTTAGTTTTCTAATTGTTTAAATGCATTCACTTTAATCAAAGAATTTCAATAATCCCATTATTTTTGATAAACAAATTAGTCCTTTTGCCAAATATCTCTGATGTATCCAATAAGAATATTTTTAGCATCACTTTACTCTTTAGATTCCTGTCTCTCATGGCTTAAATGCTTATCTGAATTTTGAAGAAGACAAGATTATTTTCTGCTAAGCTAGGTCAGAAATAACTTTAACATTTAATTTAATTCCTTTATCATATTTAATCGCATAGTAATAGATATTTTGGTTGAAGGTTTATACATTAAAAAAATACATAACTGAGACATGAAACAATTTAAGTGCTCATACCTCAAATGGTCTTAGCTGTTGTGCTCTTTACTAAGTTGTGATGAAATCTGTGTCCTGACAAGTATTCATTTACTCAACCAGAGCCCTGAAGTCCCTAAAGTTAGTGTGGATAACTGAAGTGAATTTTGTACTTAGCTAGGAAGATTTGTTTCTCTAACCAAGGACCGTCAACACAAATTTGATGTTTTTTTGTGTGTGAATTAGCCAAAGGAGTACCCTTTCTTTCCTATCCTCTGGGCTGTGGCCATTTTAGAAGCATTTTAAGTATATTTACCTAGGGGAAGGATAAAGAAAAACAGAAGATAAAAGAATTTACAGTGGTTAATTTTTTGTGTGTAGCTCTGAATTTTATTTCTTTCCAACATCACAACGATGATGGGAAATAAAAACTCTATACCAGAATATATTCTTCCCTCCACTCAGAGAAAAAAATGTTGGTCATATCTACAGAGAAATTCTGCTAGGCTGTATCAACCCAAGTAAAAATGATGATGGTGTAGACCATGCTGTGCCTAAGGCATTCTGACAATTTAGACAGAAACACCATCTCCTTTAACTTAACAAAGACACAACATAACATGAAAAAAATCATTGGCAAAGCTAATCATATCTCTAATTTAATGTACATTTTTGTGGAATTTCTGGTTTCTGTCATCATAATCTGGTACATTTATGTTTTGAATAACATGTAACTAGTTTTACAGTTTACTGCAGATAAACTATATGTAAAAAGATATGATTTGAGGTATAAAATTTTATAGTAAAAATAAAACCATAAGATTTTCTATTTTAGTGTATTATGAAAATATAATTTAATTGGGCCTACATCTTCAAAACAGAGAAGTTTGCAAGCATTACATTATTGTTATTCAAATAATTACATGAAACAAACTAATCATGTGGAAAAATAATCAAAGTCCAGTCATGCTTTTCTCCTGAATGGCTCTGTCTTATATACACTGGCATATCAATAAATATTTCTAGAATAAATATAATGAAAGTATGAAAGTGATCTGATTCCCCCCGACATCATTGGATTTCTTTCCTATAATAAAGATCAGCAATATTTTTCATTCAAATAATGGGACAAGGCAGGACAGGAAATTGTGTCAGCATCACTGGCTGTCAGGAGTGGAATCAGCTCTAGGTAACAGTTCAAATGCCTTAAAAATAATAGTAATGACACCTCTAGACAATTTCTAATGGAAATGCGTATCTATTCTTGGGAGGTGCAAGCAGTACAGAAGTTAAGAGTACAACCCTGGAGTCAGAGTGTTTGAGCTCAAGGACTGGCCCAGCCACTCTCTAGCTGAGGAACCTTAGCCAAATGACTTCAAATTTCTTACCTGAAAATGCTTACCAGCACCTACATTTCAAGGAATTGTTGTAACAATATAATGTAGGAGGCCATATGAAATATTATATGCCTGGCATACATCAGATAGTGATGAAGATGATGATTATTTCTATTACCAGTAAGTAAATTACTAGAAAGCAATGTTATTACTATTAGTCTCTACATTGCTAAGAAGACCAGAAGCTAGCCGTCTGAAGCCCCAATACCGGCTACCTTAGTGTTTGACATACATTTCGAAGTAAGATATTCACCATTAGAAGTAACCTTATACTGAGAAAGCCTATCGCCAAAAGGTCATACTTTGTGAAAATACTTTAAAATGCAAGGTATACTAGCCATTACGGAATAAGCATCTATTGTTAGACTCTGCAAGCTATGTCACTCTAAAAGCAGAGACAATCTCCAGAGGGGATGGGGCTGACAACATTAAATGTGTCATGGTGTGTGCACAGTGTGGTTGCCCATAGATAACACCCATGATCAAAGGCAAGGGTTCCCACTTCCTTCACTCCTCAACCTTGCCTGCATGCCTACCTGGAGAAAAAGGACAAAACACTTATTCCCACCCTCACTCTCCTGCACCCTTAATCCTTCAAAGGTACAGGGTATTAGCCCTCTTTGCACATGGAAGGCTGTTTTGGCCCCTTTCTTTCTTTCTTCTTTCTGAGATGGAGTTTCACTCTTGTTGCCTAGGCTGGAATGCAATGGCACGATCTCGGCTCACTGCAACCTCTGCCTCCCGGGTTCAAGCGATTCTCCTGCCTTGGGCTCCCGAGTAGCTGGGATTACAGGCATGCATCACCATGTCCAGCTAATTTTGTATTTTTAGTAGAGACAGGGTTTCTCCATGTTGGTCAAGCTGGTCTCGAACTCCCGACCTCAGGTGATCTGCCTGCCTCGGCCTCCCAAAGTGCTGGGATTACAGGTGTGAGCCACCCCGCGCCTGGCCTGTTTTGGCTCTTTCTAAATGGCAACAGGATGTTGCCCTATTTATACATGTCATGTCTTCCTGGTGGGTCTGAGGAAGGATGTGGAGAGTGAGGAAACGGTGTGGCTGTGGTAACAAGATGCCAGCCCGAATCCAGGTGTCAACACAGGCTGAGGCCAGGAAGGTCTCAAAAGAGACTAAGAAAAGTGTACAACAGAAAGGAGAGGGACTGTCTTTCCAGGCCTCAGAGTCATGAGAGGTTTGTGAGTCCAGACAGTACCCAAGGAAATGATAAATTACAACTGCTCAAGCACTACTAATCTGAGAAGTCTCTATCAGAGACATGGTTGGTGATCCAGATCCCTAGAGACAGTTCTGTGCTGTCAAGAGGATTGGAGGATCCATAATGGTCTGACCTGACAGTGATGTGAAAGGGAAGACTCAGCCTCCCAAATTTTAGCACTTTCTCCAATGTGATACTCTCAGGGGATGCTGTTAGGTGTGAAAATCTCAAGGCAAAAGACAAACACATTGAGAGTCACTATTTTTGAACATACCTTCACTTTTCCTCTGCATTTGGAATTTAACTTCATGGAGACTGCTCTTGGGGGGTATGTCCCCAACTAGTGGTGAACTTGTGGTGCCTGGCATACTTTGAGAAAAATCCTGGGAGACTGAAGTATGAATATACATAGGATTTCTACAGGCAGGATTCAAATAATTTCCTGAATTTAGTGATGAGCTCTTAGAATCTTCTGAAAGATTTTCCTCTTTGGGAATGGCACTTCCCCCAGCAAACAATGGTTCTTCTACAGGGAAAAAGACAAAGGAGGCTATCTTCAATAGACTTACAATTCAAATACTACTAAAAGGTAAAACATCTCATCCCTAGCAACAGTTCACTTAACTTGTGCTATACTGAACCACAATGCTCTAACACAAAGTTCATGGCTATCCCCTCCTCGGTATGGATGCATGCACTGATTGATTGAGACAGTTTTGCTCTTGTTGCCCAGGCTGGAGTGCAGTGGCGCAATCTTGGTTCACTGCAACCTCCACCTCCTGGGTTCAAGCGATTCTCCTACCTCAGCCACCCGAGTAGCTGGGAGTACAGGCACCTGCCACCACGCCCGGCTAATCTTTTGGGGTTTTTTTAGTAGAGACATGGTTTCATTATGTTGGCCAGGCTGGTCTCGAACTCCTGACCTCAGATGATCCACCCGACTTGGCCTTCCTTGGCATTTATATTAATGGACATTGTCCTACAGTCCAAAGTGATTTCATATCACCTATATTTTTCGTAGTAACTTACTATCATTTGCCAGTCTTGCCACCAAGACTATAAACACCTCACTAAAGCATTTGTTTTTAGAAATGCAGTTCTTCATTACTATTTGTTATAATATGATCATACAGTTGGTTTCTAACATTTGTTTACTACTTGGGCAGTTAACACATTCTCTGGAGAAAGGCAGTAGGTTTTTCTATTCTTCTTTCTGCCAGTTTTTAGCAATACAAAAGTGAAGGAAAAAGGTTATTACAATTTTTTTTAATCTATGGAGAAATGACAGCTGTGCACTTCTGAAGGGAATGAAGGGTTCAACAAAGCTGTCCAAGTAGTAGCCTAACTGCCAAACTTATTTGGGCAAATTTACCTCCCTACCTCCAATACTACCACCCCAAGAGTATACACAAGTGGTAGCAGAGAAACATTTCTTCCCAATCCTGGGAGGTGTAAATGCTATTTACCTTCAGAGGCATACTCCTTTGTTTTGGGGAGCTTAGGAGAGAGAGGAACAACATATGGTACAGTTTGCTGAGGAGATCGTTTGGTGCTTTGCCTTTCTGTTACATTTTCTTTTGCTGTTTTCAAAGAAAAAACAGTTGTCTGTTGTAACGAACTAATAAACTCAAGCATTTTCATATCATCAGCATGAAACACTTCTGTTTCTACATCATTTGCCTACAATACCTTCATTGAGAATTTCTCAATTATTTGATGTTCATGAATAACATGTGTCTACTTCATCCTGTTTTATATTTTCACTGAAATAATATTCAAGAGTTAAAAGCATTTCCAGAAGGAGTATATCTAGGCTTCTTTATTCTGGGGTTATCAGATCTCTCTAAATATCTCACAAGGCAGTGAGGCAACCCATTAAAATGTGTCTAAAATGGCCTGGGAAAATTGTTCCCATGAGCCGGAGGAGTTAAAACTTTAGAGAAATTAAATGATATAATATAATGAACATCCATTTTGTTAAGTAACAATCCTGGCCTAGAGCTACCCTTAAAACAAGTCTACTGCTTACTTATCATTCAACCAAATGCACTTCTACCTAAAGGACCACTCTGTAAAACATGATCCTGAAAGTAAAGACAGCTTTAATTATCAGTTATACCCTAAGTATCAACAAATATCCTGATTTAACTTCCAACTAAAAGGACAAATAAGGTATAAGAGAAATCTAAAAAGTCTGATAGTAGACCTCAAAAGAGAAGAAAGATTGCAATGAGCATCAAAGTCAAACTTCATCAGGTTCAAAATTTCGGCTGAGGGCCAGGCATGCTTCTCAAAATCTTATGATGAGCAACCTTTAGCTCAATCTAGTTACTCAGTGAATCCCAATGAGTCCAGTAGAGCTCTTACCACTTTAGTTTTATTTTTAATAATGGACTATAAAACCAACAGGCAAAACATATCTCATATTTCTACAATTAAGACATTAAATTCTAAGGAAAGAAATAATTGGCTTTTCATACCCATTTAATAATATGGAAAATTCAAGTTCTAAAATATAGTTTTCTATAAATGTTTATGTACCTCAGAATCTCGGCAAGATTAGAAAAAGTATCATTTATTTGTAATGTACTCATGCTTTATGAAAAGTTTATCAAGCTGGGTATGGTCTACTATCTGGGGCTGAAACAAATATAAAATTGACTCGACTTCTGCTTCTGGGTATTGTAGTAAGCTAAGGGAGGAGAGTGTTCCTACAGAGATAACTAGGAAAAGCCAGGTAATTTACAAAGTATTTTTTAAATCATCAGAGAAGCACTTCCAGGATGACTGATGAAAGACCTCCAAAAATCTACTCCTTCATAAAAACAATGAAAACACTGACAAAAACTATAAAAACTATCTTTTTCAAAACTCTGGAAACTAAAGACTTGCCACAATCCAAAGTGTTTAAGAAAAATGGATGGATCTCAGAAAAAAACAGCAAATTCTGTGGCATTTTAACTTGCCCTAATATAATCCCCCTCACCCCATTTTCACAGTAGCCTTGAAAACCAACACTTCACAACAACAGCAGGTGTGAAAAACAGCCACGCAATAATCGCTGGAGGGGGCACAATGGGTTTGGAGCTCTCCAAAAGCCCCATGCCCAGAGAACTATCACTATTAGACCAGTCTTGAAGCTCACTGAAAAAGCTCCTTTTCAGGGTTTGTCTTTTTTTGACCTAAATTAGAGCTTGTTCTGTGTGAACAACCCCATCTCCAGGGCATCTGACGGGGGAAAATGGTGGCAACTGTTTAACTTTGCAGCTGCCTGAGACAATATTACCAGTCAGGGCTAACAACAGGCTGGCCAAAAAGCTTAAAAGGAAAAACTTGGTATAAGATGTCCCCTAGGAGACTTTGAAAAACACAGACATATTCCTGGGAATCTAGATGGTTCACATGCATGCGCACAGATGTATACATGCACGCTCAGGAAAGACATGAGAACACCCTAATCTTTCATCTCTGGCTGACCTTGAGGCTCTGCACAAGGTCGACTTACAAGCTGCCTCTTGGAGCACTGAAGTTACGTCCCAACACACACAGAAAATCCCTTGTCCAAGGCTGGGAGATATACTGGTTCCAGGCATTTAAGGAAATTTCTACCCAATCATTAGCTAACCACATTAAGCTAACCAAGCAGACTTCAGTGGCCACTCTTAACAAAGAAATACAGACTTTACAGAATTGGTCGAGGAAAAGTCACTAAACAGCACCAGCAACAACAACAAACCCTAGGGAGAAGGGAATCTGATTTCCAGAGTTGCCATTATATGATTTTTAAATGTCCAGTTTTCAACAACAAAAAAAATAAGACATGCAAAGAAACAATATGGTCCACACAAAGGAAAAAAAAAAATCAGTCAACAGAAACTGTCCCTAAGGAAGCCCAGGCATTGGACTTACTAGACAAATACTTTATTTTGGGACACAGTCTCACTCTGTTGCCCATGCTGGAGTACAATGGCATGATCTCAACTCACTGCAACCTCTGCCTCCCAGGTTCAAATGATTCTTGTGCCTCAGCCTCCCAAGTAGCTGGGATTATAGGCACATGCCACCACACCTGGCTAATTTTTTTTTTTTTTTTGAGACAGTGGCTCGCTCTGTCACCCAGGCTGGAGTGCAGTGGCGCGATCTCGGCTCACTGCAAGCTCTGCCTCCCGGGTTCACGCCATTCTGCTGCCTCAGCCTCCCGAGTAGCTGGGACTACAGGCGCCCGCCACCACGCCTGGCAATTTTTTTTGTATTTTTAGTAGTGACGGGGTTTCACTGTGTTAGCCAGGATGGTCTCGATCTCCTGACCTCATGATCCACCCGCCTCGGCCTCCCAAAGTGCTGGGATTACAGGTGTGAGCCACTGTACCCAACCTAGACAAATACTTTAAATCAACTATTATAAATATATTCAAGGAACTAAAAAATGAAAATCATGTCTAAAGAACTAAAAAAAAGGCCAGTGTATTAGTCCGTTCTCACGCTGCTAATAAAGACATACTGGAGACTGGGTAATTTATAAAGAAAAAGAGGTTTAATAGACTCACAGATCCACATGGCTGGGGAGGACTCGCAATCATGGCAGAAGGCAAAGGAGGAGCAAAGGCACGTCTTACATGGCAGCAGGCAGAAGTGCAGAGCGAAGGGGGGAAGCCCCTTCTAAAACCATCAGATCTCATGAGAACTCACTCACTATCACAAGAACAGCATGAGGGTAACTGCCCCCATGATTCAATTACCTCCTACTGGGTCCCTCCCGTGACATGTGGGGATTATGGGAACTACAATTCAAGATGAGATCTGGGTGGGGACACAGCCAAACCATGCTCCCTCATCTCTACTAAAAATACAAAAATTAGCCAAGTGTGGGGGGCACACACCTGTAGTCCTGGCACCCTGGAGGCTGAGGTGGGAGGATTGCTTGAAACTGGTGGCAGAGGTTGCGGTGAGCCAAAATCACACCACTGCACTCCAGCCTGGGTAACAGAGCAAGACTCTGTCGCAGGAAGAAAAAAAAAAAAAAAAAAAAAAAAAAAAAAAAAAAAGGAAGTGAAAAGACAACCCCAAAGAATGGGATAAAATACATGCAAAGCATATACCTCATATAGGACTTGTATCCAAAATATACAAAGAATTCTTATGACTCAACAATAAAAAGACAATGAAACCAATTAAAAATGGACAAAGGATTCGAACAGACACTTCTCTGAAGATATACAAGTGGCCAAAAAGCACAAGAAAAGATGCTCATCATCAACTACTGGAAAAATGCAAATCACACCATAATGAGATACCATTTCACACCTGCTAGAATGGGTATAATGAAAAAGATGGACAATAACAAATGTTTAAAAGGAGAAATTGAAACCTTTATTCACAGCTGATGGAAACGTAAAATGGTATAACCTCTTTGGAAAAGCCTGTCAGGTCCTCATCAAGTTAAACAGAGTTAACCATATGACCCAACAATTCCACTCCTAGGTTTGTACCTGAGAGAACATGTATCCACACAAAAACTTATATACAAATGTTCATTGCAGCAGCATCCCTAATAGCCAAAAAGTGGAAACAGTCCAGAAGTACATCAATTGATAAATGGATAAACATAATATAGCCATACAATAGAATATTATTCAGCCATAAAAAGGAATGAAGCACTGATGCATGCTACCACATGGGTGAACCTTGAAAACATAGGGTGGGCAAAGCGGCTCACACCTGTAATCCCAGCATTTTGGGAGGCCAAGATGGGCGGATCACTTGAGGTCAGGAATTCGAGACCAGCCTGGATGACATGGTGAAACCACGTCTCTACTAAAAATACAAAAATTAGCTGGGTATGGTGGTGTGCACCTGTAGGTCCCAGCTACTCAGGAGGCTGAGGCAGGACAATCGCTTGAACCCAGAAGGCAGAGGTTGCAGCGAGCCAAGATCACACCACTGCACTCCAGCCTAGGCAACAGAGCAAGACTCCGTCTCAAGAAAACAAAACAAATAAACAAAAAAACACATTATGCTAAGTGAAAGAAGCCACACACAAAGGCTGCATATTATACGATTCTATTAATATGAAATGTCTAGAATAGGAAAATCTATAAAGACAGAAAGTCAATAAATGGTTTCCAGTGGTGAGGGGGAAGAGAGATTGAGGGATGATAGTTAATAGGTATGGGATTTCTTTTGGGGGTGATGAAGATAGTGGTGATGACTGCACAAATCTGTGAATACACTTAAAAAATATTGAATTGTATACTTTTAAAAGGGTGAAATTATGGTATGTGAATTATATCTCAATAAAGTTATTGTAAGAAAAGCATCCTCAAGGTATAGCAATCATAGGAACTAATAAAATCAAAGTCCAGAGGGGGAAGAACCATTCTAGTCTAAACTGAAGATTTCGTCATATTTTTTCCCTGTAGGAATCTGCTGATCCTTGGCACTACAGTGAAAATAGAACTTGACACAGGCAGAGGGCTATACCTAGGCAAAAATAAATCAAAAAAGATTTAGCAGCTTCACACAGCTGGAGTGACAAATCAGAAACTCAAACTCATAGCTGGTTTTCCCCCATGGGATATTTGCCAAGTTCTGGAGCTATACAGGAAGCTGGGGAGTTAGGCTGAAAACTCTTAAAAGGCACGCTGAACTCTCTCACAGTCTCATGATGCTTAAGAAATAAAGACCCACCAGGGGGTCTTTATTTTATTGTGTGTTTGTGGCAAACACACAAGCCACCTAAACACAGGTGCGAAGTTGTGATAATACACGAGGAAGAAGGCTAAAGAGCTGAGCAGCAAACCTCTGAAGGAGAGAAGTACAATTCCCCATAGTCTTTCAAGGCTAAGGAGCTAGGGAATTCCCAGGTTCTCAATCAAAAGCCTGGGAAAGTAACACCTGAAGAATACCGAGGAATCAGGAGAGAGACTGAGTCTTACTAAAACTGCTATTCAGTCCCAACCCAGCTCAATCACTGAATGGAATGAGCCCTCCTTTCTGCTTAAAAAAGAGGAAACTTTTTAAGGTAGAAATCTGGAGCTTCTGCGGATCTTTTATATACAATGTCCCACATACAAAAAAATAGTGGTAAACATGTAAAGAAGTAAGACCATATAACCAACTATTGAGAGAAAAACTACTGGTGTCAGTAGACAAAGACTATAATGCAATTTTGATGAGTATGTTCAAGAAAACAGGAAAAATGGACAGAAAAGATCAAAGAATAAAAAATTTCACCTGAGAATTATAATCTATTTTAAAAAGCAGAGAGCTGATAGGAAAGTAAATTGAGGCAACCACTTTGAAAAACTGTTTGGCAGTATCTACTAAAGCTTAATCTACGCATTTCCTGTGACCTAGCAATTCCCTCCAAGATAGATACAGGAACAGAAAGATGTGTATAGAATGTTGATGATAACACTATTTATAAGAGTACAAAACATAACACTATTTACAAGGGCACAAAACAGAAAGCACTCAAATGGATACATACCATGGTAGCATATTTATACAACAGAATATTATACAGCAATGAGAATGAATGACCTAACTATATGCAACAATACAGATGAATCTTACAAACATAATGATGGGCCAAAAAAGCTAGGCACAAGACTAAATGCTGTATAATTCCATTTCTATAAAGTTCAAAAACAGGCAAAAGTAATATATGGTACCAGAAATCAGGACAGTAGGTATCCTTGTGCGAAGTGAGGGGTAGTAGTGGATGAAAGGGGGTTTGACACATTAGCAGTGCTTCTAGGGTACTAGTAATAGCTACTTTTCCAACCAGGGACTGATTATACAGGCATGAAAATTAATCAAGCTACATTCCATGTATAATTTTCTCTATGTATACTATACTTCAGTAAAATGTCTTTAAAATTACTGCTAAAATATGCAAACACTAGATTTGTCAGAATCAAAGTCTCCTAAGAAGAGCACTCTATCTTAAACTATTTTTGAGTCACTTATTTTAAAAAATGTAAGAGAAATGGAATACTAGACGTGAAATCTTAGTAATAATCAACCTCATAACATTTATATGCAACTTCTTTAACTACAAGCTAACTTAAGAAAAACATAAGAGTTCCAACTCAAAGCCATTTTCAAATGGCTAAATTAAGCATTCTGTGAGAGAAAATTAACCCCTAAAATAATGTAAAATATGTGGATTATTCAGTGTATTTTTTCAAATAGTTACCTATTCTGATTATTTGATTAATCTGAAAATTCAAACATTCTGTGTTCAATTTAAAGAAGAATTACATTTTCTTTAAAATCTTTCAGAGAATGGGGTTTTGTAAATTACTGGCATTCTTAATGCTTTGTGTAAGAAATCAGGAAATGGAGCCTGGCATGGTGGCTCAGGCCTGTAATCCCAGCACTTTGGGAGGCCAAGGCAGAAGGATCACTTGAGGCCAGGAGTTTGAGACCAGCCTGGTCAACAAGGTGAAACTCCACCTCTATCAAAAATACAAAAATTAGCCAGGCATGGTGGCAAGCACCTGCAATCCCAGCTATTCGGGAGGCTGAGACAAGAGAACCGCTTGAACCCAGGAGGCACAGGTTGCAGTGAGCCGAGATGGTGTCATTGCACTCCAACCTGGATGACAGAGTGAGACTCTGCCTCCAAAAAAAAGAAAAGAAATCAGGAAACTGTACTCTCAACATCTCCAACTCGTATTTTTCCCCAAATTACTCTTAGAAACAGAAAACCTATCAATACACAGACACTCCTCTTCCCACACAGGTGGCCCTTCCCTTTCTAGCCATCTTCCAAATTTCCTACCATTTTTGATGACCTCCTACCTCTCCTGAAGAAGGGAAAAAAAGGATAATATCACATGAAAACATGAAACTTCACTCTTCCTCTTCCCCCTAGTTCTGACAGCTACCTTTTGTTGCTCCTACTTCATGCCAGGCATAATGCAGGCTAAGAACGTACATATACTTTCGTTCAATTTCACAACTAAAGAGGTATCCACTTTGCAGATAAGGAAACTAAGAACTAGAGAGGCTCAGTTCTTTGTCTATGGGCACACAGCTAGTTAACAGCAGGAACTGAATTAAAATGTAGGCCGGTCAGACTTTATACTCTTTCAGCATACAGATTACAAGGCCAGGATTGGAACCCAGGTCTGACAAACTCCAACACCTGTGCTCTCCATGCCACTGCTTCTCCATGTATACTTTTTGCAAGCATGTCACAGTATCATACCTTTATTTCAAAGGGACTCACTGGACAGCTACACCAGAGGGGAGAAACTGGAAAGAGGACTCCAGTTAGGAGCCTGCTTTACTAAACCAGAGAAGGGGTTAGTACAGTCTGAAGCAGGGTAGTAACAAGGAAATGGAAAAAAGGGGATGGATATGAGAGATGTCACTGAAGTAGAGGAAACAAGCTTTATGAAGAAGGGTGTGGGTAACCAGGAGGACCAGAAAAAAAAGTAGTAGCTACAGACGTGGTACCCACGCTTCACACTTGAGTGGCACGTGAATTAGAATCCCTGGACTTAAAAAGATAGCCTGTGATGGTACTCTGTATTTCCAGAATCAGCAGCACCTGGCCAGAAAACCATGCGGCAATAACACCTGAGAACTTCAGCTACTCTTAAAAGACCCACATACAATCCTGCCATGATCAGTAGAACATAGTTAGCTTTCATGAGTCACATGAAAAAGAGACAAACCACTCCCAAAAAGCAAACAGCACTTGCATAAAAGCTGAAAGAGCTTTCTTGCTTTAGGGATCAGAAGCAAGAAACCCGCTTTTGGTTCTACAGGGCTATCTTACACCTACCCTCTTATTCAGGCATCAGTTTGGGGTTCTTATGGAAGAGAAGCAACCATGGTTCAAATGTCAAATTCAAGCATATCACAGGGCTGGGTGTGGAGGCTCACACCTGTAAATCCCAGCACTTTGGGAGGCCAAGGCGGGAGGATCACTTAAGGTCAGGAGTTCAAGACCACCCTGGCCAACATGGCAAAACCCTGTCTCTACTAAAAATACAAAAATTAGCTGGGCATGGTGGTGGGTGCCTGTAATCCCAGCTACTCGGGAGGCTGAGACAGGAGGATCGCTTGAATCTGGGAGGCGGAGGTTGCAGTGAGCCAAGATTGCGCCACTACACTTCAGCCTGGGGTGACAGAGCGAGACTCCGTCTCCAAAAACAACAACAAAACCGTATCATCATTTGTCAAACCTCAATGACTGCATCAAAATCATCTTTATAGCCAATGGGCTCAACACGCTTTGCTAACTTCTGAGGATTATAAAGGTCAGTAACTTTAAAGCCATACTTCAGTCTAATAGAGAATGTTTAACTCTGTGAGGTAGTCAAAATGAAGCCAAACATAAGTAAGCCATGGGCTTTGATTCTCCAGTTCATTATGAATACAAGCAATTTCTTTCCTATTTTGAATGAACAAAAACAACTGTATGTTATACATTTCTAATTAGTTCACTGTGGCTAAAATGTTTACTTTGAGGAGAACACAAGGAAAAACAATTACACAAGATTCTCAAGTTAAACAGAAGTGTAAGAGTTTACATTTTCTCTCACCTGACTGATTTTTATCATGCTCTGCAGAGCTGTGAGTATGACCCCTGGAAGAACTAAAAGGCTGGCTACTCAAAAGGTTATCACACTGCAGACTGTGGCAGAAGTTCTCAAGAAAGCGAAGAGCAAATGATGCACTGTTCACTGGAGGGAGCCGGATGGAATGAGTTTCCCCATCAAAGGAGGCTATTGGGGAAAAAAAAGGATGTCAGTAATCTCAGAGAGATGAGAAATACAACACTAATTAAAAAAAAAAAAACTATCACTTTAGGAAAGGTATTATAAGTCTAATTTGTGTTTTTTTGTAATTCATAAAAGAATAACCTTAAATTATAAAAGCTCCTCTCAAACACAATAGCCTGTATTGGTAAAAACATCCTCATTTGAAAATACTCTTAAGTCAACAACAACAACAGAAACTCACTGATCTATGTAACACTTCCTTCTATTCCAAATATTCCATGAGTATGAATGTTGTGGTGTCTGATCATAGCCACCAACTGTATCTTATTGCTTAATGACTTCTTGAGTCACATATTTATTTAGAGCTTCTTATAGATAAAATATATTATCAGCCAAGGTACTCTGCCTATAGTGAGGTTAACACAGCATGTAAAACGAAGAATCTGTGACTTTTGTCCCAATTTACATTATTCTGACATAATTTGTCCATTTTAAAAGTAAACTTTTCAAACCAGGGCTTAAAGTCTATACACATATATTATAACTCCTATAAATGTCCTATTATACTAATATAATAAATATTACAGGCTAGCTGCGGTGGCTCACACCTGTAATCCCAGCATTCTGGGAGGCCAAGGTGGGCAGATCACATAAGGCCAGGAGTTCAAGACCAGCCTGGGCAACATGGCAAAACCCTGTCTCTACTAAAAATACAAAAGTTAGCCAGGCATGATGGCACATGCCTATAATCCCAGCTACTCAGGAGGCTAAGGTGGGAGAATTGCTTGAACCTGGGAGGTGGAGGCTGCAGTGAGCCAAAATCACACCATTGCACTCCAGCCTGGGTGACAGAGTGAGACCCTGTTCTAAAAAGAAGAAGAAGGAAGAAAGAAGAGGAAGGGGGAAGGGGGAAGGGAGAGGAAGGGGAGAGAGAGAGAGGATTGAAGGTGGATGGAAGGGGAAGGAGGGAGGAAGGGAAGGGAGAGGAGGAGGGAGGAGGACGGGGAAGGGGGATGGGGGAGGGGGATGGGGAAAGGGGAAGGGGAGGGGGAAGGGGAAGGGGAGGGGGAAGGGGAGGGGGAAGGGGAGGGAAGGGGGAAGGGGAGGGAAGAGGGAAGGGGGAAGGGAAGGGGGAAGGGAAGGGAACGGACTGAATTAGACAATGTATTAGATAAGTATACCAGTTATCACTTCTCCTCCACGATTATCTGGCTTCAGGTATCCAAAAACAGTTTTAGTTTCAAGGGCACAATCCACACAGGCCTGCACAATCCGGCGAAGCACCACATTCACTGGGCCCGGGCCAAAGTGGTCAGGCAGCTGCTGGATTCTCTTCGGATCCAGGTGAGGGCCAAAGTTTCCATGTTTGTTTACATAGACACAGACTTGAGGAAAAATGCATATGCAGACATAACAATGAGATTGATTAAAAGAAATTTTGTGAAAACACTACATAATCAATTACTATATCCCACTAGCCACTTCACTCACAGAAAACCTAAATATAGTTAATATCAATGATCATTTCTGCTACCTAAAAATATGTAGGTAAATATATTTTTACATTCATGCAAAGACACTGAACCCACAAAGAAACAATCAAAATGTTTATTCAATTTTTTAGAATCTTATCCAAACTGATGACATAAAACCTACAGACATTTTAGGAACATCACAAAATCAATTATTCATACATTCTCACATTATATAAAATGGCACAAAGACAGATGAATATTTTCATCTTTTAATTGTATACACAGTATAAGAATTTCCTTTCAAAATGGGTCATCTTGCTATGCTCTTTTTTGGACTGAATTTCTTTTAAATCACCAATACTGCACCTCAATTGTATTTTCTAAAGTAACCAAATAATTTTATATATAACAGTTAAGTTATATTGATATATATTAATATTTTATTAATTTTAAGAAAATAAAAATGTTCCTTCTATATATACCAAGATTCACGGAAGAAAATTTTAAAATAAACTCTTTCCTTAGTATAATAAAAGCATATGATATAGAAGCAATTCATCTATAATCACATAAATGCCAACTTCCAATAATTTTCTTTACTGAGAATCAACAAATGCAAATCAATATACACTATAAAAACATGAGGGAAGCTGGGCGCAGCTGGTCACACCTGTAATCCCAGCACTTTGGGAGGCCAAGGTGGGCGGATCAACTCAGGTCAAGAGTTTGAGACCGGCCTGGCCAACATAGTGAAACCCTATCTCTACTAAAAATACAAAAATTATCTGGGTGTGGTGGCACATGCCTGTAGTCCCAGATACTTGGGAGGCGAGGCAGGAGAATCACTTGAACCCAGGAGGCAGAGGTTGCATTTAGCCAAGATCACGCCACCGCACTCCAGCCTGGGTAATGAAGTGAGACTGTCTCAAAAAAAACAAACTGCTGGGCGCGGTGGCTCACGCTTGTAATCCCAGCACTTTGGGAGGCCGAAGCGGGCGGATCACGAGGTCAGGAGATCGAGACCACGGTGAAACTCTGTCTCTACTAAAAATACAAAAAAAAAAAAAAAAATTAGCCGGATGTAGTGGCGGGCGCCAGTAGTCCCAGCTATTCAGAGAGGCTGAGGCAGGAGAATGGCGTGAACCCGGGAGGCGGAGCTTGCAGTGAGCCGAGATTGCGCCACTGCACTCCAGCCTGGGCGACAGAGCGAGACTCCGTCTCAAAAAAACAAAACAAAACAAAACAAAACAAAAACAAAAACAAAAACAAACAAACAAACAAAACATGAGGGCACATCACTACCAAAAATAAAATAAACTGTCCCCCTAAGAAGCATGTTATTTTTAATCATTAATATTGCAAAACTTTCACACACACATAGTCTATATTTAGTATAAGAAAACTGATCAATCTCAGTTTTGCTCTGTTGAAATATACAATTCAACTTTGTGGCAACAGCCAGAGGAAGGACTGTTATCCTTCAGAAATGAAATAGCTATTAAAAATTCAACCCACGGTGCTGATGACATGGACTAATTCTACTGAACACAAGTGAAGCTAAACAAGGATTTCAATGTTTTATATCCTTTGTGTTATATCCATTTAGCTAGTCTTTCCTGCTAATTAAAAATCAGAAATAATAAACTGAAAAAAATGAGATATGTTACAACAATCATTTTAAAAGTGACTTCTATTTTTTTAAAAAAATTTACTTTTAGTCAGGAAAGAAAAATTAAAAGGAAAAAAAAGTCCAGGGAATAGGAGAGTGTAAGGGAGATAATTTTTAAAAGGCATTAAGAAAAGGTTTGAGGCAGCTTTGAAAATACATACAATACAAAAAGACAAATTTTGAAATGAGATAAAGGGAAAACAAGAATAGATTTGACAATGTAAATTTCATAAATCTTACTTAAATGGATAAAATACTTTAAGAGTATCTGAATTTTCAAGTGACTCATGTATTTAAAGACTTTTTCCTTAATGTAAAATGGAACAACCAGAATTTCAAAATACTTTAATATGAAAAATGCTAAGATAAATGTTTAATATTACCATCTTTTTCCCCTATTATTTTATTTCCAGGACTTCGAAGACACTGAAAATAATACAGGATAAAAGATTAGTAATTCTATACTATTTTTAAAATATGAATTTACCTGTAGACATCACTATTTTACATGGCCCAGAACCGACGTCTTTATATAACATGCCACGGTCTCTGGTCAGCGATTTTAGAGAAGCTGCAGATGTAGAACATATCACAGGCAAAGGTTTTTCCTGTTAAAAACAAAGGGAAAAAAACGCAAGTATACAATACTCATTAATATATCCTTAGATAAGAAAGTCAGAAAATTATAAATATCATTGGTTTACAAAATTATTAGTTATCAGAAGTCCTCAGGTTGGAAACTCGTGTGTGTGTCATGAACTGCAGAACTTTCCAAACTGAGCTTCTCAGAGGTCCACGAACTGTCCAGGTAGGGGAGAAAGAGACCAAATGGCTGGGATTCCCTGTCCTACCCCTGCTCCAACTAATCACACCTTAGCCAAATTAGTTTATTCCATAAAATGTACTTTATTTTTTGAGGCTCCCTGTAAGACAAGTTTTTTCACATTGCTAAAGAAAAGTCTGTAAATCTCTAACCCAGAGCAATACCTCCAATAGAAAAAAAAAATCTCAGCAAAGCAGAGGACAGTTTATTTTCAGAAAGAAGTTGCTCATCTAGTTAGTCTTCGCTGTGTCTAACCTACATTTCTCCATATTACATATAATAATTCTGACAAAATCACCACAGATGGCTTGCTAAAGTCTATACAAAATTATGCCTACTGCCTATAAGAACCAATGTCTCCTGAGCATTGTTAAACTTCACTAGCATTTTGTTTATTTTACATCAACTCTTGGGGTTTTCCAGGAGCTACCTTCAAACATGACTCTCCAATATAAGAGAAGGGACTCCTGTGCACAGAAAAGGTAATAACAGAGGGCATTTACAAGGCAGGAACAAAGGAGTAAAAAATAGAACATTCAATGTTGCTGGAATTTATTTGCTTAAATTAATGGCTGTCGTTTCGGTTGACAGTAATCTAGTAAACCACATTTTTTGTTTAACATTGATACAGTGTTCTTTATCAATGTTAAAGAAACGAAAAATGTGATTTTTTTTTTTTTGTCTTGCTATGTTGCCCTGGCTGGATTTGAGCTCCTGGGCTCAAGGGATCCTCCTACCTCTGCCTCCCAAAGTGCTGGGATTATAGGCATGCGCCACTGCCTGGACACAATCATGTTATTTTTCAGTACTGAATTATAATGACTGGGTTGATCATGTCATTCTTTCACTATTTTAAAAATCTGAAATCTGAATCCTTTGTCTTGAGACATACCAAGATAGTACGTTTGCATTAACACTGAAAATTGAATAAAGGTACATTTACTGAGAAAATGTGCTCCTGCACTCCTCCCTTAAGGGGAGGAAGAAAACGACAACTTGTATCCAAATATGACATAGACCCCATAAATACATACAAGTATTATGTATTCATAATAAAAAGTAAAAATTTTTTAAATAATTTTTAAAAGATTAAAGTACCTACCCCTTCTCCATCCCCATCATCAAATAAACAATGTTTTCAAAGAGAGCTCTCCAAAATTATCAAATTAGCTTGGAACTGGAAACTAAAGGAGTCAAAGGAAACTATTTGGTGTTATCTTACATTTTCGCCATTATACCAACTAATCACAAAGACATTTCAGAAGCTGGAAAATATACATACATGTTAATTTTTTAATGCATTTAAAATATTATTTCACTTTAAATTTCACTATTAACTTTTCTTACTTTTATTTTTCATTTAAAAAATTTCATCTGCTACCATTTATATTAGAACAATCTGCTTGATTTTTTTCAATGTTCATGACTATATTTTTGAAATATTTAGCTTTGACTTTTGATTTTTATTTTGTAAATTTTGAGTGTTTTTAAAGAAAAATACCAGTATCAATATGTTTTAAAATCACAATGTTATTTTTTTTTTTACCATACAGCAAACATAAGTTGAAACAAAATGGAAATGTTATAGATACTGATATGGGATGGCTGAACTCAGGAACGTGTAAGATAATACTGCTGGCATTTAATTCAGTCAGCCGCAAGAGATCTGAAAAGATTCTATGTCTTTATATTTAGAGTGCATCTCTTGTAGACAGGATATATCTGGGTCTTTAAAAAAAAAAAAATCCATGTTGATAATCTCTGTCTTTTTAACTAGAAAGGATAATCCACTAACTTTTCATGCAATTACCAGCATGTTTGGATCTGGGTCTACTTTTTTTGTTGTTGTTGTTTTTTGAGATGGAGTCTCACTCTGTTGCCCAGGCTAGAGTGCAGTGGCGAAATCTCGGCTCACTGCAACCTCCACCTCCTGGGTTCAAGCAATTCTGGTGCCTCAGCTTCCTGAGTAGCTGAGATTACAGGCACCTGTGAACATGCCTGACTAATTTTTGTATTTTTAGTAGAAATGGGGTTTCGCCATGTTGGCCAGGCTGGTCTCGAACTCCTGACCTCAGGTGATCCACCAGCCTCAGCCTCCCAAAGTGCTGGGATTACAGGCGTGAGCCACCACGCCTGGCTGGGTCTACTATTTTATCGCCTGTTTTTGATTTGTCTCCTCTGTGTTTGGTTCTGTTCCTCCTTTTCCTTTCCTTTTCTTCCCCCCTTTTGAGACAAGGTTTCACTCCCGTCACCCAAACTGGAGTGCAATGGCACCATCTCAGCTCACTGCAACCTCCACCTCCTAGGCTCAAGCAATTCTGCTGCTGCCTCAGCTTCCCATGTAGCTGGGGCTACATGCGTGCACCACTGCACCCAGCTAATTTTTGTATTTTGTGTAGAGATGGGGTTTTGCCATGTTGCCCAGGCTGGTCTCAAACTCCTGGGTTCAAGTGATCTTTCTGCCTTGGCCTCCCAAAGTGCTGGGATTACAGGCATGAGCCACTGTACCCAGCCCCTCCTTTCGTTAATAGTTTATATTCCTTAGAATATTTTATAATGAATATATTTGAATATTCAAATATTCCTTAGAATTACATTTTAATTTTCTATTGGCTTTTTAGCTATACTTCTTTGCTTTTTTTTTTTCACAATATGCCCTGGGGATTAGAATGTACATCCTTAACTTTCTACAAGCCACATAAAGTTAATATTGTACCACTTCACATAAAATGGTGAAATCTTGCAATGATATAGGATCCATATCCCCCACGTCAGGCCTTTATACTACAATTGTTTCATGTCTGTTAAATATAAACTCTGCAACACTGTATTGTAATTAGTTACAAATAGTCATGTTATTATAAGTCATTTGCATTTACCCAAAGATTTACCATCTTCAAAACAATTCCTTTCTCTTTGAGAAACCAGGTTTCCATCTGGTCTCATTTTCCTTTAAGCATTTCCTGCAGTGCTGGTTCGACAGTGATTTATCTTAGTATGCTTTTATCTGAAAATGAAAATGTCTTCACCTTCATTCTTTTTTTTTTTTAAGAAATATTTATATCTTTTGTTCCATAGAAAAGAGTAATAAGGGCCGGGCGCAGTGGCTCACGCTTGTAATCCCAGCACTTTGGGAGGCCAAGGCGGGCAGATCACGAGGTCAAGAGATCAAGACCACGGTGAAACCCCGTCTCTACTAAAAATACAAAAAATTAGCCGGGTGTGGTGGCGGGCGCCTGTAGTCCCAGCTACTCAGAGAGGCTGAGGCAGGAGAATGGCGTGAACCCGGGAGGCGGAGCTTGCAGTGAGCCGAGATTGTGCCACTGCATTCCAGCCTGGGCGACAGAGCGAGACTCCGTCTCAAAAAAAAAAAAAAGAAAAGAGTAATAAGGAAAAGATTTCCTTCACAATAGCAACAAAAATCATAAAATATGCAGAAATAAATAAGAATAAATGAGAGTATAAATTATATGAAGAAAACTATTGAATTCTACTAAGGAATCTTTTCTACTTTATTAAGGTATAATTGACAAACAAAAATTATATATACGCTAAGTTCACCTTCATTCTAGAAGAGTATTTTTGATAGATACAGAATTTCGGGTTGACAGTTTTTTTTTGTTTTGTTTTGTTTTGTTTTCCTTTCAGCCCTTTAAAGATGTTGTTCTACTCTATTGTGGCCTCCATGGCTTTTGATCAGAAATGTCAGCTGTTAAATCAAATTTTTGTTTCTCTGCATGTACTTTTTAATTTTTACATTGTTACCTTTAAGATTTGGTCTTTGTCTCTGGTTTTCAACAGTTTGACTCTAATATGCCTCAGCTTAGATGTCTTTGTGCTTATTCTGTTTGCTCTTGGCTGAGTATTTTGTGTCTATGTATTTCTTTCATGACATTTGGAAAATTTTGAGACATTATTTCTTCAAATATTTTTTCTGCTCCAGTTTCTCTTTCTTTTCCTTTTGGGACTCCAATTACATTGTATTGGACCTTTGATATTATCTAAAAGGTCTCTGGGTCTCTGTTCGTTTTCTTTCTCAATCTTAGTCTTAGTTTTTCACACTGGATAATTTCCGTTCTATCTTCCAGTTCATTTACTCCTTCTTCTGTCATCTCCAGTCAATTCCGGTTAATTCTGTCCAGTGAATCTTTTACTTCAGATATCGTATTTTTCAGTTCCTGAGTTTCAATTTGGCTCCTTTTTATCCTTTGTTTCTCCACTAAGATGGTCTTTTTAATCAGTACGATTGTGTGTGTGTGTGTGTGTGTGTGTGTGTGTGTGTGTGTGTGTGTGTAATGTCATCGAAGACCAGTTGAATAGCCACTTTAAAATTTTTGTTTCCTAGTTCTAATATCTGGGTTATACTTGGGTCTGTCTCAGTTGATTTTCTTTTCTCTTGAAAATGTTATTCATTTTACTATGTATTTGGGTAATTGTGAATTACATTCCAGATGTTACAAATATTAATTTGTGCAGGTTCTAAATTCTATATTTCTCTCATGATTGTTATTTCTTTTGTTTAGCTAGTAATTACCTTGGCTGGACTTGAACTTTAAATTATGATCTTGGGCCTAATTTCATCCAGCCTCAGTTCAGATCTTTTGCTTTAGCTACACTGGCCTGTGTGTATTAGACAAACATGCTCAGATCAGGGGTCTGTCAGAGACGTTGATAGAAAGAATTTGCAGATCCCCTCTCTGGTCCTTTCCTTTCCAAAATCCCTCCATTCCCTTTAACAGCCACAGTTTTCCTGGCTTTTCTGTTTTCTGGTTTCCCTAGGCCAGATAAATTGTTTTTCTACTAATACTCCTGTTGCTTCACATGCTACACAAAGTGTACTTGACCTAAGGCTTAAAACCACAACGATGGAAACTCACTTTGTGTAACACCCCTTCTCCCAGTGAGTACTTCCCCTGCCACCAGAATCTGTCTGCTTCCATTCACTCTTCAGTGTCTTCAGGTTGTTGCTTTTTCTATTATTTCTAGGTTTTAGAGTTGACTCCAGCATTATTGAATTCATCATATTGATTCTTCTCTCCCTGCCCCAGTTTATTGAGGTATAATATATGTACAGTAAGATTCACTTCACATTGATTTTTAAAGTATACTGAGTTTCAAATTAACTAGTCTGAACATAAATACACCCATGTATTAATAGTACTTTCATTGTGGTTTTGAAGAAGTAGAACACTATAAAAAGTTTTAAGTTTGCCCAAGCAAAGAAATAACAATCTATCGATAGTTATGTGAGGCTTTCAAAAGCCTACATACTCTTAGTACATTTCTAAAGACCCTCATCATACTCTTAGTAAATTCCTAAATTGTATGTGATAAATAATAAGGCACTACAAAAACCTATAATACAAATTAGGAGGACATACAACTAACCTTTTTTCCTGAGTTTGGACCTTTTTTCCTTGGTGTGATATTTTTAACAGAACTGCTCCTTTTGGGGACTACAGTAGGTCCAGGTGGTTTAATTCGACTTGATCTCCTGACCTGCTGTGTTGGTAATATTAGAGTAGTTTTCTGTGGAGACTGCATTGAATGCTGGCTCGCTTCGGAAGGAGAAGACTCTGTTTTTGCTATATTCTTTACAATAGGAACTGAGGAAAAAAATACAAAAAATATTAAAGTAAATGACACAATTAAGGCATTGTCTCCTCATGATTCAAAATAAGTTTTACTTGACCTTTAAAACCATTTCCAAAGGTTATTCACTGAAAACCACTTAAAACTAAAAGTACCATCTGAAATGAAGTTTTAGGTATCCTAAGATTTCATATTATCAGAAAATAGTTTAATTCTCCAGAAAAAATAAAGAAGTTTTTATTAGAGGAATCAGTAACTTCAACTTAGCATGGTAAAAACTTCTAGCAACTTACCTATTAGGAACTTCCCGTATTTTTACGGGAAGCACAAAAAGGAGTCTTTCCTTCAGAATACACTATCCAATTATGTCATATACAGGAATCATCTCTCACATCAACATAGAAAAACATAGCAAAGCAATTGCCTAAGGCTCCTGCTTCATGTTTCAGAGGGCAGGGGCTCCCTTGCTCTTGACTTTTTTTCAGATTTAATGAGGTATAATTGGCAAATAAAAATTATATATTTAAGGTTAATATACATTATGTCCCTATATGTATGTCTACTAATAAAGTTTCATATACTAAAATAGAGACTCTACATTAATGTTGTCATGGAAAGACCACTATCAGGCCCAAGTGATTTGTAGCTACTAGTTTCCTTGTAGCCCAATCCAGTTTCAATATTCAAATAAAGGTTACCTGCCAGGTTACTTTTGTCCATGTTCACATTTAAGTAAAAAGAGATATGTTTAGTATTAATTCCTTGATAATTTCATTATTACAAATAAATGAATTTTACATAGTAAAAAGCACTAATGCTTAAAAAAATTCTTTACAGGAAGAACTATGTAAGTGAAACATTTATACATCTATGCAAAAATCAACTACTGTTATTTTGAGGGCTTCATTTTACAACTCCAAACCAATCTGCTGCTTTGTTCCTCCCACATTCAAAGACTATGTACATGTAAATCTGACCCGCAATAGATAATACCACATCTTTTCTACGGCCTTTTTATCTACCTTCTACCACTTACCAAACCAAGAGGAAGGAACAGCCTATCCTGAGCTGCCAGGGCAAAGAGAGGACCACTTCACTGCCAACATCACTTTCCCCCTCATTTACAAGTAGTTCACCTACTTACACCAGCCTCTTTTTACCTCATTGCCATCATCTACTTCATACTCCAGGCTCACTTCCACTTTTTTGAAAAAGTCCAGTAACCTAACACACATTATTTCTTCATACATAGTCTCCCCGTCATCATCTTAAGGAATCTGATCATCGTACTCTTGGATGCTTCATCATCCTGACCTTATCACTGGAGAGTTCAGCTATTTCCTGAAATGGCTGTAGTTGGCAATTTCTGAAACTCTTCTATCTCCAAGACAACCAACCATGTCCCCTTTCTCCAATTCCAACTTCCTTACCTGTTATCTTTGCTTCAAACCAACTGATCAGGCTTTACATTCTCATTATGACATCTATCCACAAGCCCATATTCCATTTTCATGCAATCCATTAGCTTTCTTCTGGCTTTGCTTTACTCAACCTGCACCCAACTGTCCAACTCCACCAAAAACCCCTAACTAGTATACCTTCTTTTATCACCCTTTGATCTTTGATCATGTCCAGAATGTTAGTCCCCATCTCTGAGTCACACTATCATCTGCTTTCTCTGGTCCTGAGCTATAGAACAAGAGTTAGCTATCTTTTTCCAGGAAGGGCCAGATACTAAATATCCCACGCTTTGAAGGCCACATAAGGTCTCTGTCGTACATTCTTTTTTGTTTGTTTTATTTTTGAGACGGAGTCTTGCTCTGTCACCCAGGCTGGAGTGCAGTGGCGCGATCTGAGCTCACTGCAAGCTCTGCCTCCCGAGTTCATGCCATTCTCCTGCCTCAGCCTCCCAAGTAGCTGGGACTACAGGCGCCCACCACCACGCCCAGCTAATTTTTTGTATTTTGTAGTAGAGACGGGGTTTCACCATGTTAGCCAGGATGGTCTCAATCTCCTGACCTCATGATCCGCCCGCCTGGGCCTCCCAGAGTGCTGGGATTACAGGTGTGAGCCACTACGCCCGGCCCTTTTTTGTTTCTTTGTTTACTTGTTTTTCTACAACCAATTAAGAATATTTAAAAAATTCTTAGCTTACAAGCTACATGAGCTGGATGTGGCCCTCAGGCTATTGTTTGCCAACTCCTGCTTTAGAACATTAAGATGTTACTGGTGTCTATAAAATCCATGCTCCTCAACTGAGGAGTCATTGCTGCAACTCACTGATTTCCAAGTATGTTTCCATGGTAGAAGGCTTTTCCCTATTTAAGTTCCCATCTCCCTCTTTCTCTATTCCATTCAGGAAATGACCCAATCTTCTACTTTATGAGAAGATTAAAGGCTATCCTTTGGGGGTAAACTTAAAAATCCCATTTTTCTGGCTGGGCACAGTGGCTCACACATGTAATCCCAGCACTTTGTGAGGCTGAGGCAGGTGGATCACCTGAGGTCAGGAGTTCCAGACCAGTCTGACCAACATGGTGAAACTCCATTTCTACTAAATAGAAAAAATTAGCCAGGCGTGGTGGTGCATGCCTGTAATCCCAGCTACTTGGGAGGCTGAGGCAGGAGAATCACTTGAACCCGGGAGGCAGAGGTTGCAGTGAGCCGAGAATGCACCATTGCACTCCAGCCTGGACAACAAGAGTGAAACTCCATCTCAAAAAAAAAAAAAAAATCCCATTTCTCCATTTTAAAATACTTTTATTTTCAATCATTCTCATCTTTTTCACTTACATCAAATGAAAAGTTTTCTCTCTAGTTTTCGAAGTCCAATCTTCTTTTATTTATGCCTTAACAACACCTTTCTTTGGTTCCTATGGGACATTTTGGTTTCAATTATCTCTTCTCTCCTCAATATTTGATCACTCAATCCCCAACTCCTTGCTATCTCTTACAACTTTCACATATCCCTTATTTTGAAGTTACCTCCTTGTTTCTGATACACTTTCAAGCCCTTGAGTGAATTCCCTCTTTCCACTCACTACTATGAATAAAACATCAAGAAGAATTACCTATACTTGACATTTCAATTTCCTTATTATTCCATTTCCTTAGCCCCTGTAATAAACTTTTCTTCTCCCAAACATATTTTAAAGAAATTATTTTCCAAGGTCATTAAGTGACCTCTTTTTAGTTACTGATATGGTTAGGCTTTGTGTCCCCACCCAAATCTCATCTTGAATTGTAATTCCCATAATCCCCACGTCAAGGGAGAGACCAGCTGGAGGAAATTGAATCATGGAGGCGGTTTCCCCCATGTTGTTCTCGTGATAGTAAGAGAGTTCTCTCACGAGATCTGATGGTTTTATAAGGGGCTCTTTCCACTTCGCTCGGAACCTCTCTTTCCTGCTGCTTTGTAAGAAGGTGCCTTGCTTCCTCTTTGCCTTCCACCATGAATGTAAGTTTCCTGAGGCCTCTCCAGCCATGCTGAACTGTGAGTCAATTAAACCTCCTTTATAAATTATCCAGTTTGGGGCAGTTCCTTATAGCAGTATGAAAACAGACTAACA
>NW_026652282.1:14991876-14996389 GCF_009828535.3 Hylobates moloch
ACCTAGACATTACACTCCTCTGCACACTTTACCTACTTATTTTCTACATCTATCTTTCTTTTTTTCTCATAAAAATAAATATACTTAGTAGGGTAAGTTTTTTAAGTATGTTTATATTCAATCCCACTAAGTTGAATGTAAGCTCCACCAGAGCAGGGATGTTTGATATTATTTGTTCATCAACGAATCTTAAATTCCTGGTACATAGCAGATAATACATATTTCTTGAATGAATGAATCCGGCTGGTTTTATTTATTTATTTTTTTTTTTGAGATGGAGTTGCGTTTTTGTTGCCCAGGCTGGAGTGCAGTGGCGTGATCTCAGCTCACTGCAACCTCCACCCTCTAGGTTCAAGCGATTCTCCTGCCTCAGCCTCCTGAGTAGCTAGGATTACAGGCACACGCCACCACGCCCGGCTAATTGAATCCCACTAAGTTTATATTAAACTTAGGCCAATGATTAGGTTCTATGCTTAGATCCCACTTAAGCCTCAGCAGTCACTCCATCATAGAAGACCAGGTTAGGCATATCTAAGCCCTTGAGAGAGTCACCAAGGAACATCAACATGTTGACAGCTTTTCTCTGAAAGAAAATATCTAGAAGATCATAGTACTCAGCTTAGGAAACACTTTTACAACTAATAAACATTACCATGACTAAAATAACATACTAATTTATGATGGCTTCCACAGAGTCAAAAATTTTCACTGTAGATTTAACTTAAGGCTATCAAAGTGTCAATTTAACTTAAAAACAGGACGAAAATCATGTAAGACATGTTTGTAACAGTTAAGCCTAGCCTTTTAAAAAATAGCTTTGAGATATGAACAATGGAATGCCATGTATAATTTTTAATTGAATATCAACTATAAAAGGAGCTGAGCGCATACCACCCCCCTTGCTTATAGCAACAAGACCTCAATGATCCAAATATGACTTTTAGCTTTGTCCATATTCTCCAGTGTGGACTGGAACTCAGACTATGATGCTGCAGTGACCTCAAGAATTCTAATCATAGCTTTCCTTTACCTCCCGTTCTCTAGCCTGGACAGCACTTTGTTCTGCCTGCCACCAGTTGGGGCATGAAGTCCTAGTACCACCAACGCTAATCACAATGACACCAACAACAGTTACATCTAACTTCAATAAAGTAAAAGAAAAAGTAGTTAATTATTATCTTACCACTAGTTCCTGGGGGTTGTAATACATCTCCTGTCAGACGACACCACCCAACTGGGAAAATATCTCGAGAATCATACTTGCACCAGTAATCAAAAGCTCCACTCCAGCCATCGAATGTGATATGAACTTCATCCCCTTTAACATCTCCAATGGTCGCAGGACAGATGAGATATGGGTTCTTTTTGTCAATAGCTTCCAGTTTCATCCCCACTTTAAAATTATTTAGTGAGGGCTTTGGTGGTTCCTATCAAAACATTAAAAAAAAAAAAAAAGATTTCATTGTTAAGATGTATTAAGACTCATGTGCTTGAAGTGGAAAGTTGCGTATTCTCTCACAACCCTTAGCAACCAAAAATTAAGCTCCATGTTTAATTATCAATTAATACAGGAAGACAACAGTTCTCACAGATCTGAAACTCTGCTCTCCAACATCTCATATTTTCTTTGGAGCAGAGTCAAGAACCTGGAAAGCAACAAAACCAGCCGGATTCATTCATTCGAGAAATATGTATTATCTGCTATGTACCAGGAATTTAAGATTCATTGATGAACAAATATATCAAACATCCCTGCTCTGGTGGAGCTTACATTCTAGTGCTGGTGGTGGTAGTGGTTGCGGACAGGGAAAAGCAATCAACAAGAAATTTTACAACAGGCAGTCAAACAAACCTAACAAATATGTAAATTGGTGTGTCAAAAAGTGGTAAGTCCAAAGAAAAGAAACAACATCAGATAATATCCTAAAAGAAACTCAAAGTATAAGAATTCTAAAGAAAATGAATAACAAAATTAAAAAAAAAGAAACTCTAAGTATAAAATACAGACATAAGAACATGAAAGCCATATAGTATGGGGTCATTTATAATACTCAATCCAGAAATCAATATTTTAAAAGTATTAGTCACAAAAAGGTTAAAGCACGTAAATGTTAACAGGATTGCTAAAAAGCCCAAGTGTTATGTTAAAAGCAACACCTTTTCTTTCAATCTGCTTTTCATCCTACTAAATGGCACCATCACAGCAACCTACTAACCTAAGCCAAGACTGGAAATAGTAATCCTATCCTACTGACACTTGTTCAAATTAAAAGAGAAAAAAAAAGAATAAAAAAATAGTAGTCCTGGACGGGTGATTTTCTGCCCTAATGAACATTAGAATCACCTGTGACCACACCGTGAGAGATAATAATTGGTTTATGGTGGGGCCTGGGAAGCAGCAATATTTTAATTATCAGGGAAATTCTAAGGTGCACTTGAGGTTGAGAACCACTACCCTAGATTCATCCCTTTCACTTACCCATAATTCAATTAAAAACCACAACCTCCCAATCAGAGCTGGATTTTAAACCTAGGCAGTCTGTCTCGGAGTCACCTCCTTGGAGCACCCTACCCCAGCATCTGCCTGGACAACTCCAACTCACCCAGTTTAAAGCCTAGTTCTCCTAGCTTCCTTGAATGCTTCCCTGACCAACCCCTGCCTACTCCTAGGCCCAGTGCCAACTGAGCCACTCTCATCTTCAATTGTAATATCACTACAGATACTACAATTGAGATATCACTCATTCCTCTATGAGACTGAGATTATTAAAAACAGGTATTCATATTATTATTTCCAGCACAATAACCAACAGCAAGCAATTTTTTAAATGAAAGAACCAAGGAATCACCCGAAAACAGTAAATAAGCTCGCAACTAATTCTCTCATCAATTTAAAAAATATATCTGGTAGGTTGGTTTCTTTTTCAAATGCCCCTCTTAAAACCCATCTCATCACCCTGTATTTTTCTATTGTTACTCTTTACACCCTTACAATCTGGAAGCTCCTTAATTATTAGCTTCCAAAGTCCTTTTAATTACATATTCTTTTTTTAATTTTTATTTTTATAGAGATGAGCCCTTGCTATGTTGGCCAGGCTGGTCTCGAATTCCTGGCCTAAAGTAATCCTTCCGCCTCAGCCTCTCAAACTGCTGGGATTACAGGTGTGAGCTACCACGCCAGGCTGAATTACATTATCTTAACTTGATTCTTAAAAACCACCCTGGGCTCAAACCTGTAATCCCTAATTCAGCACTTTGGGAGGCCAAGGCAGGTGGATTGCTTGAGCTCAGGAGTTTGACAACAGCCTGGGCGACAAGACGAAACCTCGTCTCTACCAAAAATACAAAAATTAGCTGGGCATGGTGGCAGCACACCTGTAGTCCCAGCTACTTAGTGGGCTGAGGCAGGAGAATCACTTGAGCCCCGGAAGTCATCTAGGCAGCGGCGAGTCGTGTTCGTGCCACTGCATTCCAGCCTGGGCAACAGAGTGAGACTCTGCCTCAAAAAAAAAAAAAAAAAAAAAAAAATACCCCACCCTGAAAGCTGGCAAGTCAAAAGGTAGATGATTAAAGATCAAAGTATTTGATAAACAGCTGGTAAGTAAGAAGCAGTGTTACATGAAAGGGCTAAAGGTTAACTGCCTGTTACTATGTATAAGAAGAAAAAAGTGAGGAGGTGAGCTGCATTTAACAAACAATAAACACAGCAGTTGACAAGTTTGTGCTAGATGCTCATAGAATGCAGAAAACATTCAAGGCACACATACGGATCCCAGGACCTTACACTGTCATATAACAGACTGAGACTTTCTGTAGCAAAGCAAACTAAGTTCGAATGGCAATGTATATTTTCTGCAACAAAACAATTAAAAAACTAGAATAAGCAATGCAATAGAACTAATTTTAAGATTCAAATATATAACCTAGGCTGGGCATGGTGGCTCATGCCTGTAATCCCAGCACTTTGGAACGCCGAGGTGGGCAGATCATTTGAGCCCAGGAGTTAGAGACCACCTGGGCAACATAGCAAAACCCTATCTCTACAAAAAGTATAAAAATTGGCTCACGCCTGTAATCCCAGAACTTTGGGAGGCTGAGGTGGGTGGATCATGAGGTCAGGAGGTTGAGACCAGCCTGACCAACATGGTGAAACTCCGTCTCTACTAAAAATACAAAAATTAGCCAGGTGTGGTGACGCACGCCTGTAATCCTAGCTACTCAGTAGGCTGAGGCAGGAGAATCGCTTGAATCCAGGAGGCAGAGGTTGCAGTGAGCCAAGATTGTGCCATTGCACTCCAGCCTGGGTAACAGATCAAGACTCATCTCAAAAGAAAAAAAAATTAGCTGGGTGTGGTGGTGCATGCCTGTAGTCCCAGCCACTCAGGAGGCTGAGGCAGGAGGATCTGCTTGAGCCTGGGAGGTGGAGGTTGCAGTGAGCCAAGATGGTGCCACTGCACTCCAGCCTGGGCAACAGAGTGAGATGCTATCTCAAAAAAAAAAAAAAAAAAAAAAA
>NW_026652282.1:14996468-15002750 GCF_009828535.3 Hylobates moloch
TTTTTTTTTTTTTTTTTTTTTTTTTGAGACGGAGTCTTGCTCTGTCGCCCAGGCTGGAGTGCAGTGGCGCGATCTCGGCTCACTGCAACCTCCGCCTCCCGGGTTCACGCCATTCTCCTGCCTCAGCCTCTCCGAGTAGCTGGGACTACAGGCGCCCGCCACCACGCCCGGCTAATTTTTTGTATTTTTAGTAGAGACGGGGTTTCACCGTGGTCTCGATCTCCTGACCTCGTGATCCGCCCGCCTCGGCCTCCCAAAGTGCTGGGATTACAAGCGTGAGCCACCGCGCCCGGCCGCATGTTTAGTTTTATAAGAAACTGCCAAACAGTTTCCTAGAGAGGCTGTACTATTGTTTATTTCCAACAGCAGTGTATGAGTGATCCAGTTTCTCCACATCTGTATTTCTGATTTTTTCATCATTCTTTCTTCCTTCCTGATACTCCAAGATTTCTTCTCTTGTAGTATCTTTTCTGTTTGAAGGTTTTCGTATAGCCATTGTTTAAGGGTAAATCTGCGAGGGACAAATTCCTTTAATTTTCCGTTTTATGAGGATGTTTTTATTTTCCCTTCTTTCCTGAGGGACAATTTCACCCAGTATAAAATTCACAGTTGAGAGTTCTTTTCTTTCAGTATTTGAAAGAGTTACAGAAATGCCAGAAACAGCAGGAACTAACGTAAAAAACAATACTCAGACAGTGAATTACCCAACTTCATCAGGAAGGAGCCGTAGCCAAGGTAACGCCTCTTTATTGCTCTCCATTCCTCCCAAGTTTGGTGAGTTTGAAATGATACATGTTATTAGTAGCACTGTCTAATCTACATCCATCAACATCCTTAATGTAAAACTAGTGGTAGGTTTTTTTAAACTAAACTTTTAATTTTGTGGTCATTTAAGATTTACAGGTAGTTGTAAGAAATAATGCAGAGAAATACCCCTTCCACTTTACCTATTCCTCCCAACAATAACATCTTGCAAAACTGTAACAGAACATCACAACCAGGATATTGACATCGATATTATCCACACATCTTATTGAGATCTCCCACTTAATTGTATTAATTTGTTAGTGTGCATTTAGTTCTACCTAGTTTTGTCACGAGTAGGTTTGATTCCCATCGCCATGATCAAGATATACATTTCCATGATTACCAAGATGTCTCATTTTACTCTTTTTCTTTTCTTTTTTTTTTGTGAGACAGAGTCTCAAAAATCTCTGTCTGTCACCCAGGCTGGAGTGCAGTGGCGCAGTCTTGGCTCACAGCAACCTCTGCCTCCTGGGTTCAAGCGATTCTCGTGCCTCAGCCTCCCAAGTAGGTGGGATTACAGGCATGTGCCACCACGCCGAGCTAATTTTTGTATTTTTTGGTAGAAACGGGGTTTCACTGTGTTGGGCAGGCTGGTCTTGAATTCCTGGCCTCAAGTGATGTGCCCGCTTCAGCCTCCCAAAGTGCTGGGATTACAGGCATGAGCCACTGTACCCAACTCTGGCTGTTTTTTTTTTTTTTTTTTAATTTTGGAGTTTTTGTAGAGATGGGGTTTCACCATGTTGGCCAGGCTGGCCTCCAACTCCTGGCACCAAGTGATCCACCTGCCTTGGCCTCCTAAAGTGCTTGGATTACAGGTGTGAGCCACTACGCCCGGCCCATCTTGCTCTTGTATAACCACACCTACCTCAGCACATAATTCCCTGAACATTCATCTGACTGACTGGATGTATGAGTGGTCCTTAATTTTTATTGTGGATACTATTTCATGGTATGGATGTTTCACAGTTGGCTTATTCATTCACCGATTGGAAGATATCTTGGCTGTTTCTAGTTTTTGGCTATTACAAGTAAAGTTGCGATGACCACTGATGTACAGATTTTTGTATAAACATAAGTTTTGATTTCTCTTGGATAAATGTCCAAGAGTGCAAAGGCTTGGTTGTATAGTAATTGCATGTTTAGTGTTATAAGAAACTGCCAAGTGGTATTCCAGAGAGACTGTATCATTTTACATTCTCGCCAATTATGTATGAATGATCCGGTTTCTCCACATGCATATTTCTTCTGCTTTCATTGTGTTTTCTTCCTTTTTGCTGCCCCAAGATTTGCTTTTTCATCATTCTTTTCTGTTTGATGATTTTCCTTTAGCCATTCTTTAAGTGTTTGTCAGCTAGTGACAAATACTTCAGTTTTCCCTCATGTGAGAATGTCTTTATCTTCTCTATATTTGAAGGATACTTTTGCTTGATATAGAATTCATGATTGAGATTTATTGTCTTTCAATATTTGAAATATTTTATTTATAGAAACATTGGGAAAAGCACGAACCAGCTCAGGAAAGAGGTCTGCGAAAACAAATTACCGACCTTTATTAGAAAACAACAGTTACCAGAATGTTTCCTCTTTATTTCACAGCGTCCCTTGCAATTTTGGTGAGTTTGAAATGGTACTTGCTATATGTAGCACTATTTAATCTAGATTCATTAGCATCTATAGTGCAAGATATTGGTAGCTTTTTCCAATTATAGTTTTTATTTTCAGAAAAATTTAGCTACACATGCAGTTATAATAAATAATACAGAGAAATCTGTGTTTCCGTTACCACTTTTCCCCAACAGTAACATCTTGCAAAACTATAAGAAATTATCACAAACAGGATGTTGACGTGATACCTTCTACAGATATTAATTGAGATATCCCCAGTTTTACTTGTATTTATTTATGTGCATGTGTATGTGTGTGTTTTAGTTCAATTTTTATCATATGTTTAGGTTCATGTATCCTCTACCACAGGCAAGCCCCCAAATGGTTCCTTCTTTTTTACTGCTGAGTACTATTCCAAGGTGTAGATGTACCATGGTTTGTTTATCTTTTCAGGAATTGAAAGACATCTAGGTTGTTTCCTGGTTTTGGCTATTAGAAGTAAAGCTGCTATGAACACTCATATACCATATAGGTTTTGTGTGAACACAAGTTTTCATTTCTCTGAGATACTGCCCAAGAGTGCTGTTGCTGGGTGCTATGGTAATGGTATGTTTAGTTTTATAAAATACTGCCAAGTTGTTTTCCAGAGTGTCTGTACCATTTTCTACCCCCACCAGCAACGTGTGAGTGACCTAGTTTCTCCACGCCCATATTTCTGCTCTTTCTGTTGTTCTTTCTTCGTTCCTGATGCTGCAGGATTCCTTCCTTCATCATATCCTTTCAGTTTGAAGATCTCCTTTAGTTGTTCTTTAAGGGTAAGTCAGCCAGTGACCGCTTTTTAAAGTTTTTCTTTGTCTGAGAATGTCTTTATTTTTCTTTTATTCCTGAAGGATAGTTTCACCTGATATAAAAAACATGGTGGAGATTTCTTGTCTTTCAGCACTACAAAATGTTTTACATATTGAAATGTTGTTCAAAACAGAATCTGGCCCACAAATGAGTTCTGGGACAATGAGTTACTCAGCTGTAATGAAAAATAACTGTGACCAAGATGATGCTTCAGCATCTGCCTGCCTCACTCCCAATTTTGGTGAGTTTGAAATGATATATGTTACAAGTAGCACTCTTTAATCTAGATTGAAAGAATACAGAGAGATCTTGTGTACCTTTACCCAGTTTCCCCAACTAGTACTATTTTACAAAAATATAGTAAAATATCACAACTAGGATTTTGACATTGACGCAATCACCAGATCTATTCAGATGTCCTCTGCTTTTCATGTATTCATTTGTGTGACTGTGTGTGTGTGTGTGTGTGTGTGTGTGTGTGTGTGAGAGAGAGAGAGAGAGAGAGAGAGAAAGTATATTCAGTTGTCTGGAATTTTATGACATCTACGTTCAGTCATAAATAAACCTAACTGTATCTAGTCATGATACAGACTGTCCCATGACTTCCAGGAACTCTCTTACTGACTTTTTATAACCATATCTACTCCTTCATGTCATTCCCTCCCTGGCCTCATCTCTATCCCATACAACTACTAGTATGTTCTCCCTTTTTATAATTTTGTCATTGTAAGAATGGACTGATATACCATTGGACTGATAAATGGACTGATACACCATTTAACCTTTTGAGATTGCTTTTTTTCCACATAGCATAATTCCCTGGAGATTCATACAAGTTTTTGTGTATATCAGAAATTCCTTCCTGTTTATTGCTGAGTACTATTTCATGGTATCGATTTATCATGGTTTGTCACCCACTGAAGAACATCTAGATTGTTGTTTTTGGCTACTACAAGTAAAGCAGCTATGACAACCAGACTACAGGTTTTTGTGTGAACATAACGTTTTTCATTTTTCTGTGATAAATGCCGAAGAGCGCAATTAACTGCTGGGTGGTATATTAATTGCATGTATAGTTTTATAAGAAACCGTCAACTATTTCCAGAGTGGCTGTGCCATTTTACATTCCCATCAGCAGTGTATGAGTGATTCAGTTTCTCTGCATTCTTACCAGCATTTGGTATGTTCGCTTTTTTTTTTTTTTGAGATGGAGTCTTGGTCTGTCACCCAGGCTGGAGTGCAGTGGTGCAATCTTGGCTCACTGCAACCTCTGTCTCCTGGGTTCAAGTGATTCTCCTGCCTCAGCCTCCCGTGTAGCTGGGACTACAGGCATGTGCCACCATGCTCGGCTAATTTTTTGTATTTTTTTAGTAGAGACGGGGTTTCACCATGTTAGCCAGGTTGGTCTCGATCTCCTGACCTCATGATCTGCCCACCGCTTAGCCATTCTGATAGGTATATGGTAATATTTCATTGAGGATTTAATATGCATTGGCCTTTCGAAATGATGTATGGCTCTTCATGTGCTAATTTTCTATCTGCATGTCCTCTTCTTTGAAATATCTATTCTTGTCTTATAGTAATGTTTGCTTTTTTTATGCTTACATTTTGAGAGTTACTTAATTGAAATGATCATACAATTTTTGTCCTTCATTCTGTTCATATGACGTATCACATTGATTGATTTGTGTATGTTGAACTATCCTTGAATCCCTGGGGTAAATCCCACTTGGTCATGATGAATGATCGTTTTGAGACAGTCTCTGTCACTCAGACTGTAGTGCAGTGGCATGATCATGGCTCACTGCTGCCTCGACCCCCTCAGGCTCAAATGATCCTCCCAACTCAGCCTCCCAAGTAGCTGGGACTACAGGGATGGACAACCATGCCTGGCTAATTTTTAAATTTTTTTTGTAGAGACAAAGTCTTTCTATATTGCCCAGGCTAGTCTCAATCTCCTGGGCTCAAGCAGTCTTCCCGCCTCGGCCTCCCAAAGTACTAGGATTGCAGGCATGAGACCCCATGGCCATCCATGAATGATTTTTTTTTTTTTTTTTTTTGAGACGGAGTCTCTTTCTGTCGCCCAGGCTGGAGTGCGGTGTCACAATCTTGGCCCACTGCAACCTCTGCCTGCCAGGTTCAGGTAATTCGTCTACCTCAGCCTCCTGAGTAGCTGGGACTACAGGCATGCGCCACCATGCCTGGCCAATTTTCTGTATTTTTAGTAGAGAAGGGGTTTCACCATGCTGGCCAGGCTGGTCTCGAACTCCTGACCTCGTAATCCACCCGCCTCGGCCTCCCAAAGTGCTGGGATTACAGGTGTGAGCCACTGCACCCGGCTGATCTTTTTAATGTATTGTTGAATTCTGTTTCCTAGTATTTTGTTGAGGGTTTTTGCATCAGTATTTATCAGAGATATTGGCCTGTGGTTTTCTTTTTTTGATGTGTCTTTGTCTAGCTTTGGTATCAGGGTAATACTGACCTTGTATAATGAATTTTGAAGTATTCCTTCCTCTTCTATTTTTGGGAATAGTTTGAGTAGGATTGCTATTAATTCTTTAAATATTTGGTAGAATTCAGCAGTGGAGCCATTGGGTCTTGAGCTTTTCTTTACTGGGAGAATTCTATTGTGGCTTCAATCTCATTACTTGTTATTTATCTGTTCAGGTTTTGGATTCCTTCATGGTTCAAACTTGGTAGGTGTTATGTGTCTAGGAATTTATACATTTCCTCTAGATTTTCCAGTTTGTTGGCATGCAGTTGCTCATGGTAGCCACTAATGATCCCTTTGAATTTCTGCGGTATCAGTTGTAATGTCTCCTTTTTAATCTCTGGTTTTATTTATTTGGATTTTGTCTCTTTTTCTTTTTCTTTTTTTTATTATACTTTAAGTTCTAGGGTACATGTGCACAACCAACAGACACATGAAAAAATGCTCATCATCACTGTCTCTTTTTCTTTTTTTTTTTTTTATTATACTTTAGGGTTTTAGGGTACATGTGCACAATGTGCAGGTTTGTT
>NW_026652282.1:15002826-15003966 GCF_009828535.3 Hylobates moloch
ACTGAGAATGATGTTTTCCAGTTTCATCCATGTCCCTACAAAGGACACGAACTCATCATTTTTTATGGCTGCATAGTATTCCATGGTGTATATGTGCCACATTTTCTTAATCCAGTCTATCGTTGTTGGACATTTGGGTTGGTTCCAACTCTTTGCTATTGTGAATAGTGCTGCAATAAACATACGTGTGCATGTGTCTTTATAGCAGCATGATTTATAGTCCTTTGGGTATATACCCAGTAATGGGATGGCTGGGTCAAATGGTATTTCTAGTTCGAGATCCCTGAGGAATCGCCACACTGACTTCCACAATGGTTGAACTAGTTTACAGTCCCACCAACAGTGTAAAAGTGTTCCTATTTCTCCACATCCTCTCCAGCACCTATTGTTTCCTGATTTTTTAATGATGGCCATTCTAACTGGTGTGAGATGGTATCTCACTGTGGTTTTGATTTGCATTTCTCTGATGGCCAGTGATGATGAGCATTTCTTCATGTGTTTTTTGGCTGCATAAATGTCTTCTTTTGAAAAGTGTCTGTTCATGTCCTCTGCCCACTTTTTGATGGGGTTGTTTGTTTTTTTCTTGTAAATTTGTTTGAGTTCATTGTAGATTCTGGATATTAGCCCTTTGTCAGATGAGTGGGTTGCAAAAATTTTCTCCCATTCTGTAGGTTGCCTGTTCACTCTGATGGTAGTTTCTTTTGCTGTGCAGAAGCTCTTTAGTTTAATGAGATCCCATTTGTCAATTTTTGCTTTTGTTGCCATTGCTTTTGGTGTTTTAGACATGAAGTCCTTGCCCACGCCTATGTCCTGAATGGTATTGCCTAGGTTTTCTTGTAGGATTTTAATGGTTTTAGGTCTAACATATAAGTCTTTAATCCATCTTGAATTAATTTTTGTATAAGGTGTAAGGAAGGGATCCAGTTTCAGCTTTCTACATATGGCTAGCCAGTTTTCCCAGCACCATTTATTAAATAGGGAATCCTTTCCCCATTTCTTGTTTTTGTCAGGTTTGTCAAAGATCAGATAGTTGTAGCTATGCGGCGTCATTTCTGAGGGCTCTGTTCTGTTCCATTGATCTATGTCTCTGTTGTGGTACCAGTACCATGCTGTTTTGGTTACTGTAGCCTTGTAGTATAG
>NW_026652282.1:15004066-15007886 GCF_009828535.3 Hylobates moloch
AATCTACTGATCTCTACAGTTCTAGTCCCCAACTCTAAATATATAGAATGAAGAAGAGGAATAATTGAGCTCCAGGTCTGGGTTCAAATTCCTGTGCCAGGTTGGTTTAAGACAGAACCTAGGAATATAGGAGGTCCTCAAAAAATACTGAATGAACGAATGAAAAATATTTTCAGCCTGCAAGTCAATGTTATGCCCCCAAAACTAGTAATTCTATATAAAATAAGCAGTTAAATTGTAGCAAATAAAACAGTAACTTCACAGAACATGGCAACTATAATGAAATCAATATTTGATCTATTTTGGCATTTAAAAACTGAAGCTATAGTTTCAAATAGTCCCCTAAGGTATATATATTTGTTCTATGTTATAATAAAAACTCTTTGATGTATGGCATATATGTATGTATAAGCAAAGTTAAAAAAAGTACTATAATTTTTTTTTTTTTTTTTTGAGACAGAGTCTCACTGTGTCACCCAGGCTGGAGTGCAGTGGCATAATCTCGGCTCACTGCAACCTCCACCTCCCTGGTTCAAGCGATTCTCCTGCTTTAGCCTCCCAAGTAGCTGGGACTACAGGCACGTGCCACCATGCCCAGCTAATTTTTGTATTTTTAGTAGCGACTGGGTTTCACCATGTTAGCCAGGCTGGTCTCAAACTCCTGACCTCAGGCAATCTGCCCACCTGGCCTCCCAAAGTGCTGGAATTACAGGCATAAACCACCACGCCCAGACAAAAATTTTTACATATGAACAAAATTTCACTTTAGAAAGCAGGCTTTTCAAGTCAAGGACTCAGTTTTTGGGGGATTTTTCGTTTTTTGTTTGAGACAAGGTTTCACTCTGTCGTCCAGTGCCAACGTGCAGGAGTGAAGTGATGTGATCATAGCTCACTGAAGCCTTGAACTCCTGGGCTCAAGTAATCTTCCCACCTCAGCCTCCTAAGGACTCGATTTTATTTATTGCCATATCCCCAGCACCTAGAATAAAATACTTTTTAAGCCAATTCGACTAAAAAGGAAAGAGTAACCATTCAATACATTACACATCAAAATTAAACTCCCAGGAGCAACCATATAACATACATATAGATATACATATATATACACACACACACACACCATGCTGAAACTCTATTCAGTATTAAACTACTTGAAATAGGAAATGGATTTGTTTAAATAAGGCTAAAACTATATATAAAACTTTGTGTGTTCATAGTGGTCACAAAGTGAATAAAAATCTTTTTGAAAAAGTTATGTGAAATATAAAGAAGGATATGCTACTCATCTTTAATAAAACTTTTATGTAAACAACCAACACAAAATTTACCTGGTTCTTCAGCTTATCTTCAGACAGAACAGAAAATGTCCAGGTAAGAAAGACATCCAAGAAATGATAACTATTGAATTGTGGAAATGAAAAAGAAATTAACAAATCTTGGGAAACAATCTAGAAGGCAAGGAGTAAAGCCAACAAGGGGTCTGGAAGCCTGGAATGAGGAAAACTAGAGAAAGAAAGGAGATAGGTACCAATATTTACTGGCTACCTATTACATGCTAGGCACTTCAATATCCATTATTGCATGAAATCCTCCCAAACATCCTATGATGTAGATATTGTTTCCTCACTTTACACATGAGGAAACATAGGCTCTGTGAGGTTAGGTAACTGAGCCAAGAGCACCCATTTGGTTAAGAAAGTTTGCCTCCTAAGCGCATGCCTTTTCCAATATGCCGCTCTGCTTCCTGTCCTGTAACAACAACAACAACAAAAAAGGCCATCATCAAATTCACTCCCAAGTCAAGGTGCATGTGTGTGTGTGTGTGTTTTTTTTTAATGACCCAATGGACAACCTTGTGAACTCCTATGTGCTGTTTCACTATATAGTCAATAGTCAACAGGTGCTCTCTGACAGGGAATCTTGTTTAAAAAAAAAAAATCAGATGTGAAAGCATGTTTATAGGGAGAAATATTAACAAGCAGAGTAGCCCCCCGTTATCCATATATTCTGGGGGATACATTCTGAGACGCTCCCCCACCACCCCTGCCCAGTGGATGCCTGAAACTGCCAATAGTATCAGACCCCATATATACTATGTACGAATTTTTTTTCCCTTCTTTGCAATTTCATAGATAAAAGTTTTGTTCTTACTGTAGACCTTGGCAACCTAAGCATATGATTTTTGTCTTTCCTTATTCAGTCAACAACTTTCACCTTTTCACTTAAAGGAAGACTGGAGTTCATATACGCTCAGCTGTGCTGCCCAATGTCTCTGCTTAGAACTTTGCTCCCTGTCCCACAGAGCCCAGATTGCCACAAACTAATCAATTATGGGCAGCAATAAGAGCAAAGGGGAGGTAGGTCAGGTAGAAACCCCGTGAGCTTCCTTCATTTGCTCCTGCTGCCATCCCATACCATAACACTGGCCTTCCTTGACTGGTGTCTTCAGATACTGCTCTATTTCTTCTCTCCCTTCCCCCTACCTGTTATCAAAAGAGGCACTCATCCCATCCCAGAGGTCAACCTTGCTTTGGGAATTAAACATTCATAACAGCCAAGTCTGCTCTTCCTCTGAAAATACCTTTTGAATACTCAAGGACTGTTATTGTCAGATAAGAGTGACTTTACCTCTCCATAAGCATAGAAGTCCTTTAAATGTATGTTTATTTCCTTATTTTCATCAACAACAAAATATCCTTTAAGAACACCTCAAAGGCTGAGGAAAACTCTAGAAGGAAACCACAAGGGGTAGATACTAGTGGAAAGGAAAACAAGGAAGCATTTTCCTGGTACTTATCACAACAGGCATCTGGAAGTCAGAAGCCAGCTGAACACTAAGAATTTTCAGAGATCACATGGACATGGGGCTCTGTTACCAATTGCTCTTTACAGCTATTCCTTTCCCTGCTTCTCACTATCTATTGTAGGAACACTGGTTCCAGACTAATTAGGTTCAAATCCAGCTTTGCCACACAATACCTCCTATGAGATTTGGGGCAGATTATTTAAATTTTGCATGTGGCACATTTAATCAACAGCAGCACCACTCACATCACCATCCCTGTCTCTATTCCTACCCTCCTTTCCCAGGCCCTAAAGGTGTTTCTTGCCCTCTTCTATCAATGGATTAGAGACTGGGGAAGGCTTGTTGCCACTGCCTGACAAATGGAAGGAAAAAAGTTTTCTCCAAAGAAGGAAATCCTACTTACCTACACTCTCCCTAGCTAATACCTTCTCTACCTCCTTTTGAGACTAAGCTTCTTTAAAGACTACTCCATGTTCACTATTATTACAATTTTCTCATTTTTAACCTGCTATAACAACATTTCCACAGATAATACCTTTTAGGGAACCTTTGTGTGTTAATATCACCAACAACTTCCTAACAGCCATTGACAATGGATGCCTCTTCCTGATCTTACTTGATTTTTAGCACTAGACACTCTGCCTTCTTTTTAAAATTCTTTCTTAAGTCTCACATAGCAACTCTTTCCTGAGTTCCCTCCTACTTCCGTCACTTTTCCAGTAGTGTTCCTCATGACTGACTGCCTTCTCCCCCATCCCCACCTCAGTTTTGAGTGCTCTAGTTCAGTCCCATTATTTCAGCTACTGCCTATAGTAATGATTACCAAATCATTCACTCTCATGTTCTCTTGCCTGCTCAAGTGCACGTATACTTGCACACATGCCTGCGTACTCTCTCTCCCTCTCTCTAGCATAGGCCTCTTGCAAGTTCCAGAGATGTTTTCATAGCCAACTAGATATCTACATAAGCATCCCAAATTCAACATTTCCAAAAGTAGAATTCATTGTGTTTATC
>NW_026652282.1:15007896-15033389 GCF_009828535.3 Hylobates moloch
TCATAGCCAACTAGATATCTACATAAGCATCCCAAATTCAACATTTCCAAAAGTAGAATTCATTGTGTTTATCCTAAATTTTCTATCTTGATGAATGACATTACCTATCTGAAGTCAGAAATCTTGAAGTCATCCTTGTATGCTTCCTCCATCCACATGTCTAGCCAAGCCTGCCTCCCAAGTATTTCCCAGATGTGTTCTTCATGCCTGTCAATGACTTGATTCAGGACCTCATAATGATAGAAACAGGAGGTAGAGAAATTCTGGGAGGGTGGGTTCCCAGCAAGGGCCTTACCCTCAAGCCAAAAAGCTTGATACCGTGGCTCAAAGTGAGAACTTACATCTCTGTTTTACTGCTCAAATGTTGCCTTTTCCAAAACCATCCATGGCCCCCCTCACCCCCCATCCTGTGCCCATAAAAACCCCAGTCTCGGCTGGCAGAGTGAGGAGAAGTAGCTGGACCTCAAAGACTACGGTTGGACATCACAGAGAAGTGGCTTGACTTCAGAGGGACAGCTTGCCAGAGGGACAGCTTGACTTCAGAGGGACAGCTTCAGGGGAGGATTGCCTTCCCGCTCCGTCCCCTTTTCAATTCCCCATCCCACTGAGAGCCACCTCCATCAGCAATAAAATCCCTCGCATTTATTATCCTTCAAATTCACTCATGCAACCTCATTCCTCCTGGATGCCGGACAAGAACTCAGGTGCCACGAGTGCGAGTGCAAAAGGCTGTCACACTGACCCTCCACTGAGCTGTTAACAAACCATCTGTGGACGGCAGAGCTAAAAGAGCACTGACTGTTAACACTCCCTCTGGGGCTTCAGGGGTCACAGGTACCCCCCTAGATGCTGCCATGGGGCCCCCATGGAGTTCACTCCTGCCAGCACCCAAAAGCGCTCGCCCCGGCTCCTGCACCTGCTCACCTGTGTGTTCCTCTTCCCACAAGGGGTGGAGTGTAGCACGTCCAAGTGAGTGGAGTTTGCCCCTGCCGGCACCAAAGCAGCCAGCTAGTGCACTCTGGTTCCCACCCATGAGGGGGTCAGGGAAATATCCTGCTTCAATAACCTCTCACATAAGCTACAACATTAGCCTCTTAATTGCCATTCCAGGCTGCCCTTTCTGATCCATACTCTAGCCCATAAGCATGATCTTTAGAAAATACAAATTGTATGTCACTTTTCCACTTAAAACTCTTCAGTGATGCCACATTACCTACATGCTAAAATCTTAATTCCCTGGTCTGCTGTCTAAGGCCCTCTACTATCTGCCCTCTGTGTATCTTCATAGCCCCATCTTTTTCCCCAGCTATCATTATAGATTCTGCCATAATCATCTGTGTAAACCAAAAAATAAAATTCTAAGCCCCACCCCCAACCATCGGAATGGACTTCCCCCTAGGATAGGGCACTTTAAAATTTAACCTGAAAGACTGGTTCAGGTCTGATGAGAAACAGGGGTCGGATATGCCTCATTATACCTCTCCAGCATTAATATCAACACAGACCTTTAGTCTGATAAGAAATATTTATGATCTATTCTCTCTGAAGACTGCTACCTGGAGGTTTCATCTACATGATAAAACTTGGTCTCTACAACCTCATATCACAACCCAGACATTTCTTCCTATTGATAACTCTTTCAACCAATTGCCAATTCCAAAAATTTTAACTCTATGACCTGGAAGTCCCCCCACCTTCGAGCTGTCCCACCTTTCTGGACCAAACCAATGTATTTTCTTAAATGTATTTGATTGCAGTCTCATGTCTCCCTAAAATGTATAAAACCAAGCTGCACCCCGACCACCTTGGGCACATGTTCTCAGGATCTCCTGGGGGCTGTGTCACATGCCAGGGTCACTCATATTTGGCTCAGAATAAATCTCTTAAAACATTTTACAGAATTTGACTTTTCATCAACGTCTGCTCAGGCTTCCATTCTCACTCTTTCTGCCTTCACAGAGACCGATCCTCCTTTCAGGAAAGGCCTTCCCTTCCTTGTTGTCAATGGCTGAACTATTACATATTCTTTGAAATTCTGCTCAACTACCAGCTCTGTAAAATTCTAGCAATAAGTTACCCAAGCAAACATAGGACCATGATGCTCACACAGCACACATACTGTATGTATTTATCTCTATTGGCATAGACCTTATAACATCTTATCTTTATTTACATATATCTATCTGTCCCACCACACTGTGAGTTCCCTTAGGAGAAGGAACTATGTTAAGTTCCACTGTTATATCTCAAATACCTGGTCTAGGGCCTACCATATAATGTGCATCCAATAAATGTTTGCTGACTGTTAATGCTAATGACTGTTTAAAATTCAAGTTTTTGTTTTTTGTTTTTTTTTTTGAGACGGAGTCTCACTCTGTCACCCAGGCTAGAGTGCAGTGGCGCGATCTCGGCTCACTGCAAGCTCCGCCTCCCAGGTTCATGCCATTCTCCTGCCTCAGCCTCTCTGAGTAGCTGGGACCACAGGCGCCCGCCACCACGCCCGGCTAATTTTTTGTATTTTTAGTAGACACGGGGTTTCACCGTGGTCTCGATCTCCTGACCTCGTGATCCGCCCGCCTCGGCCTCCCAAAGTGCTGGGATTACAAGTGTGAGCCACCACGCCCAGCCTTAAAATTCAAGTTTTGTCTCTGATCTTATATTCTCACAGAAACAATTCAGGGTGTTTATGCATTAAATTGACTACTATAGCTTGATCGTAACATTTTACCATATTCTTGGCAAAAGTAAGCTTCAAATACTCATTGACCAACTTAATTTTTAGAATATATTCAAAACGGAAGGAAGAACTGCAAATTTAGGTACCACTTTATACATGTTCATAGTAGCACTATTCACGGTAGCCAAAAGGTGGAAAGAGCCTAAATGTCCATCATCAGAGAAATGGATAAGCAAATTGTGACATATCCATACAAAGGAATAGTATTCAGTCATAAAAAGGAATGAAGTACTGATATATGCTACAACATGTATAAACCTTGAAGGCATTATGCTAAGTGAAAGACACAAAAGGTCACATCTTGTATGATTCCATTTACACAAACTATTAATATCTAGAATAAGTAAATCCATAGAGACAGAATATAGATTGGTGATTAACAAGGGAAAGGGGGAGAAAGAAATGGGGAGCAACTGTTTAATGGGTACAGGGTTTCCTTTTAAGGTGATAAAAATGTTTCAGAATAAAATGGAGGTGATGGTTGCACAACATAGTGAATGTACTAAATGCTCTTGAATTGTTCGTTTTAAAATGGCTAATTTTATGTTATGTGAATTTCACCACATCTAAAAAAAAACAAAACAAACAAACAAACAAAAAACCAACCTTGGGATAAATAAAAACAAGGAAGAAAATTTGTTTCTGTTTTTGTTTGAGACAAGGTTCTCACTCTGTCACCCAGGCTGGAGTGCAGTGGTGTGATCATGGCTCACTGCAGCCTCGACTTCCTAGCCTCAAGAGATCCTCCCACTTCAGCCTCTCAAGTAGCTAGGACTACAGGTATGCACCACCACACCCAGTTAACTTTTTTATTTTTTGAAAAGACAGAGTTTCGCCATGTTGCCCAGGCTGGTCTCAACCTCCTGGCCTCAAGCAATCCACCCACCTCGGCCTCCCAAAGTGCTGGGATTATAGGCAGGAGCCACCATGCCAGGTCAGGAAGGAAATTTGCAAACCTCAAATGTGCCAGAGACTCTGCATATAGTATTAAAATTTGTCTTTACAACTTTGTGAAGCAAGTGTTATCTCTATTTTAAATATGAATAAACAGAGGCTCAGCAAGGTAAGTAACCACCCAACCCAGTATCACACATTAGTCTAAAAGTGGTAGAACTAGGATTCAAATTGAGAACTGTCTTACCCAAAAGCTCATGCTCTTTGTTTAAACTGGGTACTATTTTTAATTAATGAGGAGGAAAATGAAAAGAGATCTTTTAATCAAAATATTTTCTTCTATAAACTTAAACACAATACAGAATTAAATATTTTGGTTAAATATGTTTTTCAGGTTCAAATTTGAGGGCACTTACATATAAACCACAAAAAAAAAAAAAAAAGTAGTACAGAAAACAAATATCAACATGCCCTTCCTTAATAATCCAGTGTTATAGGGGAGAGAAAATGGCCAACTAGACACAGCAGGAAGTGCCGTTCCCACCAAGAGAGACCAAATTAGCTGGGTGTGGTAGCTCACACCTGTAATCCCAGCACTTTGGGAAGCCGAGGTGGGAGGATCATTTGAGCTCAGGAGTTCGAGATCAGCCTGGGCAACATGGTAAAACCCCACCCATCTCTACAAAAATTAGCCAGATGTGGTGGCACACGCCAGTAGGCCCAGCTACTTAGGAGGTTGAGGTGAGAGGATCACTTGAGCCTGGAAGGCAGAGATTGCAGTGAGCTGAGATTATGCCACTGCACTCCAGCCTAGGCAACAGAGTGAGACCCTATTTCGAAATTAAATAAATAAATAATAAAAGAGAGAGACCAAATTATCAACTAAAGCACCATAATTTGGGTAGATCTTTGGGGAGAAAACACCAAAAGTGAATGGATAGGCACCACTGAAGCAAAGGCTGACGAGAGAGGAAGCTGGGAACCCTGCACAGGGTACCCGAATGCAAGGCTAGCTCCCAGCCCTGAACAGCTCCTGGGAAAGGGGTGAGTAAAAGAACTGAAGGACAACTCACTCTGGCCACGGACCTCTGTGATTTTAGCTACAGAGGACCCTGCATCCCCCATGGACATGTGAGTTGGCAGGGGGATCTCCCCGGGAAGGAGGCAGAGACAGGCCTTTGGATGGTGCAGAGCCCAGGAGGTTTTATGTGCTGGGCAGCTCTGGCAGAGAGCAGCCACAGACACCCAGCTGATCTCTGAGCCAGGAGAAAGCTGGGCCAGCTTCCCCATGGGACTGGAGCATGCCTGCTCTGCAAGCCCTCCTGCCCACTAGCCCCTCCCAGGCCCAATGCCTAGCTACTCTGCAGGAGCAGGTGCACGGCACAGCCCCTGCAGCCCAGTCTGAGTGCCTTGCTGCAACTGATTACTTTCCTAGCAACCAAGAAGCACATCAGATCCCGCAGCACAGTTGGAACCTGACCAGGAGCCACGGAAAGTTCCAGTTCCTCCAGGGCTGCAGCCTGCAACCAGGGAGTATGTAGCTGAGATCTGTGGCTGCCACTTGAGAAGAGGAGGGGCCCCCACTCTCAGAGCCCTGAGAGGGGCAAGACATGTAGGTTCCTGAGCCAGGGCGGGAACAGGGTATGCCTCCCTCAGAGGGCTGGTCCAGAAGGGGTGTGGTATATTTCTCCACTGCAACCCCTGCCCGACAGGACACCACAACCTGGAAAACCTAACAAAAGAATCACAAGCACAGCAACAGTCATCAGAGGGGGCTCCCCCAAGGCCCAGGAGCAGACCTGGTGAGGGGACGACTTCTCTTCCTCTGTACCCCACTATACAGCACACCTGTGGACACGAGGAAGTACAAAAGTGCGGATGGGTACTAACATAACTACCTACAGCTATTACTGTCAAGTGCCATCTACTGGATCACAGCACAAACTACAAAACGAAAAATTATTGGGCTAATAAATACACCTATAAATCAAATGTAAGAATTCACCTACACATAAAGATCCTGCACAGGGCACTGGCCCCCTGAAAGCATCCAGAAATGAAGCCAATGGACTATACTCAACTTAAACCACAGTTAAAGGAACACCAACCCTCCTAGATGAGAAAGAATCAGCACAAGAACTTTGGCAATTCAAAAAGCCAGAGTGTCCTCTTTACCTCCAAAGGAGTCTACTAGCTCCCCAGCAATGGTTCTTAATCAGTCTGAAATGACAGACACAGAATTCAGAATCTGGATGCGCAAGGAGGCTCATTAAGATTCAAGAGAAAGCTGAAATCCAATCCAAAAAATCCAGTAAAACAACATGAGAGGTGAAAGACAAAATAGCCATTTTAAGAAAGAACCAAACTGAACTTCTAGAACTGAAAAACTCACTACAAGAATTTCATAATACAATCAAAAGTATTAACAAGTAGAAGAGACCAAGCTGAGGAAAGAATCTCAGAGCTCAAAGACTAGTTCTTTGAATCAATTCAGTCAGGGAAAAAGAAAGAAAAAATGATTTTTAAAAATGAACAAAACCTCTGAGAAATATAGGATTATGCAAAGAGACCAAATCTATGATTCACTAGCATTTCTGAGAGAGGAGAGAGAATAAGCAACTTGGAAAATATATTTGACAATACAGTCCATGAAATTTTCCCTAATCTCACTAAAGAGGTTAACATGCAAACAGAAGAAATACAAAGAACACCAGCTAGATGGTTAAGACAACCATCCCCAAAGCACATAGTTATGAGATTCACCAAGGTCAATGCAAAAGAAAAAATTTTACAGGCAGCCAGAAATAAGGGTCAAGTCACGTGCAGAGGGAATCCCATCAGACTATCAGTAGACCCCTCAGCAGAAACCTTATAAGCCAGAAGATATTGGGAGCCTATTTTCAGTGTCCTTAAAGAAAAGAAATTCCAACCAAGAACCTCATATGCCTCCATACACGAGGGAGAAATAAAATCCTTCTCAGACAAGCAAATGCTGAGAGAATGCATTTCAACTAGACCAGCCTTACAAGAGATCCTTAAGGGAATGTGAAACATGAAATTGAAAGAATGACACCTGCTACCACAAAAACCCATTTAAGCACATAGCCCACAGGCACTATAAAGCAAGTATGCAATTAAGTCTACATAACAACCAGCTAACAACACAATGACAGGATCAAAATCATACATATCAGTACTAACCTTGAATGTAAATGGGCTAAACACTCCACTTAAAAGACACAGAATGGCAAGCTGAATACAAAGACAAGACCTAACCATCTGTTGTCCTCAAGAGACCCATCTTACATGTAACAACACTCATAGGCTCAAAGTAAAAGAATGGAGATCTATCACAGAAACAGAAAACAAAAAAGAACAGGAGTCGCTATTCTTATATCAGATAAAACAGACTTTAAACCAATAAAAAATAAGATAATGAAGGTAATTATATAATGATAAAGGGTACAATCCAACAAGAAGTCTTAACTATGCTAAATATATATGCACCCAACATTGGAGCACCCAGATTCATAAAACAAGTTCTTCCTGGCCTAAGAAAAGACTTAGACAACCACACAATAATACTGAGAGACTTCAACACCTCACTGATAGCGTTAGATCATTGAAGCAGAAAACTAATAAAGAAATTCTAGACTTAAACTCAACACTTGACCAACTGGACCTAATAGACATCTACAGAATACTCCACCCAACAACCACAGAATATATATCCTTCTCATCTGCACACAGAACATATTCTAAAATCGACCACATGCTCAGTCATAAAGCAAGTCTCAATAAAACTAAAAGAAAAACTGAAATCATACCAAGCATACTCTTGGGCCACAGTGCAATAAAAATAGAATTCACTACCAAGATCTCTCAAAACTACATAAATACATGGAAATTAAACAACTTGCTCCTGAATAATTCCTGGGTGAACACCAAAATTAAGGCTGAAATCAAAATATTCTTTGAAATTAATAAAAATAGGGAAACAACTTACCAAAATCTCTGGGATGCTGCTAAAACAGTGTTAAAAGGAAAGTTTATAGTCCTAAATGCCTTCATCAACAAGTTACAAAGATCTCAAATTAAAAATCTAACTTTGGGCCAAGCACAGTGACTCTCGCCTGTAGTCCCAGCACTTTGGGAGGCCGAGGCAGGTGGATTGCCTGAGGTCAGGAGGTCGAGACCAGCCTGGCCAACATGGCAAAACACCATCTCTACTAGAAATACAAAAATTAGCCGGGCGTGGTGGCAGGCACCTGTAATCCCAACTACTCGGGAGGCTGAGGCATAAGAATCACTTGAACCTGGGAGGCGGGGGTTGCAAGTGAGCCAAGATCGCACCACTGCATTCCAGCCTGGGGGATAGAGTGAGACTCTGTCTCAAAAAAAAAAAAAAAAAAAAATTCCAACTTTGCACCTAAAGGAACTAGAAAAAAAAAACAAAAAAAAACCAACCCCCAAAGCTAGCAGAAAAAAGAAATAGCTAAAATTAAAGGCAAATTTAATAAAAGTGAGATGCAGGCTAGGCGCTGTGGCTCACGCCTGTAATCCCAACACTTTGGGAGGCCAAGGTGAGTGGATCACCTGAGGTCAGGAGTTCGAGACCAGCCTGACCAACATGAAGAAACCCCATCTCTACTAAAAATACAAAATTAGCTTGGTGTGGTGGCATGCACCTGTAATCCCAGCTACTTGGGAGGCTGAGGCAGGAGAATCACTTGAACCCAGGAGGCAGAGGTTGCAGTGAGCCGAGATCGCGCCACTGCACTCCAGCCTGGGTAACAAGAGTGAAACTCCGTCTCCAAAAAAAAAACAAAAAAAAAATTGAGACGCAAAAATCCATACAAAAGATCAAGGAAACCAAGTGTTTGTTCTTTGCAAAAATAAACATGATTGATAGACCACTAGCTAGGTTAACAAAGAAAAAAAAGAGAAAATAGAAGTAAATACAATCAGAAATGATAAAGATGACATTACAATCGATCCTGCAGAAATATAAAAGATCTTCAGAGAATACTATGAACAACTCTATGCAAGGCCAGGCGTGGTGGCTCACACTTGTAATCCCAGCACTTTGGGAGGCCGAGGTGAGCAGATTGCTTGAATCCAGGAGTTCGAGACCAGCCTGGGCAACATGGTAAAACCCCGTCTCTATTAACAATACAAAAATTAGCCAAGCATAGTAGCATACACCTGTAATTCCAGCTACTTGTGGGGCTGAGGTGAGAGGGTCACTTGAGCCCAGGAAGTTGAGGTTGCAGTAAGCCAAGATCACGCCATTGCACTCCAGCCTGGGTGACAAAGTGAGATCCTATCTCAAACAAACAAAACCAACAAAACTTTACACACACAAATTAGAAAATCTAGAGGAAATGGATAAATTCCTGGAAACAAACAGTCTCCCAAGATTGAATCAGAAAGAGATTGAAACCCTGACTAGACCAATATCATGCTCTGAAATTGAATCAGTAATAAAAAACCTGCCAACCAAAAGAAGCCCCAGAACAAATGAATTCACAGCCGAATTCCATCAGACATACAAAGAAGAGCTGGTACCAATCCTACTGAAACTATTCCAAAAACCTGAGGGGGAAGGACTCCTCCTTAACTCATTCTATGAAGCTAGCATCATTAGCCTAATACCAAAATCTGGCAGAGACATGACAAAGAAAAAAAAACTTCAGGCCAGTATCCCTGATGAATAGAGGCAAATATCCTCAACAAAATACTAGCAAACTGAATCCAGCAGCACATCAAAAAGTTAATTCACCACGATCAAGCAGGCTTTACTCCTGGGATGCAAGGTTGGTTCAACACACACAAATCAATAAATGTGATTCAACACATAAACAGAATTAAAAGCAAAACCACACAATCATCTCAATAGATACAGAAAAAGCTTTCGATAAAATCCAACATCTCTTCATAATAAACACCCTCAACAGACTGGGCATCAAACAAACATACCTCAAAATAATAAGAGCCATCTATGACAAACCCACAGCCAACATCATACTAAATGGGCAAAAGCTGGAACCCTTCCCCTTGAGAACTGGAACAAGTCAAGCATGCCCACTCTCACCACTTCTATTCAACATAGTACTGGAAGTTCTAGCCAGAACAGTCAGAAATAAAAAGCATCCAAACAGGAAAAGAAGAAGTCAAACTATCTCTCTTCAGTGATGATATGTTCTATACCTAGGAAACCCTGAAGACTCTGCCAAAAGGCTAGTAGAACTGATACATTATTTTAGCAAGGTTTCAGGATATAAAAATCAATGCGGAAAAATCAGCAACATTTCTACATACCAATAATATCCAGGCTTAAAGTCAAATCAAGAACACAATCCCATTTACAACAACCACAAAGAAAATGAAATATCTAGATACAGGTAACCAAGAAGGTGAAAGATCTCTACAAGGAGAACTACAAAACACTGCCGAAAGAAATTAGAGATCACACAACTAGATGGAAAAATATCCCATACTCATGGATTGGAAGACTCAATATCATTAAAACGGCCATACTGTGTAAGGCAATTTACAGATTCAATACTATTGCTAACAAACTGTTAATGTCATTCTTCACAAAATTAGAAAAAAAACTATTCTAAAATTCATACCGAACCAAAGGAGAGCCCAAATAACCAAAACAATCCTACACAAAAAAGAACAAAGCCAGAGGTATCACACTACCCAACTTTAAACTATAAGCACGGTACTGGTACAAAAACAGACAGACCAATGGAACAGAACAGAAAACCCAGAAATAAAGCCATATACCTACAACCATCTGATCTTGTACAAGACCAACAAAAACAAACAATGGAGAAAGGACTCCCTAATTCAATAAATGGTGCTGCGGTAAGTGGCTAGCCATATGCAGAAGAATGGAACTAAACCCTTACCTTTCACCATATACAAAAATGAACTCAAGATGGATTAAAGATTCAAATGTAAGACCTCAAACTATAAAAATCCTAGAAGAAAACCTAGCAAATACCCTCTCAACATTGGCCTTAGCAAAGAATTTTTAGCTAAGTCCTCAAGAGCAAGTGCAACAAAATTGGCAAGTGGGAGCTAATTAAACAAAGGAGCTTCTGCACAGCCAAAGAAACCATCAGCAGAATAAATAGACAACCTACAGAATGGGAGAAAACATTCACAAAATACACATCCAACAAAGGTCTAATATCCAGAATCTACAAGAAACTTAAATCAACAAGCAAAAAATAAATAACCCCATTTAAAAATGGACACAGAACATGAACAGACACTTCTCAAAAGACATGAAAAAATGTTCATCATCACTATCATCAGAGAAATGCAAATCAAAACCACAATGACATACCATCTCACACCACTCAGAATGGCTATTATTTAAAAAGTCAAAAAACAACAGATGTGGCCGGGCATGGTGGCTCACACTTATAATCCCAGCACTTTGGGAGGCCAAGGCGGGTGGATCACCTGAGGTCAGGAGTTCAAGACCAGCCTGACCAACATGGAAAAACCCCATCTTGTACTAAAAATACAAAATTAGCAGGCACAGTGGCACATGCCTGTAATCCCAGCTACTCAGGAGGCTGAGGCAGGAGAATCGCTTGAACCTGGGAGGTGGAGGTTGCAGTGGGCCATGATCGTGCCATTGCACTCCAGCCTGGTCAACAAGAGCGAAACTCTGCCTCAAAAAAAAAAAAAACAAAAACAAAAACAGATGTTGGCAAGGCTGTAGAGAAAAGGGGACACTTATACATTGTTGGTGGGGACATAAATTAGTTCAGCCATTGTGGAAAACAGTTTGGAGATTCCTCAAAGAACTCAGAACTACCATTCGGCCCAGCAATTCCATTACTGAGTATATACCCAAAGGAAAATAGATTATTATACCAAAAAGACACATGCACTCATATGTTCATTGCTGCACTATACACAATAGCAAAGACATGGAATCAATTTAGGTGGCCATCAATAGTAGACTAGACAAAGAAAATGTGGTACATATACACCATGGAATACTATATAGCCATAAAAAAGAATGGAATCATATCCTTTGCAGCAACATAGATGGAGCTGGAGGCCATAATCCTAAGCAAATAAACACAAGACCAGAAAATCAAATACTGCATGTCCTCACTTATAAGTGAGAGCTAAACACTGAGCACACATGGACATAAACATGGGAACAATAGATACCGTAGACTACGGGGGGCTGAGGGGGAGGAGAGGTCAAAAACTAATTATTGGGTACTATGCTCACTACCTGGGTGCAATATACCCATGTAACAATCCTGTACATGTACCCTCTGTATCTAAAATAAAAGCTGAAATCTAAAAATAATAAGTCTATGTTTAGGTGCTTTAGTTTTTTCTTTTTTCCTCAAAGCAATTGAGTTTTTTCAATTCTCTTGACTAAATACACCTTTAAGAAAAACTATTGCACCAAATACTGGTGGAGTACCTTCTGATAGTCTTTCTTGACAATTTAAATTTTCCTGTGGAATTTCTCTACTTCAAATATTTACAATTGGACCACATTTTAAGTCTGTTAACTACCAGAATAACAGAACAAGAACACCTACGTAGATGAGACCAAATCAATACAATTCTGTGTACATAAAATAGAATACAACATATGCTTTGTAAAAGATGCCCTCAATTGGTCTCAATGACTACTGGCAATTAAAATTTGATTTTTAATCAAAATATCCTCATCCTTATATACCAAAATATTAGCAGTGATGATCTACAGATGGCAAGAATACATGTAGTTTTCAGATTTTCCTCTTATCACTTATTTTCTAAATGTTCTATAATAAATACCAATTTTGTCATTAAAAATACAAAATGCCTCCCAAAAAATAAACAACTTAGTCACTTCTTTGAGTAACAATAGAACCAGCCATTCTAAATACACAGATGTCTCTAAAGAAAATGATGATTTAACATTAGCATTATAATATTCTATTTAGATAAACAGCTACAAAATTTAGACACACAGTGTCTACCTCCATGTATAGTAACAGGGCATCCTCTGTTCTAGTCAGACATCCCTCCCACACCTCAACCTTGCCTCCCACAGGTTAGCACTCTTCCTTGTATCATCACTTAAAAACTTCTCTGAGATACTACTTTTTCATTCTTTTTCCCACTTTCCTACTGTACCCAAAACGAGCACAAAAGGCCCTTTTGTTCCCCTCCCTTAATTTTCAAAGATTTGTTTTGCAACTGATCACCACAAGGAAAAGGGATGAAGTTACAAAGGAAAACACAGTCTTTAATTTTCAGTGGTAGCTGTTCCAGTTTTTATAAAAATTGTACCTGCCTTTTCTTTTCATATTTTAACCTTTGTTGGACCTTGCACCAATTTCCCTATTTGAACCAGAGGGTTCTCTTCATTTACCAAGCAGAGATGGATGACATGGCCAGAGTTCAACAGCTAAAACAAGCCCAGAATCTGCTGCCTTAGCTCCTTCACCATCCTTCCTGAGTCTCCTTGATGGTCCATGTAGGTTTCCCTCTCAACAGCAAAGAATCAGTTTTACGGTATTAAAAATTACATGTTTAACACATATAATAAAAAGCAATTCCGACACAAAAAGAAAGAAATCACTCACTCCCGAAAAGTAAAGATTTTGTTTAAATTAGATTGCTTTGGGGGTCTGACAGAACTTCTCATTAGGAAGCGCTGTTACGTCTTTTCTGGCAGCTTTTAAAAATTAGGTCTGGGTAACTAAACCAAAACCAAATATATTGAAAAGATCTATAGTTTTGATTCACTCCCTCCTTCCCCATTTCAAAACAGGGCTTGGGGACCTAAGATAAACAGATTAAAGAAGGAAGAAGAAACACTTCATATACCTTATAAAACATTATACCTTAATCTGCATAGAATATTCTATCTTAAGGTTACTGGAAACTTGCAATGTTACTGGGAAAAATTTCCCAAACACAATGAGACATTAAAGGATAGTTCTCTAACCTGTATTTTGTTTAAGAAACAAAAGACCAGCTAAAGTTGTTCTCTACCGCCATACCTAAGTGACAATGCCATTTTAAGTTGGCATATATGCTAAATTAAAATAAGAAAATCTAATTTAGTAAAATTCACATCGTTTCCCTACCCTGTTATATAATTATATCCCCATAAGTATTCAGCCTAGAAAGAAAATCATAAAAATGCAAGAACAAGCTAGAAATCACAATTAGAATTTAGAAAGGCTCTAAGAATCTTGTTTTTAAAACATGTTTGTTTTCTACTTGCCAATCAACCACTGACACTATTTGTAAACTACTCCCCCCTTCAGCTTCATGGGGGATGCTTCTCATGAAAACTATTTTATTTCACAATTGCTACTCACATGTGCTTATTTCAAAAGAACCAAGATTTTGGTCACAATGACATTATTAAAAATATTATAATCTCCATAGCTTTTAATATTTTCAGAAGAAAGTTCACACAAAAAGAAGCAACTTCAGTTGTTTTAGGTCAATTCATAATTCGTCTAGCAACATGAGCTTTTAAAAGCCACTCAATTTTTAAACCTTAGTATCTTGTTTCTTCCTAAATTATTTCTACAGAGTAACTTCCATTATGCTACTGTTTAAAAAAAAATCTTAGCTATCGCTGCTACAATTTCCAAAAAAACACATCAAATGTATTAATATATTTAATTAGTAAAATGTTATTCACATTTCTGTATCATTAAAAAACTTTTAATAAATCTCAGGTAATACCAGTAAAAAAGCATTTACTGTCACATCCCTAAAAACTATTTTTAAAAAAATGACAACAGTGTCATTACAAACTGGTGATTTAAATGATCAAACTTGACTTACAATAGGACTATTCTTTTTAAAAAGAAAAAAAACATTTTTATGGTAGAAATAACCAAAGACTTACTTTTCCCTGTACCATAAAACAATTTTTAGAAGTGACTATTCAAATAATAGTGCCAACAATTTCAATAAGTAATATTTAGAACAAAACAGAGGACGTCTTTGAGATAACCAAAATTACCGATATTTAGTATACAAAAGCTAACAAAGCAGACAATGAATTTCTTTAACCACACTTCAATTACAATATAAAAAAACTTTTGCAGTAATTCCTACCTTTATCAATATTCCAGAGAAACAAGTTGTTGCTGTTTTTACCGTTAAGGTGATTTAGGTTCCAAATGATAGGATAGCCTTGCTCCTTACCAGGAATAAAATTGCCTTTCTGGAGAAAGCAAGTCAACAAAGCCCATGTTGCCTGAGCAAGCCTGAATTTCTAGCAAATGGGGATGAAGCTATTTGCATTTGTTGGTTTAAGGGGGGAGGAGTGGGAGGAGGGGACTAAGGGGACTGCTAAAGTAATTCGTATATTGTCTGTGGACTGTAGAGACAGTGATCATCAGTCACCTGCTCAAACTTCCTTCACTCCTGCCTTCAGAGAAGAACCAAAGGTCCTTCCAAAGGTTACCCTGGGTCAGAGAAACTGGAAAGAAATGAGAAGACATGCAAAATCTAACTGCTAACCCACTACATCTATAGACAAAGTTATCCCCACCTGATCACATGTCCTAAAAACCAAGACATTTTAATAGTCTCAAGAGAACTTGCTAAAATATATCATAGAACAGAAGCAAGAAAGAAAAATCTCCAGACTCTGCTTGCAATTGTTGCAGTATTTAGCTGGAATACTTAAAACAGAAAAAGGAAATTTTTTTTCCAAGATACTTCTTTGCATCATAATAGCCATCTCATTTGCACAGGCAAAACATTTGTTCCAAGCTGTTCCTATGAAAAAGAAAATATCAGCTGTATTAAATTTCATAGCTTTTGAGTCAGTCATTTAGGTTGATAGCATTTCTAACCATTTCATTTATACCAAACAAGAGTACTGAATATACTCAGTATATTAGTCCGTATTTTATTATAAACTACATTAAGGGCAAAAATCTACGTAAATACTCAAATGTTTATTCAGAAGCCTTCTAGTGGGACTGACACACCTCGAACTTTTTACAACCTTAGTTATATGCACCTCTGCCACTTTTGACCTATTGTTATACAGAAAAATGAAAAGTGCTGCTTTATGTGGCTTTAACTGAACATACACAGTCCTACAAAAACAGGGAGAAAGTTGGTGAATACATGCATTAAAAGCTATAAAATCTTAATTTTAAAATTTAGAGAGATAAAGCACAAGTTACAGAAACCACATACTCCTCTCTGCACATACCTGAACAAAGAGCAAAAAGCAGCCACAATTTCTAGTTTTGTTTTCTTAAAAATGAGAATGGGGTGGGAGTGTTGAAAGTAGACCTATTTCTTGTTTGCTCAACAAAAAATTTCCCAAAACACAAACTTTGAAACAGTTAAGAAGGAAAACATTAGAGTTTTTCAAAATAGAAAAAAAAAACTACTACATAAAGTGACCAGTTACATTTTTTTAAAACATCAAACGTTTAGATTTTTAAAACCCACTCCCTAATTAAGAAAAAACTAAACCACACACATACTTGCCCATAAAATAAACCAGCATTCAAAGAAGCAGCTAACACTGCCCAAAATAATTAATTACCTTTAAGGTCTATTTAAGTAAGTTGTGAAGGAAATGCCATGTTACCATTGAGTTCCAATTCTAAATTAAGCTGTTTCCGTGAGATGTAGGGGGACAGAAGACCCCATAAACGGAAAGGTTTTATCAAAAAAAGAGTTAAGATGGTCACTGGAAGCCTATGGTGCCACAGGACAGGAATGCTTGGCTACACCTTCCTGATTCTAGGTTTTCCCCTCCTCCATGGTTCCCTTTGGACCAGAAGAATTCCTCTATACCCTTGGGATCCTGCAACCTTATACTCGGCATCTGGAAGTTTGCTGCTTGCCCTCCTTCCTAGTCTGTAAGGTCACAATTGCTTAAAGAATTAGGCTACAGTAAGATGACATTTCAGACCAGTGTAGGTCATTCAGTTACAATCAATGATACATAAATCTGAAGCTAAAGTTAAAAACTTTGAACATCCCATAATAATGAAAGCAATTAATACTAGGGGCAAACTTTTAAAAGAATCTTCTACTTCTTAGTTTTTCAAAAGACTTATTTCTCCAAAGACTAATAATTTGTATTTATTATGTTAACAAATAAAATTATAGAGACAAAATAGTAATGGGTTTGCAAACTTTCCCCAAAAAAGACAGGAAAAATAAGAGATTTTTAAAAAATTTTTCACATAGCCTTCAAAACAAGGTAGTCCTAGTTCTGATTCTAAGTTGCTGGATTATCCTGTCTTGCTCTTTCATGTATTAAATATTTGGACTTTAATGAAATGACTGGCTATATACTCCTATAAGTATATATGCACTGGAGACACGGGAATGGCAAAATGAGGGAAAAAACGGTAGCTTACAGGGCATTCCTAAATTTCTATCATTTTTTAGAGAGAACTAAAATATAAGATACAGAAGGGGGGGGAGCATGTTGAAAACAGAAAACGGCAAGATCAAGTGAGTTTGCAAGAAGAAAATCTACAATGGGCCTCGTTTTCATTTACGTGATTCAGTCTTCTTCTGTAAGTTGCCAAGGACACAGCAGCACATACGTTCCTTTCCTCTTTTTCACCAGACACCCTGTACGGGTCTCGTGAGTAAATCTGATGAGCTGTGACAGCACCAACCAGAAGCTAAGGGCTTTGAAAGATTGTAGGGTCATAACAAGAGCTAAGAAAAGAAAACCTAAATAAACAAGAGGGAAAAAGCCATACAGCTTGCTGAATTTTCTATCCAAGTAAGTTTCTCAGTGATTTTTTTCTACCATTAATAAGCCTAATGCAAATTTTTGCTGTTTCTGATCACAGAAGTATTTACACGGTTTTTAAAAATTGTTAGAAAAAGTTTTAAAGTAAATTAAACTTTATTACTATCCTTGAAAAGGAAACCAGTGAAGCTTAAATAAACATTTATTTAATGTAAAGTCCTATCAAGGAGCATTCATAGATGCCTCATTACATTTTTTAAGAAACTAGGCAACGGTATTTCTTTAGTTATTAATTATAAAGTTTTAAGTGCTACGACCTTAAAATATTTTGGAAAAGCTGTTATATAAAGGTTGAGAGCAAACATTTCCAGTGTTTTTAAGAAATATTCAAAGTATTGCCATTTGAATGATGTGTTTAAAAAAAAGAATAGAAACATTCAAAATAAACAAAAACACAGATTTTTTTAATTTATGGAATTCAATTAATTTAATATCATGTGTGCCTTTTGAAATTATTTAACTCTAAGGCATTTAAAGTATTTAATATTCAAGTCAATAAATAATATTTCTCTGAGTTAAAAAAACTTTCACATTAAAAAGCAAACTACTGGAAAAAAGTTTTTACTTTTATGACACAGGGTTGATATGTGCAATAAATGAAGCACTCAAATTATTAAGAAAAAACACGCTAAGAGAAAAATGGGAAAAGGTGATTATCAGGCAAACTATAAAGGAATATTAATGACCAAAAAACATGGAAAGAAAAAGATTCAATCTCACTAGTAATCTAAGAAATGAAATTTTGAAAAACAATTATTTTTTTAATTAGCAAAAAATAACAAGAAAAATAATTCCCCAGGTTGGCCAGAGTAGGAAAAAAACACTTTCACCTACTTCTGAGGTTGGCGGAAATGGGTATACCTTTCTGAAAGACCACTTGTCAGCCTTAAAAACATACCCCTTAACCTAGCAAAGTTATCTATGGAAACAGGTATACAAAGACATATACATAAAAGTATTCATCATATCATCTAGTTTAATAACAAATCTGGAAATATTCTAAATGCTTAACAAAATAGAGATTGGGTTAAGTAAATTATGGAACAACCATACAATGGAATGCAGTGCAGACATAAATTTCAATTTACAGAGATATTTTACATGGGAATACAGTCACAACAGATTATTAAAAAACAGGCAAGAAAGCAGAATATACACAATAACCCCTTTTCAAACTAAAATTGTCATTTTATTGACTTTAAAGCACAAATGCTATATACAAATATATTCTTGTTTTTTTTTTTAAAGCCACAGGTAAAAGCAAAAGTCCCCATTACCACTTCCCTTACCATTCAACATCCTTCGCAGAAATAATCAGTATTACAGATCTGATATATAGCCTTCCAAATTTTTTTTACATATTTACACACATATTTCTAAAGGTACATATAGAAATACACATTTATTTTGTTTTGACATAACAGTATTATACTGTATATATTTGAGGGAACTTACTTTTTTCACTTAATATATCTTAGAGAGCTTTCCTTCTTAGTATAAGTAGAAACACTCTCATTCTAAATTATTCTATAATTATTCTAAAGAACTATACCATAACTTATTTCAACATTTCTCCACTGATTGGACCGTGTGTGTTTTCTAAAGTTATATGTGTAAGAGAAAAGTAGTATGAAGCCAAATACCACACTGCTTGCGATAGTTGTATCCAAAAGCTTTTCCCAATATTTTGCTTTGAGCATTTACTTTTTCTATTAGAAGAAAATTGTTATGTTAAAAATTAGAATGAAAAATAATTAGAAAAATATTTTGCTTTCAAGAATATACAAATTATATCTAAAAAACTGCACTTTTATTTTATAGCTGACATCTAAATAAATGGTGTATTGCCTAAATGTTTTCTCTACTCAAAAAGAGTATTTCACTTTGTCTAAGTACAGTACTAACCACTATTAACCTATCCATAATTAATAAGCGATGCCTGAAAAAAAAGCAAAATGAATCACACATGCATTATCTTTGGGTGAACGCCAACTACAAGTTTTTAACCATACTTTCTCCAGAATCCCAAAGTTCTTCTGGGGACTTCTGGGAATATTTATAAAACAGATTGTGGCAGCAGTGGGCACACATTTGTTTCTACTCTTAACTGCTTCTAAATTCTACTTTAACATGGTTTGGACTATTTGTACTCAATATTCAAAAGGCTATCAAGAAAACTGCTTTACAACCTTGAATTACTTGTGCCATCTGAAATCCTTAATTTCTCACAATGAAAGTAAACAGTGTATTTGTATATGTGTGGTTTTGCCAAGACATCAAGATTCAACAAAACCTACAAACAGAACTACCATGGTGACACTGTAAAACATCAAAGATGACATGAAAAGATTCAAGTAGCTAGATTTTAAAATGACAGATTACAGTCAGAGGAGAAATACTGACAGCTGTATTCTCAACGGCAATAATGGAAACCAAAAGTCAAAAGAATGTCTTCATTGTGCTGAAAGAGAATGGCTGTCAACCTGGTATTTTACCATCACAGAAAGTGTCTTTCGAGGACAAAGCTGAAATAATGATATATTCAAATGAACATAAACCAAGATAGAATGCCACTAGCAGACCTTCAGTAAAGGAAATTCTGAAGGATCTACCTCAGAAAGAAGAAAAGTAACCCCAGATGAAAGGTCTGAGATGTCAAGAATAAATAAAGAGCAAAGAACATGCTAAATATGTGGGTAAATCTCAACAAACATTGACTATGTAAGTAATAATAGTAATAGTCCATGAGATTTTTTTAAAGATACAATAGGTAAATCACTTCAAGATGGCTGACTGGAGGCTTCCAATATTCCTCTCCTCCACAAAGAAGAATCAAAATATTAAGTATATAATCTTCAAACTGAGCATCTAAGAAGGAACACTGGAATCTAACAAGAAGTAAGAGGAAACACCCACGGCATGAAAAGAGAGGGACGCAAGACAGCCAGTTTGGCCAAGACTGGCTGAAGCCCGAAGAGGCTCTTCAGTGAGGGGAAAGGGTAAGTGAGAGATCCACAGTGGTCAATATTCCCACCATGGACTCCGCCAGTCCTAGTCACAGAAAGACCCATCACAGGCCCTGAGAACAGCTTAAGGACCTGCCTAGAGATCATGTAACATCACTGCTCTAGAAAGTGAGCCCACGTCCCAAGTCCTAAGCAACTGTAGCACAGCGCCATTCTGAGACTTCAGCCCCCACCACACTGCATCCTGCCCTGGAGCCCACAACCCCTACATCTCCACATCCCTAGAGCCCCACCAACATCTCCCAACATCCACCCAGAGGGCTGCAGTGGCGCAACAACCATTAGACCCAGCGAAGTGGCAAGGTCCCCAGCACTCTACCATACAGTGTCCTGCACCCTGGGGAACAAATGGTGCAGCACACTGGAGAGGCTGCCCACCCCGATCCAGGACAAAGGGAGCCAAAGCACGTGCTCCCTAGAGTCTAAGAACCACCTACCTGGGAGGACTACTACTGACAGCAACCTTAATCCCTCCACAGTAGCAGGGCTCCTTCACACAGACTCTGAGAACAGACTCTTAACACTGCCCACAGCAGCTGCCACTGGGGGCCTAAGTGTGTGCCACTAGCAATTACCCCCCACCCCCAGAAGCAAGGCCACCTCTGTGTACTTGCACACTGGTTTTCCCTGCTGCTACCACAGCCGCCACCACCAGGGGCTAAAGCACATGCCCCTACCAGGGCCTGAGAACTGCCTGTCTGTGGCTGCAGCTCTCCCAAGCAGCAGTACGGAGGCACACTTGCATATACACTTGCTCTGCCTGCTCACCACTGCTGCTGCCACCCAAGCACTGCACCAGGGGTCAAGGGTATTGCCCCACCCTGCCCACCACAGCCAGTGCCCAAATACACCACCAGGGACCTGAGGACAGGCATGGCTAGCTGGCACTGCTCTCTCATTGCCCAAGTATACCTCCCGGGAGCTTGGAGACTGCCCCGCCCTGACCATCACTGCTATGCACTCCTCCTGGAGGCCTGAGGCTGGGCCCAGCCAGCCTGCCACTGTCACCTCAGCCAGCACCCACTGGCACATACCCGTTGGGGGCCTGTGGACTGGCCCACCCAGCCTGTTGCAGGCACTGTTAACATGAACACATGCTGCTTTCGGGCCCAAAAGTTGTCCTATCACCATTAGCGCCATCACCTACACCACACACACCACCCAGAGAACCAAGGACCTATCCACCCACCCAGCCTACCACTGCCACTGCTGATATCCTATCAAGCCACCTGCAAGCCCAAATATCAGCCAGTTTGGACCAGATGACACCGGTTTCCATATACACTGACCAGGGGCCCAAGAACAGGCACGCTTGGCTCTCTACTGCCATCACTGGGGCCTGAGGACTGGCCCACCTGGCGTCCTCATCCACAGCAAAACCTCACCACAGCCTCAACCAACAACCACAGCCTAAGCCACTGAGGAAATTACAAACACTAATGACGCTGTTTACAGCCACATAACTCATAGAGAAACTTCACTACTTCACACACTCAGAATCAAAGCTAAAGTATCCTATCCAACCAACAACACATAAATACATCTTCAAAAAAAAAGATTTACCCTAAAAAAGCCAGTCCAAAAAATTAGAAGCAGCAACTATTATGCTAGATGTGCAGACATCAATGTAAAGACCCAAGAAATATGAAAAAAGAAGGAAATGTGACACCTCCAAAGGAACATGATAATTTTCCAGCAACAGATTCCAATGAAAAAGAAATAGTTGAAAAAGAATTCAAAATAATGATATTAAAGAAGCTCGGTGAGATACAAGAGAACACAGATAACTAATACAAAGAAATGAGAAAAACAATTCAGGTTGTGAATGAGAAATTCACCAGAGAAATAGATAGCATAAAAAAGAACCAAAGAGAAACCCTAGAAATGAAGAATTCAATGCATTAAATAAAAAATTCCTTTGAGAGCTTCACAATAGATTAGAGCAAGCAGAAGAAAGAAGCTCAGAACTGGAAGATAGGTCCTTTGAAACAGCCCCCATCAGACAAAATAAAAGAATAAAGAAAGCCTACATGACATATGAGACACCATAAAGCAAACAAATATACAAATTTTGGATGTTTCAAAAGATGAAAAGAAGGCCAAAGGCAGAGAAACCTATTTAGCAAAATAGCTGAAAACTATCCAAACGAAAAGAGACATCACAACAAAAACCACAGAAATACAAAAGATCATCAGAGACTATTATGAACAACTATACACTAACAAACTGGAAACCCTAGAGGAAATGCGTAAATTCCTGGACACATAGAATCTATCAAGACTGAATAAGGAAGAAATAGAAAACCTTGACAGACCAATTGACAAGCAATGAGACTGAATCATAACAAAAAGTCTCCCAACAATCTTTGGGATGTTGGGATCAGATGGCTTCACTGCTAAATTCTACCAAACTTATAAAGAACTAACACCAATTCTCCTCAAACTATCTCAAAAAATTGAAGAGGTGAGAATTCTCCTTAACTCATTCTACAAGGCCAGCATTACCCTAATACCAAAACCAGACAAGGACACAAGGAAAAAAAAGAAAACTACAGGCCAATTTCCCTACGAACATAGATGCAAAAATCCTCAACAAAATACTAGTAAATTGAATCCAAACATAGTAACACCAAGATCAAAAAGGATTTGTCCCAAGGATGCAAGGATAAGTTCAACATACACAAAGAAATGTGATACATCATATTAACAGTATGAAGGACAAAAACCATACTGTCATCTCAATAGATGCAGAAAAAGCATTTGATAAAATCCAACGTCCTTCATGATTAAAAACTCTCAACAAACTAGGCACAGAAGGAACACTACTCAACATAATAAAGACTATATATGACAAAGCCACAGCTAACATTCTGAATAAAAGCTGAAAGCCTTTCCTCTAAGAACTGCAACAAGTCAAGAATGCCCACTTTCAGCACTCCTATTCAACATAGTATTGGAAGTCCTAGCCAGAGCAATTAGGCAAGAGAAATAACAGGAATCTAAATGGAAAAAAGGAAGGCAAATTGTGCCTCGTGGGCTGGCTTTGGCTCAAGTGGTTACTTCCTCACACAACTTTCTAACCATTAAATTGTCCCTCTTTGCAGGTGACATGATCTTGTATTTAGAAAAACCTAAGGACTCCACCAAAAAATCCTTAGATCTAATAAATTCAGTACAGTTGCAGGATACAAAATCAACATACAAAGATCAGTAGTGTTTCTATACACCAATAATGAAATAGCTGAAAAAGAAATTAAGAAAATTCCATTTATAACAACCACATAAGAAATAAAACACTGGGTGTGGTGGCTCACACCTGTAATCCCAACACTTTGGGAGGCTGAGGCAGGAGGATCACTTGAGTCCAGGAGCCTGGGCAACACAGTGAGACCCTGTCTCTACAAAAAAAAAAAAAATTCTTTTAATTAGCTGGGCATGGTGGCACATGCCTATAGTCCCAGCTACGCAGAAGGCGGAGGTGGGAGGATTGCTTGAGCCCAGGAGGTGGAAGCTGCAGTGGGCCGTGATCACACCACTGCACTCCACCCTGGGTGACAGAGCAAGAACCAGTCTCAAAAAAAAGAGAGAGAAGAAGAAAGAAAACACTTAGGAAGAAATTTTACCAAGAAGGTGAAAGATGTCTACAAGAAAAACTACAAAACGCTGATGAGAAAAACTACAAAACGCTGATGAAAAAAACTAATGAGGACATGAACAAATGGAAAGACATTCCATGCTTATGGATCAGAAGAATTAATATTGTTAAAATGACCACACTACCCAAAACAAGCTACAGATTCAATGCAATCTTTATCAAAATACCAATGTCACTCTTCACAGAAACAGAAAAAACAATCCTAAATTTTGTATGAAACCAAAAAGAGCCCATATAGCCAAAGTAATCCTGAGCAAAAAAAAGAGAGAGGTATCACACCACTTGACTTCAAAATATATTGCAAGGCTATAGTAACCAAAACAGCATGGTATTAATATAAAAACAAACACACTGACCTATAAAACAGAAAACCCAGAAATAAGCCCATCTATTTACAGCTGATTTTTGACAAAGGTGCCAAGAATGTACATTGGGACACAGACACCCTTTTCAATAAACAGTGCTAGGAAAACTGGATATCCATATGTAAAAGAATGAAACTAGGCCAGGCATGGTGGCTCATGCCTGTAATCCCAGCACTTTGGGAGGCCAAGGCAGGCAGATCACCTGAGGTCAGGAGTTTGAGACCAGCCTGGCCAACATGGGGAAACCCCGTCTCTAACTGATGGGTAACCCAGCTGCTCGGGAGGCTGAGGTAGGAGAATTGCTTGAACCCGGGAGGCAGAGGTTGCAGTGCACCAAGATTGCGCTGCACTCCAGCCTAGGCAACAGAGTGAGACTGTGTCTCACACACACACACAAAAAAAACTAGACCCCTAGACCCCTCTCTCTCACCATATACAAAAATCAACTCAAAATGCATTAAAGACTTAAACATAAGGCCCAAAACTATAAAACTATAAAACTACTAGAAGGAAACATAGGAGAAACAGTTCAGGACATTGGTCTAAGCAAAGATTTTATGGCTAAGGCCTCAAAAGCACAGGCCACAAAAACAAAAACAGACAAGTGGGACTACATAAAACTAAAAAGCTTATGCACTGCAAAGGAAACAATCAACGGAGTGGAGACAACCCTTGAATAGGAGAAAATATTTGTAAACTATCCCACAAGGGACTAATAACCAGAATATACAAGGAACTCAACATCAAGAAAAAACTAATAAAATTAAAAAGTGGACAAAGGGGCTGGGCAAGGTGGCTCACGCCTGTATTCCCAGCAGTTTGGGAGGCCAATGTGGGTGGATCACGAGGTCAGGAGATCGAGACCATACTGGCTAATACGGTGAAACCCCATCTCTACTAAAAATACAAAAAAAAAAAAATTAGCCAGGCATAGTGGCACACACCTGTAGTACCAGATACTCGAGAGGCTGAGGCAGGAGAATTGCTTGAACCCGGGAGG
>NW_026652282.1:15033399-15044217 GCF_009828535.3 Hylobates moloch
AAAAAAAAAAAAAAAAAAAAGACTGCAGACATCTAGAATGAGAAATATTCAATAGAGAGCAGACAAGGTGTCCAGTTTACAAGACAGCCTGGCTTTGCACACCTCCCACCCATGAGCCACCTCCTGCCCCGCATGGAGGCATCCCTCTCTGCCTCTCCGCACACTGGTCCTTCCGAACTGCCCACAGGTCCTCAAAGGTGCTATGCTTTTGCTGCCGCCGCCCTCCATCTCATGGACCAGCTCTTCTGGCCCCCGCTAACCTGCAAGCTCACAGGGACAGAGCTGGCGCTGTAGCCACCCTTGTGCCCTTAGTAGCTAGCCTGGTGCCTGGCACGGAGCGGCTGCTCAATCCATGTTTGCAGGGACACTTTCATTGGTCTCCAGCTGTCCACAGAGGGCCTTGTGGTGCCCTGCACAAGCACGTCCGGCTGAGGAAATGAGTGGGGCTCACATCCAAGCTGCATGCCACCCTGGCCCAGGGCTGCGGCTACCCTGATGAGGCCTTTTATCTAATTTGCACACAGGTGCCACATGGGCCTGTGGTGGCCCTGTGTGCAGAAATCCTTCTCAGTGGTCTCTACATGTTATTGATGTGACTGATAAACCTTCCCAGCTGTCATCTGGAAGGAGCCAACACAAAATGCAATCAGTGTCAAAGAGTGTGCAAAATCAGTGCCTAGCACACCAGTGTAAACATGCTGAGGACATTGTAATGACAAGCAGAAACCCAAAGGTCAGTGTGGAGTTTAGAAGACAGAAAGTCACAGAGTAATTTTTTACAATGTGTAGTCAGCACTGTTCATCAGCAAGAAAGAAAAGAGTAGCTCTTAACACCTGGCATTTACCATAGTCAGTAAAACGTGCCCTCTAGTAGAACTGGACAGCTCTTCTCTACCACAGAATAAGTAAAATACCCCTGAAGGCATTTATTTTCCCTTGCTCTGCTTCCACGTTCCAAATTACCTCTCATTACCAATTCTGTTTTCCCGAATGTCTCAGTAGTGGGAAAGGAGCGACCTGAAGGGGGATATGAACATGTAGCTGCTGGAAGGTAACCCAGCCCCCACTGCCAGCCCCGCCCCAACCCACACACTGCAGCACGTGTACTAAAAGGAATACATTTATTTGCAGGGGATCTAGGCTGAGGACACTTAGAGGGAACACAGCCCTAGCAGGCTCCGTAGACTGATCTGCAGAGTGAGGGAAGACTAGTTCCTCTCCAAAGTCTGGCCCTTAACCCTGGAACAAAATCAGTTCTGAGAGAGCTTGGATGATGTGGGCTGTCGGTTCATGTTGGGATGAGGGGCCATCAACATTCCGGAGCTCAGGGCTAAGGGTCCAGGCTGGTGGGCTTGGTGAGCCCACCTGGAGCTGATATAAATGCAAAAAACTGAATGCTTCTGGCAATGGCACATTCTACTTCTCACGGAAACTCCTTCCTTTGATTTTCTACTTGGTTTAACTGGTTCAGTGATCTAACACATAATAGTTCCTTTTAGATGAAAATAAGGCTCAAAGTGATACACGGTGGTACCTTTTTTGCCATAAGGATCAAGTATCAGATTCCTTTACAATTTATTTTCTATGGAAAAGTAAAGAAGTCCACTATACTATTGCTTTCAGAAGCCTAGTGAGAGCATCCACTGTGTAGATACTTCCATTACACAGAAATGTACCACCCATTAGGAGGCAGTGTGGGGTGGCAGCAAGGCCCTGAACCTGGGGTCTGGCCCCAGGGTGGAGCCCAGTGCTGTGTGAGCTCTGACAGGTTCCACAGCCTCTCTGAGCTGAGGCAGACACTTTAAAAGGCCCTGCCAGTCCTGTGGCCATGTGTGTATGGGCCTGGTTCAACTACAGAACAGCTAAACCCAAGTTGCTGTATGCCAGGCCTCTGCTGGCTTACGACCTCCTCCAGGCCCTGGCGATTTTGGGGAAGACATGGCCCCCTGAAGGCCTTTTCATCCCACAAACACAATAATCAAGCCCTGAGGCACCAAAAACATCCAAGGGACAGCCAGGAACCAAGAATTCTTCTCTTCTAACCATGAGATATTGACACACAAATCTTCCTGCCAAGATAATAGGTCCATCATGACCCAATTTAGGAAACTTGATAGAATAAAACTATGTTTGGGCATTTTCTTGGAACTGGACTGTTTTTTCTCTCCCTGATGTAGAATGGCTTCTAACTGATTACTCAAACTCTAGCTTGCAAACTGCTTGAATCAAAGGAAGAGATTCTCAATACCCCTGTACATTGGCCTTCGTCTGTGGAAGTGTGTAAGAACACGGTGCACAATGGGTTTACGCTCTTTAGAGAGCCTGTGTCAGGGTTCGGGGAGGGACAGGTATCATTTGAAGGTCTTCAACTGCTGCCTCCCCAGGATACCCACGGTCAAGCATGTTCCACATATTTTTCCAAAGCCATGATTCCTTGGGATAGACAGAAACACTACCTAAGGCTTTTTTTTTTTTTTTTTTGAGATGGAGTCTTGTTCTGTAGCCCAGGTGTGATCTTGGCTCATTGCAACCTCCACCTCCCAGGTTCAAGCGATTCTCCTGCCTCAGCCTCCCGAGTAGCTGGGACTGCAGGCATGTGCCACCATGCCTGGGTAATTTTTGTATTTTTTTTTTTTTAGTAGAGATGGGGTTTTGCCATGTCAGCCAGGCTGGTCTCAAACTCCTGACCACAAGTAATCCACCCGCCTCAGCCTCCCGAAGTGCTGGGATTACAGGCGTGAGCCACCGCGCCCAGCTTACCTAAGGCTTTTGAAACCATGTTTGGAGAAAAAGTGTTCAATAGATTGAAAAAGGGGATAAAGAATACCAACAGGCCAAGCAATGAGTCACTTATTTCTAGATAAGGGGTGCAAAGGGCCCTCTGCCACTGGGTTACCTTGTTAGGCAGGACAGCGTAGAGTTCTGGCACCAGGCGGATCCCATTCTTGCCTCTGATAAGTATTCCCTCCAGGGCCTCTCGGTATTCTTGGACCTGGAAAACAGCCCCATCATCCATGGCAGGAAGGAGGTCTGGTCATGAATACTTTAACAGCGGTACAACATAGAAAAAAAGCTCTCATGGCAACAGATTGGAGTTCAGACGCAGGGCAAAGAAATGCACAAATACCCGCAGCTCCAGGAGTGCAGGAGGCACACTTACAGTGTTAGGCGGAGCTAAACACGATCGGCTATTCCTCTCAGGAGTGTATCTAAGCTCAGCCCTGCCTGTCACGCTTTCAGAAAGAGAGACAGAGCACCCATCATACAGTAGCTGTTTCTTCCTCAAAATTCCTCTAGTAGTCATATCTGTACTGTGTATCAGACGTCTTTCCTGTTCTGTCTTTAACTCATCATGTAATTATTTCATTCTTAACCTCTAATATATTTAAATTTTGTCTCAGCAACTGGATTATAAACTTCTTGTGGGGGAAGCTGTATCTTAAGCAGTGTATCCCATTTGCACCTCTTGGTAAGTTTGCCACTTAAGAGGCATTCATTACTATTCAGCCATAAAAAAAGAATAACATTCTGTCATTTGCAGTAACATGGATGGAATTGGAGGTCAGTGTGTTAAGTGAAATAAGCCAGGCACAGAAAGATGCCACATGTTCTCATTCATGTGTGGGCACTAAAAAAGTTGACCCCATATTAAAAATGTCATTGGGCAACAAGTGTGAGCGACAGCAAAGGTGTACTAGGGTAGTAGATTCCATGAGGCTTAATCAACAAGATGCTAAACACAGTCATTTTCCTCTCCTGAGTTTTCTTCCCCCCATCATTGTTGAGCCTATTCACAACTGAAATTCTAAGTCAATTCTTTTGAGATCTTTCAATTCTGGGATAAAATGACAGAAAACCTAAGATAATCACTGAAGTCTAAGAGAAAGCATCAACAGTGGGAAAATATTAACATTTCCAGTTGACTGCTGGTTCTGAAGCCTCCCAGCATTCCTGAGCAGGAGAGCTGTCAAGAGCTAAAATGGATCTCTGATTGCTCACCCCCACCCCCACCAAACATGTGATCAGAACCAGTTGAAAAAATGGCAAAGCATCTGCGATGTCAGTCATTCATGTAAGCTTCACAAGGACAGGTCGGTTCTGTTCAACAAAGTATGCTCAGGGCTCAGCACGGAGCATGGTACCAAGTAGAAGCTAAAGCAATAAGTCATGAACAAATGAGCGCTGCATCAGCAAATGTTTACTGAGCACATACTATGCACTAGGCACAGGGACTATACCCATGAACTGGAGAGAGATGGCCTCTACCAGGGTCCTTTGACAGGTAAGTGGGAGACACAACATAGTGTGACCCATGCTGTTATAGTTGTGGGGCGTAGGAGCACCTGCCCCAGCTTTTAGGGTCAGAGAAAGCTTTCTGAAAGAAGACACACTTACACTGAACCAAGGGAAGGGGGAGGGGCAACTGGGGAAGAAAAGAATGTCCTTGGCCTTTGAGAAGAGAGGAGGGCACATGGCCTGTTTAAAGGACTGAAAGGATTTCATTGTGCTTGGATCACAGAACTCAAGAAAGAAGCACTAAGAAATGAGGCTAAAGGGGTGAAGGCAGGGATCAGATCATATGGAACCCCACAAAACGCATGAAGTGGTTTTCAAGCAAGCTTTCAAGCAAGGCAGTAGCATAACCTAATTTGCCTTTTAATAAGATCACTCTGGCATGGGTGAGAAGAATGGAAACAGCAGGGAACTAGGCCAGAGGTTGAGATTCGAGTTAGGAGGCTGTTACATGAAGTAAGATGTCATCCAAGAGCACCCCAAACTAGGGCTAAAGACAGCAAACCACTGGCTGATCTGGAAAGAACAGCAGCAACAACAAAACCTGTCCGTGATGGAATGTTCTTGCTAGACCCCGGTGAACCACGCCTCCTAGTACTCATGCCCTTGTCTAGTCCCCTCCCGCTTGAATACGGGATGGCCCTTTAGCCAACAGAATGTGATGAAAGTGACATTTTGTCAGTTCCAGGCCTAACACTTAAGGAAGCCTGGCAGCTTCTGCTTTTGTGTTCTGGGGGGAAAACAACCAACATGTAAAATTAATGGCGCAGAGACTACAATATTGTGAGAAGCCCAAGCTAACCATGTGGAGGAGAACCAAGGCCCCAGCCAATAGCATAGCTGAGCTCTCAGCGTCAGCTGCTAGCCAGCATCAATTGGCCATGTGAGTGAGGCCATCTTGGAAATAGATTCTCCACTTCCATGGAACTATCCCAGCAGACAGCAGGTAAAGCAGAGACAACCTGTCCCTGCTGGGCTCTGCCCAAATTGCAGAATCATGAGCAAATAAATAAAATGCTGTTGCTTTAATTCACTCAGTTTTGGGAAAGTTTGCTAAGTGGGAACAGATAACCGAAACAGTGACCTAAATTCTTGCATAACCCTATGTTCTGATAATAATCAGTATACCAGTGGAATGAAAATAATTATCAACATAACACCCAGCATTTTCTCACCTGAACAGCATCACCACTGAAGACTCCATCTATTATAAAATATGTCCAAAACACAGGCCACTCACATTCAATGTTTTCAAAGAGCTTGAGTTCAGCAGGGTCATAATGCAGTCGATTAGGGTCCTAGAATCAAATAAGTCAAACTTTTAAAAGGTGATGTCAGAATACATACATAATACCATTGTGCCTCATGGGGTTTCCCATGCTTGACTGATTTTTACAGCTTTGAGGTTGGCATGAGTAGGATTTTACTATAATGAGATGCTGTTTTTGGCAGTTTGCCATGGTAACATTTCAGAAAGTAAGTCAGAAACATACACAAGACTCCTTAGTAGTTTATTATACTAAAGCTTCCTATATCTCTAACAAAGAAATAGCAATATGTCTACCACCAAGTTTGGCAGATGATCTGATTTATATCATTATATTAGTCACTGTGGCAAAGAAACCCAAGGAGGAGGCCACAGTTGGTCTTTAAGAAAAATGTGTGAGCCACAGAACCAGTTCTCCTTGTCTACAATGTGGTTTTATTTATTTTTAAAATTTTAAAGAAATTTTTATTTTTTTGAGACAGGGTCTCACTCTGTCACACAGGCTGTAGTACAATGGTGTGATCTCTGCTCATTGCAGCCTTGACCTCCTGGGCTCAAGTGATCCTACCACCTCAGCCTCCTGAGTTGCTGGGACCACAGGTACATGCCATCACGCCTGCCTCACTAATTTTGTTTATTTATTTATTTTTTTTGTAGAGACAAGGTCTCACTATGTTGCCCAGACTGGTCTCGAACTCCTGGGCTCAAGCAATCCTCCCTCCTCAGCCTCCCCAAGTGTTGGGATTACAGGCCACTGCACCTGGCTTACAAGTTGTTTTTTTTTTGTTGTTGTTGTTGTTGTTTTTGAGACGGAGTCTCGCTCTGTCGCCCAGGCTGGAGTGCAGTGGCGCAATCTCGGCTCAGTGCAAGCTCCGCCTCCCGGGTTCACGCCATTCTCCTGCCTCAGCCTTCTGAGTAGCTGGGACTACAGGCGCCCGCCACCACGCCCGGCTAATTTTTTGTATTTTTAGTAGACACGGGGTTTCACCGTGTTAGCCGGGATGGTCTCGATCTCCTGATCTCGTGATCCGCCCACCTCGGCCTCCCAAAGTGCTGGGATTATAGGGGTGAGCCACCGCGCCCGGCCAAGCTGGTTTTAAATGAGCAGCTCACCGTCCCTACTAAAGATACTATGCTATTGCCTGGCTCCAGGCTTGCTGACTCCAAAATTGATACTTCCCTTTCCAATATTCCAACATAAAATTATAATCAACAGAGGGAGAACAACACATTGGCAACTTAGAGATGAAACAGTTGAGGAAAGATAAGAAACAATATTTATATACAACCTCTCTTGGAGTTTTATAACCATCTCGAAGGAAGCGACAGCATCCATAACGACCCTAATAAGAGAAAGTACATTCGATGAGCTCAGAGAAATTTTTTTGCCTTTTTAATTCAAGTCAGCCCTGCACCCTCTTTCCCATCAATCTTTTAGCAATGAATTTTATACCAAGTGTTCTTTGCTGTCAGTATAGTTATTAATATATTTAAGTAATAAGCAAAATCAATTCAGGTTTGATCGGTACTTGGAAGGGAACGCCAAAACATTCCATCGGAGTATCAGGGCTGCAAGAGTAATTACCAAGAGTTCAGCGAACGACCATGCCTTCATTCTGATTTACTGTATTAAACAGAGACCTAAAAGGATCCTCACTATTTAGAAAAGTCACCAAGGCAGATACTTGGATTGGTTTGCTCCTACTTGCAAGATTGGAAAGCTACAAGGACATTCCCCAGGCTCCTGGAAGTTAGGCTTTGGCTGCAGAGGAGGCTCTAAGGTCAGATGCACCTCCACAAAGATTAGCAGAAAGGGAGGGGGGCGGCTTCCTGTGCTTAGGACTGTCGCTGCTGGTTTTGGGCTGCAGGCTCCAGGGTTCTGCCCCAGCTTCCTGGATGCTAAGAAAGGAGGGCAGGGGCAGCACTCTCTTAATCTGATCCCCCTAATCCATAGATCGCAGCTTTGGGTGTCCATTCTCCAGTTCCGTAAGTATCTGGAGGCTGCTACAGCAGATGTGGCTCTTGCGAGGGTCATGGAGGCAACCACGTCCCTAGCCCTAGCGACCAGCACCGCACTGTCCTGGGAGTCATCCCAGGAGGCTGAGCCTAGTACCTGCTCTTCTTGTAAACACTTCATTCCCTGCATTCATTCCCTTCCTACTTCAACTACCTAAAGGGGTTCCCTTTTTCCCACTGAGCCCTGACTGAGACAGCTGCTTTCTTTTGGGAATATGATTGGAGACATAGGGACTCCAAGGGACAAAAGCATTTTTCATGGAACCTAAGTAGGACAATCAACCTGCAGATTTCAGCTTAGGGAAACTTACATTCTTTGATAATTTTACCGATAGTTTCAACTGGCTGGAGTATTTAATATTCTCAGTTTAGTGTATCATGGTTACTGCATTTCACCTCAAAACAGGGATTATTTTAACCTGAAGGTAACTTTGGGATTGGCAAGTCCACTGAAATTGTGTGTAAAGTTTGAGGATATTGGGACATATGCATTTTTTCTTCTGGCAGTGACTCTATACACTGTCTGTGACCTCTAAAGGGTTAAGTAGCTCTGCCTTAGAAGTATGGTACTGGTACAAACTGGGGTTCAAAGGTGCCTGCTTGAGTGCCAGTTCTGCTTCTCAAGGAGAGAACCAAGCCACTAAATCACTCGGAGACTTTGTTTTCTTGCCTGTAGACTCAGCTTTGAACACTTCATGCATCTGCTTAGATAAATCAAGCAATTAACCTCATGGGGAACTGAGGCATGGGTGAGCTGCTCCATGCACATCACACAGGACAGAAGGGCACCAGCATGACTAATGCTTACCTGGAGCTTTGAAATAATTTCATTTTTGGTCACATTTACAAGGTTTACATCTTCCACTGCAAAGGCCGGGAAAGAAATAATGGAAAGGAGTCCAGCATCAATTTCTTTAGATGTCGATGCTCTTGGCAGCATGGAGAACAGAATAGACTGAATGAAAAACAAAGAGGTGGTTTAACCCGGAGATGCGCTAAAATAAGCGCAGTATCTAGGGACCAGGAGCTCAGCCCCAAGGGAACATTCAAATACGGCTGCCAATTTTGAGTAGAGCTTTGTCCTACCAACATGGCCCCTGATGGCCAACCCTGTATATCCAGCCAATGATTCCTATTCCTCAGGCGAGAAGTCAGGGCTTGGGGAGAGCATGGTACTGTCTGAAGCCCATGTTGAGAACTGCTTGTCTCCCTTCCTTCCATGCCCTGTTGACTTTGCCAGACCTTTAGAACATGTAGGGGAGGAACTATAGGGCCCCCTGCGTCAGTAGGCTAAGCTGTCTTGGCTATGAAGACAGAGACCAGAAAAGAACACATACATGGGGCCAGCTTGGAGAAATGTCTGGCTTCTGTGGAATGTGACCAGTTGGACTGGGTGATCCAGAAACCACTTAAAGGAGGAGTCAAATCCAGAAGATCTCATGAACACTCAGACAAAATGGTAAACCACAGAATTAGTTTAGTCCTAGAATCTTTCTAGGGTTACTTAGAGGCACTATAATATGGCCTCAATTATAAATAAGTGGCTGGATTAGGCGCTGGAAACTTGTAAAGGAGTTGAAATTATCAGGAAAAGTTTGGGAAAGGAAGGAATTAACACTGAGATCTAACATGTACAGACATGGGGCTAGACCCCTGCAAACATAAGCTCATTGAATCTTTCATATGAAGAAGGACTTAGGGTACCATGTCCAATTCACACCTGAGGACCCTGAGACTTCGAGCAGCTAGTAAGTGACAGAACTAGGATTCTAACTCAGGCCCAGCTGGCTGCAAAGCTCACGCATTTCCACTGGATTACACATCTATTAAGATGCACACCACATCCAGGCACAGTGGCTCATGCCTGCAACCCCAGAGCTTTGGGAGGCTGAGGTGGGAAGATCACTTGAGGCCAAAAATTGGAGAACAGCCTGGGCAACAGAGCGAGACCCTGACTTTACAAAAAAATGAAAAAAAAATTAGCTGGGTGTGAGTGACACGTGCCTGTAGTCCTAGCTACTTGGGAAGCTGAGGCGGGAGGACTGCTTGAGCCCAGTAGTTTGAGGTTACAGGGAGCTATGACTGCACCACTGCACTCCAGCCTAGGCGATAGAGTAAGACTTCCTCTTAAAAAAAAAAAAAAGATAGACTATACCCCAAGAAATACCAGGACTACCTGAAGGGGAAAAATTGAGCTGGAAGATAGGGTCAAGATGGGTGGAACCCTTCAGCTTCAGAATAAAGCTTTATTTTCTATAGCCAAGTGAGCCCAGGGCCCTGTTCTGTAACTCACTCTTCCCTAGGGTTTCTCTGCCTGGAAACACAAACTTCTACCAAAGCTCTTCGTTCACAAGTCTTTATGTATCTGACCCTCTTTAGCCCCGGCAATGTACTTGGCACACAGTGGGCCCTCGCTAAATAAGTTTGCTGAGGGCCTAGCAATTGATGACTTGCACTCTGCTCAACAGAATCCTCCAATCTGTATTAGATCACTCCTTTCTCTGACCTGTATTTCATGGAGGTTGTACTAATTTCCCATCTTTCCCATCTCATTTCTTCTCCACTACCTATTTCACCCATCCCCAACCCCCCGCCCCCAAGTGAACTAGTGCTTGCTCATCATTCAATTTGGGGGCACTGTGAACTAAACCTGAAAGAAAACCACCTATGTGCTCAAAACACATAAAACAGACTTTGCCTCTTGCAAAACGAGGCTGCTTGGATTGCTGAGTCCATCTATACAGCATCACGGTGTCTTACACTTTTCTGACTTACAAAGTGCTTAGACAGACTAAGTTGACTGATTCTTACAACTAGCTTGTGAGGCCAGAGGAGAGGGTCCCAGGATGCCCATTTTATGGGTGAGAAAACTGAAGCTCAAAGAAGCAAAGTATCATCAAGCCAGCAAGGTGGAGAATCTGCACTGGATCCCAGGCCTTCTATGCCAGGACTCTCCTTCCCTGCTCTCTGAAATGCAAGAGGCTATTACCTGGCAGTGCTCGACCTCATCTGGCAGAACATGAATCACTGACTTGCGTCCTCCATGGGCTCCAAAAAGGTCCAGTTCATCAATTGCCTCAAGAGCTGCCTACAAACACAGGTATGAGTTACTTTTTCTTTCTAATAAACATACACTCCAATATCTGGTGCTCCTTTTTCATTAAGCAATCTAGTATACATGTTTTCCCAAAGGTAATGAAACACATTTTAAAAATCCAGCTAGACTCCTGTAGTCATGTTCT
>NW_026652282.1:15044227-15070333 GCF_009828535.3 Hylobates moloch
AAAAAAAAAAAAAAAAAAAGACAGGAAGGAAGGAAGGGAGGAAGGGAGGGAGGGAAGGACAGGGAGGAAAGGACAGGGAGGGAGGGAAGGACAACCTACAGAAAGGGAGAAAGAAAATATTGGCAAACTATCCATCACAAGGGATTAATAACCAGAATATGTAGGGAACTCAAACAACTCAATAGCAAAAAAACAAATAATCTGATTTTAAAATGGACAAAAGACCTGAATAGACATTTCTCAAAAGAAGACACAGAAACGGCCAAGAGATGCAAATCAAAACCACAATGAGATGCCATCTCACCCCGGTTAGAATGGCTATTATCAAAAAGACCAAAAAAATAACAAATGTTGGTGAGAAAGCATAGAGAAAAAAATAAAACTACCAAATGACCCAGCAATCCCACTTCTGGGGGTACATAACCAAAAGAAAGGAAATCAGTATATTGAAGAGATATCTCCACTCCCGTGTTTACTGCAACACTATTCACAATAGCCAGATATGGAATCAAAAGTGTCCATCCATGAACAGATACTTCTCAAAAGAAGACATACAAGTGGCTAACAAGCATATGAAAAAAATGCTCAATATCACTAATCATTAGAGAAATGCAAATCAAAACCACAATGAGATGGCCTGGTGCGGTGGCTCACACCTGTAATCCCAGCACTTTGGGAGGCTGAGGTGGGTGGATAACCTGAGGTCAGGAGTTGAACACCAGCCTGGTCAACATGGCGAAACCCTGTCTCTATGAGTAATACAAAAAATTTGCCAGGCATGGTGGCTAGTTCCAGCTACTCGAGAGGCTGAAGCATGAGAATCTCTTCAACTGGGAGACAGAGGATGCAGTGAGCCGAGATTGGGCCACTGCACTCCAGCCTTGGAGACAGAATGAGACTCTGTCTCAAAAAAAAAAAAAAAAAAACCCCACAATGAGATACCATCTCACACCAGTCAGAATGGCCATTATTAAAAAGTCAAAAAACAGCAGATCCTGGTGAGGTTGCAGAGAAAAGAAAATGCTTATACACCGCTGGTGGGAATGTAAATTAGTTCAGCCACTGAGGAAGGCAGTTTGGAGATTTCTCAACGAACTTAAAACAGAACTACCATTCGACCCAGCAATCGCATTACTGGGTATATACCCAAAGGAAAATAAATTGTTCTACCATAGACACATGTTCACGTTATGTTCATTGCAGCACTGTTTATAATGGCAAAGATGTGGAATCAACCTTGATGTCCATCAATGGTGGGCGCATAAAGAAAATTTGGTACATATATACCATGGAATACTACACAGCCATAAAAAGGGACAAGATCATGTCCTCTGTAACACAGATGGAGAGCTGGAGGCCATTACCCTAAAGGAACAGATAAACCAAATGCTGCATGTTCTCACTTGTAAGTGGGAGCTAAACAGTGAGTACACATGGACACAAAGAGGTGAACAACAAACAGCAGGGCCTACTTGAGTTGAGGGTGGAAGGTAGGAGGAGCGTGAGGATCAAAAAACTACCTATTGGGTACTATGCTTATTACCTGGGGGATAAAATAATCTGTGCCCCAAACCCCCCAACACATAATCTATCCATATTACAAACCTGCACACGTACCCCATGTACCTAAAAGTTGGAGAGAAAACAAAAAAAAAAATCAAGTGTCCATCAACAGGTGAATAAAGAAAATGTGATATATATAAACATTGGAATATTATTTAACCATAAAAATGAAATCCTGTCAATGCAGCAACATGGATGGAACTGGAGGTCATTATGTTAAGTGAAATGCTTTTAAAGAATTTGGTCTGTCATCATCATCAGTTCTTTAATAACTTCCTGAACACAAAAATATAATTTGCAAAAGCAATAGCTAAAATAAACAACGAATTCTCTTTTCTTTTACGGTGAGACAAAAATGGGTCTATTCTAGAAGATGGCTAGCAAAGAATGCTCTTTTAACCATCTCCCTTTTTTTTTTATTTTTTTTTGAGACTGTCTCTCTCTGTTGCCCAGGCTGGAGTGCAGTGGCACGACCTTGGCTCACTGCAACCTCCACCTCCTGGGTTCAAGCAATTCTCCTGCCTCAGCCACCCGAGTAGCTGGGATTACAGGCGCATGCCACCACACCTGGCTAATTTTTGTATTTTTAGTAGAGGCAGGGTTTTGCCATGTTGGCCAGGCCAGTCTCGAACTCCTGACCTCAGGTGATCCACCCACCTCGGCCTCCCAAGGTGCTGGGATTACAGGTGTGAGCCACTGCACCTGGCATTTTTTTTTTTTTTTTTTTTTAAATAAAAGACAAGGTCTCCTCACTATGTTGCCCAGGCTGGACTCAAATCTCCTGGGCTCAAGCAATCCTCCTGCCTCAGCCTTCCAAGTAGCTGGGACTACAGGAACGTGCCACCACATCCAGCTTTTAACCTCCCTTCTTGATTACCTACAATATGGTTCTCCTTAAAGGCTATTTCTTCCCATGTCCCACAAAATCCGAAACCAGTCTCAGCATTCTCTGCATTACTCCTCTGCCTGGGGAATAATCCTACTCTTGTAGCCTCATGGTTCACTGTCTTCCTTCCTTCAGATCTTTACTCAAAAGGTACCTTCTCAGACCCTCCTGGCCACCCTGTCTAAAATGTCGACCTCTCTTCTAAGCATGTAAGAGTATACAATATAAGATACACTTTCTTTATTTAGCATGATCTATTAAACATTTCCCCAAGTAGAAAGTAAGCTCCATAAGGGCATATTTTATGTTTTGTTTACTGCTATATTCCCAGTACCTGCCTCTGACCACAAACTAATACATGAACTTCTATCTCCTTATTTTTAATCAACTACTTATTTGACCTCACCAATAATTTTAGTCCTTTAACCTTCATTTATTCATTTACAAATATTTACTTAGTATCTACTATATTCCAGACACTACTGAAGGTTCTTGGGATATATTAACAAGCAAAAAAGACAAAATCCCTCCCTCACAGCACTTACATGCTAGTGAGGAGAGACAATAAACATAATTTAAAAAGTAAAACACATACATTAGAAATGATAAATGCTATGCAGAGAGAGAGAGAGAGAGAGACAATAAGAAAAATCCAGAGAGAAACGTAGGAGGGGTTGTACAACTTTAAATAGAGAAATTAAAACAAGTCTCATATAGAAGGTGACATGTGAGCAGAAATCTGAAGGAGGGAAATGGACAGAATCAAGGCCCTAAAGCAGGAGCTGTGTCTGAAATGTTCAAAGAACACCAAGGAAGTGAGTGTGGGTAAAATGTAAGTAGGAAATGAGGTCAGACAGATAATGACGGGTCATATCATATATAGTTTTATAGATCACTGAAAGGATTCTGGCTTTTACTCTGAGTAAAACAGGAAGCCCCTGGAAGACTTTGAACAGAGGAGTGATATAATTTGACTTATGTGGGTTTTTTGTTTGTTTTGTTTTTGTTTTTGAGACGGAGTCTCACTCTTGTCGCCCAGACTGGAGTGTAGTGCCGCAATCTCAGCTCACTGCAATCCCTGCTTCCCGGGTTCAAGCAATTCTCCTGTTTCAGCCACCCGAGTAGCTGGGATTACAGGTGTGCACCCACAACACCCAGCTAATTTTTCAATTTTTAGTAGAGACAGGGTTTCACCCTGTTGGCCGGGCTGGTCTTGAACTCCTGACCTCAAGTGATCCACCCATCTCAGCCTCCCAATGTGCTGGGATTACAGGCGTGAGGCACCATGCCCGGCCGTGATTTACATTTTAAAAGGAATACTCTGGTTGCTGTGCTGATGATAGCCTGTAAAGTTATAAATGCAGAGACCAGTGAGAAGCTACTGCAGTAATCCAACTGAGATTGAAAAAGACAGCTTGTACCAGAGTGATAACAATGGAGACAGCAAGAAGTGGTTGGATTTTGGATATACATTTGTCCCTCAGTATTCACAGAGGACTGGTTCCAGGATCCACTGAAGATACCAAAATCCAAGGACACTCAAGTCCCTGATAGAAAATGGCACAGTATTTGCATATAGCCTATATACATCCCCCCATATATTTTAAATAATCTCTAGATTATAAGTAATTTAAGTAATCTCTATATTACTTATGATACCTAATAGAATATAAATGGTATTTTTTACTGTATTTTGGGTTTGTTTTTTTTTTTTTTTAATATTTTCAATCTGCAGTTGGTTGAACCCATGGATGCAGAACCCAAGGATATGGAAAGCTGACTGTATTTTGAAGGTACAGTAATAGGATTTCCTTATGGACCAGATGTAGGGTGTAAAAGAAACAATTACCAAGGTTTGAGGCCTGAGCAACTAGAAGGATAGTTTCCCCTCCCTGAGATAGGGAGGTTAACAGGTGGAGCTGTTTGAGATGTCCATCAGACATCCAAGTGGAGATGTAGAGTAGGTAGCTGGATATACAAATCTGAGTTGGGAGTAAGAGGTCTGGGGTAGAAATACAAATTTGAAAATCATCTGCATATAAATTGTATTTAAAGCCAGATAATTAGATGAGCTCACCAGGGGATTAATACAGGTTAGGGTTTCTTAGCCTTGGCACTACTGACGTTTGGAGCCAGAATGGGCGTGCGCATGCACGCGCGTGTGTGTGTGTGTGTGTGTGTGTGTATGTGTATTCTGTGCATTGTAGGATGTGAAGCAGCACTCACATCCAGGTTACAAAGCATCATTTCACTACTCTCTTCTCAGCATCCAAAACCAACTTATTCCCTTGTCTTTGCCCTGTTATTCTAAACCTTAGTTCAATATCACCATCCACTTCACCTATTTATACTTAGCTGCTGCTATGGTTTGGCTGTGTCCCCAACCAAATCTCAATTTGAATTGTATCTCCCAGAATTCCCACGTGTTGTGGGAGGGACCCAGGGGAGGTAATGGAATCATGGGAGCTGGTCTTTCCCGTGCTATTCTCGTGGTAGTGAACAAGTCTCACAAGATCTGATGAGTTTATCAGGGGTTTCCACTTTTGCTTCTTCCTCATTTTCTGTTGCCGCCACCATGTAAGAAGTGCCTTTCGCCTCCCACCATGATCCTGAGGCCTCCCCAACCATGTGGAACTGTAAGTCCAATTAAACTTCTTTTTCTCCCCAGTCTTAGGCATGTCTTTATCAGCAGCATGAAAACAGACTAATACAGCTGCTAAGCACTGCTGCAGCAAAGTCCCTCCCACATGCTTATTACATGTAGTGACACACATTTTTACCCTTCATCCTTAGCTAAGCCCTCCAAAATACTGTCATGTGTCCCCAGACCATTCCCTCTCCCATCCCGTATGGCAGCTGTTCCAAACCTTAACGATTCTCCTTAAGATAAATGATGTAGCCTCACTACATGTTCGTTATTTTGTTAACTGACTTCATCCCCAACCAGTATGTACAAATTTTCTTCCAGCCTTTGCCAGTTTCCTACTTTGCAGAAATAGGAATTTGAGGGGTTTTTTGTTGTTGTTGTTTTGTTTTGTTTTAAATCAGGGTCTCACTCTGTCACCTAGGCTAAAGGTTAGCATGCAGTAGTGAGATCATGGCTCATGGCAGCCTCAACCTCCCAGACTCAAGTGATCCTCCCATCATTGAGGTCTATTTATAGAAATAGTAAATTGAAGCCATCAGGAATGATCTCCATATAATCTGCCCCAAAATTATAAATTTAGCTGAGGACACTTTTCACCTGGACTTTAGCTCTTGCTAATGTAACTGATGATTTTCTATCTACCAAATAGTCAAAAATCAGCTTTCCTCATAAATGACCTTCCTTAAGTACATGATATGGGCCAGGCACTGTGTAATTCTGAGCTGTACTTGAGACTGTTAACCACTTCCTAATCCTTCCAACTCTGCCCCACTGGATTCAATGACACCGGCTTATTCTAGTTTTCCTCCTCCATTTCTAGAGCTGCTCCTATCCCTTTGCCCACCCTATAAGGTAGGTAGGTATTTCTCAAGGCTCTCACCTTGACACTCCTCTCTTCCTTCTATATATTCTCTGGACTAGCTCATTTAAGCCCAAAGCTTCTATCACTACTACTTCTGCTAAAAATTTCCAAATCCATGTGCCCAAGCCAAACTTTGTTCCTAAGTTCTAAACCATTTACTTTCAACAGCCTGATAGTCATCACTACTCAAATTTCCCAGAGACACCTCAACACGTTCAAAACTAAGCCCATCTGTTCCTTCCATAAGTATTTATCTTCCTGTATTCTTTTATCCTTTCTTCATTCTTTTAACAAACAAGTATGTGTCCAGAAACTAATATAGGCACTGACAATACAAAAACATGCTAACTGCTCAAAAGGAACTCACAGTCCAGGAAGAGAGACTGTAAAAATAGTAATATAATCTAACACATACAAAGATTGGGATATGTACGATGCTATAGAAGTATACGAACGGGCCAAACACAGTGGCTCACACCTGTAATCCCAGCACTTTGGGAGGCCAAGGTGGGTGGATCATTTGAAGTCGGGGGTTCGAGACCAGCCTGGCCAACATGGCGAAACCCCATCTCCACTAAAACTACAAAAAAAATTAGCCGGGCGTGGTGGCAGGTACCTGTAGTCCCAGCTACTTGGGAGGCTGAGGCAGGAGAATCACTTAAGCCCAGGGGGCAGAGGTTGCAGGCTGCAGTGAGGTGAAATTGTACCACTGCACTACAGCCTAGGCGACAGAGGGAGACTCTGTCTCACCAAAAAAGTAGAAGAATGGAGAAAGGGAATTAGGGATATTATCTTGGAGGATTTAACGTCTGACTTGAATCTTTAAAAAGTAGGAGTTAACCAGGGAAAACCAACATGAGTCAAAACAGAGCTCTAAAAATAAACAGGGTATCTACAAGCTATCACAAGCAATTTAAGAACATAACATCCAAAGCAGGGAGTGGCATCCCTAAACCTGATCACACAGGACCTAACAGGCCATACTGAAAAACTTATACTTCTTCCTGAGTATAACCAGGAACTTCAAAAGAGTTTTAAACAGGGGAATAACATGGTAAGGTTTTTGTGTAAGATACACATTTCTAGCGGTTGTGTGAAAGGGTGAAGATTAGAGGCAGTTAAAAGGCTAGCATAACAGTTCAGGCAAGAGGAGAGCCTTATAAAAGTTGTTAGAATCAAAATGGAGTCACTTATGCCAAACCCTAACAAAATAGACCATAGAGGAGGGGCTCTCACGTACACACGCCTATGATAAAAACTATTACAAGGACCCTCTGAAAACCACAACCTTACACAAAGAATACTCCTGCAAGGACATCTATCCAGTAACTGTTCAACCCCAGATACCACTCTCGTTATTGATCCTTGTGGCCAAGGATAAGTGTTTCAAAACAACTTATGTAACCTTCCTTGTTTTGCCTTTAAAAGCTTCCCTTTGCCTTACCTTCACCAGATATGCCAATGATCCATCACAGCACAAATATCCTGCATTGTAATCCCTTGTCATTCCTTCCCAAATAGACTCTTTTTTTTTGGAGAGCCTCTTTCTCTGTTGTTATTTTAGGTTGACAGTCTGCCCAAGGAGCAGTGGTGGTAAGGTTAGAAAGAAACAGAACAAATAAATAATTAGGAAGCTAAGTGAGTGGACCTCCAGAGGCCAAAATCAAAGAAAAGTGAGGATTTAAGATGATGATTCTAAGAAGAAAAGAAATCCAACAGAAAAACAGTCAAAGGGCCAGGCACAGTGGTTCATGCCTATAATCCCAGCACTTTGGGAGGCCAAGGCAGGCAGATCACCTGAGGTCAGGAGTTCGAGACCAGCCTGGCCAACATGGTGAAACCCTGTCTCTACTAAAAACACAAACATTAACCGGGTGTGGTGGCACATGCCTGTAATCCCAGTTACTCGGGAGGCTGAGGCACAGGAATCACTTGAACCCAGGAGGCGGAGGTTGCAGTGAGCTGAGATCATGCCACTGCACTCCAGCCTGGGAGACAGAGTGAGACTCTGTCTCAAAAACAAAACAGAAAAATAGGCAAAGGCTATAATCAGACAATTCACAGAAAAACAAAAGGCCATTAAACAAATCTTAAAAGCACAATTTCACTAGTAACCAGTGCAATGCAAATTAAAACAATGGGATACTATCCTCATCTTCACCACTCCCTCCAAAAAAAGATTCACGAAAATTTAAAATGGATAATATTCAATGTTAGTGAAGGTGTGGAGATACAAACATGTTTATGGGCTAATGGTGGAGCATAGCTTAGAACAGGGGTCCCCACCCCCCCAGACTGGTACTGGCCTGTTAGGAACTGGGTGGCACAGCAGGAGGTGAGCAGCAGGCAAGCAAGCGAATCTCCATCTGTATTTACAGCTGCTCCCCATCACTCGCATTACCACCTCAACTCTGTCTCCTATCAAGAGAGGCATTAAATTCTCATAGGAGTGCAAACCCTATTGTGAACTGCACGTGCGAGAAATCTACATTGCGCACTCCTTAGGAGAATCTAAGGATAAACGCAATGTGTTTGAATCATCCCGAAACCACCCACCCCTCCATCCATGGGAAAATTGTCTTCCACGAAACTGACCCCTGGTGACAAAAAGGTTGGGGACTGCTGCCTTAGAATACCCTTTGGGGATGCAATTTAACAATATATATCAACATTTAAAACATACACCCCTTTGTTTTTTCTTTATAATTTTTAAAAATTTTTTTTAGGCAGGGTCTCCCTGTGTTGCCCAGGCTGGTTTTTAACTCCTGGGCTCAAATGATCCTCCTGCCTTGGCCTCCCAAAGTGTGAGCCACCATGCCCAGCCAAAACATACATCCCTTTGAACAAGCAATTCTAGTTCCAAGAATGCAATCGTTCACATTTATACACAAAGCTCTTTATAAGAATGCTCACTATAGAGCTGATCTAAACAAGAATGTGGAGATGACCCAATCATCCATCCTTACAGTTAAGTCAATTCTAGGGTTAAATGAATTCTGATGATCCATACTACACAAGAGTACAATACAAGCTAAAATACATATGAAATGAAATAGAACGATTTCCAAACTATGTTAGGAGAAAAAGTAAACCACAGAATAATATGTACAATATATTCCAACTGATGTTTAAGAAAATAAAAGCCCACATTTGTTTGTAAATGTAAAGAAAAAGGTCTGGGAAAACAAAACTTCAATTTGGAGGGAAGAGAGGAATGAAGGAATGGTTGGGACAAAGGGAGATGCATTTTTCACTCTAGCTAAGAGTACAGCTTGATTCCCATCCCCTGCCCCCCACCACATGAATTACTTTTATAATTTAAAAAATTGAAAACATAATGTGTATGACAAGTGTGGCATGCGACCAGCTGATTAAGCAATCTGACTAGTAAAACAGATCCAATGGCTTTTCTAAAACCACAACCCAAGCTAATAGGTGTTCAATAAATAAGGACTTCTGCTAAATATTTTTTAATTGGCTATTCTCACACATGGCTTACCACTGGCCAAAGGGCCTGTGCTGCCTGTGTCCCTTGCAGGTAGGGCAAGTCCACTTTCTGCATTCATCTTACTCAAAGGCGTACCCACAGAATTTTTCTTTGCAATGGAGGCATAGTAATTGATGTTTCACATCCTTATGCCTTCAATCTTCTTCAAAAGCTTTTTAAAACCACAATCAATTCTTACCATTCCAAGTACAGTTGTAATAAAAGTGATTGAAAAAAAATCAGGAGAAAAGGTGAGAAAGAAATATTTTGACTCATAATTTAACTAAAACATGGCTTTTATTGTTTCTTAACATACTCTTCAACATTTTCTCAAGAACATCAACTATTTTGGAAATTTTTCCTCTTTTTTTATATAGCAAGTATTTCCTCATAACAAATTCTTTCTGATGACTGCTTTTAACATTACTTCTGAAACCAAATCTCTCCAACTAACTTTCAAGTGATTTTTTTGGCCCATCATCTTTTTCTCCAATATCAAAGGGACTAACACAGTAAAGTGAGGGGAAGCTTCACTTCTGAATGCAAATAAAAAATAGCAATGAATATTTGCTTCCAGTAGAGCACTCTTTTTATATCTACAGTCAAGAAAGAGGCCACTAATGAAATTGGACTAGTGGGTTATTATAATTGAGACTTTTTTATGACTTGCTGTTATGGGCTGAATTGTGTCACCCCCAAAATTCATATGTTGAAGCACTAACCCCCACTACCTCAGAATGTGATGGTATTTGGACACAGGGTCTTCAAAGAGGTAATTAAGTTAAAATAAGGTTATTAGGGTAGGCCCTAATCCAATATGACTGACATCCTTATAAGAGGAACAAATTGGACACAGATAAACAGACCACATGAAAACACAGGGAAAAGGCAGCCATCTATAAGCCAAGGAGAGAGGCCTCAAAAGAAACCAAACCTGGCCGGGGGCAGTGGCTCACGCCTGCAATCCCAGCACTTCGCGAGGCCAAGGCTGGCAGATTACCTGAGCCCAGAAGTTCAAGACCAGCCAGGACAACATGGCGAGACCCCGTCTCTACTAAAAACACAAAAATTAGCCTGGTGTAGTGGCACGCGCCTGTAATCCCAGCTACTCAGGAGGCTGAGGCATGAGAATTGCTTTAACCCGGGAAGCCGAGATCACACCACTGCACTCCAGCCTGGGTGACAGTCTCAAAAAACTCAGTCTCAAAAAAAAGAAAAAGGAGTTCAAGACCAGCCTGGCCAATATGGTGAAACCCCACCTCTACTAAAAATACAAAAAAAGTATCTGGGCACGATGGTGCACGCCTATAGTCCCAGCTACTCGGGAGGCTAAGGCAGAATTGCTTGAACCTGGGAGGTGGAGGTTGCAGTGAGCCAAGATCGTGCCACTGTACTCCAGCCTGGGTGACAGGTGAGACTCTGTCTCAAAAAAAAAAAAAAAAACAAACAAACCTGCTGACACCTTGATCTCAGATTTCTAGCCTCCACAACTGTGAGAAAATACATTTCTATTATTTAAGCTATTGTTACGAATTTAATTGTATCATCTCAAAATTCATATGCTGAAGCACCAACTCCCAACATATACGTATTTGGAAATAGGGCCTTTAAGGAAGTAATAAAGGTTAAGTGAGGTCATAAGGGTTGGCCTCTAATCCAATAGGACTGGTGTCTCTATAAGAAGAGGAAGACACACTAGGGATGTGCATGGATAGAGAAAAGGCCATGGGAAGACACAGCAAGAAAGCATCCATCTGCAAGCCAAGAAGACAGATCTCACCAGAAACCAATGGGATACCATCCTCATCTTCACCACTCCCCCACGAAAAAGATTCCCAACATTTTAAAAGATGAATAATATTCAATGTTAGTGAAGGTGTGGAGATACAAACATGTCTATATGCTAATGGTGGAGCATTGCACATATCTGAGGGCACCTTGATCTTGGACTTACAGCCTCCAGAACTGCGAAAATAAATTTCTGTTGTTCAAGCCACCCAGTCTGTGGTACTTTGTTACGGCAACCCTAGCAAACTAATACACTTGCCAATCCAGTAATTTTTAAAGTATGTTTGCTTTTCCATGTCACAGATGATTAAGCATTTAAGCATTCCCACTAAAACAATAAAAACATGGCAGCTTTTTGTAACATCTTTCTTACCTTCTTAAATAATGTGGCAGATGCCATTTCAGACCCATTTAGTGTCTTTAAGAGGAACATCGGCCAGGAGGATGTATTCATCTGGTACCCTGTTTTATAAAATAAATTAGGTATCATGAAAAAGCCTCCCTGTGATACTATTAACAAGTTGGTATAAAAAATAGGTTTCATTCACCATTCTTCTCGAGAGAATGACTTTCTTATCTAAGAACTCTGAACATGGGCAAGAGGAGCAGATGTACCCTCCTCTCATTGCTAGTGTCCGCACTGTACTGTCTGGCAACAATGCTACAGTGGGGGTAGAAACTCTCATTTTAAGAGAAGTCACTAGCTAGGATTCACCAACAAACATGTATATAATACAAGGGGTGATCTAAGCTGGAGCCTGGAAGAGCTTCCATTCCACCACCAACAATCACACAAGCAAAGGCAAAGGCTGTAAAAGACTTCTAGCCCCCTTTTCCTGAGGGCCCCAGGCTTCTTTCATTTCAGAAAGACAGTTTTCTGTCAAACTCAGCACATATACACACACAACAGTACATTTCATTGCATGCAATTTTACCTCAAAAGAAAAAAAACCTATGGATATTTACTCGTTAATGATACATATGCTAAAGTATTTAGGGGATGTGCACTGATATCAACAACTCACTCTGAAATGTACTAAAAAATAAGAAAGATTGATGAATAAATAGAAGGGCAGACAGATGGACAGATATGTGATAAAGTAAGTATAATAAAATGATAATGGTAGAATCTAGAAAGTGGACATGGGGGTACTCACTAAAATTTTTTCACCTTTTCTGTATGTTTGAAATTTTCCATAAAATGTGTTAGAAAAAAGACAGCTCACTTTAGCAATCTTAATACATACTAAAAATGATCTTCTTTTAGAATTTGTATCAGATGCTATCAAAATAGACTCAACAGGTGTCTTTTCTAGAGATCTCACCAACTAATGGTTTCACAGCATCTAGCATATGCAGCAGGGAGCAGGGGTCTGCTAGTTTTACTGCTTTCTGGGGGCAATCTGTTTCATGCAACACCTGCTTGCCTCAATGCCAGAATTAGAAAGAACTTGGTATGCGCCCCTGATGCGTGCATACATTAAGACAGGGTGGCACAAGAATCACTGGCAATGGGTGCAGGTTTTGTCCTATTTTCCATCAATAGAACGAAACATACAAAAAAGGTAAGATGGAAAGTCATCCTCTAATAATCCTGTACCAAAATCCCCTTAATCTGACTAGAGACACAATTGTTGAAAAAAAAAAAAACAGGGGTAGGGGGTGATTTGTCACATACTCCCTTATAATAAATCAACATTATTATTCTCCATTCTATGGAGAGTATTGCATAAGAATCATTCTCTGGTCCTTAAGCCTTTCTCTCAACCCCCATATTATCCTATTCCATCATGTGCCCAGATTTTCCTGAATGTAACATTTTACTTAATTCTATAATTGGCTTAAAGTCAAACATAGATTAAAAGACCAAAATTGGATTAAGGTACATATAAAAACTTTAAAAAGAGATAAAACTAATCTATAAGGTTAGGAAGTCTAGATGGTAGTACCTTTAGGAAAGGAGAGATTATGACTGGTTATCAGCAGGAGTAGGTCTTCTGGGGGGCTGATAATGTTCTATTTTCTGATTTGGATGATGGCTTTACAGATGTGTTCATTTATAAGCTATATACTTATGACCTGTACACCTTTCAGTTTGTGTGTTAAAACTTTTTAAAATCTTCTAATAACCTTTAAAGTTTAAATAAATAAGTCTTTTTAAAAGGAAAACTAAATAAGTTGTATTAAAATGGAAGTTAAACTATTCAAAAGTACCTAAAAAGCAAACTGGCACCAATTGTACATTTTTAAATATATTGCCAAAACAGATACTAATCAGCACATATTTCTATACATTTCATATTTTTAAATAAAACAAAGTCTAAGAATTTTATTAAAAAGAATGACCATAAATCTAATTATGTATTTGAAATGCTGACAATTACGACAGCAGCATCTCCTTTAAATAAACTGCAAAAACATACCATATTGCAACAAGAAAAATAAAATCCAAATAGGGAAGCACTAGGCCCAGGATTGCACTTATCTTTCACGCAGAATTCTGTGTAATTTGAGAAATATTATAAACAACAAATAAACAACAAAAGACGTGAGTGAAAGAAGGCAAAAGGCAAAAAACAAACATGCCCCAAACCATCCTCTGGGAATAACACATCTCCAACCAGTTTTTAAAAATATTTTAGCCGGGCACAGTGGCTCACGCCTGTAATCCCACCACTTTGGGAGGCCGAGGTGGGAAGATCACCTGAGGTCAGGAGTTTGAGACCAGCCTGGCCAACATGGTGAAACCCCGTCTCTACTAAAAATACAAAAATTAGCCAGGCGTGGTGGAGGGCACCTGTAATCCCAACTGCTCGGGAGGCTGAGGCAGGAGAATCGCTTGAAACCAGGAGGCAGAGGTTGCAGTGAGCCGAGATCACACCACTGCACTCCAGCCTGGGCAACAAGAGCAAAAACCATCTCAAAAAAAAATATTTTTTAAACCAAATTAGTTATAACGAACAAATAGAACAAGGACAGCATAAAGAGATATTACTAAAGGGTGGCTATTGTTAATATCTTAAATTTGTGGTTCTCAAGGAATTTTTCACTAATAGGCAAACAAAAAAAATCCATTCTTTTATTGTGCTTTGCAACAAGGAATTTTCATTTTCAGCTAAATAAACTAAATCATTTCTTTACTACAGAGTATCATGGTATGCTTACATTTTAAAAAGAAAAATGTTGCCCCAAATTAGTTACACCCTTTTTACCTTTCAAAAATGTGGCCAAAATTAAAGTACATATTTTGTACCTTAAAATCTTGCCAAAATCTCCATTTTCTCCTTTTCAAAGACCTAAAGGTACTAATTCCTGCCCTCTCGCTCTTCTTCCCACTGTAGGTGAAATGAAATTCTTGAGTTTGAAACTGGAACCTGAATGTGGAATCATACCCTTCCCCTAGGCTTATCCCCATACCAAAATTGCTGAATGGCTCAGTGGACAATATTGAGAGAGCATGTGCCTTGTATCAAGTGCCACAAAGTTCTTCCCCAGAAGGAGTTCTGAATCTGCATATGTAATCTAGTAGAGCTGGTTTTGACATTTCAAGTTTGAAGACCTAGCATGAGTCTTGCCCTGGAGTGGGGAACCTTCCACACACATATGCCAGATATGTACTCAAGCAAAACTCCACAACAGATGGTGCTGATTTCCTATCTCATCATACATTCTCCACAGCAACCACCTGACCATCTATTTGCAAGAATGCCCAAGAAAATTTTAAAAGGCCACTTAAAGTCATTTCTATTGAGTATCACATTAGAAAGAATATGCTATTTTTAAAACTGTTTCTTCTTACCTAGTGGAGGTTGAAGTAAGTCTCCTTCCTTTTCACATGTCCCAACAGGCTGTATGTCTGGGGAATCGACAAGCCTCCAAAAATCATTTCTGTTGTCACTACCATCCAGTCGTAACCGTAACCTGGCCCCAGTAATTCCAATAACTGTAGCAATACATACTGAAGTGGCATTGCGTGGGTCACGGGCTTCCAATTTCATACCAACTTTGAAATCATTCACAGGTGGAATCTGAGACTATATATATAAATAAAATTTGGTTAAAATGCATCAACTATAAGAGAAGACACATGGATAGCTATGTCACCAGAATACCTCAGGAACATTTTAAATAACAGTCACAGCAGATGAGTGAGGTCAGAGCTGTAAGAGTCAAGGAAAAGATTTTCAAATTCTCTCCTTGGCTTGACATGCAGCATAAAAACACTACCTGCTGCTGTTCTCACTCATCTGCCCACTTCCAGGCAACCCAGATACAGCCTCTAAAATATACCCTGAGTGGCTTTCTAAAGTAAGAATCTGATTAGGCCATTCCCCTTGAAATTAGCCAACCAGCAGCTCACCACTGCCTATAATGAAGTCCAACTCCTCAGCACAGTTTAAATGCCCCCACACCTTTAACTTCATTTCCACATTATCGCCTCTATCTACTTTGTGCTCCAGCCACCCCAAGCCATCCCTCCCTTAATACTTGGATTCTTTCATGCCCATGTGCCTTGGCTTTGGATGTTCTCTCTGCCTGGACTATCCTTCCTCCCATTCCAACCATCTCAAATAGCATCACTCCTGTGAGCCCTTCCAGTATGGAGTTATCACACTTCTCATAATTACTTATTTACATGTCTGCCTTTCCTGCCAGATGGGCAATCATAAAGCTTAGTATACCTGACATAGAGTAAGTTCTTAATTAATGAATGCAAAGAGACCATCTGGCGCTTAAGTGGCACTACCACAATCCCACTATCTCCTCACAATACCAGAATCTAACAATCACACAGACGTCCTCCAACAAGTTAATAGTTTACATTAACTAACAGCTACAGAATCTTGGCATACCTGACGGAAGCACTCTGAAGGAGCACTTATAGACCCAGTCTCTTTCAAATACTCCTCCCAGTGGAAATCATCTGGAAAAAACACATGTACAAAATAGTTTCTTAAAGCATATACAATGTAACTTTTAGTATATACAACTTTCAGGATTAAAATGGGTTTTAGTTCCATGCCTCTTAAGAGAAAAAAAAACTTCCAAAAGAGTAGATTCAAACATCCTGATCTACATTTCATGACCAGCATAAAAATAAAAAATAAGACGATATCCTGATAATAATAGCTCCGATATAAATTATAACCTAGATACTCTCATTGTAATGTGGACTACAGCACAGTGATTCTAAAAATGTGGACGTTAGAAATAACTAAAGAAATTGTTATAGAGTAATAGCAAAGTCTACCCATCTGTCTTTAACATAAATTTATTCAACAAATATGTTTTCACCACTTTATTCCATTAATGTGAAGGCACTTCTTTGTTATTCATGGGGAGCTAAAGGTTTAGTGTGTGGTCAAACAGAATTTTACCCTCGCAATGCTTTATGGCAAGAAAAAAATCTGGTAACCAGAGTAGTTTCTCAATGGACTATTAGATCTCCATTCAGAGTGTCAAGATGATGGTGGCAGAACAAAACAATAAACCAGTCATCAGTACAGTCACTAATATGGATTATTTTAATGACCTACATTTTCTACAGACTCTTGCTGTCCTTCCTCACTTAGTTTTCATGACATATTATAATGTTAGAAGAGAAGATCAGAAAGCAGAGCACATTGCCTGGCTTGAACGTATCATTTCACTGTGCCAGCCAGACTGTCAAGACACTGAGAAAAAGACTTGATAGTAGTAGTGAACAAACTAGTAATTCACATGATGTTTAATTCTCATCATTCATGAGGCTTTTCTATACTCTTGTTAAATTTCCTCACTATAAAAATATTGGGTTTGACAGTTCTCTTTCCTGGAAGAATCTACGTTTACCAGCTTCTTACATTTCCTTCAAAAGATATTATACTTAGATGATTCCCCCCTTGCAAAAAAACAAAAAAACCTACAGAGTGCTGATAATGTTTAACAACCAGCTTTCTGGAAAATACAACAAAAAACCTGACTGATAGCGTTTGCAGATTTCTGTGATGTAAATATGACCACCATGGTTGACTGTAAGGTGCCAAGGTAAAACCACCAACCATGAAATTGGGAAAAGATGTACACAATTGGCTCTCCCAAGCTGGTGTGAGCCAGCTCCAGTGTACCACTATTACATATGTGTGTATGCATTTCTATATGTATGATACATGTTATATGTGGTATTAAGCATGTCACATGTAACATTTTGCATCTTGCTTTTGTTTAATAGATCTAAGAGACTGTTTCATTTAAAAGAAAATACTGGGTTTGATTCCACTTCCAGATGATGTGAAGCAAGCACTACCAGCATTGAAAATCATGCACCAGAGAGAGTGTTAAGAATGTGAGCTTTAGGGCCGGGTGCGGTGGCTCTGTAATCCCAGCACTTTGGGAGGCTGAGGTGAGTGGATCACCTGAGGTCAGGAGTTCGAGACCAGCCTGGCCAACATAATGAAACACCATCTCTACTAAAAACACAAAAATTAGCCGGGTATGGTGGTGGGCATCTGTAATTCCCAACTACTTGGGAGGCTGAGGCAGGACAATTGCTTGAACTCGGGAGGTGGAGGTTGCAGTGAGCTGAGATCGCACCACTGCACTCCAGCCTGGGCAACAGAACAAGACTCCATCTCAAAAAAAAAAAAAAAGAATGTGGGCTTTAGAGTCAGATCTGCCTGCTTCCAGTATGGCTCTACCTCTTACTAGCTATGTGACCCTGAGCAAGTCATTCACTTTCTTAGCCTCAGTTCCTTCATTTATAAAACGGGAAAAGTAATGTATATGGTACCAGATATGTTGAGAGCTAAATAAAGTAGCATATATGTAAATCACTCAATAAATGGCACATTATAAAACTAAAAGTCATAGTTGTGCTTAAATTTATTAATACTGAGTAGCTTTATCAAAAGTGAAAACCAAAATCCATGGCTTCAAAACTAAACAGACCAGATGTTTCAGTGATTGCCCCCAGCACTACAGATTCTAAGTGAAGCTCTACTACCATATGATCTTGGAGAGCATTAAAAAAGAACAAAACGGCCAGGCGCAGTGGCTCACTCCTGTAATCCCAGCACTTGGGAGGCCAAGGTGGGCAGATCACCTGAGGTCAGGAGTTCGAGACTAGCCTGGCCAACATGTCGAAACCCTGTTTCTACTAAAAAAAAAAAAAAAAAAAATTTGCTGGGCATCATGGCGGGTGCCTCCCAGCTACTTGGGAGGCTGAGGCAGGAGAATCGCTTGAACCCGGAAGGTGGAGGCGAAGGTTGCAGTGAGCCAAAATCATGCCACTGCACTCCAGCCTGGGCAACCAGAGGGAGACTCCACCTCAAAAAAAAAAAAAAAAAAAAAGAAAGAAAAAAAAAGAACAAAACAAAACATTTAGTTGGGATGGATGAATGTCATTAAGAAGCTGACACCCCTGGAGGAAAATACTGTAAGTCAGAAATAACAAGCAGGAAATGAATACCCAAAGAACTAACACTCTTCCATAAACCAATGACATTTGTAAAATTTTTCAGTAATATTAGAAAATACTTAATTCATCTCCATAACACAAATTTTAAAAATATTCTATTACCATTTGTATCTGAATGGGCTACAATTTGAGCTAGCAAATCCTTTATACTAGTACTCTACAATAGAATTTTCTATCAAATTACTGGTTAATGACCATATGCAGCATTTGCCATTTGGAGCCTCAGGTTCGTTGGTTTTTGTTTGTTTTCTTTTCCCTCTTTTTTCCATAAGGCAAAATTCTTAATCATCTTGATAAAACTGTTCATCTTGGCTGCCCATGTGCTAAGACTCTACCAATAACATAGGGGAAACACACAAAGCTCCAGGCTTTACTAATTTAGACTTGACACATCTAAGTCAATACCACCATTGGAATTCCCAACCAGAAGCCAAAATAGAAAGTCTTAGTTAAGCCTGAGGTCCCAGTCTGCCTCTGCATCATGTCTTCATTGATAGACTGGGGATGGGGGCAGTATTCTATCTCAGAAGAGAGGCCTGGGAACCGATATGAGATATATATATATCGCCTTGTGATCTGATTATTATTCACATGTGCCCATGGTCTCTTCTTGTTTTACTTGTACTCTATTCTAGTCTACACATTAGCTCCAACATCTTTTTGTACTGAATATAACCCATACGAGCTCCCCTGGTCTTCTCTAGAGTAAATCAGAATCATGTCTTCCACCAGTGCTATCCTTGGGATCCCTTGCTATGTGAAGATGGGCAAAATACCTAGAGATAGAAGTTTCTCAGCTGAATGATCAGCGTCCACTAATTCACAGCATTTATCACAAATATAATTAGGCATCTGTTAATTTCTATCTTGCCCACTAAGCTCAAAGAGGGTAAGAGGCTGGGTGCAGTGGCTCACACCTGTAATACCAGCACTTTGGGAGGCTGAGGCGGGCAGATCGCTTGAGCCCAGGAGCTCAATACCAGCCTGGGAAACACAGGGAGACCCTGTCTCTACAAAAAATTGTTAAAAATTGCTAGGCATGGTAGTGCACGCCTGTGGTCCCAAATACTCGGGAGGCTGAAGTGAGAGGATCACTTGAGCCCAGAAGGTCAAAGCTGCAATGAGCCATGATCATGCCACTGCACTCTGGCCTGGGTGACAGAGTAAGACCTTGCCTCAATCAGTCAGTCAATAAAAGAGGGTAGGAATCATGTCTGTATTGTTCATAACTGGATTCCCATAGTAGGTCATCAGCATGTGCCAGGCACTGTCCTAGGTACTGCAGATGCATCAGTTAATAAAACAGATTAAAACCCTGGCTCTCTTGGAGCTTACCTTCTGGTAGTCACTCACTGATTTCTAAAATAGGATGTTAGGGCCCAGGCCTGAGAAGTATCTGCAGATGGCTATCAACTTAAGTAATCTATTTTTTTAATTAAATGTCTAGAATGGGAAAATCTATAGAGGCAAAAAGTAGACCTGTGTTTGCCTAGAGCTGGGGGAGAGAGGAGGCACTGGGGGAAATGGGGAGTACTGTTAATGGATACAGGATTTCTTTTTAGGGGGATAAAAATGTTCTAAAATTGACTGTGGTGGTGGTTGCACAACTGTGAACATACTGAAAACCATTGAATTGTGCACTCTAAATAGGTAAATTATATGATATTTCAATTATATCTCAGTAAAGCTGTTATATTTTTAAAAAGAGATGGAGAGGAGTTTGTAGGGATAAAGAACAGTCTAATTCAATGGCCTCCATTTCCTCAGAGGATTTGGGGGTCCCAGGGAAGAGCTGAAGAACAAATAAGGCCATGGGAAAGAAAGTTAAGGGAGCACTGAGGGCCCAGCTATAGTGAGAGACAACAATTCCATGGGGATTACCTCTATAGGCAATCTTCAAGTAGGAACAGAAAGTCATAGGGTGAACTGCTCTGCACTGGGGCTGGCAGGGCAGATACAACATAAACACAAGGGGCAAGAAATCTCTGGAAATGTCTGGTAAAACAATAGTTTGCTATGTTATTTTTTAATGCCTTTTGTGTACATACGACTTATTTTCTCATTTAAGAGCAAGCCAATGCATCAGATTCTATTACATCTCCTGAGTGTCTCTGATGCAGTATTATACATATGCTGTTCATAATAAGGAACATGAATTAATAAAGTTAACATTTACTGAACACTTACTATATGCCTAGGCATTACATTAGGTGCTTTAAATTCATTTCCTCTATTTATTTCCAGTAGTATCATGAGATAAGTACTATCATTATCCCTGTGTTATAAAGCAGAAAAAAGAGCCGGGCGCAGTGGCTCACGCCTGTAATCCCAGCATTTTGGGAGGTTGAGGCGAGTGGATCACTTGAGGTCAGAGGTTTGAGACCAGCCTAGCCAGCACAGTGAAACCCCATCTCTACTAAAAATACAAAAACTAGCCAGGCGTGGTGGCACACGCCTGTAGTCCCAGCTACTCGGGAGGCTGAGGCACAAAAATCGCTTGAATCCGGAAGGTGGAGGTTGCAGTGAGCCAAGATCACACCACTGCACTCCAGCCTGGGTGACACAGTGAGACTCTGTCGCAAAGAAAGAAGAAGAAAAAGAGTCTAAGAGCTGTTGAGTAATGTGCCCAAAGTCACCATGGCCAGTAAGGAGTGAGGACAGAATTCCAGGACATGTCTGTCGGACTCACCACAATGCCTATAAGCTCTTAACCACTGAACTGTCTTCTGACCACGGAAAAAAAAGCTTTCATATTGACTATAACATTAGAAGGGTTTTTGCTAATAACCAAATTATTTTAAATTGGTAATACATGGCAATTAATAACTAGATACCTACAATTTAGGAAAATTTGCACTGAAATATACAAAGTTACCTTTTTACTTAATCCATGTCAATTTATCTCTAAGTAAAACCAAAGTAAAATTTTCAAAATACAATTTTTGACCTTTCTTATTAGATTTTATATTTACAGAAGTTTACGGTATACAGACTGTACAATAAGAAATCAAAATAATAAGAAAATTTGCACTTAAAGTTAATTTTAACACTAGTGAGGAAGACAACTAAGCTGTATTAAATTACTTTAAAACCTACCTCTTTGTACAGAAGACGTACTTGACTGAGGAGTTTTCTCTTGATTCTCCTTCTTGACATCCATGGAATCTAATAAAAAAGAAAATAGCAATACTGGGAGGCCACAGCAACAGCTTGAAAGAGCACTCAGAAAAATATAAATTAAAAAACTTTAGCCAATTTTAGTTTTATAATATCCTCATTTTCTACGTAGGACTTACCATTTTCTAATGTACTATGCATTTTATAATTTGCTCATTTATTTTATTGTCTCACTCTACTCAAATGAAATCTCCAAAAGGGCAGAGATTTATTTATTTTATTGTCTATCTCATTCACTGTGGTATCCTCAAGTGCCTAAAACAGGATCTGGCATCGCAACACTCTCAAGCATTTGTTAAATCAATGCATCAGGCCGGGCGCGGTGGCTCACGCCTGTAATTCCAGCACTTGAGGAGGCCAAGGCAGACAGATCACATGAGGTCACGAGTTTGAGACCAGCCAGGCCAACATGCGAAATCCTGTCTCTACTAAAAATAGAAAAAATTAGCCAGGCATGGTGGCAGGCGCCTGTAATCCCAGCTACTCGGGCAGCTGAGACAAGAGAATCACTTGAACCTGGGAGGCAGAGGTTGCAGTGAGCCGAGATCGCACCATTGCACTCCAGCCTGGGTAACAGAGCGAGACTCCATTTCAAAAAAAAAAAAAAAATCAGTGCATCGATAAATCAAAATGAGCTGATCTTTACAATGTTTAAATTAACATGTCCTAGAAATAAAATGGATGCTTTTGAGAGTTCAAAACATAACAGAGAAGCTACAATACAGTGTAATTCAACGGACTGGGCAGAGATTTTCTTGGTGCTAAGCTGAAGAGCTCAAATAACACTGGACCTGGTAACCTCACCAAATCTAAGATGTATCATTTCATCCACATGTATTATAGTATGTATCTCTAAAAGGACTCATTTTTAAAAACTTAAGCATAATACTTTTATTACATCTAAAAAAAATTAACCATAATTCCTTAAAATCATCAAATAACCAGTGTTCCCCAATTGTCTTAACTATTTTAAGTGTGTATGCTTGATTCAGAACCCAAATAAGTCCACACACATAGCAATGGTTGATATGTCTCTTACATCTCTTTTGATCTACAGGCGTCTTCCTCCTTTCTTCTCGCTTTAATTCTTCCCCTTTACAATTTTTTTGCTGACAATACCAATTGGTTGGTCCTTTCAAGTTTTCCAGTCTGGATTTTGCTGACTACCACCCCATAGAGTTGGGTTCCTCTGGTTCTTGTATTTTCTTTAAATTGGTATTCATATTTCAATCCAGAAGAGTCTGGTCAGATTTAAGGTTGGCCTTTTGGTGGGAGAGGAGAGGATAAGATGACTTCATAGGTGGTGGTGTGTATTTCTCACAGGAGGCTCCTAATATCTAGTTATCTCTCTTTTCATGATGTGAACAGTTGTGGATGGCTATTGCCTAGATCCTTTCGTTTATTAATGGTTGCAAAATGAAGGTATTCTAATTCTATCATTCTTTATCAGCCAGAAAACTTCTATAGAGAGAAGCTTCCATGCTTCAACCATTCAGTTACCTTAAGGCACGGATCACATAGAGAAATCACAATCAGCACTTTATTATTTTCCTGTATTTCTAGTTTTCAAAGTGATGAGCTGGATCTCTAGCATTCTCTACAGATGACCAGTAAGTTTTATTTGTTTTGCTTTTTATTATCATTATGAACTCACGGATTTAAACATACTTGTGTTGCTATTTTACCCTTACTGATGTTCTAATTGTCAAGTCACAAACTTCTTAAAGAAGGATCTAAGAATGATGCCATTCAACGTAACAGATCTACTTACTAGTTATGACTGAGTGACTCTTCAAGATGTGTGAACACTTGAGAGGGATATATGAGCTGCTTTCTGTTTAAATGATTTCAACTGAGTGGTTGAAGAAAGGTAGTTTCTCTATATAGAAATTTTCTGGCCAATAAAGAATGATAGAATACCTTCATTTTACAACTACTAATAAATGAATGGATGTAGGCAATAGCCATCCATGACTTTTTGTGATTTTCACATCACAAAAAGAGATAACTAGGCTGGATGTGATGGCTCACACCTGTAATCCCACCACTTTGGGAGGCCAAGGAGGGAGGATTGCTTGAGGCCAGGAGTTTGAGGCCAACCTGAGCAACACGGCAAGACCCAGTCTCCACAAGTTTTTTAAAAAAATTAGCCAGGTGTGGTGGCACACATCTGCAGCCTCACCTGCTTGGGAGGCCAAGGCAGGAGGATCACTTGAGCCCAGGAGTGTGGGGTTACAGTAAGCTAGGATTATGCCACTGCACTCCAGTCTGAGTAATTTCATCTCTGTAAAAAAATATTTTTTTAAAAAAAGGCCAGGCACGGTGGTTCACGCCTGTAATACCAGCACTTTGAGAGGCCGAGGCGGGAAGATCACTTGAGGTCAGGAATTCGAGAGCAGCCTGGCCAACACGGTGAAACCCTGTCTCTACTAAAAATACAAAAAATTAGCCAGGCGTGGTAGCTCACGTCTGTGGCCCCAGCCTCACAGGAGGCTAAGGCAAGAGGATCACTTAAGCCCAGGAGGCACAGATTGCAATGAGCCATGATTGTGCCACTGCCCTCCAGCCTGGGCAACAGAGCAAAACCCTGTCTCAAAAAAAATAAAAATAAAAATTTAAAAAAAGTCAGAGAGAGATAACTAGATATTAGGAGTCTCCTGTGAGAAATACACAACATCACTTATGAAGTCATCTTATCCTCTCCTCCCTCACCAAAAAGCCAAACTTGAATCTGTACAAAGAACGAACAAATTTATATTTACTAAATAGTTCTACAGAAAGATTTTTCTAATAGAAAACAAAGAAAAACTGTAAAGGCATGCTTAGCTTCTAGAGAAGCTAAGAATCTAGTTAAGAGACTACACTAAACTGATACACTTAAAATTAGAGAACAGCATTTAGTACTCAGCATTCAGCCAGAGGAAAAGTCATGAGAGATACAGCGCTTGAAGGAGAAACAGGATGTAGGAAGGCCAATATGTAAAGAATGTATTATGGGAAGGAAGATACAACACCAAGCTGACTGCAAATGAGTGTGGCATATTCATGGAATAGTGAGCAGACTTCTCATAGAGCAAAACAGGATGAAACATTTTTTAATTGCTCTTTGGATTCTAATCTTGGCTTTGTCACAAACTGTTGTATGACCTTAACCTCCCTAAGTTTCAGTTTTCTCATTTATGTAACTAGCAAGGAAAGACAATGACCTTTAATAGCTATTCAGTTCTAAAATTCAAATTCTAAGCACCTAGCATCTCCTATAAATTTATTTTTTAAAGGCTTTATTTCAAAAGTTCAGTATACCAGAAGATATTCATTCCAAATGAGTAACTAAAAACATTATTACCTTTAACAAGTAAATCTTACCTTCATTCACTGTTTGTCCCATGGTATCCCTATTTGGTGTTGTTTCCTACAAGGAGAAAAACCAATTAATGCCTCCTTTTAGCATATTACATTTCTGAAGGATAAATAGCATAAGAAGTCAGTTATAAGGCCAGATCAATTTAATCTGTTTCCCTTGAACAAAAATGATAAGATTTGTACATGCCTAGTTGCCTGGGAATGGAGGAAGAAGGAATTGAGGAGTGACTGCTAAGGGGCATGAGTATGGGTATGAAGTTTCTTTTGTGGGATAATGAAAGTGTCCTAGAATTAGATAGTGGTGATGGTTGTACACCTTGTTGTGAAAATAGTAAAAATCACTGAATTGTATACCTTAAAAGGCTGAGTTTTATGGTATGCAAATTTTGACTCAATTTTTAAAATTAATTGAGTAAAAAAGAACAGTTGGTAGGTTAGCAAAGTTAGGATTCAAACTGAGGCCTATTCGAGAAAGCCCACTTCTGCTACATCATGTTGCCAAGAGGTACAAGAATTATGACTGTGTTGGGAAAACCTGTAAGAACTGCAAGAGTCAAGTCTAACAAGAATTATTTGTTAGAAGCCTTGTGTATTTTGAGCCGTAATTCATTAATTCAAACTTTTCCTGCATGTCCTCAATATGCCAGACATTCTGCAGCAAAGATAAATAACAGGCTGTCCTTGGCCTCCAAGACCCCAGTCTAGTCAGAAATAAACATGTGAACAAAACATAATATAAGTGCTATAAAAAAAAGTACATGGATAAACCTAATATGGCAAAAGGCTATCCATCCCGCCATTACTTCATGTGCCTGTAATAAGAACATGATGATGTGCATAACTGAAGGTCATCTGGCACTTAAAGGAAACCTATGAA
>NW_026652282.1:15074754-15077657 GCF_009828535.3 Hylobates moloch
AAAAAAAAAAAAAAAAGTGGTGGCACACACCGGAATTCCCAGCTGCTCGGGAGGCTGAGGTACAAGAATCACTTGAGCCTGGGAGGTGGAAGTTGCACTGAGCTGAGATTGCACCACTGCACTCCAGGCTGGGAGACAGAGCAAGACTCTGTCTCCAAAAACAAAAATTCATAAAGCCAGCTAGAGAGCCTTCTGTACCTCTGATTCAACAGACTTACACCCAAGCATCACCTTCCCAAAACCTGCTTCTTCTCCATCTTTCTTTTACACTACTACTTTTCCAGGTACATGGCCTTAATGCCCCAGGTGTGTTTGTTCCTCTTCTTTCATTCACACATTCAATCAGTGGCCAGCATGCACCAGCTCATTTCCCTTTCCCCTGCCATTCACTGGTTTACACTTTCATTGGCCTGTCTTACGTAGTACCATAGTCGCCCAACTCATCTCACCACAGTGTCTTTCCCTACTATAATCTATCTAACACATAATGTCAGATATGGTCTGAGCTGTTTTCTGCCCAAATCGCCCTCCTGCTTCACCAATTTCACTATTTATTTGAGGGAAAAAAACTCTTTGTGGGGCATATTTTTTTTTATTAATTTTTTTTTGCACACAAAAACAATAAACATTTTCTAAAAATACATACAAACAAAAAGATGCGTATCAAACATATTAGGAAGGTTGCACATGGGAAGTCGGGGAATAGAAATAGGGGGTGGGAATTAAAATAAATGAGAGAGGGACTTTATATGGATCAGTGATAATAACTCAATCCTCTATTTGACAAAGAAGGAGAAGGAAGAGGAAGAAAAAGAAAGTGGGATAAAGGATCAGAAAGCGAGGAAAATAGAAAAAATTAGAGTATGACTCCAGGGTAGACCTGTTTTGTTGTCACTGAGTTGGTTGGTTGGTTTGTCTGTTGTATTTTTCATATGTTTCGCCATGTTGGCCAGACTGGTCTCGAACTCCTAGCCTGAAGTGATCAACCCGCTCCGGCCCCCTAGAGTGCCGGGACCACAGGCGTGAGCCACCACGTCCAGCCCCCACATTGCTTCTGGCCTCCGTGGTAGACCTCCCAGACGGGGCGGTCGGGCAGAGGCGCTCCCCACATCCCAGACGGGGCGGCCGGGCAGAGGCGCTCCTCACTTCCCAGACGGGGTGGCCAGGCAGAGACGCTCCTCACTTCTTCCCAGATGGGGCGGCCGGGCAGAGGTGCCCCTCACTTCTTCCCAGACGGTGCGGCCGGGCAGAGGTGCTCCTCATTTCTTCCCAGACGGGGCGGCCGGGCAGAGGCGCTCCTCACTTCCCAGACGGGGTGACCGGGTAGACGCGTTGTTCATTTCTTCCCAGACGGGGCGGCCGGGCAGAGGCGCTCCTCACTTCCCAGACGGGGCGGCCGGGCAGAGGCGCTCCTCACTTCTTCCCAGATGGGGCGGCCAGGCAGAGGCGCTCCTCACTTCCCAGACGATGGGTGGCCGGGCAGAGGCACTCCTCACTTCCCAGACGATGGGCGGCCGGGCAAAGGCGCTCCTCACTTCCCAGATGGGGAGGCCGGGCAGAGGGGCGGCCGAGCAGAGACGCTCCCCATCTCCCAGACGGGGCAGCAGCCGGGCAGGGGCTGCAATCCCAGTACCCTGGTAGGCCAAGGCAGGCGGCTGGGAAGCGGAGGCTGCCGCGAGCCAAGACCACGCCACCGCACTCCAGCCCGGGCAACACCGAGCACCGAGTGAGCGAGACTCCGTCTGCAGTCCCAGCACATCGGGAGGCCGAGGCGGGCAGAGCACTTGGGGTCAGGAGCTGGAGACCAGCGTGGCCAACATGGCGAAACCGCGCCTGCAGCCAAAGGAGAAAAAGCAGGCAGCGGTGGTGGCGCGCGCCGGCCGTCCCAGGCAGTCCGCGGTGCGGGGCAGCAGCGAGCCGAGTAGATTGCAGCCTGGGCCACAGAGGGAAAAAGAAAGAAAGAAAGGAAGGAAGGAAGGAAGAAAGGAAGGAAGGAAGGAAGGAAGAAAGGAAGGAAGGAAGGAAGGAAGGCAGGCAGGCAGGCAGGCAGGCTGGCAGGCTGGCTGTGGGGCATATTTTTAAGGTCCCACCCCACACAATTTCAAAGCCATCTGACACCTACCATCCACAGTAAGCCCAAAAGGACTTTGTTTCAATGACTCATCATGTTGCTCTATCTACATGGGATACCCTTTCCTCCTCTTCTGCTTCTTGAAATACTATCTTTATGCTTTAAGACCTTTATGCTTCAAGGAAACCTCCTTACCATTTACCAATGATGTTGGTGATGTTTACCATTACCAACATCACCAACATCCCTATCCAGGTGCGATCTACTCAAAATATTTGCAGAATTCTTGTTATGTGTTCAGTGCTGTGTGGATAGAAGACAGACAATCTACTACAAAAGTGCTGGAAATCTAGTAGGAGAGACATATTAACAAATTTTTGAGCAAAATACATGTTTTAAGAGTGGTAAATGTGGTACTATGTAAGAAGGCAGAAGGCACAATTAACTGGGAATATGAAAGGCGGCTTCTCAAAGGAAGTGGCACTTGAATTGTTTCTTTAAAGATGACAATTTCATGAGCAGAGAAAGAAGAGAGGAATTGCAAGCTGAAGACACAAAATGAGTAGAGACTAAAGAGATCCTGTCTCCTCCACTGGATTACGAAATGCTGGAGATGCTCAGGTTCCCACTGGGCCCTCATCTCCCTTTACAATCTCTCACAGGGGCCATGGCTTCAGGAGCTACCCATACATAGACAACTCACAAAGCATTACCTCCCCCTCCCAGATCACATCTCTGAAAGTTAGACTGGAATAATCAAGTGGATTGACTGATTAATACTTCCGCTAGGATGTTATCAATTAAAGACTATAGCCCAGTGGCTAAAGAAACA
>NW_026652282.1:15077667-15080365 GCF_009828535.3 Hylobates moloch
GACGGGGCGGCCGGGCAGAGGCGCTCCTCACTTCCCAGACGGGGCGGCCGGGCAGAGGCGCTCCTCACTTCTTCCCAGATGGGGCGGCCAGGCAGAGGCGCTCCTCACTTCCCAGACGATGGGTGGCCGGGCAGAGGCACTCCTCACTTCCCAGACGATGGGCGGCCGGGCAAAGGCGCTCCTCACTTCCCAGATGGGGAGGCCGGGCAGAGGGGCGGCCGAGCAGAGACGCTCCCCATCTCCCAGACGGGGCAGCAGCCGGGCAGGGGCTGCAATCCCAGTACCCTGGTAGGCCAAGGCAGGCGGCTGGGAAGCGGAGGCTGCCGCGAGCCAAGACCACGCCACCGCACTCCAGCCCGGGCAACACCGAGCACCGAGTGAGCGAGACTCCGTCTGCAGTCCCAGCACATCGGGAGGCCGAGGCGGGCAGAGCACTTGGGGTCAGGAGCTGGAGACCAGCGTGGCCAACATGGCGAAACCGCGCCTGCAGCCAAAGGAGAAAAAGCAGGCAGCGGTGGTGGCGCGCGCCGGCCGTCCCAGGCAGTCCGCGGTGCGGGGCAGCAGCGAGCCGAGTAGATTGCAGCCTGGGCCACAGAGGGAAAAAGAAAGAAAGAAAGGAAGGAAGGAAGGAAGAAAGGAAGGAAGGAAGGAAGGAAGAAAGGAAGGAAGGAAGGAAGGAAGGCAGGCAGGCAGGCAGGCAGGCTGGCAGGCTGGCTGTGGGGCATATTTTTAAGGTCCCACCCCACACAATTTCAAAGCCATCTGACACCTACCATCCACAGTAAGCCCAAAAGGACTTTGTTTCAATGACTCATCATGTTGCTCTATCTACATGGGATACCCTTTCCTCCTCTTCTGCTTCTTGAAATACTATCTTTATGCTTTAAGACCTTTATGCTTCAAGGAAACCTCCTTACCATTTACCAATGATGTTGGTGATGTTTACCATTACCAACATCACCAACATCCCTATCCAGGTGCGATCTACTCAAAATATTTGCAGAATTCTTGTTATGTGTTCAGTGCTGTGTGGATAGAAGACAGACAATCTACTACAAAAGTGCTGGAAATCTAGTAGGAGAGACATATTAACAAATTTTTGAGCAAAATACATGTTTTAAGAGTGGTAAATGTGGTACTATGTAAGAAGGCAGAAGGCACAATTAACTGGGAATATGAAAGGCGGCTTCTCAAAGGAAGTGGCACTTGAATTGTTTCTTTAAAGATGACAATTTCATGAGCAGAGAAAGAAGAGAGGAATTGCAAGCTGAAGACACAAAATGAGTAGAGACTAAAGAGATCCTGTCTCCTCCACTGGATTACGAAATGCTGGAGATGCTCAGGTTCCCACTGGGCCCTCATCTCCCTTTACAATCTCTCACAGGGGCCATGGCTTCAGGAGCTACCCATACATAGACAACTCACAAAGCATTACCTCCCCCTCCCAGATCACATCTCTGAAAGTTAGACTGGAATAATCAAGTGGATTGACTGATTAATACTTCCGCTAGGATGTTATCAATTAAAGACTATAGCCCAGTGGCTAAAGAAACAGACAAGAAAGTAAAATATATACAGGGTGTTGAATCTACACAGATGATAAAGCACTGTAATCCAGGTAAGTGAAGGTACTTACCGACTCTCATCAAAGAGCAAAAACCTGTGAATTACATTAAAATGAGTCTTATTAGGCTGGGCACAGTGGCTCATGCCTGTAATCCCAGTACTTTGGGAAGCCGAGGTGGGTGGATCACTTGAGCCCCAGGGTTCAAGACCAGCCTGGGCAACATGGCAAAACCCTATCTCTACAAAAAATTTAAAAATTAGCCAGGTGTGGTGGCACACGCCTGTAGTCTCAGCTATTCAGGAGGCTGAGGTGGGAAAATCACCTGAGCCCGGGAAATCCAGGCTGCAGTAAGCTGTGATTGTGCCACTGTACTCCACTCCACCCTGGGAGTCAGAGTGAGACCTTGCCTCAAAAAATAAACAAATAAATAAAGAGTCTTATTACTATACAAATGAATTCAGTCCAATAAACTGAGGGATGGGTCAAACACAGAAGATATAACCAGGTTCTCATGTTCTCTCAAATATCTAACCCATAGCTGAATGCTTAACTAAGCTGGTAGCAATTGCTTCCACTGGCTGAATAAGTTATTTTCGTAATCCTGGAAGGAGTGAAAATATGTATAGAGATGATCGAAAATACACATTTGAAGAAAACCTAAATAAATCACCATATTCACAAGTTGGAAGACTCAATTTTCTTAAGATGTCAATTCTCCCCAAATTAATCTGCAGAACCAACAAACTGATCATCAAAATCCTCATAGGGTCTTTGGAGAAAGTAATATGCTGATTCTAAAATTTGTATTTTTGAAAATGTAGAAGATTAGAATAGCTAAAACCATCTTCAAAAAGAACAAAGATGAAGAATTTACATCATCTTATTTCAAGACATACTATAAAGCAACAGTAATCAAAACTATGCGACATTGGCATAGGATATACAAATTAAATCAGTGGAAACAGGCTAGGCAGTCCAGAAATAGACCCACAAATATTTGGTCAATTGATTTTCAACTCAGGGAACAAGGTAATCCAATGGGAAAAAGAAAAGTATTTTTAAAAGAATGATCCTGTTGGCCGGGCATGGTGGCTCATGCCTGTAATCCCAGCACTTTGGGAGGCCGAGGCA
>NW_026652282.1:15080375-15084662 GCF_009828535.3 Hylobates moloch
AAAAAAAAAAAAAAAAAAAAAAAGGCCAGGCACGGTAGCTCATGCCTGTAATCCCAGCACTTTGGGAGGCCGAGGCGGGGGAATCACGAGGTCAGGAGTTCAAGACCATCCTAGCTAAAATGGTGAAACCCCATCTCTACTAAAAAATACAAAAAATCAGCCGGGCGTGGTGGCGGGCGCCTGTAGTCCCAGGTACTCTGGAGGCTGAGGCGAGGCAGGAGAATGGTGTGAACCTGGGAGGCGGAGCTTGCAGTGAGCTAAGATCACGCCACTGCACTCCAGCCTGCGCGACAGAGTGAGACTCTGTCTCGAAAAAAAATAATAAATAAATAAAATAAAATAAAATAAGAAAAGAATGGTCCTGTTACTTAAAAGCAGACTTAGATTCGCTGTAAATGTATATCGCAAATTCTAGGGCAACCGCTAAAAAAAAGTGGAAAAAAAAAGAATAATATGCTTACAAAGGAGAGAAAACTGAATCATATTAAATGTTCCATTAAAACCACAAAGGACAGAAAATGTAGAAAACAAAAATAAGAACAAAAAACAAGGGCAAACAGAAAACAGTAATAAATACAGTAGCTATTAATCCAACTATATCAAGAATCACTTTAGGCTGGGTGCCTGTAATTCCAGCACTTTGGGAGGCCAAGGCGGGTGGATCACCTGAGGTTAGGAGTCCGAGACCAGCGGCCAACATGGTGAAACCCTGGCTCTACTGAAAATACAAAAATTAGCCAGATGTGGTGATGTGCGCCTGTAGTCACAGCTACTTGGAAGGCTGAGACGGAAGAATCACTTGAACATGGGAGGTGGAGGTTGCAGTGAGCCAAGAACACGCCACTCACTGCACTCCGGCCTGGGCAACAGAGCGAGACTGTCTCAAAAAAAAAAAAAAAAAAAAAAAAAAAAAAACCAACTGTACGTTGGCTACAAAAAAAAAACCAAAACAACAACACTTTAAATATAAAGACACATATAAACTACAAGTAAAGGGATGGAGAAAGTCCATGCTAATACTAACCAAAAAAAAGCCAGGAATAGCTATACTAATTTCAGACAGAGCAGACTTGAGAGCAAGGAAAGTTATCAGGGATAAAGCCGGGCATTACATAATGATAAAGGGATCAATACTCAAAAAAGATATGACAATCCTTAATGTGTATACGCCTAACAAGAGAGCATCAAAATATGAGGCAGAAACTGATAGAACTAAAAAAGAAACAGATAAATCCACTATTATAGTAGGAGACTTCAATAACTCTCTATCAGAAATGGACAGATCTAGCAGGCAGAAAATCGGTGAGGACATAGTTGAACTCAACATCATCGGTTGGATATAATTGACATCTAGAGACTACTTCATCCAACAACAGCAGAATACACATTCTTCTCAAGCTCACATAGAACATTCACCGAGACAGACCATATTCTGGGCCATAAAACACACCTTAACACACTTAAAAGAATAGAAACCATACAATGCTTCAGTTCTTAGACCACAATGGAATTAAACTGGAAATCCATAACAGAAAGATAGCTGAAAAACTCCCAAATATTTGGAGATTCATCAACACACTTTGAAACAATACATGGGTCAAAGAAGAAAGCTCAAGATAATTTTTTTTAATTCAACTAAATGAAAATGAAAATACAGCTTATCAAAATTTGTCCATTGCAGTGAAAGCAGTACTTAGAAGGAAATTTACAACATTGAATGCATATATTAGAAAAGATGAAAGGGCCAGGCACGGTGGCTCACGCCTGTAATCCCAGCACTTTGGGAGGCCGAGGCGGTAGGATCATTTGAGGCCAGGAACTCGAGACCAGCCTGGCCAACATGGTGAAACCCCATCTCTACTAAAAATACAAAAATTAGCCGGACATGGTGGCACACGCCTGTAGTCCCAGGTACTCGGGAGGCTGACGCAGGAGAATTGCTCGAACCTGGGAGGCGCAGGCTGAAGTGAGCCAAGATTGCGCCAGTGCATTCCAACCTGGGCAACAAAGGGAGACTGTCTCAAAAAAAAAGAAAAAAAGAAAAAAAAATCCAGGCACAAACTGTATGATCTCATTTACATGTGCAATCTAAAATAGTTGAACTCGCAGAAGTACAGAGTAGAAGGATGATTACCAGAGGCTGGGGAGGAAGGAGCAAGGAATGGGGAGTTGGTCAAAGTGTAAAAAGTTTAGGTTAGATAGGAGGGGCTGGGTGTGGTGGCTCATATCTATAATCCCAGCACTTGGGAAGGCCAAGGCAGGAGGATCGCTTGAGCCCAGGAGTTGGAGACCAGCCTGGGCAACATGGCAAAACCCCATCTCTACAAAAAAAATACAAAAATTAGCCGGGTGTGGTGGCACATGCCTGTAGTCCCAGCTACTCGGGAGGCTGAGGTAGGAGAATCACCTGAGCCTGGGAAGTTGAGGCTGCAGTGAGTCATGATGGTGCCACTGCACTCTAGCCCAGGTGACAGTGTGTGGTGACCCTGTCTCATTAAAAAAAAAAAAAAGGAAAGAAAATGAGGCAGTGTAGGAACACCCAGCATAGTATCTCAAACAAGTAGAAGCTCAAAGACTGTTCCTTATCCCACCCCATCTGTCCTAATGAAAACTTCCTGAAATTAGTGAGTTTTAGCATTAACATTTAAAATTAATCATGTTGTAAAATGAAACTATGTTCCAACTTGGATTTCCAAGCATTACTTGGTTACTCTTCCAAAGTACAGACCAAAGAGTTGCTGCTTAACAAAACAGGAACTCTAAACTAAATCACTCTTATATTAAGTAGAAATAAATAAATGTATATATGTATAACAACCAGACATATCACTATCAAAGAAAGCAGCTGTCATCTACTAATCAGCATTATCAGAAAAGATACATTCTAGCTAAAGCCAAAGGAAAATTGACATCATCTTATGCTGTATGACTTTGAGGTAATTATTCATTAATATATTATTTCCTTTAAGGTAGGTGAGTATTGAAAATAGCTTTTGGGCCGGGCACCATGGTGCATGCCATAATCCCAGCACTTTAGGAGGTCAAAGTAGGAAGATCACTTGAGGCCAGAAATTTGGCACCAGCCTGGACAACACAGCAAGACACCATACTATAGAAAAATAAAATAAAATAATTAGCCAGGCATCGTGGAGCACACCTATAGTCCCAGCTACCTGGGAGGCTGAGGAGGGAGGATCACTTGAGCCCATGAGTTCAAGGCTGCAGTGAGTTATGATCACACCAGCACTTCACTCTAGCCTAGGCAACAGAGACCCCAGCTCTAAAAATAAAAATTAAATTAAAAAGAAGAGAAGGTGGCTTTTGGTCCTTTATGAGCCAAAACATCCTTGTGGACTCCTAGAAACCAGAATTTTCTTTTTCTTTTTACATATTCATCATCATCGAAAATAAATAAATGAGAACACAGATAAGCAAAAAGAAGGGGGAAAGAATCACCTATAACTCCACCACCAAACAATACCTGTTGTTAACCATCTGGTGTATACCCTTCAAATTTTAAAAAATCATATATGTAAACCCATATACAACATATATTTGAACCACTTTTAAATATATACCACCAAATTCCATATATCCATAATCTTCAAATGAAATTCTCTCTATATAATAAATTCATAAAGCCAACATTTCTTAGCTAAAATGAAATGTACAATGAATAATAAATGCCAGTTCATACCAAAGGCTGGACACGGTGGCTCACACTTGTAATCCCAGCACTCTGAGAGGCAAGGTGGGAGGATCGCTTGAGCTCAGGCGTTCCAGACCAGCCTGGGCAGCACAGTGAAACCCATCTCTACAAAAAAATACAAAACTTAGCAGGCCATGGTGGCACACACCTGCGATCCCAGCTACTCAGGAAGTTGGGAGGATCGCTTGAGCCTGGGAGGTAGAGGTTGCAGTAAGCTGAGATCACACCACTGCACTCCAGCTTGCGCAACAGAGTGAGACCCTGTCTCAAAAATCGATAAATAAAAATAAAATGTAAAAAGTTCATTCCTTAAGGAAAATCTCCACTATTCTTAAGATTGACGCTCAGGACAGAAGTTACTGCTTATTTTGCAATCTAACATATGATAAACAAGGCCTGGCGCGGTGGCTCACGCCTGTAATCCCAGCACTTTGGGAAGCCAAGGCGGGCAGATCACTTGGGGTCAGGAATTCAAGACCACTCTGGCCAACATGGTGAAACCCCATCTCTACTAAAAATACAAAAATTAGCCAAATGTGATGGCAGGCACCTGTAATCCCAGCTACTCAGGAGGCTGA
>NW_026652282.1:15084792-15102260 GCF_009828535.3 Hylobates moloch
AAAAAAAAAAAAAAAAATTAAATAAATAAAATGTGATAAACAATAAGGCAGATGAAAATCTATTTACTAGACTCTTAGCATAATTTTTAAGTTCATGACTATATTTATCAAATACTGCTTTTTGATAATGTTTGATCACCAAAACTTTTCGTCATTTCCTATATAATTTTTGTATCTTATACTTTGCTGTTTTTAAAAAAGGATTAGCAGTCCCAATATAAAAATACACTTAGGGTAAAGTTTTATTTGTTTGTTCGAATTAATAAGAGCAAATACCTAGGCTTTGGGGCTGCCAGCAGGAGTGCCATGGTGAGAGGCACTGGCAGGGAATGCGGAAGTGAGCACTGGTCCCCAGCCCCAGGCCAAGAGCCTTGGTTTGCCCACTAGGATTGTTTTAAGAAAATGGCAGACAAACCAGACATAGGGGAAATCGCCAGCTACAATAAGGCCAAGCTGAAGAAAACGGAGATGCAGGAGAACACCCTGCTGACCAAAGAGGCCATTGAGCAGGAGAAGCGGAGTGAAATTTCCTAAGAGCCTGGAGGATTCCCCACCCCTGTCATCTTCGAGACCCCAGTAGTGATGTGGAAGAAGAATCACCACAAGATGGACACAAGCCACAAGCTGTGCTGTGAACCTGGGCACTCCGTGCTGATGCCACCAGCCTGAGGGTCCCTATCGATCCAATCAGACTGCCAAATTCTCTGGTTTGCCCCAGGATATTATAGAAAATTATTTGCATGAATAATGAAAACACAGCTCATGGCAAAAAATAAAATAAAATAAAAATGTACTAGTTAGTTGGGAAAAATTTAGTAATTCCTTCCGGGCTTCCTGGTAGATAAAAGCAAAAAAGAAAATACTTGGGTTATATACACACAAATTCAGAAAAAAAAAAAAAAAAGACAAACATTATCCTAGGACCAAATACTAGGAAGAATCTGCGAAGATTCTGATGTAAAAGAATACTGACTAATTTCATAGAAACTATCTTTGACTATAACCTGAGAAAAAATAAAACGTTCTATTGTCCCTCTTAAAATGCATTACACTGTAACTCACCTGTCTTTCAGTCACAAGGATAGAGGTTATAGATGTAAAAGGAAGAGAAGATTACTATAATCTATTGGTAAATGCTGGATAGCATCAATGGATTCTCAGTTGAATCCTCAGAGTGTCTCAAATAGAAAAATATGGTGGCAATAGATGCAGACAGCACAGCTCTTTCTGGGAAAAATTAGAAGCCTGATGTTCTTTTAGAAACACATTTCCACAGTGGTAGTCTGCAAGGAAAACTGCAAAAAAGCTTATCTTTGCTTTCAGTATACTTTGAACCCGCTTCAGCATTATAAGAAAGGCTCAAAAAAGACCCTCAAGTAACTCGCCTTGATACATGGGAGAAAAAAATTTGGTTTTAAAAAAAGTTAAAAGCTTCAGGCTTTTGTTTTTGTTTTTGGCAACATAAAGAGTAGAAGTTGCTTCACTTAATGCATATTAGGAGCAATTCCACTGCGTGAAAAAACATTCAAATATAAGCCTTAAAAAAAATAAAAAGGTTAGGTTAACAGTATTTCATAGTGTCTGACATTGAAATTTCACTTACCAAAAGACCACAGTTGGGCCGGGCGCAGTGGCTCACACCTGTAATCCCAGCACTTTGGGAGACCAAGGCGGGCAGATCACTTGAGGTCAGGAGTTCAAGGCCAGCCTGGCCAACATGGTGAAACCCCATCTCTACCAAAAATACAAAACTTAGCCAGGCATGGTGGTGAGCGCCTGTAAGCCCAGGTACTCAGGAGGCTGAGGCAGGAGAACTGCTTGAACCCAGGAGGTGGAGGTTGTAGTGAGCCGAGATCATGCCACTGCACTCCAGCCTGGGCAACAGAACAAGACTCCATCTCAAAAAAAAAAAAAAAAGCCTACAGTTATACTAAATCTAGCAGTTGTATCTAGAAGCTCTGAACAAGTATGGACAATCTTTTACACAACCATTTGTTTTCCATATTGTATCTTGTTACAGAATTAAGAGCTGATAAAAGATCAACAAATGCTTTGAAAAGTCTTGTTTTAAACCATCTTCTCAACACAATTAAACAATGTAAACAGTGATTAATAGTGGAATTATTAAGCCTAAAACTCCCATTACTCTTATCTGATTCTGGAGAAAATTCTACAATCTGTTGAGAAAAACAGTTTTAAAGTACTATTTAGCAAACTAATGGGTCTATAATTCTAAGATTATAGGGCCTTTCCATTATTTGTTTATTTTCTGGGGTTTCTTGTTTGGAGGGCTTTTTTCTTTTTCTTTTCCCTTTTTCATTTTTTATTTTTTTCCTTTGGTGTGCCCCACCTCCCTTTTTTTGTTTGTTTGTTTTGTTTTTAAGATAAGGTAAGCTACACCTTGAGTCTCTAATTAAAGATCACTACCTGAAAAGTAGTGATCTTCAGTAAGGGTAAACATTTTGACAAGGACAGGAACTAAACAAATCTGACAGCAAGAAATCTCCCAGGTTCCAGGTTCAGTTCAATTTCACTAGGGAAAAAAAAAAAAAAAAGAGAGAGAGAGAGATTCCCCAAGGCCTGTTTCAACTTTAGGCCATTGGTCAGATGTTATAAAATGAATGCAACTGTAGAATTTCAACCTGAGAGAACATAAGAATCAACAAAATACGGCCAGGCGCAGTGGTTCATGCCTGTAATCCGGCATTTTGAGAGGCCAACGCAGGTGGATCACGAGGTCAGGAGATCGAGACCATCCTGGCCAACATGGCAAAACCCCATCTCTACTAAAAAATACAAAAATTAGGCAGGTGTGGTGGCGGGTGCCTGTAATCCCAGCTACTCAGGAGGTTGAGGCAGGGAGAACTGCTTGAACCCGGGAGGTGGAGGTTGCAGTGAGCAGAGATAGCGCCACTGCACTCCAGCCTGGGTGACAGAGCGAGACTCTGTCTCAAAAAAGAAAAAGAAAAGGAAAAAAAAACCTGGGCCGGATTACAATCACATCTGTAATCCCAGCACTATGGGAGGCTGAGGCGAGAGGATTGCTTGAGCTCAGGAGTTCGAGACCAGCCTGAACAACACAGTGAAACCCTGCCTCTATTAAAAAAAAAAAAAAAAGAAAGAAAGAAAAGGAAAAAATAATAAAATAAAAATACGAAACCAAACTCTCATTCCCTATGACTCATGGGAAACTTAAAAAATAAAATTTTTTTTAAAAGACCAGGTGCAGTGGCTCATGCCCATAATGCCAGCACTTTGGGAGGCCAAGGCAGGAGGATAGCTTGAGCCCAGAAGTTCAAGACCAGCCTGGGCAACATAGTGAGACCCTGTCTCTAAAAAAAATAAATAAATAAAATAATAAATACATAAACAACCAAATTCTTGCCATCCAAAATGAGCTCCTCTTCCTCTGCATTTTATTTTAAAAGCATTACAAACCCTCCATCTTTCTGAATTAGAAGTAATCTTTGACTCCCCTCCTCTTCTGTCTTATCAGTTACCAAGTTATTTTGATTCCTCAAGATCAGGAAGCTGGTAGTGAAAGAAAAATGATTCAAATCGAGGTTTGTCAAATGCCAAAAGACAAGGCTCCAATACACTGTATGTGCTTTGAAAGGGAGAAATAAGGAGTGACCTGGTTTGGTGTCCCTACCCAAATCTCATCTTGAATTGTAGCTCCCATAATTCCCTCATGTTGTGGGAGGGAACCGGTGGGAGATAAAAGAATCATGAGGGTGGTTTCTCCCACACTGTTCTCATGGTAGTGAATAAGTCTCAGGAGATCTGATGGTTTTATAAAGAGAAACACCTTTCACCTGGCTGTCATTCTCTCATCTGCTGCCCTGTAAGACATGCCTTTCACCATGATTGTGAGGCCTCCCCAGCCAGGTAGAACTGTAAGTCCATTAAACCTCTTTTTCTTATAAATTGCCCAGTTTCAGGTATGTCTTTATCAGCAGCGTGAAAACAGACTAATACAAGGAGATATTATAACAGATACCCTAGACAAAATGGATCCATGAGGGCAGGAGAAAACAAAAGTTATGTTCCCAGAGATCTAATGATGATGGTGTTGGCAGCAGTGATACTGCTACTCAGATCTGTTACTTACTGAGCTCTTGCTATTAATGAATGCCTGGTACCCTACGCTAAGGCTTTTATATATGTATTTTTTCTTATCTAAAGCTTATTACAAGCCTGCAGAGTAGATACTGTTATTAATGTCCATTAATGTTCATTTGAAAGTTAAGGATATTGAGGCTCAAAGACCTGCCCAAGATCACCCAGCTAGATTTGAATCTAGGTTCATGAATGCTTAACCATTGTGCTAAAACTGCCTTTGTTGTGTTTAACTGTGTAAGTGCCTTTTCTCCCCTGCTAGACAATAAGCTCCTGGGGGCAGTATCACATCTAGTTCTTCTTTATATCCTTCGGAGTAACGAGCACAGTGTCTATCACATACTAGGGTCCCTAAAATGTCTGCTGAATGAGTAAACTCTGCTGTGCTATAGGCTGCTTGTATCTAAACTATATAGAACCAGAATATTGTGGTTTTTAAAAACAATTTCTGTTTTTTTTTTTGAAACAAGGTCTCTCTATCACCCAGGCTGGAGTGCAATGGAGTGATCACAGCTCGCGGCAACCTCAACCTCCCCGGGCTCAGGTGATCCTCCCACCTCAGCCTCCCTAGTAGCTGGGACTACAGGCACACACGACCATACCCGGCTAATTTTTGTATTTTTTGTAGTGACAGAGTTTTTCCATGTTGCCCAGGCTGGTCTCAAACTCCTGGGCTCAATGAATCCTCTTGCCTCAGCCTCTCAAAGTGCTGGAATTAGAGGTGTGAGCCACCATGCATGGCCTAAAACAATTTTTTGATAAAATTTTTCTTTTATTCTTTGTTTTGAGACAGGGTCTCTGTTGCCCAGGCTGGAGTTCAGTGGCATAATCAGGGCTCACTGCAGCCTGACCTTCCGGGCTTAAGCGACTGTCCTGCCTCAGCACACCCCTGCACACCCCCAACCCCCGACACACACACACACACACACACACACACACACACACACACACACAGTAGCTGGGGCTATAGGCATGTGCCAACAAGCTCAGCAACTAATTTTTTTTTTTTTTAATTTTAGTAGAGACGATGGCTAAGTTGCCCATACTGGTCTCAAACTCCTGAGCTCAAATGATCCTCCTGCCTTGGCCTCCCAAAGGGCCGGGATTACAGGCTCACGTAAGCCACAGCGCTCGGCTGAGATTTTTCTTTTGGCTGTCATTGTTCTCTGTTCCTTCCTGCAATATCAAATCAGCTGTCTTAATTTACACACAAGTCTAAGTCAATGGGCCAAGGAGAAAATTCTGTGAGATCTGAGACAATCCCCCACCTCCAATATCTCTTTCTCAGAAGTTGATTGGCCTTTTTTTTTTTTACTCTGAATTTTATCTCTTTCTAGGATGTTCATGGTCTCAAAAAGACAGGCTCCTTATAAATGAGTTACCATTATAGAATTCAGTTTATAAATGCCAACTACATAACAGGTATAACTAAAACATGTGCTTTAAACCAATATTCACCAAAAAAAAGAAAGGACAAGCCAAGTCCCTATTCACAAAATAATCTCCTGAAAAAAATGTTTCATCATAGCCCCTTGAGTTTATCAATAGTATAAGAAGTTTCAAGGATAAGAGAGATTCACAAATATGTTTGCTGGTGTTTTAAAGAAAATGCTGGAATAAGTGATGGAAGTTATTATATATACACAATTTACCAGAGATTAATTAAATAGCACAGGTAGAAAGGGTTCTTTTCCTTTTAAAATCTATCTTGTTATAAAGACACTACTTTTAGACTTGAATAAACAAAAACGCTCTCCTTTATCGTGAAGGGGAAGGTCTGAGTTAACTGCATAAAACAACACCTTTATGTTTTTAACTTGTAAATAGTTCATTATTTTGTTTCAAGAAGTATTTCACATTTATGCCTAAAGGCAAAAAAAAAACTGATTTAATTAAAATACACTGTAGTTATGTATTCTTTCTTTGACCAAGAGAAGAGCTCTCTTTCAACTAAGATTTTGTTTCTGGTAATAGTGATTATCCTAATATAGGATAGAAAAAGTGTATATTCCATTGTATAACCATACATAATTTTGTCGAATTGAACATGAGTCATCACTTTAAGATTCCACAAGTATCTACTCAATTCACTCAAGTAAATAATCAAATGTCACATTTTCTGACATAGTTATAAAAGTAATCAGAAAAACACTAAACTCTAATATTGTAATTACATTTAAAACTAAAATTCTATCTCTGAATTAAGACTAATCAATATTAAGAAAGAACGAGCCGGGTGCGGTGGCTCACGCCTGTAATCCCAGCACTTTGGAAGGCTGAGGCGGGTGAATCACCTGAAGTCAGGAGTTGGAGACCAGACTGGCCAACATGGTAAAACCCCGTCTCTACCAAAAATACAAAAATTAGCCAGGTGTGATGGCGGGCACCTGTAGTCCCAGCTACCTGGCAGGCTGAGGCAGAAGAATCGCTTGAATCTGGGAGGCGGAGGTTGCAGTGAGCCAAGATTGTGCCATTGCACCCCAGCCTGAGTGACAAGAGCAAAACTCCATTTCAAAAAAAAAAAACATTTTTGGGCCAAGCACAGTGGCTCATGCCTGTAATCCCAGCACTCTGGGAGGACGAGGTGGGCAGATCACTTGAGGTCTGAAAGTTCGAGACTAGCCTGGCCAACATGGCAAAACCCCGTCTGTGGTGGTACCCACCTATAATCTCACCTACCCGGGTGGCTGAGGCATGAAAATTGTTTGAACCTGGGAGGCGGAGGCTGCAGTGAACCGAGATCATGCCACTGCACTCCAGCCTGGGTGACAGAGCAAGACTGTCTTAAAAAAAAAAAAAAAAAATTTTCATCTCAATATTTCTGAAATCTGTAAAAAAACTAAAATCAAAGAACATTTTTGGTAGCAACAATTTATCAAATCAAGCCTTCTTGAGGAAATTAAGGTTTCTAAAGGAGCAATTTTAAATTATGCTTTAGTAAAGTCCACCCCAACAAATTAGTAATTAATCTTTTTCTGTGTCAAAACAAACCTAAGAAGGCTTAACTATTTTCAAAAATTTCTAATTTAAGTTACCCAAAAAAAACCTGCAAGTTTATCATTTGCAATTTTAAAATGATTTATGTGAAAGCTATGATTTAGTGAAGAAGTATGTTATGTCAGAAAACAGATAAACGAAAGACAAGTCAAGGGTTGCCAAAATCCCAGTTTATAGTTGTAAATTCCTAAGGTTTTAAAGCACAGCTACAGGCTAACTGCCCAAAGACCTGCTACCCACTGACTTTTGTGAAGGACTTGAGTTAATGGCAGGGCATGCCAATTTACTACAGGCAGCTAATGGTGCAACATTTTGACAAAAGAACTGGATTTGGTTACAGGCTGTTCCTATTATCACTGCAGTCTAGATTTATGGTTTCTAACACCGGCCCTACAAGAAATAATGGAAATGATGACAACAACAATCCCCACTAGACAACAGACTGCAGAAAAGCATGCAATAAACCACAATCTGAAGACACCAGAAAACTAAACATCCTTGAAAATACCTCAAACACGAGGCAGGTGTCAGCAAATTACCCATTCAAATATTTCTACAACTTCTCAAATTTCAACACAAAAAAAATCTCAGTCTCTAAAGTAATCTAAAACCAAACAATATCTAAATATACTTATTATTGCCTACTATATATTAATTCTTTTAATGACCAAAGATGCTGTGTTTCATTTGAACAGATTTATGAAACTCTATCGTTAGTTAAAAATTAATACTGACTATACTGCTTTTCAAATAACATTAAAGAGAAAAATACTCCAAATAACATTTTTAAAAATATTTCAAAAGAAAAAAAGCAACAGTTCATAGCAAAGGGCACATGTTTCCAACTGTATTCAAAGAGGAAGAGCACTGAAAAGAAGAAACACATTTGATTCAGCATTTAAAAATAAATATATAATCAAACCTTAAACCAGCTAAAACTGATGAAAGGTAGGAAAAGTGGCCAAATGTTAACAAAAAAAAAAAAAAAAAAAACAAGAACTTTGTCAATACACTTAAAAAACTATGTCAAGGCTATAAGGTACATACCAAACAAATGGAGCTGTTTGTCTATAATTAGCCACCAGTTAATCTTTATGAGAAACAGAGGTTGAGAAAAATCAAATGTATATTCTAAACACAACCAAAGAGAGCCCCACAAACTTTTCTCTGAGAAATGAAAGCATCTTCAAGGTATGCCCTAGAATTGTAATATATCTGTCCCTTCTGAAGTTTACAACGGTACGTTACCACTAAAAGTGGGCACTCTCTTTCCCCTCTTACAACAATTTGCTCCTATAAACTTAGGAAGGGGCAGAGCCGTAGCCATAAACACAGGTCACAAGTAGTAGGTAATCAAATGCTATCTTCAGTTTCCCAGGTCTTTACTCACAGCTTATTCTATAGGTTTTAACTCTTCAAATAAGGAATTCATGTAGTCTAGGTCAAATGATCATGATATTAAGATGAACAGTACCATCATATTCACTGCTACAGGATCCTCAAATATTTCACTTTTCACACAATAAAATATCTCCATTGCTTATGTTAAAACCTCTCCAGGCTGGGCGCGTTGGCTCACGCCTGTAATCCCAGCACTTTGGGAGGCCAAGGCAGGTGGATCACTTGAGGTTAGAAGTTTGAGACCAGCCTGAACAACACGGTGAAACCCCGTCCCCACTAAAACTATTTTTTTAAAAATTAGCTGGGCATGGTTGCGCACGCCTGTAATCCCAGCTCCTCAGGAGGTTGAGGCAGGAGAATAGCTTGAACCTCGGAGGCGGGGGTTGCAGTGAGCCAGGATTGTGCCACTGCACTCCAGCCTGGGCAACAGAGCGAGACTCCGTCTCAAAAACAAAACAAACAAACAAAAAAAAACAAAACAGTATTATTTCTACGGTTGCCAAGATAACCTTAGAAATAGACAACATAATGACAAAATAAACAAAATTGCCTTTCTCATGAAAACCAAAGAACATATACACATTTCAAATCTTGATAGCTTCTAAAATTTTTTCAAGTTATTTTTAAGAACCACCATTGGCAGGGCGAGGTGGCTCACACCTGTAATCCCAGAACTTTAGGAAGCCAAGGCAGGAGGATCACTTGAGGCCAGGAATTCGAGACCAGCCTGGCCAACATGGTGAAACCCCATCTCTACTAAAAATACAAAAATTATGAAAAATACAAAAATTAGCGGGCATCGTGATGCACGCCTGTAATCCCAGCTACTCAGGGGCTGAAGCACGAGAATTGCTTGAACCCAGGAGGCAGAGGTTGCAGTGAGCCGAGATCACACCACTGCACTCCAGCCTGGGCAACAGAGCAAGACTCTCAAAAAAACAAAAACAAAAACAAAACAAAGGCCGGATTCGGTGGCTCATGCCTGTAATCCCAGCACTTGGGGAGGCAGCAGAAGTGGATGGATCACCTGAGGTCAGGAGTTTGAGACCAGCCTGGCCAACATGGCAAAACCCCATCTCTACTAAAAATACAAAAATTAGCCAGGCTCGGTGGCGCATGACTGTAGTCCCACCTACTTGGGAGGCTGAGGCAGGAGAATCACTTGAACCTGGGAGGCAGAGGTTGCAGTGAGCTGAGATAGTGCCACTGTACTCCAGCCTGGGTGATAAAACGAGACTCCATCTTGGAAAAAAAAAAATAGCTGGGTGTGGTGGTACGTGCCTGTAGTCCCAGCAACTCGGGAGGCTGAGGCAGGAGAATCGCTTGAAGCCAGGAGGCAGAGGTTGCAATGAGCCGAGATTGCACCTGCACTCCAGCCTGGGTAACAGAACAAGACTCTGTATCAAAAAAGAACTACCACAAACTCTTTTTATAGATGGCAACCAAAACCTAAGGTACTTAAGAGTCTAAAAAATGTACTTACCACTAAATTATACCAGTATTCATATAATGGTATAAATTATGCCATTTTAATCTAAGATAAACACCAGTGGTTTCTTTTATCTATTTCCCCAAGACAAAGAGATCGTGAATACTAAGCCCCAAAGCCAAGGAAGGGTATAAACTCTTCTTTCAAAATTACCAACACGGCCGGGTGTGGTGGCTCACACCTGTAATTCCAGCACTTTGGGAGGCCAAGGCGGGAGGATCACCTGAGGTCAGGAGTTTGAGACCAGCCTGGCCAACTAGTTGAAACCCCGTCTCTACTAAAAATGCAAAAATTAGCTGGGCATGGTGGCACGCCCCTGTAATCCCAGCTACTCGGGAGGCTGAGGTGGGAAAATTGCTTGAACGCAGGAGGCAGAGGCTGCAGTGGGCAGAGATCACGCTACTGCACTACAACCTGGGCAACAGAGCGAGAGCCCACCTCAAAAAAAAAAAAAAAAATCACCAACATTTGCCATTTTCAAAATGTCCAGGTTTTTAGTTCCTGGAATCAACAATCAGTTCAAATTCTAAGGTATTATGTAGTAATTCTAAGACATTAATAATGGTTCTAAAATTATTAGGGATGCTTGATTTGCCCACTGCAAACTACAGAACACCTTCTGGCAATGCCAGACTAATCTTTGCACCACAGCTCATAGCTCTAAGGCTGATAGCTGGCAGAGCCCACTTTGTTCTTGTATGTCCTAAAAATCAGGAATATGACTATGAGGAGACAGTGAGACCTACCCTCCCCACCCCGAGAGGGGAGCTAATAGAGACAACCTCCGATTTCTATTCACAAGTGGAATGAGAATAGAGGGAGAAAAATGGCAGACAGGATAACCAGGCAAAAAAAAAAAAAAAAAGACTAGAGGTGACTAATAAGGCAGATACTGCTGTATCCACCCATGTTCCAGTTACTAGAGTTACAAAAGTCATTGCTATTAACCCAAAAAGAAAGGCAGTAAAACAGTCAAGTGAAACTTTTCTCTCCCACCCCCAAGAGCTCAAACTAAAATTGGGATTTGGCTCTTCCTTAAATGGAACAAGTGGCTACATCAAGTTAATTCAAAAGACTTGGTATTTACTCAGCCTTTTCAAGGCACTTTACCATCATTAATTATTTCTCAGTGAGGCAGCAAAGGATTACCCTGACCATTTCACTGATGCGGAAACAGACACCAACAGCAAAGGGAACAGGGGCAGGAAGAGGGGTGATAGGAAGCATCTGGGAGGAACAGGCAGGCAGCTAAAAAGGAACAAGCCCAAAAGAAAATAAGAGTCACATCTGGCTTATAGCTGACGATCATAACCCTTATTTGTTATTTCTGAGCTCAGAGATTTCTGCAATATTTTGAAAAAACAAAGCGCTTTAAAATACCAGTTAAAACTTAATTACAGCTTAAACTACTTAGTAATAGAAGTTGCTTAGTATTAAAAAATAATCTCCAGAGCACATACTGATTTCTATTTATACCAGCAACTCATTTTTCCCCTCAAGCTTAACCAGTATGTTATCTATTTGAACCAGAAAATAATCTCATGAAAATATATAGCTTTATATAATCCTAACCAAAAAATCACAAAGTTAATATCACGTAAGTCAGAAATAGTTTGCAGTTACACTCAGAATTTTGTTTGGAGAATTATGACAAAAATGCTGAATTCTCGAGTTCGCCCTTTGAATGAAAGGAATACTTGTTCTACATTCATATTGATTTTTTTAGCTATAACCCCCTGAAATTTTCAGGAATAAACTATGGGTGGAAAGCCTTAAACACTCTGAAATTAACACACATAGTGGGCTCTGAATAAACTGAACTCCACAGTAAAGACGGCACAGGTGCTTAATAAAGATGTGTTGATGGAATCATAAATCAAAAGGAGTGATCAACCACCTCATGAGAAAAACTGATACACCTTTTTTAGACTGACTGCAATGTTTTTTGTACATGTTATGACACTATCAACTTTAAAGCATCCGCACATATAATGCAGTAAAGTTACAGTAATCTTTTTTCCAACTACGAATTCCAAAGCAAATCAGGTTCTCTGAGGTAAACAAGTATAAACCCTTAAGTTCATATGGCTGCATGATATATATATAAAGTTCATTCAAAACTTTCAAAGCCAGTTTAAATGGTGTTTTTTCTTTACATTCTATCAAACTGTTTTAAAGGTTATAGATAAAGCTAAATACAAGGCATCAGGTGAATACTCATAAACTCAATCTTTTCTCAAAAATCCCACTGGATTCATTTCCAAAAGCTTATTTTCACATTCCTCCCATTAAATAGAAAAAAAAAAAACACAAACAGCCTGAAAGCACATTCACAATTGGAAATACTTTATTTAATGAGTAATTAAGAAAAATGAAAGGCAAAATCGTCATTATTGAAAAACATTTCCCTCGCTGTTATTGAAAAGAATTAAATATGCGTTTATGAACCATTGTTATAAAACAATTGCTCATCATAGGCAGCTGTACTCCATAAATGTTGTACATCTTAAAATACTTTTCCCTCAAAACAGAAATATGAATAGCTCTGGGGGCATTAAAATGTAGCAGCATCTGAAGCTGTTTCAGGGAAAAAAACAACTATCTCCAATAGTTTTGTAAATCATATGATCATAAGCAAGGTATTCACTTTCCCTGCCTCAGTTTACCCCCACTAACCGATCCATTAACTTTCCAGGGATGCCCCAAAGTAAGTCATAAACGTTAATCTCCTAATTTACAAACAAGAAGCAAATTTCAAGTTGCAATCACACTTTGTGATGCTTGACAAATGTTTAACAACCTCTTTTTAAAAAATCAATAGTCTCAAATGGGAGCCTGTAAGTAAATACTTGTGCTGCCCAAACATTTGGGGGTTGGGGGAGCCGAATTACAAGTCGGCCCAGGAAGCTATCTATGCACAACCTCGAGGCGCAAAATCGAGCAAATTCGCCTAGACCCATTCTCCCTCCAGCTCTTCACACCTGGATGGGGCGCAAGCACGATCCAGATGGAAAAAGCGAGAAAGGTAAGAAACCATTTCGGGACTGTTTCTAAGTGACGGCAGCAACTTTTTTTCGGTCAGGCCGCAAGGCCGCCTCTCCGCCCCTCAGGAGGCTTAGAGCCCCCCCTCGCCTCCCCGCCAGCCCCGGACGGGACGCGCCCTCCGGTCCCGCTGCACCGCTAGGGTGAGGCACCGGCGCCCCCAGCCCCCACCAGGAGCCCGGCGGCGCGCACCTGGCACCAGGATTCGCGCCCGCACGCCGCCACAGGCGCATCCTTCCGGGCCGACATTTCCCTCCCAAACTCCAAAAGTTACCTCAGCCCAGACCAGACAAAGTCTACCTCCCTCCTCGGCCCCGCCGCCCACGGTGACGCCCCCCAGGCCCCGGCCCGGCCCTACCCACGACAGGGAGGATGCGCCGGAGAGCGCTGTCCGCGCTGCAGGCGAGGGGACGGGTGGAAGCTATCGGCCGGGCGCCCAAACCCCGCGGCGGCGAAGAGGCCCAGGGCGGCGTGAGGGGAAGCGCGAGAGCGGCTGAGGGGCGTCCGCGGAGAGCGCCGGGGGCGGGAGACCGGAGCGCGAGGCCGAGCTGAGATGGGACATCGGCGGGATCGTAAGGGGGCGTTCCTCTCACGGGACGCGCGCTGATGGCTTCTACCCGCCCGCCCACGGACAACGGTCAGGGTCCGTGAGACAACTCCGCCTCTCCATTCTTTACGGGGCCCGGAATCACCACATACCTCCAGTATCGTCGGTGAAAACAACGAAATTCTGTCCCACCGATCGCGCGAGCCGGCACCGAGGTTCACGCCGCCGCCGCCATGTTTGAGAAGCCGCGCGCGGAGCCGCGCATGCCCCGCAACCGCCACTGCCGCCCCGCCCCCCGCGCGGCCGGCCCGCGTGCCCTGCGGTTGCCGCGAGCACGCCCTTTGACCGCCGCCGCGTGCGGGGCCCAAGCCCGGGTCAAGCCGAGCGCCACCGCAGGCAGTGGCGGACCGTGAGACACTGTGAGCCCGGGAAAGCCCTTGGCACTTTGCCTCCTACCCCCCACGCCTACGCCAAATGAAAAACCAGTCGCAGCCCAAGCACCCGAGGCCGTGGGGAGACCCTCGATGGAACCCCGGGTTCCGCGTCAAGTTCCATCCCGGGAACTCGCTCCCCTTCGCTGTCGCCTTCGAATCCTGGCCACCACCCACCCTGGCCACGCACCTAGAAAGCAGGCGCTTCCCTCGGAACTCAAGCAAGTTCGAGGAGCAGGGAGAAGCAGCTAGTTACAGCAGCTTGAGGAAAGCCACTGCTTGGCGGGTTGCAGCATAGTCCTTGAAACTGCTTTTTTTTTCCATGAGTTTTTGCCACGCATTCCCCTCCCAGCTTCACTCTCTGGATTTCGTTCTTCCTCTAAGCCCAGGGTTGAGCTAACGGGAACTAGATGAACCCGCAGGGGGAAATCACTTGCTTACTGACTCAGGAGCATCCCCGAGAGTGCGTTTTGGGGTCCCTTCTGCCCGCTCCCTTTCCCACCGGGCAAGGCCCATAGCGCAAGTGGAGGTCCCACCAAGGAGGGGTCGTAAAAATAGCTTTAAAACGACCAGTGAATCTCTCAGCACAAATTACAGCAAACAGAACGCCGGAGAAAAACATCTGTCCCTCGTTCTCAGGTTAGGTATAAGCTGATTTCAAACTTTTGTTTGAAAAATAATACAATGTGCTATGTTAGCCAAAAACAAACCATTGGTAGGGCTTCTCTCTCTAGAACTCTTTCCAAAGCTGGGTGTAGGTTTTGCATCTGTGATCACCTAACTTAGTGCAGAGGGCATGATACACTTTTTAAATCATAATTTGGAAATCAGAGCTTAAAACTAAGAACAAAAAACTCCTGTGGAATATATCCATTGTCTACAACGCAGGATAGAATTTTCCAGTTGCAGCTTCTGCAGTATTAAGCAAAAGTCAAAGTGTTTATTATATCTAAACATTGGCAAGTGGCACAGAATCAAATGGATGTATTATTTAATCCTTTAAAAATGAAAACCTAAATGTTAATGCCAAATTCAAGTAAACTTTAAGGCGAAAATAGAAAGACTAGGTTGATGATATGCAAATATTAAAGTGAGATTTGGTCGTATCAATTCTATAATGTATATCACATAGGAGAAAATGTTGAGAGTGTTCTAAGATGAAGGTTCAAACATGTTTTTTTATTTGTTTTGTTTTTTGAGACAAGAGTCTCGTTTTGTCGCCCAGGCTGGAGAGCAGTGGCACGATCTCGGCTCACTGCAACCTCTGCCTTCCGGGTTCAAGCGATTCTCCTGCCTCAGCCTCCCGAGTAGCTGGGACTACAGGCGCGTGCCACTAGGCCCGGCTAATTTTTTGTATTTTTAGTAGAGACGGGGGTTTCATCGTGTTAGCCAGGATGGTCTCGATCTCCTGACCTCATGATCCATCCGCCTCTGCCTCCCAAAGTGCTGGGATTACAGGCGTGAGCCACCACGCCCGGCCCAAACATGTTTTTAAAAGCCAGAAAGAGGCCGGACGCGGTGGCTCACACCTGTAATCCCAGCACTTTGGGAGGCCGAGGCGAGTGGATCACCTGAGATCGGGAGTTGGAGACCAGCCTGACCAACATGGAGAAACTCCGTCTCTACTAAAAGTACAAAATATTAGCCGAGCGTGGTGGCACGCGCCTGTAATCCCAGCTACTCGGGAGGCTGAGGCAGGAGAATCACTTGAACCCGGGAAGCAGAGGTTGCCGTGAGCCGAGATCGCACCATTGCACTCCAGCCTGGGCAACAAGAGCGAAATTCTGTCTCAAAAAAAAAAAAAAAGAAAAAAAAAAAGCCAGAAGGAGATCTTTAACAGAAAGAAATTAAACAGATTTAATCTAAACAAACCTTATTATGGGCACCAGCAGGGCTGAGGAGGACTTAAATTCTTAATTAGTGGCCACTGTCCTCCTAATCCCGATGCAATGGAAATATTTGAAATTCATCTTTACATTCTATGTATGAAAGATTTATTTGGGACTCCATCTCAAAAAAAAAGAAAGATTTACTTTGGCTTACCACGTACCTTTTTTACGTCTATGGACTCTATTAAACTGTAGGAATCCTACTGTGATTGCTGAATTGCCTGTCTCACTGATGCCTAATCTATTTTTCATATTTCTGTTAACATGAAACTACTGAAGCCCTTAATCTAAAAATGAAATTTGAATTATCAATCCTAGAACATCTTCTCAGTTACTATCCTCACCAAAGGATTTATAGACATGTGACTCTTCATTATATTAAATCTGAGTTATCGATAATAACAATAGCTACCATTTATTAAGCATGTGCTGAGAATCACGCTAGTCTCTTTAGAGATAAATTTCCAATATTTGCAATGTTCTTTCACAACTTTCCTGAGGTAGATACTCTCATTCCCATTTTACAGATGAGGAAAATAAATTAATACACAGCAAATAAGTGGCAGTTAGCTTCTGAATATATTAATATATTCAAATATGTCCTAATAATTCGTTCCACCCTTGTCATCAATTGTGCTTTTATCCACTACGTATATAAAGTTTTCAATAATTATTTTATTATACCCTGCTTTTCCACCTTTGCCAAAATAAATTTGAGACAGCTTTTTCATAATGTTAACACAGGTTGGAATATCACCGTTTCTTTTATATTATATGTAAGTCTCTTGCACACAGTAGGAATTTGGTAAATATTTGTTGAATGAGTGAATAGATGAATGGATAAATGAATACCTACTATTATTATGTTCAATTAACTTTGCCTAGAAAACATGAAAAGAAAGAAACTGAACTGAAAGAGTAAGAACTAAAGCTGGTGAAATCCAAGTTTTCATGATTTATTTTTCAAGCCTCAAGATTTGTTCCTGTGAATTTGCTCTTGTAGTTCTCCTGATTTGGCCCCAAACCTGTGACAACCTTCAAAAAAACACATCACCCCACCCAGTCCAAGTCCAGGGCAAAATACTCCTGTATTTCAAGTGTGTTTTATTCCTTCCTTTTGTACCTTTTTTAGAGTTCAATATTAGTGAGAGTGAAAAGATAATCTTCCCTAGATAAGCAAGTTTAATCTAGATCTTCATCAGTACACAAGATTATGTTGAAACAATATCGGCCAGGCGCGGTGGCTCACACCTGTAATCCCCCCACTTGGGGAGGCCGAGGCAGGTGGATCACCTGAGGTCAGGAGTTTGAGACCAGCCTGGCCAACATGGCGAAACCCCGTCTCTACTAAAAATAAAAAAATCAGCCGGGTGGCGTGGTGGGTGCCTGTAATCCCAGCTACTTGAGAGTCTGAGGCAGGAGAATCGCTTGAACCCAGGAGGTGGAGGCTGCAGTGAGCTGAGATCACGCCATTGCACTCCAGCCTGGGCGACAAGAACGAAACTCTGTCTCGGAAAAAAAAAAAAAAAAAAGAAAGAAACAATGTAATTTGC
>NW_026652282.1:15107221-15132741 GCF_009828535.3 Hylobates moloch
CCAGGGAAAACTTTTTTTATTCTTCAGTTTGATGAAGAATGGACAGCAGTGTAGAAATGTGATGGACTGGCCGGGTGCGGTGGCTCACGATGGTAATCCCAGCACTTTGGGAGGCCGAGGCGGGTGGATCACTTGAGGTCAGGAGTTTGAGACCAGCCTGGCCAACATGCTGAAACCTTGTCTCTACTAAAAATACAAAAATTAGCCGGGCATGGTGGCTGGCGCCTGTAATCCCAGCTACTCAGGAGGCTGAGGCACAAGAATCTCTTGAACCCGGGAGGCAGAGGTTGCAGTGAACCTAGATCACGCCGTTGAACTCCAGCCTGGGCAACAGAGCGCCAAAACTCCCGCCTGGGCAACATGACTCTATAATGACTGGAAAAGCCCACAGACATAAGCCCCTCTCAGAGCTGTTTCAGACCGCCCAGCTAAAGCCAGCATTCAGCATTGTAATTCATCTGCGTGAAACATCATGCACATTCATTCCACATTCAGGCAGGAAGTATTTACTAAGCCTACCACACACCACGTCCTGCGATACGTACATAATCTGCAGATAAATTAATAAGCAATTTTAATGGTCAGAGTTATCAATGAAGTTAACGCATTGCTCACATTTCTCGTAGGCACAAATAGGTATTCATTTATTAAGCAAATGGACTCTTACATGTTTATGTAAATGAACACAGATAGTCCTTCATGCAAAATCCTATAGACTTTGAGTATAGAGCACAGTGAAATTAGACAAGCTAACACGAAATTCACTCAGAGGACATTTTCCTCTTTTCCTAAAGAAGTCGTTTAGCTCCTGAGTTTTGGAAATTTCCAATACACTCTGCTTCACACATTTTCAGCAAGTTGTCTTTCCAAACCTTGCCTCTAGGCATCTAGAGAGGGGGAATCAGCCCACCACGTTAAAGACCTGGACCCAGCAGGCCTGAATACTACAGTACTCTCAATGGCTTCTCTTCTCCCCTCCAGTGGTGGGGACCGTCAACCCAGGTGCCTGAGAAAAGAAGATGGAAATCTGTGGCTCTGTGGGATGCTTTGTGTAAACTCACAGTGTGCAAACCTTTTTTATTATATAGTGTTGGCTAGGATAGAGAAAGAAAAATATACCAAGCCTAAGCCTGCAAACTTCCAAAGCACGACATAAGACATTAAAGGTTTGGTGTCATGAACAATCAAGTCCTTGTCGTCTATCCATTTGCTAGCGCAGTTTCCACAAATAACAGGCAAGCTCCAAATTTTCATAAAATGTTTTGGCAGGGCAGGATGGGCCAATTTTCTGGCAGTCTCTCTAAGGAAATAACTGCAAATGTTTTCTGGCGTGAACAGCCTTAAGTATTTCAACTCCTTGGTAAATAGAGTTGCCAACAGTCCCAAATGTGTTTTGCTATTTCTGAATTGGACATTCAGAATTATTTTAGGGTGAATTTTTTTCAATAATAAATATTTCAATAAATGAGTTACTCTATTTCCCTTTCTTAAATGTTGATGACTTTGGAAAAGTTTGTAAATGAGAAACAAACTTGAGAAACCAAATAGCAGAAGTTGAGATAAAGAAAAATTTCCTAGAAAGCACATTATACAGACAACATGACTCGATTGAGGCTTCCAGGAATAAAGTACACCGCCCACAGTCTTTACTGTATGAGAATACTAATTTCTTTTTCTTTTTTTTTTTTTTTTCTTTTTTTGAGACAGAGTTTCGCTCTTGTTGCCCAGGCTGGAGTGCAATGGCACGATCTCGGCTCACTGTAACCTCCGCCTCCTGGGTTCAAGCAATTCTTCTGCCTCAGACCCCCAAGTAGCTGAGATTACAGGCTCCCACCACCACACCCAGCTAGTTTTTTGTATTTTAGTAGAGACAGGGTTTCACCATGTTGATCAAGCTGGTCTTGAACTCCTGACCTCAGGTGATCCACTCTCCTTGGCCTCCCAAAATGCTAGGATTACAGGCGTGAACCACTGAGCCTGGCCTGAGAATGCTAATTTCTAAATCAAAGGTTTGAAAAACCAGCATAACTTACTAACCTGGAATGATTCTGGAGTACTTTCTTCAGCAAGTTATCCTGAAGAATGTTCTGAATCTGGCTTTCCATATGGTAGCCACTAGCCACATGTGTCTATTTCAATTTGAATTTAAGTTTAATCTAAATGAAATACAATTTAAAATGTAGCTCCTCAGTCATATCTGCCTCATTTCACATGCTATTTAACTACACGTGGCTAGTGGCTGCCATATTGGGCAATGCAAAATATTTCCATCTCAAAGAAAGTTCTATTAGAATTGTTCTAAGTCATTGCTACACAAAGCGTGGACTAGCAGCTTCAGCGTCATCTGGGAGCTTATCAGAAAGGCAGAATCTCAGGCCCCACACCAAACCTACTGAATTAGAATCTTCATTTTAACAAAATGCCCAGGCTATTTGTATGCATATTAAAGTTTAAGAAGCACTGGTCTAAGTCAATGCTTCCTAGACTGGTTTGATCATAAGAATCGCCTAGGCCAGGCACGATGGCTCAAGCCTATAATCCCAACATTTTGGGAGGCTGAAGCAGGCGGATCCCTTGAGCCCAGGAGTTTGAAAATAGCCTGGCCAACATGGCAAAATCCCATCTCTACAAAAAATAAAAAAAATTAGCCAGGCATGGTGGTGCAGGTGTGTAGCCCAAGCTACTCAGGAGGCTAAGAAGGGAGGATTGCTTGAGCCTGGGAGGCGGAGGTTTCAGTCAGCTGAGATGGCGCCACTGCACTTCAGCCTGGGTGACAGAGTGAGACTCCATCTCAAAAAAAAAAAAGTAATTGCCATTGTAATGGTACTAAAAGGTAGGACCTTTAAAAGGTGATTAGGACCTGTGGTCCTAGCTACTCAGGAGGCTGAGGTTGGAGGATTGCTTGAGCCCAGCGGTTCGAGCCTATGGTGAGCTAGGATTGACTGTACCACTGCACTGCAGCCTGGGTGACACAGTAAGACCTTGTTTCAATAAAAAAGAGATGTCTGGTGCAGTGGCTCATGCCTATAATCCCAGCACTTTGGGAGGCTGAGGCGGGTGGATCACGAGGTCAAGAGATTGAGACCATCCTAGTCAACATGGTGAAACCCCGTCTCTACTGAAAACACAAAATTAGCTACCTGTAGTCCCAGCTACTGGGGAGGCTGAGGCAGGAGAATTGCTTGAACCCGGGAGGCAGAGGTTGCAGTAAGCCAAGATCGTGCCACTGCACTCCAGCCTGGCGGCAGAGTGAGACTCCGTCTCAAAAATAAATAAAAATAAAATAAATATAAAAAAGAGGGAGGCGATTAGGTCATGAATGGATGAATGCTGTTACTGCGGGAGTGGATTCATTATCACAAGTAGTTTCTCCTCCTTTTTCTCTCTGTCTCACACATGTGCCCCCTTGCCATGTGATGCCTTCTGCCATGGGATGACCCTGGCCAGATGCTAGCACTGTGCTCTTGGACTTCCTGGACTCCAGAACCATGAGCCAAATAACATTCTGTTCTTTATAAATTATCCAGTCTGTGGTTATCTGTTATAACAACAGAAAATGGACTAAAACAGAAAATTGGTACTAGGAGTGGGTTGCTGCTGTACTAAATACCTGAAAATGTGGAAGCAGCTTTGGAACTGGGTGCTGGGTAGAGGCTGGGAGAATTTGGAGGAGCAGGCTAGAAAAAGCCTCTATTACTGTGAATAGAGCATTAAGGGTGATTCTGGTGAGGGCTCAGAAGAAGACAAGAGCAGGCTGAGGTGGGCGAATCACTTGAGGCCAGGAGTTCAAGACCAGCCTGGCCAACACAGCGAAATCCCTTCGCTACTAAAAATAGAAAAAAAAAAAAAAAATAGCTGGGCATGGTGGCACATGCCTGTAGTCCCAGCTACTAGGGAGGTTGAGTCATGAGAATCATTCAAAGCTGGGAGGCCAAGGTTGCATGAGCCAAGATCGCACCACTGCACTCCAGCTCGGGCAACAGAGCGAGACTCTGTCTCAAAAAAAAAAAAAGACAAGAGCTGTAGGGAAAGTCTGGACCTTCTTAGAGATTACATAAGTGGTTGTGATCAGAATGCTGGTAGAAATATGGACAATAAAGGCCGTTTTGATGTGGTCTCAGATGGAAATGAGTACAAGGTGTTAGAAAATTACCTTGGAGTAAAGGCCATCCTTGTTATAAAGTTGCAAAGGCCTTGGCTGAATTGTGTGGATACTGTGTTCGGGCTGCTGTGTGGATACTTTTAATGGCATACAGTGAGATGTGAGAGCAAACACACTACTTAAAGACAGAATTTATAATGATACGGGAAGCAGAATGGAAAGATTTGGAAAATTCACAGCCTGGCCACGTAAAGAGTGAGAAAGCGTGTTCTCAAGAGAATACTAAGGGTGCGGCCAAGCAACCATTTGCTAAAGAGACTAGTATGGGCAGAAGGAAGCCAAGTGCTATTCATCAAAACAACAGGAAAATTACCCCAAAGGTGTTTCAGAGATCTTCGAGGCTGCCTCTCCCATCAGAGGCCCAGAGCTCTAGGAGGGCAGAATGGTTTTAGGGAACAGGCCTGAGGCACCCCCTGAAGGCTCACTGCCCAGGCCTGCCTTGGGACTTATTCCACTGCAGCATCCCTTGGCCATCCCAGTCGTGGCTCAAGTGGCCCAAGTGGCCCAAGGCATGGCTTGGGCCCCCACTCCAGAGGGCACAAGCAGTAAACCTTGACAGCATCTACATGGTGTTAAGTCTGCAGGCTTGCCAAATGCAAGAGCTGTGGGGGCATGGCTACCTCCACCTATATTAGAAAGGACGTTGTGGATAGCATGGGGGCCCAGGCAGAAATCTCTGCTTCACGGGCGGAGCCACCACAGACAATTGGCATTAGAGTACTACCTAGTGGAGGTGTGGGAGCAGGAATCAAATTTCAAATGTCTTGGTGGACCCTTAATTTTTTTTGAGACTGAGTCTCGCTCTGTCGCCCAGGCTGGAATGCAGTGGTGTGATCTCAGCTCACTGCAGCCTCCGCCTCCTGGGTTCAAGTGGTCCTCTCATCTCAGCCGCCTGAGGAGCTGAGACTACAGGCGCATGCCACCACGCCCGGCTAATTTTTGTATTTTTAGTAGAGACAGGGTTTTACCATGTTGGCCAGGCTGGTCTCGAACTCCAGACCTCAGATGATCCACCTGCCTCAGCCTACCAAAGTCCTGGAATTACAGGCGTGAGCTACCATGCCCGGCCTATTTTTGTTCTTAATAGCATCCCTATAATGAACCCTTCTGTAAGGCAAATAATCACTGTGTTGCACATGTAATGATCTCCAATTTACATATTTAGTAAGTTTTTTTATTTTCAGCCACTCTCCAACCTCTCCATATATAGTATATATGACCTCTACATATAGATAGACTCCCTCATATGAATAGCTATCCAGAGGATGCCCCACAACTCCCTTTCTCTCCCAACCTTGCCAGAGTAAGGTTTGCATTGGCTCAACCCAGCTTACCCCACTCCAGCCTGGTGTCTCACTCACTCTTCCCTAGTCCCAGCTTCTCATCTTGAATCATTGCCTGTGCCAATTTTCCTTTTCATTCCCAACAACCACATCCCCATTCCCTATTTTTTCACTCCAGAGATCCAGGCCTATTCCTCACCTCTCTCAACGTACATTTATTTAATACCAGCCACTTTCACTCTGTGCAATGCACTGAGTTAGCTACAATGGAAGGTAAACCTAAGAAAGCCCTGGCCTCAAGAGCTTGCAGACCAGTGGAGGAGATGACATTTATACAGCAGAAACCATAATCAAGGAGAAAGCAACGTGCCAGGTTTTGCCCATACCCATAAAATCAACACTGAATCAAATCCCAGGATTGATCTAACCTAAGGCAAGAGACATTTAACAGACTCTAGCCCCTGGAAGGCCAGACATAAGCATCCAGCTGCCCTTCCGCATCATTTGATTCTGATGTGGGACCTTAATTCTTACATCCAGGATTCTTACTTTGTCACTGCCCCAAGTACCTATTCTGGAAACTTGTTTAACATCTCAGTCTCCTACTGGGGGCTCTAGATCTTATCATTGGATTCTACCTTGGCCTTTGTCCCTCATTTTTGGTTCTAATAACTTTCACAGTCTATCTTTTCTTTGACCTGCAATCCCTGCATGAACTGGAGAGCTTCCCTGGAACTGCAGCTACTAGATGGCACCTTCTTCTTCGTGCTCCTTATCTTCATCCTCCTCCTGAACAACTTTATTGAGGTATAATCAACATAGGAAGAACTGCACGTATTTCATGTATACAATGTGATGAGCTTGGACATATGCAAATACTAGTTGATAACATCACCACAATCAAGTTAATATACAAGTCCAACATCTGCTAAAGTTTCCTTGTATTTTTCTTTTTCTTTCTTTTTTTTTTTTTGAGATGGAGTCTCACTCTGTTGCCCAGGCTGGAGTGCAGTGGTGCAATCTCGGCTCACTGCAACCTCCGCCTCCCGGGTTCAAGAGATTCTCCTGCCTCAGCCTCCCAAGTAGCTGGGATTACAAGCGCCCGCCACCATACCCGGCTAATTTTTTGTATTTTTAGTAGAGACGGGGTTTCACCATGTTGGTCAGGCTGATCTTGAGCTTCTGACCTCAGGTGATCTGCCCGCCTTGGCCTCCCAAAGTGTTGGGATTACAGGCGTGAGCCACCACGCCCGGCCCTGTTTTTGCTTTTGTAGTAAGAACACTTTGTCGGGCTCGGTGGCTCACACCTGTAATCCCACCACTTTGGGAGGCCGAGGCAGGTGGATCACGAGGTCAGGAGTTCGAGACCAGCCTAAGTAACAAGGAGAAACCCCCGCCTCTACTAAAAATACAAAAAATTAGCCGAGCATGGTGGCGGGCGCCTGTAATCCCAGCTACTTAGGAGGCTAAGGCAGGAGAATTGCTTGAACCCGGGAGGCGTAGGTTGCAGTGAGCTGAGATTGTGCCACTGCACTCCAGCCTGGGTGACAGAGCAAGACTGGATCTCAAAAAGCAAACAAACAAACAATTTTTGTCTTGAAAAACAAGGAGCCTTTTTCCTGTGCGGGACCAGTTTACTTATGATTCCAGCCAATTGGACTGGAACCTGTACACTTGTTTATTTAGCCTCCAATATCAATATGGCTCCCAAGAACCAATCCCTCATTATACCTTTAACTGCAACCGCCAGACACAAACGAGCCATCCAACTCCTACCCCTTTTGGTAAGCCTAGAAATAATAGCGGGAGTAGGAATGGGAGTTGGTGGGCTTGCAACTTCCCTGTCCTATTACCAATGCTTGTCCAAGGGTCACAGAACTCTCGCCCTGCTCTGTCTAGTGGAGGATGGCTTCTTGATGGCCGGTGGTAGGGTCTTCACCTGGAACTGGCTGGAAACCTTGTCGCAGGATCATCTGAAGCTTGATGGTCTCTAGGCAAGAGGAAATGAATTCGGTTAAGAGATTTAACAAAGATGGTCCAGGCCAGGCGCTGTGGCTCATGCCTGTAATCCCAACACTTTGGGAGGCTGAGGTGGGCGGATCACCTGAGGTCAGGAATTTGAGACAAGACTGGCCCATATGGTGAAACCCCATTTCCACTAAAAATACAAAAATTAGCCAGGCATGATGGCACGTGCCTGTAATCCCAGCTACTCCAGAGGCTGACACAGGAGAATTGCTTGAACCTGGGAGGTGGAGGTTACAGTGAGCTGAGATCACGCCATGGCACTCTAGCCTGGGCAACAGAGCAAGACTTCATCTCAGAAAAAAAAAAAAAGTCCAAAAACCAAAACCAAGACAAGTGTAATAATTAATAATTGGCCAGCCAGAGGAAGGAGCCATGAACCCCCACTTAGCATTTTTGACCAGGAGCCCCATGACTCAGACAAGCTTTCAGACAGCTTGGAAGACATTGCCCAAAGTATCTACACACAATCAAATAGACTCCTTGGCAGCAGTTACTTTACAAAATAGAAGGGGACTGGATCTCCTAACTGCTGAAAAAGGTGGCTTATGTCTTTTCCTAGAAGAATGCTTTTTTATATCAATCAATCAGGATTAATAAGAGATGACACCACAAAACTAGCCAATTGGGCCTCTAAGGTACAATAACAGCTGTCCAAGTCATGGGGCTCCTGGTCAAAAATGCTAAGTAGGGGTTCATGGCTCCTTCTGCTGGCTGGCCAATTATTAATGATTATACTTGTCTTGGTTTTTGGACCATGTTTGTTAAATCTCTTAACCAATTTCATTTCCTCTTGGCTAGGGACCATCAAACTTCAGATGATCATGCAACAAGGTTTCCAGCCAGTTCCAGCTGAAGACACTACTGTTGGCCATCAAGAAACCACCCTGTCTCCACTAGACAGAGCGCGGCGAGAGTTCTGTGATCCCCAATGGTAGGGACTACGCCCCAAGTCAGCTGGAAGCAGTCACATAAGAAAGACCATTGGTCCCTCTGCCTCCCATAAAAATGTATGGGGATCACATCTCTCAGTGGGGAAATGAGGCAGGAGAATAGGATCTGGAGGCAGGGAACCCGAGGCCAATTCACACTGACTTCCTAGTACTGAATCTAAAGGAAAACCCCACCTCTCCACACCCAAGTAACAAAAGGATCAGAGGCTACTCCCTTACCACTGCGTCACAGATGAACAATGGAAAGCACCTCTGATTGGTCCCCTCCGTGACCAATCAGACTGGTTGCAGGCCAAGTTTTGTTTTGTTTTGTTTTGTTTTGTTTTGTTTTGTTTTGTTTTGTTTTGTTTTTGAGACAGGGTCTCACTCTGTCGCCCAGGCTAGAGTGCAGTGGTGCGATCTCGGTTCACTGCAACCTCCACCTCCTGGGTTCACGCAATTCTCCTGCCTCAGCGCAGCCTCTCAGGTAGTTCGGACTATAGCGCATGTTACCATGCCGGGCTAATTTTTGTATTTTTAGTAAAGATGGGGCTTCACCATGTTGGCCAGGCTGGTCTTGAACTCCTGACCTCAAATAATCCACCGCCTCAGTCTCCCAAAGTGCTGGAATTACAGGTGTGAGCCACTGCCTTTTAACTTCACTTCAGCCTCTGATTGTTCGCCTCCCACGACCAATCAGACTGGTCGTGGGCCAAGTCTTCATTTACATAGGGTATAACCAAGTAGCCAGTAGGAAACTTCTAGAGGGTATTTAAACCCCAGAAAATTCTGTAACCAGTGCTCTCAAGCCACTTGCTTGAGCCCGCTCCCATTCTGGAGTGTACTTTCGTTTCTATAAATCTGTCCTTTCGTTGCTTCATTCTTTCATTGCTTCGTTTGTGCGTTTTGTCCAATTCTTTGTTCAAAACGCCAAGAACCTGGACGACTCCAGTGACAGGACTACTGTGATTGATTGACATGCTGGCTACTTCATCCTGGATCACCTATCCCATTTCTGTCTGTAATTTGCTCTTAGACCCTGAGCCCCCTCATTTGTCCAGCCAAACTATCTCTCCAGCTCCCCAAAGAAAGTTGTCCCAAGCTAGGAAGGGATCAGTACCAAGTCTTTCCTCCTGGCTAGCTAGCCACTTACAACTACCTGATTCTGCCCCCACTAAATACTGGGATGTGACGATAAGATGCTGGAACAGGTGTAGGTAAAGTATTTAGAGAGTTAAGCAGGCCAGGAGTGATGGCTCACACCTGTAATCCCAGCTCCTTGGGGGGCCAAGTCAGGAGGATTGCTTGAACTCAGGAGTTCAAGACCAGCCTGGGCAACATAGCGAGCCCTCATCGTGCAAAAAAATTTAAAAATTAGCTGGATGTGGTGGTGCATGCCTTCAGTCCCAGCTACTGGGGAGGCTGAGGCAGGAGGATCGCTTGAGCCAGGAGTTCAAGGCTGCGGTGAGCTATGATCGGCCACAGCATTCCAGCCTGGGCAAGCCCCTGCCTTAAAAAAAAGAAAAAAAAAATGTTGGGCAGGATGTGGTGGCTCACACCTGTAATGCCAGCACTTTGGAAGGTTGAGGCAGGAGGATCATTTGAGTCTAGGAGTTCGAGGCTGCAGTGAGCCGTGATCGAACCACTGCACTCCAGCCTGGGCGACAGAGAGAGACTCTGTATCAAAACAAAAACAAAAACAAAAACAAAAGGAAAGAAAAGAATTTTGCAGCTTCTGCAGGAACCCACCACCCACCACCACAGTGAGGAGGAAACTCACTGGATGCCCACCGCACAGGGAACACCACGGGGCCAGTGCTACACTGCGCCCATCAAGCCAGTCCCAGCAGTGAGGAGAAACAAAGCAGCAAACAGGAAGCAGAAAAGTCCTTCAGTGCCCCCTATTGGCAGAGTATAACATGGAGCCGGCTGCCAAAACACAAAACGTAGGTTGTGCAGGTGCAGCTCCAGTATTACAAAGTAGGGAAAAGACTGACAATATCAGGTTTTGATAATGTGGAGCATAGGAACGGTCATATGCTGCAGGTGGGAGTGTAAATTAGTACAACCACTTTGGAAAACAATTTGGCATTATCTTTTTTAAACAACTTTTTAGGCCAAGTGCAGTGGCTCATGCCTGTAATCCCAGCACTTTGGGAGGCTGAGGCGGGCAAATCACCTGAGGTCAGGAGTTTAAGACCAGCCTGGCCAGCATATAGTGAAACCCCATCTCTACTAAAAAATACAAAAATTAGCCGTGTGTGGTGGCACACACCTGTAGTCCCACCTACTTGGGAAGCTGAGGCAGGAGAATTGCTTGAACCTGGGAGGTGGAGGTTGTAGTAAGCTGAGATTGCGCCACTGCATTCCAGCCTAAGTGACAGAGCAACACTCTGTCTCTAAAAAAAAAAAAAAAAAAATTTAAACAACTTTTTTGCCTGGAAGCCTCACACCCAGGTAACTGGATATGAGCTCAGTTTGGCATTATCTAATAAAGTTGAAGATGAGCATAGCCTGTGGGCAGTTCTACCCTATGTCTATGCCCTGGAGAAACATGTGTATGCACATTGTACATCGAGGTAAGTGTTTAAGAATCTTTCCAAGTGCAGTGGCTCGCGCCTGTAATCCCAGCACTTTGGGAGGCCAAGGTGGGTGGATCGCTTGAGTCCAGGAGTTCGAGACCAGCCTGGGCAACATAGGGAGACTCTGTCTCTATTTTAAAAATACAAAAAATTAGCTGGGTGTGGTGTCACATGCCTGTAGTCCGAGCTACTCAGGAGGCTGAGGGAGGATCACCTGAGCCCAGGAGGTTGAGGCCACAGTGAGCTGTGATAGCACAACTGCACTCCCACCTAGGCAGCAGAACGAGACCCTGTCTCTAAAAAACAAGAAAAACTTCATAACAGCGTAATTTATAATAACCCCAAATGGAAAACCCGAAGTCCATCTATAGTAAAATGCAAATTAAATTGTGGCATACTCATTCAATAGAACTACTCTATAGAATGAAAATACACAACTATACATTGAGACATGGATGATATCTCAAAATCATAATGTTTGGCAAAAGGAGAGAGAGAGAGAACGAATCCAAAGGGTATGACTCCATCCCATCCACACAACACTCAAATCCAGGACGCACACCTCAGTGTAAAACAAAAACACATGTGAAAAACAAGGACTGGATTTATTATGAGTTAGGAGTTACCTCTCGGGAGGAGGTTGAGAGTCATGATCCAGGAGGTTACTTATATGTGGGGGATTTCTGTAATATTCTGTTTTGTTGACATGGGTGACTTACATTAGATTGTTTCTTCCTTTAAAATAAAAAAAATACATATGTTTAGTATGCATTTTTGTACATAGGTTATGTTTTGTAAGTTTTTGTGTGGTTTTTTTGTTTTGTTTTTTGAGACAGAATCTCACTCGGTTGCCCAGGCTGGAGTGCAATGGCGAGATCTGGGCTCACCACAACTTCTGCCTCCCGGGTTCAAGCGATTCTCCTGCCTCGGCCTCCCGAGTAGCTGGGATTACAGGTGCCTGCCACCACGCCAGGCTAATTTTTGTATTTTTAGTAGAGATGGGGTTTCACCATGTTAGCCAGGCTGGTCTCAAACTCCTGACCTCAGGTGATCCACCTGCCTCAGCCTCCCAAAGTGCTGGGATTATAGATGTGAGATTACAGGCCTGAGCCATATATAATTTTTTTAAATAAAATTTTAAAAGGAATGAATAGTGTGAAAACAAATCATGTTAACTGAGTTTTAGGTAAAGATGACTACTTGTCAGAATCTAGGGGGCCGGGCATGGTGGCTCCATCTGTAATCCCAGCACTTTGGGAGGTGAAGGTGGGCGGATCACTTGAGGTCGAGGAGTTCAAGACCAGCCTGGCCAACATGGGGAAACCCTGTCTCTAGTAAACATACAAAAATTAGCCGAGTGTGGTGGTGCATGCCTGTAATCCCAGCTACTTGGGAGGCTGAGACAGGAGAATTGCTTGAACGTGGGAGGCGGAGGTTGCAGTGAGCCAAGATCGCACCACTGCACTCCATCCTGGGCGACTGAGTGAGACTCTGTCTCAAAAAAAAAAAAAAAATGAGTAGACTATATTTGTGTGAGTCTATTTCTGAGCTCTCTATTCCATTCCATTGATCTATTTGTCTATTCTTATGCCAATACCACAGTCTTGATTACTGTAGCTGTTTAGCAGACCTTGAAGTCAGGTAGTGTCAGTCCTCTAACACTGATCTTCTTCAGTATTGTGGTGGCTATTCTTGGTCTTTTGCCCCTCCATATAAACTTTAGAAGCAATTTGCTGATATCCACAAAATAACTGACTGGGAATTTGATTAGGATTGTGTTGAATCTATAGATCAAATTGGGGAGAACTGACATCTTGATAATATTGAGTTTTCCTGTCCATGCACATGGAATCTCTCTCCATTTATCGAGTTATTATTTGATTTCTTTCATCAGTTTTATACTTTTCCTCATATAGATGTCGTACATATTTGGTTAGATTTATACCTAAGTATTTCCTTTTTTGGGGGTGCTAATGTAAATACTATTGGGTTGTTTTTTTTTTGCGGCAGGGTTTCATTCTGTTGCCCAGGCTGGAGTGCACTGGTATGATCGATGGCTCACGGCAGCCTTAACCTCCTGGGCTTAAGCAGTCCTCCCACCTCAGCCTCATGAGTAGCTGGGACCACAGGCATGCACCACCATGCCCAGCTAATTTTTTAAAAAATTTTTGTAGAGACAAAAAGTTTTGCGTCTGTTGTAAGGTAATTTTGATGTTCTTTTGTAGGGCATATACACATTAGGATTGTTATACCCTCTTATAGTATTGACTCCTTTATCATTATGTAATGCTCCTCTTTATTCCTGATAACTTTCCTTGCTCTAAAGTCTGCTCTGTCTGAAATTAATACAGCTACTCCTGCTTTCTTTTGATGAGTGTTAGCATTGGATAGTTTTCTCTATCCCTTAACTTTCAATCTATATATGTCTTTATATTAAAGTACATTTCTCATAGACAACGTATAGTTGGCCCTTGTTTTATCATCCATTTGACAATTTCTGTCTTTTGTTTGATATGTTTAGATCATTTATATTTAAAGTGATTTTTTTTTTTTTTTTTGAGACAGGGTCTTGCTCTGTCACCCAGGCTGGAGTGCAGTGGCACAATCACAGCTCACTGCAGCCTCAACCTCCTGGGCTCAAGCAATCCACCCTCCTCAGCCTCCCAAGTAGCTGGGACTACAGGAGCACACCAATACACCCAGCTAATTTTTTTACTTTTTGTAGAGACGGGGTTTCGCCGTGTTGCCCAGGCTGGTCTTGAATTCCTGAGCTCAAGTGATCTGCCTGCCTCAGCCTCCCAAAGTGCTGGGCTTACAGGCATGAGCCACCATGCCTGGCCTAAAGTGATTTTTCTTTATATAATTGGATTAATAGCTACCATATTTGTTACTGTCTGCTATTCCTTGCCCTTGTTCTCTGTTTCTACTTTTGTCTTCCATACTTTTTCTGCTTTCTGTGGTTTTAATTGGGCATTTTATATGATTCCATTTTCTCTCCTCTGTTAGCATATCAATTATATTTCTTTTCGCTTTTTTTAGTGATTGTCCTAGAGTTTGCAATATGCATTTACAACTAATCCAAGTCCACTTTCAACTAACACTATACCACTTTACAGGTAGTGCAGGTACCTTAAAATAACAAAATAATCGTAGTCCTGTCCTCCCATCCATGATAGCCCTGCTGCCATTCATTTCACTTATACATAAGCAATATACGTAAGCATACACAATTGACTACATCGTTGCTCTTATTATTTTGAACAAACTGTTACCTGTTAGATTGATTAACAATAAAAAATTTACGTTTTTGGTGGGGCAGGGCACGGTGGCTCACACCTATAATCCCAGCAGTTTGGGAGGCCAAGACGGGTGGATCACTTGAGGTCAGGAGTTCAAGACCAGCCTGGACAACAAGGCGAAACCCCGTCTCTACTAAAAGTACGAAAACTAGCCGGGCCTGGTGGCGTGTGCCTGTAATCCCAGCTACCCAAGAGGCTGAGGCAGGAGAATCGCTTGAACCCAGGAGGTGGAGGTTGCAGTGAGCCGAGATCGTTCCAGCCTGGGCAACAGAGGGAGACTCCATCTCAAAAAAAAAAAAAAAAAAAAAAAAAAAAAAAAAAGAAAAGAAATAATCATTAGATCACAACCTGCCTCCTTGTATTGCCCTGGTGTTTTCTTTTTTTTTTTTTAAGACGGAGTCTTGCTCTGTTGCCCAGGCTGGAGTGCAGTGGCGCGATCTCGGCTCACTGCAAGCTCCGCCTCCTGGGTTCATGCCATTCTCCTGCCTCAGCCTCCCGAGTAGCTGGGACTACAGGCGCCCACCACTGCGCCCGGCTAATTTTTTTTTTTGTATTTTTAGTAGAGACGGGGTTTCACCGTGGTCTCGATCTCCTGACCTCATGATCCACCCGCCTCAGCCTCCCATAGTGCTGGGATTACAGGCGTGAGCCACCGCGCCCGGCCTGCCCTGGTGTTTTCTAGTGAGTAATCGGTTACATGATAAATCTGTGTCTCTCCTCTAGGGCAAGCAGTGTGGCATAGTGGAAGAATCCGGTTGGCTTCAAGGACCTCTCCTTCCCCTGCCATCCACCAATTCTCTGACCTTGACCAGTCTGTTATCTTTATTTTTTTTATTTTTATTTTTATTTATTTATTTATTTATTTTTTCTGAGACAGAGTCTTGCTCTGTCACCCAGGCTGGAGTGCAGTGGCGCGATCTCGGCTCACTGTAAGCTCTGCCTCCCGGGTTCACGCCATTCTCCTGCCTCAGCCTCCCGAGTAGCTGGGACTACAGGGGCCCGCCACCACGCCCAGCTAATTTTTTGTATTTTTAGTAGAGATGGGGTTTCACCGTGTTAGCCAGGATGGTCTCGATCTCCTGACCTCGTGATCCACCCGCCTCGGCCTCCCAAAGTGCTGGGATTACAGGCGTGAGCCACCACGCCCGGCCTCTGTTATCTTTAAATGTAAGTTGATTTCCCGTTTAGAACAAACTGAACACTAACCAAAAAGCAGAGTCAGCCACCAAAGATAAATAGCACTCGGCCCGATATGCATTTGGCCAAGATTTTAAGACATGATAAAGCTTCAGCATCCATGAGATAAGGGCGTCAAGATCCAGAAGCTGCAAACACCAGAAATCATGGTGTCTCATCTGATATTTAAAAAGATCTCACATTCCTTGGCCTACTATCCAGCGACCTTGTGTGGTGTCTATGTGTTGGGCATGCGACTGCATTCCTCTCTCTTTTGTCTGCTGTAGCTTCTGCTGGGTTTATGCCTCTTGCAACCAATTCCTTTGTCATTGTGTCACATGGTCCCGACAATTTTCAAGGAACTCAATGACTGTGAAATTGGGATTTTTAAGCTCTGGAAATTTTGACATTGGGGCCATCATTATGTCATTAGTGGGAAGCCACAATGGGAAAGGTAGAATCCACTTCTATTTTTGCATCCACACGCAACAATTAAATCTCATTGAGCAGCAGGAGCTGCTGTTTCTGTGGCTCTACCCTCTGAGCTTTGGTTGGTGTAAACACCCAAGGCAGCTGTGGCCTGCAGTTCCAACATAATTTGCCCTCGCACCCAGGATAGGGTGGCCTGGTGAGAGCTAAAACATTATACCTGCAAATCTCCCATCAATGGGAGTAATGTTTGCTGGAAAGGGTCGCCCAGACAATATGAATTTTAAGACACAAATTCTAATATTCTACAGCGAGGAACTGCCTGAAAGTACTAGGGAAAAAAACCTAAGTACAAGAAACATACAAAGCCAGCACTATCAGGTTCACCCTTGGACTATCAAGGCATAAAGGTTCAGAGTAGGACCACAAGGTAGGAGTTTTAATTAGACAACATTTGTAATTAACATAAAATTTAAATGCAATCCACCAAAGAGATTGGCCTGCAGAGATTCTATCCAGTGAGAATTCAAGACGTTGCAGCCAATTTTAATTACATTCCTGAAATAGAAGCCTGCGAATGAGATTTGAAGAGATGGTTTAGATGAATCTTTGTTCCACTGACAAACTTTACTAGCAATATTTTCAGTCTACCAAAATTAGAAGGTGATAACAATAAGTGGATAAAGGAGCATTCTATAGATGATCATCAAAAAAGAGATCCAAATCTAGTGTGTTAAAAAACAATTTAAAGGCCGGGCACAGTGGCTCACACCTGTAATCCCAGCACTTTGGGAGGCAGAGCTGGGTGGATCACCTGAGATCAGGAGTTCAAGACCAGCCTGACCAACATGGTGAAACCCTGTCTCTACTAAAAATACAAAAATTAGCCGGGCGTGGTGGCACATACCTGCAATTCCAGCTACTCAGGAAGCTGAGGCAGGAGAATCGCTTGAACCCGGGAGGTGGAGGTTGCAGTGAGCCGAGATCGTGCCATTGCACTCCAGCCTGGGCAACAAGAGCGAAACTCTATCTCAAAAAAAAAAAATTTTTAATTTAAAATTTTTTTGTTTTTCAGGAGAGTAGGTGCCGTGGAAGTTTATATCAGTAGTAGTAAGGAAGCATTAAGTACTGCATTAATTACCATTTTTAAATTTCTTCTTCTTTCCTTAGAATTTTAGATTGAATTTTCTGCCAAGTTCTCTTATCTCTTTAGCTTGCAAGGTAAAAATGAATATCTGTATTAATGTAATATAGGATATTTCTATATATTTGGTAGAAAAGGTCAGGAACAGTGAAGAAGTCTAATTTCTAAATCACTTCTATTTCTCTGTTTTTTGGTTTTTTTTCTAAAGGATCACCATGAAGTCTTAGATCACATCTATTTCTACATCTTCTTTTATATTGCGTGCCATGGAATAGACAGCTGCAGGTGGCTTTTAGATAATAATGCTGTATTAGGCCAGGTTCAGTGGCTCATGCCTGTAATCCCAGCACTTTGGGAGGCCAAGGTGGGCGGATCACCTGAGGTCAGGAGTTCGAGACCAGCCTGGCCAGCATGATGAAACCCCGTCTCTACTAAAAGTACAAAAATTAGCCAGGTGTGGTGGCGCATGCCTGTAATCCCAGCTACTCGGGAGGCTGAGGCAGGAGAATCGCTTGAACGTGGGAGGCAGAGGTTGCAGTGAGCCGAGATTGCAAAATTACACTCCAGCCTGGGCAACAAGAGTGAAACTCTGTCTCAAAAAAAAAAAAAAAGATAATCATACTGCATTAGTTTCCTATGGCTGCAGAAACAAATGACTACAAGCTTAACAAAAGAAGGTGGCTGGGCATGGTGGCTCATGCCTGTAATCCCAGTGCTTTCGGAGGCCAAGGCAGGAGGATCACTTGAAGCCAAGAGTTTAAGACCAGTCTGGGCAACAAAGTGAGACCCCCAAGTCTACAAAAAACAAAAATATTAGCAGGGGGTGGTGGTGTACGCCTGTAATCCCAGCTACTTAGGAGGCTGAGGTGGCAGGATTATTGGAGCCCAGGAATTCAAGGCTACAATGAATGGTGATCGCACCACTCCACTCTCACCTGGGCAACACAGCGAGATCCTATCTCAAAAACAAAACAAACAAACCAGAAATGTATTATCTGACAGTTCTGGGGGCCAGAAATTTGAAATCACTTCAGTGGGCTAAAATCAAGGTGGCTCTCTCTGGGAGTCCTAGAGGAAAATCTATTCCTTGCCTTTTCCAGCTTCTGGTGGCTGTCAGCATTCCTCGGCTTGGGGCAACACCGGTCCAATCTCTGCCTTTGCAGTCACATTGCCTTTTCCTCTTCTGCGTGTGCATAATCTCCTTCTGCCACCCTCTTAAATCACAAGAACCCTTGAGGCCGGGCGCAGTGGCTCATGCCTGTAATCCCAGCACTTTGGGAGGCCGAGGTGGGCGGATCACCTGAGGTCAGGAGTTTGAGACCAGCCTGGCCAAGATGGCGAAACCCCGTCTCTACTAAAAATACAAAAATTAACTGGGCATGGTGGCACGTGCCTGTAATCCCAGATACTTGGGAGGCTGAGGCTGGAGAATCGCTTGAACCCAGGAGGAGGAGGTTGCAGTGAGCTGCGATCGTGCCATTGCACTCCGGCCTGGGCGACAAGAGTGAAACTCCATCTCAAAAAAAGAAAAAGAAAAAGAAAAGAACACTTCTGGTTACATTTAGGGAGAATCTGGATAATCCAGGATAATCTCCCCATCTCAGTCTCCTTTGCTTAATCACATCTGCAAAGTCTTTGCCATATAAGGTAGCATTCCCAGATTCCAGGGACTGGACCTGATATATCCAGGGGCATTATTTAGCCTATTACGAATGTCAATAATCCAAACAGCCAGCATTCACTGGGCTTCATCAAGTGGGAAGTACTGGACTAAGCATGTACATTCATTTCATCTTTACCATCGCCCTAACAGGTAGATACAACTGTTACCCCATTTTACAGACAAGGAAACTGAGTCTTAGAGAGGTCACTTGTCTGTTACCACATAGCTGGCACCAAAGCCCAATCTCTTGGTAACAGGGAAAATTAGGACCAGGAATAACTGAGTATATTTGTGGGTTTGTTTTTTTGTTTGTTTGTTTGTTTTTTTAGACAGAGTCTCACTCTGGCGTCCAGGCTGGAGTACAGTCGCAGTCATAGCTCACTGCAGCCTCAACCTCCTGGGCTCAAGTGATCCACCCACCTCAGCCTCCAGAGCTGGGACTACAAGCGTGTGCCACCACACCTGGCTAAATGTATTTATTTTATTATTATTATTTTTTGAGACAGAGTTTCACTCTTATTGGAGTGCAATGGAGCGATCTAGGCTCACTGCAACCTCTGCCTCCCGGGTTCAAGCGATTCTCCTGCCTCAGCCTCCCAAGTAGCTGGGATTACAGGCACCTACCACCATGCCTGGCTAATTTTTGTATTTTTAGTAGAGACGGGGTTTCACCATGTTGGTGAGGCTGGTCTCGAACTCCAGACCTCTAGTGATCCACCCGCCTTGGCCTCCCAAAGTGCTGGGATTACAAGCTTGAGCCACTGCACCCAGCCCTAAATTTATTTTTAGTTTTTGTGGAGACGGGGATCTCACTATGTTGCCTAGGCTGGTCTCAAAATCCTGGGCTCAAGTCATCCTCCCACCTCAGCATCCAAAGTGTGGGATTATGGGTGTGAGCCCACCATGCCCAGCCAACTTAGTATGTTTCATCATTACTCTTCTATTAGTAACAGTAACTAGAGCCTGGGTCCAGTTCATCGGTGAGTGTCAGGCCCACCTGGCAGGTTTGTAGCCCTGGCAGTCAGCTGAACTGCTCCCAGCATGAGGGATGGTATTAGGCAGCTGTTATTTGGGCCTGCCCAGCATCCTTTCAAGAATCAGCAAGATTTCCATTTTTCCCTTATTAGCACTCTATCTTCTCCAATGACCTCCAAAGTTAATGGCTTATAATAGCAAACATGTTTTAATCTTATCATTTCAAAAAAATCCAGAATTTGGGGCTGGGTGTGGTGATTCACGCCTGCAATCCAGCACTTTGGGAGGCCAAGGCGTGCTGATCACTTGAGCTCAAATGTCTGAGACCAGCCTGGCCAACATGGTGAAACCCTGTCTCTACTAAAAACACAAAAATTAAGCCAGGCGCAGTGGCTCATGCCTGTAATCCCAGCACTTTGGGAGGCCGAAGCGGGTGAATCACAAGGTCAGGAGTTCGAGACCAGCCTGGCCAATATGGTGAAACTCCCATCTCTACAAAAAATACAAAAATTAGCTGGGCATGGTGGCAGGCGCCTGTAGTCCCAGCTACTCGGGAGGCTGAGGCAGGAGAATTGCTTGAAGCTGGGAGGCGGAGGTTGCCGAGATTGGGCCACTGCACTCCAGCCTGAGCGATAGAGCGAGACTCTGTCTCAAAAAAAAAAAAAAATTAGCCAGGCCTGGTGGTGCGTGCTTGTAGTCCCAGTTACTGGGGAGGCTGAGGCAGAAGAATCGCTTGAACCCAGGAGGTGGAGATTGCAGTGAGCTGAGATTGTGCCATTAGACTCCAGCCTGGGTGACAGAGCGAGACTCCGTCTCTAAATAAATAAATAAATAAGGAATTTGGAAGTGGCTTAGCTAGGTGGTTCTGAGGTGGCAGTCCAGATGTTGGCTGGGACTATAGTCATGTGAAGGTCTGATTGTGGTTGGAGAATCCACTTCCAGCCTCACCCCCACACTGTCAGCAGGAGACCTCAGTGCCTTAATGAATGGATCTCTCCTAAAGGCATGGCAGTTGGCTTCCCCCGGAGGGCGTGATCCAAGAGAAAGACCAAGAGGCATTTGCAGTGCCTTTTATGACCTACCATCAGAAGTCACACACAATCACGATTGCCTTATTCTTCTACTGGTCACACAGACCAGCCTGATACCATTTGGGAGGACATTAGGCAAAGGTATAACTATTGAGAGAGGCAGGGATTATTGAGAGCCATCTTGAAGGCAGGCAACCGACCACAGTGCTTGACTCTGCTACTCCATCCCCTTGGCCACTGATTTGTTCAAGAGATGGGCACATGAACCCAGCAAACCCAGTTAGACTGCATCTCTGAGAATCATATCTATGAGTGCTGGAAATGAGAACCACTCTCATTTCCCCTGGCTCTCAAGCTGTGATGCTATAAGCCTGAAGATTTCAATGGTCATATTCCTGCCACTAGAGGAAGCCCTTATAAACTGGGAAAGAATGAGGACCAACAGAGAAAGCAGCAGAAGTAAGAGTTGGAAATAGAGAAAGCCCTGACAACAGTTTGTGGTCCTTGGATCCCCCCATGCCTGAAGTACACCTCTGGATTTCCCAATAACATAAGCCAATTCATTTCCTTTTCTTTTTTTCCGCCTAGACTCACGCATGGCCTGAGGTAGCTCTTAGGAATGAACTCATTCTATAAGAGTAGACAATCGGCCGGGCCAGTGGTTCACACCTGTAATCCCAGCACTTTAAGAGGCCAAGGCAGGAGGAGTGCCTGAGCTCAGGAGTTTGAGACCAGCCTGGGCAACATAAGAAGACCTCATCTCTACTAAAAATAAAAAATAAAAAAATTAGTTGGATGTGGTGGCAGGTGTGCTGGTATGTACCTGTAGTCCCAACTACTCAGAGGGCTGAGGTGGGCGGATTGCTTGAGTCCCAGAGGTCAAGGCTGTAGTGCGCTATGATCATGCCACTGCACTCCAGCCTGGGCAACAGAGAGACCCTGTCTCAAAAAACAAAAATAAAAAACTGTCCCAGCACTTTGGGAGGCCAAGGTGGGTGGATCACTTGAGGTCAGGAGTTCGTGACCAGCCTGGCCAACATGGTGAAACCTCGTCTCTACTAAAAATACAAAAATTAGCTGGGCATGGTGGCATGCACCTGTAATCCCAGCTACTTGGGAGGCTGAGGCAGGAGAATCACTTGAACACTGGAAGCGGAGCTTGCAGTGAGCCAAGATCGTACCACCGCACTCCAGCCTGGGCAACAGAGCAAGACTCCGTCTCAAAAAAAAAAAAAAAGAAAGTGAAAAGGCCATTTGGCCATTTTATTACAAACTCTGTAGAAGTTTGGGGCAAAAATAGTCCCAAATTTGTGCCCTGGTGACAATGGGTCACAGCAAGTGGGACAAGAGGCACTTTCACTGCTTCTGCACAAAACACAGCCAGGATTTGCAGATTTGAGAAGCCTGGATGAAAGCCACAGCTGATGCTGTGTTGAGAGGGGCTTCCTGGTTGCTGTCAGCTTCACTATGGCTATGTCCAGGTGCCCAGATGTGGTGTGGCCTGTAAATGTTCCCACTAGAGCTGATTACTTTCCAGACTTGGGAAGGAGGGAGATGTCCCATCTCTGGCATCTTCTTCCACATGACATCAAGAAGCCCATCTTGCCGGGCGCGGTGGCTTACGCCTGTAATCCCAGCAGTTTGGGAGGCTGAAGTGGGTGGATCACCTAAGGTCAGGAGTTCGAGACTGGCCTGGCCAACATAGTGAAACACCCTCTCTACTAAAAATACAAAACTAGCCAGGCGTGGTGTCGCGCACCTGTAATCCCAGCTACTTTATAATCAGCTGGGATTACAGGCATGCACCAACACGCCCAGCTAATTTTTGTATTTTTATAAGAGACAGGGTTTCGCCATGTTGGCCAGGCTGGTCTCTAACACCTGACCTCAAGTGATCCGCCCGCCTCGGCCTCCCAAAGTGCTGGGATTGATTACAGGTGTGAGCCACCACTCCTGGCCGCGATTGTTTTTAATGTAGCTTGGAAGAAGACAAGGAAACAAAATCAAACACAATTTTCTGCTTGATCTGGACCTATTTAAAATCTACACTTCCAAGGTCAGAAGATTAAGAAATTGTCTAGGTGAAGAAAGATAAAATTATCTTATGAAGGAAGAGAAAGAAGTTGTTTTTCTATGTATTGACTGAAAGCATGAAAAAAAAAAAAATGCATCCAGGAGGGTTATACTATAAGAGTCTCCTGCCCGGGCGTCTGTTCTACTCAGGTGTATCCTCTCGCTACTCAAAGGTGACCCTTGGATCAGTGGCACTGGCATCACCTGAGGCTTGTTAGAAATGCAGCATCTCTGGCCCAGACCCCCTGAAACAGACTCCACTCACTGGGCAATGCCTTCTTAGAAGACCTAAAGCTTTTGAAAATTTTCCAGTTATGTAGAACCCCAGTTCATCAGTGTTACAAAGCGAAGCAAAGCAAACCTACTCAAACCAAACCAATCCAAACCTAACCTAACTCAACCTATTCTAACCAAGGAAACAGATATCTTTCCCTTTAAGAAAAGAAACAAAAACAACAAACAAAAAAAAACCCCGCTCTTGTAAAATAACTTATGGGTGCCTACTGCTTTCAGCCAGCAGATGGCGCTGTGGGATAACTATTAATATAAAAACATTTCAAGTAGCGTGGAAGAAGATGAGGAAACACCTGATGGAACACAATCGGCTGCTTGATCCAGACCTGTTTATAAAATAAAATCTGTATCTCCAAGGTCAGAAGATTAGGAATTCTTCTGGATGAGGAAATATAAGATAAACTTAGAGGAAATGGTGGAAAAGAAGACAAGGACTCTTTCCCTGGAAGAGAAGGATAAGTTGCATTTAAATACATAAGCACCAGAAAGTCCCGCTAAAATGGTCTCTTAAAATCCAGCCCTTCAGATCACTTGAGGCCAGGAGTTCAATACCAGCCTGGCCAACATAGTGAAACCCTGTCTCTACTAAAAATACAAAAATTAACCAGGCATGGTGGCAGACCCCTGTAATCCCAGCTACTCAGGAGGCTGAGGCAGCAGAATCACTTGAACCCGGGAGGCGGAGGTTACAGTTAGCTGAAATCGCGCCACTGCACTCCAGCCTGGGCAACAGAGCAAGACTTCCTCTCAAAAGACAAACAAACAAACAAAAAATCCAGCCCTTTGGATTACTGCTTTAAACATAAATGCTCCAGGAGGGCAACACATTTCACCATCATTAAGACCTTTCCGGGCATTAATTTGTCACCTTGCTTTGTAATACTCTGACAGTAAAGAAACTTCCCCAAACCAGAAAGACTTGCTAGGGAAACAGGGAGAGGATCAGGTCTTATGCTCAAGGGTAGAAGCCTGGGAAGGACCCCAGAGTCAGGCCTCTGGGAACCGAGGCCAGGGGGAGGGAATTTTGGAAGGGAAGGGACCTCCGCTCTAAAGGCAAATCCCCATTGGCCCACTCAGAGGCATTTGCCAACCAGTGTTAAGGTGGAGGGGAGGCTGGGTCCAGAGGTGCTGAATTTCAGACGGAAGCACATTCCTCAGCCTCCTCCATGGACATGTCTCATGTGACAGTCTTGCTCATAGCACCGGAGAGCTCTAGCCTCTATATTGTCATCATGTGACCACGGCCCCACCCCCTGTCAAGCCCTGTTAAAGACCCAATACGGGGTTACAGATGACCGAAAACTAGATCAAGGGGTATCTTAAGAACAGGAAAACAAATTATCATATAATATTTACAGGACCTGGGCAGGGCACAGTGGCTCACACCTATAATCCCAGCACTTTGGGAGGCCGAGGCAGGTATATCCCTTGAGCCCAATAGTTTGAAACCAGCCTGGGCAACATAGTGAGAATCATCTCTACAAAAAATAAAAAGTTAGCTGGGTGTGGTGGCACACACCTGTGGTCCCTGCTACTTGAGAGGCTGAGGTGGGAGGATCGCTTGAGCCTAGGAGGTTTAGGCTACAGTGAGCCATGAATGTGCCACTGCACTGCAGCCTGGGCGAGAGTGAGACACTGTCTCAAAGTTAAGTAATTAATTTAATTTTATTTTATTTTATTTTATTTACAGAACTCAAACCATGTTGGAGACATTATTTTAGAAATTCCAGGTGGGAGGATCACTTGAGCCCAGGAGGTCAAGGCTGCATTGAGCTAAGATCATGCCACTACACTCCAGCATGGGCAATGAGACCCTGTCTCAAAAAAAGAAAAAAAAAAAAGAGAGAGAAATTCCATTTCTAGGAGTCTCCCCAGGTAGATTTGTCAGATTTAGCAAAAAACAAGCAATAAAAAAAAAAAGGACAGCCAATTGAATTTGATATTCAGATAAACAATGAATGGTTTTTAATTTTTTAATTTTTAATTTGTGGGTACATAGTATGTTTATATATTTACGGGGTACATTTACTGTATTAGTCCGTTTTCATGCTACTGATAAAGACATACCCAAGACTGGGCCATTTACAAAAGAAAGAGGTTTAATTGGCCTTACAGTTCCATATAGCTGGGGAGGCCTCACAGTCATGGTGGAAGGCAGGGAGGAACAAGTCACGTCTTACCTGGATGGCAGCAAGCAAAGAGAGAGCTTGTGCAGGGAAATTCCACTTCCTAAAACCATCAGATCTTGTGAGGCTTATTCACTATCACGAGAACAGTACGGGAAAGACCTGCCCCCATGATTCAATTATCTCCCACGAGGTTCCTCCCACAGCACGTGGGAATTCAAGATGAGATTTGGGTGGGGACACAGCCAAACCATATCAATGAGATATTTTGATATAGGCATACAATGTGTAATAATCCCATCATGGTGAATGGGGTATCCATCACC
>NW_026652282.1:15132996-15206178 GCF_009828535.3 Hylobates moloch
TTTTTTTTTTTTTGAGACAAAGTCTCGCTCTTTGACCCAGGCTGGACTGCAGTGGCGCTATCTCGGCTCACTGCAAGCTCCGCCTCCCGGGTTCACGCCATTCTCCTGCCTCAGCCTCCCGAGTAATTGGGACTACAGGCACCCGCCACCACGCCCGGCTGATTTTTTGTATTTTTAGTAGAGACGGGGTTTCACCGCGTTGGCCAAGATGGTCTCGATCTCCTGACCTCGTGATCCGCCCGCCTCAGCCTCCCAAATTGCTGGGATTACAGGCGTTAGCCACCGCACCCGGCCCGGCACCCTGTATTTTATTTGACAGCCCTGCAGCAGGGAAAATTGTCACACCTGGGTCCAGGGGACGTGCACACACACATAAAGATTCTCACTGCGGCTGTGCTGTGTCATAGAGAAAAGGCAGAAACAACTTAACTAGGCCTCTTGTGCGGAGAGATATAGAGGCCCACCAAACCGCAGCCTACAAGGGGGGGGGCGGGGGTCGAGGGAACGATCTCATCTCACCTCCCATCTGCTGGGCCTCCCAGTGGCCCAGCCATCTGAAAACCAAAGGGCGAAGGAGCCTGAGGTTTGCAGTCTTAGCCGCTTGTGGTGTGCTGGGGCTGGCTCTTAGCCATGGTGGGAGTATTTATGCCAAAGAAATCAGCCAACACTACAAACCAGGATCATTATTTTTTTTCCCACGTACTTGCTAACCATTTGCCTGCACCCCGCTGTTGGTTTCCCAGGTGCAGAGCAGGGGGAAGAAGGATTGAGACAGTGTCTAGAAGGGAGAATAGAGACTGCCTAGCATTCACGGTTGCACCACATTTTGCTGTATGAACAAGCCTCCATTTATGTATTCATTGTCCGAATGAGCACTCTCCCATAACTTCGCTTTCTTGCTGGATTTCAGTAGCTGGTTCCCTCTTCTTGGCCCTTCAGGCTTAGGGATGAGAACTGTATATCAATTTGGGGCCAATCAGGAAAGAGAAGCCACACAATCACTTGACCAGAGAAAGTTTAATATGAACGATGATTCATTGTAGCAGAGAGGGATTGGCTAGTAAGAAACATACAGAACTCTGGAGAATCTAGGATTAGCCGACAGGAGGAGCAGTTCCTGCTACCGGATGGTTGTGATGGAGCACGCAAGAAAGAGCCCTTCCCTGATCCTAAGCTGAGATCCAGACCACACTGGGAGCATGCAGCCCTGGCTCACTAAAAGGCAGAGAAGGCACTGAGCTGCTTCGCAGGTGGGACTGCAAATCTGTGCTCTGGAACTTTCTGGGAATCTTCCCTCTAGGGTGCCAGGCAAAGTGACTCACTAGAGGCTGCCAAACCACCTAAAGTGGGTAGCAGGGGAACCTGCTGGCCGCAGGGCAATGCTGGCTGCTGTATACAGCAAGAGCCAAGCACTGGAGTTGTGAATGCTACAGGAGCCGGCCCAGCAAGCATGCTGCCCAAACCCTCTCCTCCCGCGGCATCACTCCCTCGCCCTCTACTGACGCTTCATATCATGCCAGCTGGCAAAGGCAAGATAGTTTTGTTTATTAGTTGTTGTTTTTTTTTTTTTTTGCCAGATAGTTTTTTGTGTTTTTTGTTTTGTTTTGTTTTTGAGACAGAGTCTTGCTCTGTCACCCAGGCTGGAGTGCAGTGGCAATATCTCGGCTCACTGCAACCTCTGCCTCCCAGGTTCAAGCAATTCTCATGCCTCAGCCCCCTGAGTAGCTGGGACTACAGGCGTGCGCCACCACGCCCAGCTAATTTTTGTATTTTTAGTAGAGACGGGGTTTCACCATGTTGCCCAGGCCAGGCTTCAACCCCTGACCTCATGTTATCTCCCCGCCTCGGCCTCCCAAAGTGCTGGGATTACAAGCGTGAGCCACCGCGGCCCGCCCAAAGGCAAGATACATAAAGGGCTGAGATCCATTTTCTTTTTTTTTTTTCTTTTTATTATTTTTTTAAGGCTAATCAAGGGAAACAGTGGGAGTGAAGAAGGAACAAAGAAATCTACAGCTGGTTGTGATCGATTAATGGTAAACACCACTGTCTTCAGACCAGCCCAGATCCATTTTCACAGAGCTGGCAAGAAAGGATGAATTTGGAGCAAAGAGAATCAGCACAAAACCTTCCTGATGCTGCTAGTTCCTGGGCGAGTCACCATCATTCCTTATTGGTTCCCTTAAGCCTGCCCATATCTCTCACAGGAGCCCCTGAAATGAACTCTCCTTAGTTAAATCTGCTGGGTATATGCCATCTCATTCTTAATGTGACCCAAACTAATGCAACTGGTACAATGGATGACAGGCACAATGAATAAAGCCATCAATATGAAAAAAATCTCAAAACAAAACCTTTGGTTTATGGCCAGGCACAGTGGCTCACGCCTGTAATCCCAGCACTTTGGGAGGCCGAGGTGGATGGATCACTTGAGACCGGGAGTTTGAGACCAGCCTGGCCAACACATGATGAAACCCTGTCTCTACTAAAAATACAAAAATTAGCCGGCTGTGGTGGCACATGCCTGTAATCCCAGCTACTCAGGAAGCTAAGGCAGGAGAATCACTTGAACCCGAGAGGCAGAAGTTGCAGTGAGCCAAGATGGTGCCACTGCACTCCAGCCTGGGCAACAGAGTGAGACTCTGTCTCAAAAAAACAAACAAACAAAAAACCACCTTTGGTTTAAAAGAAAAGGCACATTGGAACAGGACAGGTACATGTGTCTTTGTTTTTTTTTGTTGTTTTTTTTTTAAGACAGGGTCTCTCTATGTTGCCCAGGCTGGTCTCGAACTCCTAGGCTTAATTAATCCTCCCACCTTGGCCTCCCAAAGTACTGGGATTACAGGTGTGAGCCACCATGCCCACCCTCTTAGCCTATTTTCTGTTACTTACAACAGAATACCTGAAACTGAGTAATTTATAAAGAAAAGGAATTTATTCCTTACTATTCTGGAGGCTGAAAAGTCCAAGGTCAAGGGGTTATATCTGGTGAGGGCCTTCTTGTTGATGGGGGTTCTCTGCAGAATCCCAACATGGCGAGGGGCACCATATGGTGAGGGGGCTGAGCATGCTAAGATGCTAGCTCAGGTCTCTCTTCTTCTTACAAAGCCCCTAATTCCTCTCTCATGATAACCCATTAATCCATGAATCTATGAATAAATTCATCTATTCATGAAGGCAGAGCCCTTAGGACCCAATCACTTTTTAAAGGCCCTACCTCTTGGCTGGGTGCAGTGGCTCATACCTGTAATTCTAGCATCCAGGGAGGCTGAGGCAGGAGGATCACTTGAGGCTAGGAGTTTGAGATCAGCCTGGGCAGCATAGAGAGACCCCTTTCTCTTATTTTCTCTTTTTTTTTTTTTTTTTTTTTTTGGAGACAGGGCCTCCTTCTGTCACCCAGGCTGGAGTGCAGTGGTGCCATCTCAGCTCACTGTAACCTCTGCTTCCCAGGATCAAGCAATCCTCCTGCCTCAGCCTCCTGAGTAGCTGGGACCACAGGCATGCACCATCACGCTCAGCTAATTTTTTTTTTTTTTTTTTTTTTTTTTGTAGAGATGAGGTTTTGCTATGTTGCCCAGGCTGGTCTCGAACTCCTGGGCTCAAGCGATCAACCTCTCAAAGTACCGGGATTACAGGCGTGAGCCACCGCACCCAGCCTTGTCTCTATTTATAATATATTTTTTAAAAGGCCCCACCTTTCAATACTGCCACGTTAGGGATTAAGTTTCAACATGAGCTTTGGAAGGAACATTCAAACCATAGCAATATGATATCTGTGTAAAATTTTAAAGCATACAGTTCTAGATATTATTTATGGAAATATACATATATAGTTAAAAGTACAAACATTCTTGGGAATGAGGACAGTGGTGGCCTCTGGAGAGAAAAGGGAGGAGCAAGTATATACATGGGTTGAGGGGAGGGAGGTGGGCTTTTATCCTCTGTTGTTTTTATTTTCTTTCTTTTTAAGATTTCCGAAGCAAATTTGGTTACATATTAGCATCTGTTAAACCTGGGAGTTGGTGGCATAGTTGTCTATTACATTGGTGTCTTTATTCTTCTATATGTTTGAGATATTTAAAAATTTAACAATGCCAACTATTGTGCAGGTAGTTGTTAAATATAACTTTTGATATATCAATGCTTGCTTGGCACTGAACATACAAAAATGTAGAGAAAACTGACAATTCGACATGCCAGTGCAAGAAATCTAGTGATGGCGGTAGAAGAATGAATCTCAAATGAGTGGTATTAAAAATATACTTCTATAAGCTGGGTGCGGTGGCTCAGGCCTGTAATCCCAGCAATTTGTGAGGCCGAAGTGGATGGAACACCCGAGGTCGGGAGTTCGAGACCAGCCTGACCAACATGGAGAAACCCCCGTCTTTACTAAAAATACAAAAATTAGCCGGGCATGGTGGCACATGCCTGTAATCCCAGCTACTCAGGAGGCTGAGGCAGGAGAATGGCTTGAACCTGGGAGGAAGAGGTTGCAGTGAGCTGAGAATGCGCCACTGCACTCCAGCCTGGGAGACAGAGCGAGACTCTGTCTCAAAAAAAAAAAGAAAAAAGAAAAAAAAGAAAGAGGAAAAGCTGGAATGGGATGGGGTCTTGGAGGCTGGCTGGGATTTGCATAGTGAACAGGTTTAACGCTCCAAAGAGTGAAACTGAATTTTGGGAAGCACAGTGGAGCCAGAGTGCAGGGCCTCTGAATGGTCAGCAAAATGCGTGAGCGTGTCCGCAATTAGGGCTCAGAATGGAGAACAGGTGGGAGTGGGCTGCTGCTAAGCCCAAAGCTTCTCCCCACCTGGGCCGTTCTGCTCGTGCCTCTGTCCACCAGGCAAAGAGCAGCCTCCAAGAGGCCTTCAGAGTCCCGTGAGGAGCCTGGATCTTTTTTGTAGAGCGTGGGCAGTCACAAAGCTTTTCTTAGCTAGGCAGTGACACGATCCAAGCTGTGATTTAGGCGGATTAGCTTGGCAACTCCATATAGGATGGACTGAAGGGAAGAGAGAGCCAGAGACAGGAGAAAGTGTTCCCAGGCCAAGGCCATTGTCGGAAGATGGGCGGAGGTAATGGCCTGAACTAGGACCATGGCCTCACGAATGAAAATAAGGGAAGCAATGAAAACAAACTGGGAAATTGTTGATAGGACTTGGCTACTGTTGCATCCAGAACACTACGGAGAAATTAAAGAGGGCTCCAGGGCTCGGGAGAATTGTGGTGTTGTAGCTGAGCTCAGGTCTGGGCCACTCATCACCTGAAAGCCAAAAACTCAAGAGATGAGCTTTGTTGAAAGGAAAGTTAGTTTTATCTGAGAAGCCAGCAACCTGAGGCAGGCATTAAATTAGGGTTGAAAGACCAGCTTTCCTACTTGTGCCTCTGAATCAGGGGTTTTTAAGATAAATTAGGGGAAATGATGATCAAAACATTCTTGCCGACCAGGCGTGGTGGCTCACGCCTGTAATGCCAGCATTCTGGGAGGCCAAGGCAGGTGGATCACCTGAGGTCAGGAGTTCGAGACCAACCTAGCCAACATAGTGAAACCCCATCTCTATTAAAAATACAAAAATTAGCCGGGTGTGGTGGTGCGTGCCTGTAATCCCAGCTACTCGGGAGGCTGAGTCAGGAGAATCGCTTGAATCCAGGAAGTGGAGGTTGCAGTGAGCCGAGATCGTGCCACTGCACTCCAGCCTGGGTGACAGAGGGAAACTCTGTCTCAAAAACAAACGAACAAAAATTCTTGTGAAACATGCGTGGCCTCCGACAGGCAGTTAATCATTGCTTTCTTGGTCAACTTTCTGTGGCCTTCTGCAGGCACCAGCAGCGTATTCTTATCAGGCCAGTCAGCCCGTTCCCAGAGTTGTTGGTCTGCGTGTTTTCTTCTATCTTTGTTGAAGATAAAACAGCCTCTGTTTTCCCGAGGCTGTTTTAGTAAATAATCTACAAACTCAAGCAAAGCAATAATTATATTCAAGCAAGCAAACTTTTTTTTTTTTTAGATGGAGTTTCACTGTTTCACCCAGGCTGGAGTGAAGTGACGCAATCTTGGCTCACTGCAACGTCCGCCCCCGCCTGGGTTCAAGCGATTCTCCTGCCTCAGCCTCCTGAGCGGCTGGAATTATAGGCGCCCACAACCGCGCCCAGCTAATTTTTAGTAGAGATGGAGTTTTGCCTTGTTGGCCAGGCCGGTCTCGAACTCCTGACCTCAGGTGATCCACCTACCTCGGCCTCCCAAAGTGTTAGGATTACAGGCGTGAGCCACTGCATCCAGCCAAGCAAACTTGTTTCTTTTTTTTTTCTCTCTTCTTCAAGCAAACTTTTTTCTAACATAGAGTCAGTACTGTTACAGTGGCCTAAAGGATAATAAGGGACGTCAAGAGAGGCAGGCAGCTTTGGAAAGATTAGAAAAAGTTCATTGGTATAAATGTCAAGCCTGGCGGGGTTCAATGGCTCACACCTCTAATCCCGGCACTTTGAGAGGCTGAGGTGGGAGGATTGCTTGAGTCCATGAGTTTGAGACAAGCCTGGGCAACATAGCGAGACCACATCTCTACCAAAAATTAAAAAAACAGCCAGGCATGTTGGTGCACACCTCTGGTCCCAGCTACATGGGAGGCTGAGATGGGAAGATTGCTTGATCTTTGGGAGATATTGTATATTAAAACTATATAACATTAGGTTTGAGTATTAGTGAAGAATGCACTGAGCTGGTAACTGGGTGATCACGACTGAAAGGGAGTCAGGATCATGCATGCATGGGTTTGGGTAAAGTGGTGGATTTTGAAAATCAGACAGTAAAAAGCTAGATTGGGGTTCTGAGAGAGAGAAACTTGAGCAGATGAAAGTTAAGGCACTGGCGAACACAGTGGCTCATGCCTGTAATCCCAGCACTTTGGGAGACTGAGGCGGGCGGATCACTTGAGGTCAAGAGTTCAAGACCAGCCTGGCCAACATGGCGAAACCCCGTCTCTACTAAAAATACAAAAAAAATTAGCTGGGCATGGTGGCGCGTGCCTGTAATCCCAGCTACTCGGGAGGCTGAGGCAGGAGAACAGCTTGAACCTGGGAGGCAGAGGTTGCAGTGAGCCGAGATCGCACGATAGCATTCCAGCCTGGGCAACAGAGCGAGACTCCATCTCAAAAAAAAAAAAAAAAAAAAAGTCCAGGCACTAGCATTCCATGCCTGGCAGCTGGGAATAGAGTGTGGCATGTGATGAGCTATTCAGGCTTCACCTGGGCTGGTGTGTGGCTATCATTGGTGTCAGTGGCCTGCAACAGAGCCAGAACAGTGCAGAAATGGCGGTGTTAGGTGATGTGTTCACATGGATATTGAACTCACAAGGGCCTGCTTGTGAATCACCGTGTGCTGACTTTATAATAATATCAGCTGACACTTACTTACGGTGTGCCAGGCACCATTCTAAATCCTTCACGTGTGTTAAACCACTCAATTCTCTCAACAAGCCCAAGAGGTAAGTGTGATTAGTATTCCCCATTTTGTAGATGGGTAAACTGAGGCACACAGCACTTAAGTAACTTGCCCAAGGTCACACAGCTGGGAAGCGGATGAGCCAGAATTTGAATGTAAGCGGTCCGGTGCCAGAGTCCATGCTCTTAACCACTGTACTGCCTTTATGCAAACAGATGCCTGAGTCCAACCAGGACGATGGTCCTAGATCCTTCTCATTTGTCCCTGTCCTGTTTTTTTGTCTGAGTTTGGTCTCCCTCTGTGTCTTGACTCTTAGCTTTGCAAAAAAAAATATTGATCTTGTCTCTGGCCTTTGGAACACATGTTTATATTTGGTCTTTCCAGTGGAGTCTTAGGTGGCCTCTGACTAGATTTGTCTCTCTGGGTCAACATAACCCACATTGCTCCAAACAGCATCCTGGGTCTGGCTGCAGACACTCTTACTCGGAAACTGGCTTGCTCTCCTTTGATTCCAGCCTCCCAAGGCCCTATCCTTGACCTCCCATCTCTGGGGTTAGCTGGGTCAAGTAAACACCCAGTGGGGAGGCCCAAGTGCATAGCAGTTCAGGGATCAGACCCTTGCCCCACCATGACCCCCTCTGATGGCTGATACAGGGAAGATTTGGAGACCTGGGGACTTGGTGTCCTGGCAGACACAGGTTTCAGCTGAGGCCAGGGGATGGAGGTAGGGAGACAGCAAGAAATTCGGTTTAGAATTCAGGGGAACTGGCCTCATCAGGCACCATAGGATGGCCTCAGGGATGAGGGGAGGGGACAGGCTAAGTGAAGTGGAGTCAGGAATGGAAGCACAAGTGGTGACAGTGGGAAGGAAAAGCCAAGCCAGAGAGCCCCATTGCTAAGGAAAGCTGCAGGTGATCATGAGAGCCCTCTGCCTGCTGGAGTCCTGCTTGGGTGTGAGAGGGACCTGGGGTTCACTGTTCAGCCGCTTCTGCTGGACACAAGCCTTTTAGTCTCTCAAACAGAGGTTGTAACTCTTGTGAGTCCTGGCCTCTGAAAATCTGGTGAAAAACATGGACCATCCCCTAAGACAGTCGTAGGAGTGCACACAACCAATCCACATTCTGCATATAATGTGGGTGAGCCATAGCTCCCCCTGGAAATAAACCCTGGATCTCAGGGTAAGAATTCCTGCTCTAGAACTTTTAACATCACCCCCATTCTTTTTTTGTTTTGTTTTGTTTTGTTTTTTTAAGACAGAGTGTCACTCTGTCGCCCATACTGGAGTGCGGTGGCGCGATTTCGGCTCACTGCAACCTCTGCCTCCCAGGTTCAAGCGGTTCTCTTGCCTCAGCCTCCCTAGTAGCTGCAACTACAGGTACGCACCACCACGCCCGGCTAATTTTTGTATTCTTAGTAGAGACGGGGTTTTGCCATTTTGGCCAGGCTGGTCTTGAACTCCTGGCCTCAAGTGATCCACCCACCTCAGCCTCCCAAAGTGCTGGGATTACAGGCATGAGCCACCGTGCCCGGCCTCAGGTAGTTCTTTATAGCAACGCAAGAACAGACTAATACGCAAAGTGATGCATCTACAAGCCAAGTAATGCCAAGGATTGCCAGCAAACCACCAGAAGCCGAGGAAGAGGCTCTCACAGTCCTCAGAAGGAGCCAACCCTGCGGACACCTTGATCTCACACTTCTGGCCTCCAGAACTTCGAGATAATAAATGTCTGTTATTAAACTGCCCAGATTGTGGCACTTTGTTGCAACAGACTGGGCAGATGAATACAGTGGAGGAGCGCCTGCGGTTCTTGTTTGGGCACAGAGCTGTGAGTGCATACACTGGCTACTGCATCATACGAGGAAATGGAGAGAAGGCAGGAGGGAGGGAACATGAAGTGCACTGAGGCCCAGGCCTAGAGGCCAGCTGGTTGTGGGCTAAAGGCGGCAGCAGACAGATTTGCTTGGTTTTAGGATCGAGCAGGTGTCAGAGCTGGGAAGTGCTGAGAAATGAGGTCACAGAGTGAAACAGGCAACAGCTCAAAGAAAATCAGATGAGGGCGGGGTGTGGTGGCTCACGCCTGTAATCTCAGCACTTCGGGAGGCCGAGGTGGGGTGGATCACTTGAGCTCAGGAATTTGAGACCAGCATGGGCAACATGGTGAAACCCCGTCTCTACTAAAAGTATACAAAGTAGCCAGGTATAGGTGGCTCATGCCTGTAATCCCAGCTACTAGGGAGGCTGAGGCACAAGAATTGCTTGAACCCAGGAGGCGGAGATTACAGTGAGTCAAGATTGCACCACTGCACTCCAGCCTGGGTGACAGAGCGAGACCCTGTTTCAAAAAAAAAAGAAAAGAAAAGAAAATCAGATGAGGTTTAGGTGGATTTGGTCATGGAAAGAAAGGCCTTGGGGCGAGGAAGGCTTGGATGCCACGAGTAATCTCTTCAGCCCTCACCTCTGTACAAACAACTTTAAATCAATATACAATCACTTGAACCCAGGAGGCAGAGGTTGCAGTAAGCCGAGATTGTGCCACTGCACTCCAGCCTGGGGGACAGAGCAAGACTCTGTCTCAAAAAAAAAAAAAAAAAAGTAAATAAATATACAATTTAATTAAAAACAGTGTGTTGATGTAAACATACAATCTTTAGGAGAGGTTGCATAGACCAAGCTGTTGTCCTAAGCCCCCTGTATTAGTCTGCTAGGGCTGCATAACAAAATACCACTGAGTGGGTGGCTTAAACAGTAGAAATTTATTCTCTCACAGTTCTCAGGGCTGGAAGTCCAAGATCAATGTATCAGCAGGTTTAGTTTCTCTTGAGGCCTCTCTCCGTGGTTTGTAGATGGCCACCTTCTTGCTGTGTCCTCACATGGCCTTTTCTCTATGGATGTGAACCCCTGCTGCCTCCTCCTCTTCTTATAAGGACATCAGTCATATTGGATTAAGACCCTACCCTAAGTGCCTCATTTTATCTTAGTTACCTCTTTAAGGGACCAATCTTCAAGTATAGTTACACTGAGGATTGAAGCTTCAATATATTAATTTTGAGGCTGGGTGAAGTGGCTCACACTTGTAATCCGCAGCACTTTGGGAGGCCAAGGCAGGAGGATCGCTTGAGGCCAGGAGTTCAAGACCAGCCTGGGCAATAGAGTGAGACCTTGTCTCTACAAAAATTAAAAGAAAAATTAGCTGAGCGTGGTGGCACACACTTGTAGTCCCAGCTACTCGGGAGGCTGAGGTGGGAGGATCCCTTCAGCCTCAGAGGCAGAGGTTGCAGTGAGCGAAGATCATGCAAATGTACTCCAGCCTGGGTGACAGAGCAAGGCCGTGTCTCAAGACACAATTCAGGGCCAGGTGTGGTGGCTCACGCCTGTAATCCCAACACTTTGGGAGGCCGAGGCGGGCAGATCACTTGAGCTCAGGAGTTTGAGACCAGCTTAGCCAACATTGTGAAACCCGGTCTCTACTAAAAAAAAAGAAAAAAAAATTAGCCAACCATGGTGGCGTGTGCCTGTAATCCCAGCTACTGGGGAAGCTGAGGCATGAGAATCGCTTGAACACGGGAGATGGAGGTTGCAGTGAGCCAAGATCGGGCCACTGCACTCCAGCCTGGACAACAGAGCGAGACTCCATCTCAAAAACAAACAAACAAACAAAAAAACCACAATGCAGTCCATAACACCCCTCTTATGAAAAATTCTGGGCCCGTCTTTATAAGGAGGAGAAAGAGCTGGAGAATTGCAAGGAGCATAGCTTGTTTACTAAGGTAACTTTGGAAAGGAGAGCAAGAGATGCTAGCAGGGTATATTAGTCAGGGTTCTCTAGAGGGATAGAACTAATAAGATAGATGTATATGTAAAGAGGAGTTGGCCGGGCGTGGTGGCTCACGTCTATAATCCCAGCACTTTGGGAGGCCGAGGCAGGCAGATCATCTGAGGTCAGGAGTTCAAGACCAGCCTGGCCAACATGGTGAAACCCCATCTCCACTAAAAATACAAAAAATTAGCCGGATGTGGTGGCGTGTGCCTGTAATCCCAGCTACTTGGGAGGTTGAGGAAAGAGAATTGCTTGAACCCGGGAGGCAGAGGTTGCAGTGAGCCGAGATCGCGCCACTGCACTCCAGCCTGGGTGACAGAGAGAGACTCCGTCTCAGAATAAATAAATAAATAAATAAATAGGAGTTTATTAAGGAGTATTGACTCACATGATCACAAGGTGAGGTCCCACAATAAGTTGTCCACAAGCTGAGGGGCAAGGAAGCCACTCTGATTCCCAAAGCTGAAGAACTTGGAGTCCAATGTTCAAGGGCAGGAAGCATTCAGCACGGGAGAAAGATGGAGGCCAGAAGACTAAACCAGCCTAATATTTCCACGTTCTTTTGCTGCTTTTATTCTGGCCGAGATGGCAGCTGATTAGATGGTGCCCACCCAGACTGAGGGTGGGTCTGCCTTTCCCAGTCCACTGACTCAAATGTTAATCTCCTTCGGCAACACCCTCACAGACATACCCAGGATCAATACGTTGCATCCTTCAATCCAATCAAGTTGACAGTATTAACCATCACACAGGGAGAAAAGAAGGTTGAACTAGATGGAACAGTCAAAAAGGGAGAACTCATGTAGGTTAGTAGGTTAGTTATTTAGGGAAATTTTTTTTAAATGGTCAGTGGAGACTGAGGGATTGAGAAATTCATGCCATTTGTGGGGTCAGAAAGCTATTGCAATGAGAGGAAAGGGAAAACTGGGTTATATGAAGGATTGTGGGAGCTGCAAATTGATGAAGTGTGGTTGCTCTTTTTTTTTTTTTTCTTTTTGCGGCAGGGTCTCACTGTCAATGAGGCTGGAGTGCAGTAGCATAATCTCGGCTCACTGCAACCTCCGCCTCCCAGACCCAAGTGATCCACCCATCTCAGCCTCCACAGGTTCGAGCCACCACGCCCAGCTAATTTTTGTATTTTTTATGGAGACAGGGTCTCGCCATGTTGGCCAGGCTGGTCTCAAACTCCTGAGCTTGAGTGATCCTCCTGCCTCGATCTCCCAAAGTGCTGGGATTACAGGCGTGAGCCACCGCACCCAGCCTGTGGTTGCTTTTGGAGGTTGGGCTGTGCTGCTTGAATGACTCAGCATGTAGAATGGATTATGGGGGGTGCTGATTATTATGTGGGTTACAAAAGAAGCAAAATGCACAGAACTGGGAAGAGGATGTGAAGTCAGGGTCCTGCTCATGATTTACACATTTTTATGACTTGGGAATCTGGGAATCTGAGAAACAGATAACAGTGCAACTGGATGCTTTCAACAGGACAAAATGCAGAGCAAAAAAAAAAAAGTGAATAGATTAAGCATTAAGTATAGACAGAGGATTTCCCAGATGGTGTCAATTTGGCACCATTGTTCCCTCAAATTGTTTGACTCTGACTAACTCTTTCCCCCAATTTGACATTTTGAAAGAAACCTCTTGGAACCATATTTCATATGGAATAGAGGCAGAGAAACATTTCGGTTGCTGAGTAAATACAGGCCTGGTTGCGTTCGTTTCAGTGGCAGTCACATTATGGTAATAACACCTGATACTTTTGGAGCTCTAACTAATCCAAGGAAGGTACGATTATGAGGAAATCAAGACTTAAAGAGGTGAATGTGCTTGTTCAGGGTCACCCTGCCGGTGAGCAGCAGAACTTGTAGTAAAGTTGAGGGTAGATGGTACTGCAGGGTGGGCCTGCACACGGGTTTCCCTCTTGGTATGTTGTCTCAGCCTATAGAAATCTGCTGTATCTTAGCGAATGAAGGAAGGAATTTAATACCTGTTCTCTGAATCTCATATTTTTAGAAAATTGTAAAGATTAGGGCTGGGCATGGTGGCTCACACCTGTAATCCCAGCACTTTGGGAGGCCGAGGCAGGTGGATCACTTGAGGTCAGGAGTTCAAGACCAGCCTGACCAACATGGTGAGACCCCCTCCCCCATCTCTACTAAAAATACAAAAATTAGCCGGGCGTGGTGGCAGGTGCCTTTAATCTCAGCTACTCAGGAGGCTGAGGCGGGAGAATCACTTGAACCTGGGAGGCGGAGGTTGCACTGAGCCAAGATCGTGCCACTGCACTCCAGCCTGGGCGACGGAGTGAGACATCATCTCAATAAATAAATAAATAAGTAAAAATAAAAACAAAAATACAAAAAGTAGACAGGCGTGGTGGCACACGTCTATAGTCCCAGCTACCAGGGTGGCTGAGGCTGGAGAATCACTTGAACCTGGAAGGCAGAGGTTGCACTGAGCCGAGATCGAGCCACTGCACTCCAGCATGGGTGACAGAGCAAGACTGTCTCAAAAAAAAAAAAAAGTTATAAGGGTTCCTTCTGGTGATGAGTTGAATAAAGTCTGGGGCCACTGGATAGGCAGGTGATTAGAAAGGGGCACATCACTGTAACCATATGTCTCCAGGAAGAAGAATTGAGTGGCACAGAAGGGTCACTAGTCCCAAAATATCAGCATGAGATGAAATTGTTTTAGGGAAGGTGTGGGTTAGGAAGGCTTTTCCATTTGCAGATTTGTCTGAGAGTAGTGACACTTTAGACATCATCCTCGCTGGAGTTGTCTGGTGACAACAAAGCTTTTTGGGTTAATGGAAAAGTTAGCTCTCTGTGCTGATATCTCACTAATTATAAAATGCCCTTCAACTCCTCATTCCTCCTATAATGGTCCTCTTTCTCTATTGAAGATGAGATTAATTTTTAGTGAAAAAATAAAATATGAACTGAGACTTGTCACGGGTTGGGTTCTGCAGGAAGCAGACTCCGAGACGGACACAGGATGTTTATTAGGAAGTGCCCTTGGGTGAAGCTCTGTGGAAGGGAGGGGAGAGAAGCAGGAGTGGGTGACTTCTGGAGCTTCATCCTGGGTTTGGGCCAGATGGCCAGGCCTTTGTAACCTTGTATCTATCAGCCATCAGATGCAGGCCACCTGGACCAGGTGGCTGTACAGCTGAGACAACTCCTAAATGAGCCAGCATTCCCAGTTGCTAGGACAAGCCTTTCATCCAAGGGGACTTGGGCTGGTACACCAAGGTATCCACCACGACACTCATAATGGATGATACATATGAATTGATAGCGTAAAAACAAAAAGCACACCTGCTTAAATTGATATTCCCACCTGCACGGATTCATTCTGCAGGAAGAGCAATAGCCTGCAATCCATGGGCCAACCAGTTCATGTGCCTGTTGCTGAATATGGGGTCTGGACTGCGACCAAGACCTTTTCATTTCTACCGTGGCAGCCTCCAGCAGACATGCCGTGGAAATAAAGAAAAAGAAGACTCTGCCTCACTGCAATATTTATTTATATTTTTGAGACAGGGTCTCACTCTGTTGCCCAGGATGGAGCATAGTGATGCTATCACAGCTCACTGTAGCCTTGAACTCCTGGGCTCAAGCGATCCTCTTGCCTCAGCCTCCCAAGTAACTGGGACCACAGGGGCACACAACCATACCTGGCTAAATTATAAACATTTTTTGTAGAGGCAGGGTCTCACTATGTTGCCCAGGCTGGAGTGTAGTGGCATGATCATGGCTCATCACAGCCCCGACCTTCCAGGCTCAAGCAATCCTCCCACCACAGCCTCACGAGTATCTAGGACCATGGGCATGCACCACCATGCCCAGCTAATTTAAAAAATATTTTTGTAGAGATAGGGTCTCCCTATGTTGCCTAGGCTGGTCTTGACTCAAGTGATCCATCCACCTTGGCCCCCCAAAATGCTGGGGTTACAGGTGTGAGCCACTGCTCCTGGCCCTGAATACTTTTTTTTTTTTTTTTTTTTTTTTTTGTGATGGAGTCTCACTCTGTTACCCAGGCTGGAGTGCAGTGGCACAATCTTGGCTCACTGCAACCTTCACCTCCCAGGTTCAATTCTCCTGCCTCAGCCTCCTGAGTAGCTGGGATTACAGGCACACACCACCATGCCAGGCTAATTTTTGTGTTTTTAGTAGATTTGGGGTTTTACCATGTTGTCCAGGCTGGTCTCGAACTCCTGGCCTCAGGTGATCCACCCGCCTTGGCCTCCCAAAGTGCTGGGATTACAGGCATGAGCCACTGCGCCAAACCTTGAATACTTTTTTTCTTTTGTTTTCTTTTTTTTTTTTTTGAGACAGAGTCTTGCCCTGTCACCCAGGCTGGAGTGCAATGGCACACTGCAACCTCTGCCTCCCAGGTTCAAGTGATTCCTGCCTCAGCTTCCTGAGTAGCTGGGACTACAGGTGCATGCCACCACACTCGGCCAATTTTTGTATTTTTTTTTTTAAGTAGAGACAGGGTTTCACTATGTTGGCCAGGCTGGTCTCGAACTCCTGACTTCATGATCCGCCTGCCTTGGCCTCCCAAAGTGTTGGGATTACAGGCGTGAGCCACCGTGCCCGGCCAAATACTTACTTTTAAGAAAATAGATTAATTCAATTATTTATTTATCCTGACTATAAAAGCAATTTATATTTATGGTTTAAAACAAATGCATAGTACAAAAAAAGGGTATAAAAGCAGAGGAAAATCATCCACAAGCCCACCAACCAGAAGTAATCAGGTAATCATTGTTAACATTTTAGCATATTTTTCCTAAAATATATATTCCCATCCATAGTTGAGCTCATGTTACACCTGTGGGAGGCAGCAGTGTGTTGTAGTTAAGAACATGTGCTCTGAAGGCAGAAAGACCTGGTAGGAATTCTGTCTCGGACACTTACTTGTTATGAAACTTTCATTCATTCATTCACTCATTCAAAAAATAGCTATTGGCCGGGTGCAGTGGCTCACGCCTGTGATCCCAACACTTTGGGAGGCCGAGGTGGGAGGATCACTAGCCCAGGAGTTTGAGACCACCCTGTACAACATAGGGAGACCTCATCTCTATTTTTAAAAAATATAAATAATTTTTTAAAAATAGCTATCTATGATGTGGCCCTGGGTGCCAATGTACCTTCAGAACAGTAAAAAAGGGGAAAAAATGAAAAATATCATATGGCACTGGGAATGTGAGTTTGAAAAAGGGAAGCAAAGCCTTTCCTTCTTGAACTCGCATGTTAGTGGAAACTTACCCCTCTTTAAAGCCTCCACTTTCTCATCTATCAAGTGTGGATAGCAATACCTACCCCATAAGGCTTCTGTCAGAATGATTGTCTCCTTAAAGAAGATCATGTATGTAAAATACCTGCACGTGGTCATTGCTCGAAAAATAGCAGCTGTTGTCATCACATATGTTTAGGTTTTTTTTTTTTTTTCACTGAACAGTGTGTGGTAGTTTCCCCATGTCGGAAAGAAACCCCTTTGAACTGGCCGGGCGCAGTGGCTCACGCCTGTAATCCTAGCACTTTGGGAGGCCGAGGTGGGTGGATCACGAGGTCAGGAGATTGAGACCATCCTGGCTAACAAGGTGAAACCCCGTCTCTACTAAAAAAAAAAAAAAAAAAAAAAAAAAAAAAAAAAAAAAAAAAAAAAAAAAATTAGGCGGTCGTGGTGGTGGGCGCCTGTAGTTCCAGCTACTCGCAGAGGCTGAGGCAGGAGAATGGCGTGAATCTGGGAGGCGGAGCTTGCAGTGAGCCGAGACCGCGCCACTGCACTCCAGCCTGGGCGATGGAGCAAGAATCCGTCAAAAAAAAAAGAAAGAAAGAAAAAAAAAAAGAAAGAAAGAAAGAAAAGAAAGAAAGAAAGAAAAGAGAGAGAGAGAGAGAGAGAGAAAGAAAGAAAGAAAGAAAGAAACCCCTTTGATGGGGTCACCATGGGGTTCCTGCAACATCCATAGGAATACAGGTGACTGGCTTCCTGCCAGGAGGCGGCAGCACGTTCTTCAAGAGCAGCGATTAATATTCCAGCAACTCCAGCAGCACAGGAAAACCCATTTTCCTTTTTTGCTTTCCGGTCTTAGTGGTGGTAAGGCTTCCTGTAATCAGTAATCTCTGGGGAACCCCACCTTTCCCCTTTCACAATTCCCTCCAGTAAGTTATCTCTGCTTGCCACTTTGGGAGGCCGAGGCAGGCAGATCACCTGAGGTCAGGAGTTTGAGACCAGCCTGGCCAACATGGTGAAACCCCATCTCTACTAAAAATACAAAAATTAGGCTAGGCACAGTGGCTCATGCCTGTAATCCCAGATACTCAGGAGGCTGGGGTGGGCAGATCACCTGAGGTCAGGACTTTGAGACCAGCCTGGCCAACAGGGTGAAATCCTGTCTACTAAAAATACAAAAATTAGCTGGGCTTGGTGGCGCATGCCTGTAATCCTAGCTACTCCGGAGGCTGAGGCAGGAGAATCACTTGAACCTGGGAGGTGGAGGTTGCAGTGAGCCAAGATCGTGCCATTGCACTCCAGCCTGGGTAACAGAGCGAGACTCTTAAAAAAAACAAACAAACAAACAAAAACAATTATCTCTGTTGGCTACATCTAGAGCCTGTTCTCTTTTCCTGCTTGGACTCTGACAGAGACATTATTTCATTTTTAAACTTCCCATTTTAAAAGAAACTAAGAAATAAAGGTCAATTGGATAGTTGTAAAAAGAATTCAGACTTGAAAATGGGGCAGATGAAGAAAAGTTGCATAAGTGAACAGGCAAAAGGCTGAAGGTCATCTATAAATAAAGGGTTTAGGCAACTGAAAAGTAATTATAGGAATTTAACCATTTATTTACCATCTCCACTGAGAAAAGAACAGGAGGAAATCCTGTCAATGCCAGAGAATCATAGATTATTTTTAAGGAAAAGCTTCCTTATTCTAAAGGCAGGGCCAACTTTGTGTGCAAGTCTGTGGTTCTCAGGCAGGGATGATTTTGTGTCCAAGGGGACATTTGGCAAGGTCTGCCTTGTCTGGAGGCATTTTGGGTTGTCACAATTAGGAGGAGGGTGTTACTGGCATCTAATGGGTACAGACCATCAATGGTGCCAAATATCCTACAATGCACAGGACAGCCCCCATCCCCTAGAATAAGCCAGCCCAAAATGTCAATAGTCATAATGTTGAGAAACCCTGGTATAAACAAATTCAGTGGAATTTCTAGGCATTGTGAAGTGCTATTACCAGCTCTACAAAAATGCCTCTTCTGCTTGTCTCACTGATTTTTGTAAATAATAACTTTACTGAAATATACAGTAATTCACATACCATAAAGTTCATCCTTTTAAATTGTACAATTCAATGTTTTTAGTATATTCACAAAGTTGTGCATTGATCACCACTATCCAACTCCAGAATATTTTCACTACCCACAAAGCAATACTCATTAGCAGTCACCCTCGTGCCCCTTACCCCGGCCCTACAGTGTCATCTGCTTTCTAAAAGCAGCAGGCACCAAAAATTGCCAAATGTTATAAGAGCAGCTCCTTTTTTAGAAGGGAAAGAAGATTGTTTTCTTACTTTGTTTTGTAACATTGATGAACTTATGTGGTTCTACCTAACCGAAAACTTTTGAAAAGCTTTAGGTCCACAAAGAAGGCATGACTCAGTGAAATGGGCTCCATTTCAGGGGCCTGGGCCCAAGATTCTGCATTTCTTAGCTTTCAGGTGCTGCTGGTCTGAGGAACACATTTGAGTAGCATAGGGGTAGACCTGAGTAGCCCACAGGCATATGCAGGAGATTTTTATAATATAACCCCCTGTGTATTCTCTTGGACTCATTTATTAAATAATTTTTTTGAGATATAATTCATAACACATACAACTCACCGATTTAAAGTGTACAATTCATAGAGGTGGCAGTGAGCTATGATTGTGCCACTGCACTCCAGCCTGGGCAACAAAGTGAGACTCTGTCTCTTAAAAAAAAAAAAAATTAAGTATATAATTCAGTGGTTTTAGTGTTGACAGAGTTGTATAATCATCATCACCACAATCAATTTTTGAACATTTTCATCACCCCAATAAGAAATCCCATATCCAAGGCTGGGCACCGTGGCTCATGCTTGTAATCACAGCACTTTGGGAGGCCGAGGTGGGTGGATCACCTGAGGTCAGGAGCTCGAGGCCAGCCTGGCCAACACAGTGAAACCCAATCTCTACTAAAAATACAAAATTAGCCAGGTGTGGTGGCACATGCCTATAATCCCCAGCTACTTGGGAGGCTGAGTCAGGAGAATCATTTGAACCCAGGAGGTGCAGGTTGCAGTGAGCCGAGATTGCGCCACTGCACTCCACTAGGAGTTCGAGACCAGCCTGGGCAACACAGCAAAATCCCATCTCCACAAGTGAGGTAGGAGGATCACCAAGCCTGGAGGCAGATTGATGAATATGTTGCCCATGTATCCAGCCTGGGTGACAGAGAGGACCTGTCTCAAGAAAAAGAAAAAGAAAAAAGAAAGAAAGAAAGAAAAGAAAAAAAATGAAATCCCATATCCATTAGCAGTCACTACCCATTTCCCTCCAGCTCCCCCCTCCAGGCATAGGCAATCACCAAGCTATTTTCTGTCTCTATGGATTTGCCTATTCTAGATATTTTATATAAATGGAACCATACAATGTGTGGTCTTTTTTGTCTGGCTTTTTTCATTTACTATAACATTGTCAATGTTCATCCATGTTTAGCATGCATCAGTACTTCATTCCTTTTTATTGCCAACTGATATTCCATTGTATGGATAGAACACATTTTGTTTAACCATTCATCACTCCATAGATGTTTGTGTTGTTTCCACTTTTTGACTATTATGAATAATGTTGGTAGTTTCACTGAATATTGGATTTTTATAACTAGAGGTTTTGCTTCTGTCATATTGATTGGTTGATTAATTGGTTACTGTTAGAATGCCAATTGCCAGGAAAGATTACACACAACACATTAGCATTATGGGCTGGTTTCAATGAATTTATCAAGTGTTTTTTTCAGAGCTACTTTTTTTTTTTTTTTTTTTGAGATGGAGTCTAGCTCTGTTGCCCAGGCTGGAGTGCAGTGGCACATTCTCGGCTCACTGCAACCTCTGCCTCCCGGGTTTGAGCAATTATCCTGCTTCCCCCCAAGTAGCTGGGATTACAGACATATGCCACCATGCCCAGCTAATTTCGTATTTTTAGTAGAGACGGGGTTTCTCCACGTTGGTCAGGCTGGTCTCGAACTCCCCACCTCAGGTGATTCGCCCGCCTTGGCCTCCCAAAGTGCTGGGATTACAGGCGTGAGCCACCACGCCTGGCCTCTCAGAGCTACTTTTAAAGAGGAGAAGGTAGGAGATTACTGGGAGTACTAAATCTGAGATCATAGGGAGGCTTGGAAAAAGAGTAGAAAGGGAGGCTGGGGCCCATAAAACCAACACTATTGCCTAGACCTTGCCTTATGTAAATGCATTCATTACAGATAAAGTTTCCAAAGGAGCCTGAGATTTTGCAACCATTTAATTGGCATGTGTAGTTAGATACTCTTTTACTTGGAAGCCAATGAATTGACAATAAGACACGTTGAAATTTCCTTCTCTGCAAAGTCTTTGCTTTAGTTTGAACGTGTCCCTTTCATGTGTTGAAAATTTAATCCCCAATTCAGCCAGATGTGGTGGCTCATGCCTGTAATCCCAGGACTTTGGGAGGCCAAGGTGGGAGGATGGCTTGAGCCCAGGAGTTTAAGACCAGCCTGGGCAACATGGCGAAACCCTGTCTCTACAAAAAAATAATTTAAAAATACAGAAATTAGTCAGGCGTGGTGGCACACACCTGTAGTCCCAGCTACTTGGGAGATGTTGCAGTGAGCTGAGATCAAGCCACTGCACTACAGCCTGGGTGACAGAGGGAGACCCTGTCTCAAAAAAAAAAAAATTCCCAATGTAATAGTGTTGAGAGGTGGAACCTTTAAGAGGTCATTAGATCATGAGAGCGCTGCTCCCATGAATGGATTAATGCTGTTACCATAGGAATGGGTTAGTTATCATGAGAGTGGATTCCTGATAAAAGGATGAGTTCAGCCCCTTTTCCCTCTCTCTCTTTCTCATGTGCTCTCTTGCCCTCCTCCCTTCCACCATGGGTGACTCAGCAAGAAGGCCCTCACCAGCTGCTGGATCCTCAACCTTGAACTTCCCAGCCTTCAGAAATATGAGAAATAAATCTCTTCTTTATAAATTACCCAGTCTCAGGTATACTGTTATACCAGCACAAACTGGACTAAGACAGTCTTGAAGTTACATATTTTACACTGGTGAAGTTAATTAGTAAAAGAATAAACTTTTGTTTTGTTTGGCTGATCTATGTGATGTTTTCAGGAGTTGATTGCCTTATTGATGAATGAGTAAAGTAATAGCCTTTTTCCTTTTTTTTCACATGATTACCTTTTGATTATGCCCATGTTTATTAGCAGTTTGAAGGATAAATAATCAGGAAAATGTAGCTTATGATGATTGGCTCCATTTGTGTATCCCCGCCGTGATAAGTACAGTGTTTTCTATATAGCAGGTACTTGTTAATCTTTGTTGGACAGATGAACTCAAGCCAATCTGGCCATTTGCTAGCAATTCTTGTTAAAAAAAAAAAAAAGTTTTCATACGTGAGAGACTAACAGAGTTGGCTGAAGTGAAATAGTTGGATTATTGACAGATGTCAATAGGTTTCAAGATCTTTCTCCTACTAGAACAGTAATAGAGGTGTTTTCTTGATTTTGGAAGCTGAGGTGTGCAAATTCACGGTTTTTTCTTTTTTTTTTTTTGTCTTAGGCATTGTATCAGTTATCTGTTGCTGCATAACAAACTACACCTAAAATGCAGTGGCTTCCCATTATTTTTATTTATTTAATTTTTTTTTTTGAGACGGAGTCTCGCTCTGTCACCCAGGCTGGAGTGCAGTGGCGCGATCTTGGCTCACTGCAAGCTCCGCCTCCCGGGTTCACGCCATTCTCCTGCCTTAGCCTCCTGAGTAGCTGGGACTACAGGCGCCCACCACTATGCCTGGCTAATTTTTTTATCTTTTTAGTAGAGACAGGGTTTCACCGTGTTAGCCAGGATGGTCTCGATCTCCTGACCTCGTGATCCGCCCGTCTCGGCCTCCCAAAGTGCTGGGATTACAGGCGTGAGCCACCGTGCCCGGCCAGTGTCTTCCCATTATTTATTTTGATTGTGAAATTGCAATTTGAGCAAGGTTTGGTGCAGACTGGCTATTTCTGTTCCATGTTGCATCAGCTGGGGTGAGTTGACTAGGGCTAAAGGAAACACTTTCAAAAGTGGCTCACTCACATGCCTGGCAAGTTGGGACTGGCTGTTGCTTCCTTTCGGTGGTGGCCTCTCCATAGGGTGACTTGGGCTTCCTCACAACACAGCGACTGGGTAAAAACATTGACCACCCCAAGAGAACCAAATGGAAGCTATACTGCCTTTTGTAACTTAGCCTTGGAAGTCACACAATGTCACTTTCACCAAGTCACAAGCCCACCCAGATTCAAGGGGAGGGAACATAAACCTTCATCTCTCAATGGGAAGAGTGTCAAAGTCACGTTGCAAGAAGGACATGTGGGGCCAGGCGCTGTGGCTCAGACCTGTAATCCCAGCACTTTGGGAGGCTGAAGCAGGAGGATTGCCAGAGTCCAGGAGTTTGAGACCAGGCTGGGCAGCATAGCGAAACCCCCATCTCTATCTAATAAAAAAAAGGACATGTGGGATGAGAGATATTGTTGCAGTCATTTGGGGGAAAATACAGCTTGCTGTGGGGATTATTTATTATTTATGATCCTTCTCCATGTCCCTAATTTCCAAATTCTAAAGGTACTTTCTATTTGTCTTCATGGTAATATTTTTCCAACTGCCTTCTCTAAACTTGGTGGGTATAACATCTCAGAAGGTAACATTCTTTAAAATAATTTATGTTGTGGCCGATTGATCTCACAGTGCACTAAAGGTACCAGCTGAGCATCTGTCTAGAATGGGAGTGTGTCCTGCTAGGTTTACTCATCCATATAATTCTAACTTTTGTCTGTTTTGGAGAAGAAAAGAATACACAGGTAAGCATATCCCTAAATATATACATAAAATAAATGAGAAAAAATATATATACATATATTCCCTGGAAGCAGCTTTAAGTCAAGTTTTGGAAGGTTCTATGGTACAGGTGATGGATCTAGGTGGATTCAGGGGAAAATCTTATCGACATATATAGAATAATAAGTGGTCTCTATTTGGGGGTTATTATGGCAAGTGATCAACATTTTCAAAGTATTAAAAGTTGAATGAATTGTGCACTAAACATCCACATACCCACCACCTAGATTCTACAATTAACATTTTACTTTATTTGCTTTATCGCCTATCTACCCATTCATCAATCCTTCTATTAATCATCCTAGTTTTTATACTTTTCAAAGCAACTTGCAGTCATCAATTGATGAAGTAGCATATTTTGAGGTCTATTTTAAAATGTGGACAATTTCCTTCCTGTTTCAATCTATCTTATAAAAATCATATTTGATTAGTATATAAAATCAGATGGGCTCAATATTTCCCATTATATTAAAAATTAAATCTATGAGAATTTGGTGGAGAAGTTGCTGGATTGTGCTTTGTGATGGGTATTCTTTTTTTTTTTGAGATGGAGTCTCTCTCTGTCGCCCAGGCTGGAGTGCAGTGGCACGATCTCAGCTGATTGCAACTGCTGCCTCCCAGGTTCAAGCGATTCTCATGCCTCAGCCTCTCGAGTAGCTGGGACTACAGGCACATGCCACTATGCCTGGCTAATTTTTATATTTTTAGTAGAGATGGGGTTTCACCATGTTGACCAGGCTGGCCTCGAACTCCTGACCTCAAGGAATCTGCCTGACTTGGCCTCCCAAAGTGCTGGGATTACAGGCATGAGCCAACATGCCCAGCCTGTGATGGGTATTCTTACTTAACATGCTTTTGTGCATATCTTTGCCTTGACTTGAGAATGTACTAAAAACTTACATATTCTGAAGTGAAAAGGAACAGTTGTGTCCCTTGAGGTGAGAGGATCACGAGCCCAGGAGCTTGAAATCAGCTTGGGCAACATTGCAAAACCCTATCTCTACAAATGTATTGTATTTTACATATACATATAAAAATTTGTGTGTGTATACACACACACACACACACACACACACACACACACAAAATAAATTTGCCAGGCATGGTGGCTCATGACTGCAGTCCTATCCTAGATACTGGGGAGGCTGAGGCAGGAAGATCTCTCGAGCCTGGGAGGCAGGGGTTGCAGTGAGTCCAGATGGTGCCACTGCACTCCAGCCTGGGTGACAGAGTGAGATCCTGTCTGAAAAAAAAAAGAAAAAAGCAGATAGGAACTTTACTTTGATGCCTTTTTGAAAGGCAGAAAGATGTCTTCCTTGCAGAGCTATTGTGGAATAAATGAGACAACGTAAGGGAAGTTCCTGGCACATAGTGGCATTCCGTACATGGTTTCTACTGCTGAGGGGAAAGAGCTTAAAGGTTGAGTTAGACTTCTTCCTGGGTCCTGGTTCCACTGCCTACTGGCTGAGTGAGCTTGGGCAGGTTCCTAAAACGTTATCTGTAAAATGGAGATAGGAACCACTTGTATTAGTTACCCACTGGCGCATCACAAATTATCCCAAAATTTAGTGGCTTAAAACAGCAAACATTTGTCATACCATAGTTTCTGAGTGTCAGGAATTCAGGAGAGGCTTAGCTGAGTGGTTCTGGCTCAGGGTCTCTCATGAGGTTGCAGTTAGGATGTCAGCTGGGGCTACAGCCATCAAGGTCTTAACTAGGGCTGGAGAATCTGCTTCCAAGATGGCGTACTCACATGGCTATTGGCAGGAGACTTCAGTTCCTCACCTCATGGTCTCTCCATTCAGTTCCTCACATCATGGTGTCTCCATAGGCCATATATATCTTTTTTGTTTTGTTTTGTTTGAGATTGGGTCTTGCTCTGTCACCCAGGCTGGGATGCAGTTGTGCTGTCATGTCATGGCTCACTGCAGCCCCGAACTTCTGGGCTCAAGCAATCCTTCTGCTTCAGCCTTCCAAGTAGCTGGGATTATAGGCAAGTGCCAGCATGTCTGGCTATTTTTTTTTTTTTTGTATTTTTGTATTTTATTTTTATTTTTATTTTTTTCTGAGATGGAGTCTCACTCTGTTGCCCAGGCTGGAGTGTAGTGGTGCAATCTCAGCTCACTGCAGCCTCTGCCTCCTGGGTTCAAGCGATTCTCCTGCCTCAGCCTCCCCAGTAGCTGGGATTACAGGTGCCCGCCAGCATGCCCAACTAATTTTTTTTTGTATTTTTAGTAGAGAAGGGGTTTCACCATGTTGGCCAGGCTGGTCTCAAACTCCTGACCTAAAGTGATCCTCCTGCCTTGGCCTCCTAAAGTGCTGGAATTACAGGCATGAGCCACTTTGCCTGGCCAAGGCCTCTTGAAAGTGTCCTCATGACATGTAGCTTGCTTCCGCCTTAGTGAGTGATTCAAGAGAGAGAGCAAGGAGGAAGCTGCAACACCTTCTATGACCTAGTCTCAGGTCATGACCATCAGTGATCAGTACTTTTGCCATATTTTGTTAGAAGTGAGTTATTAAGTGTAGCCCACGTTCAAAGGGGCTTTCATGAGTTGTTAAGCCAAGAGCTGATGGTTCCCTCTCCCCTCTGCCTCCCTATGGTCAGAGAAGTTAGGCTTGGTGAGAGAACTGACCACATCTTCCAAGGAAGTGGAGTAGGGCCCATCACATCCCCTGGTCACTTTATGTTGGTCACTTTGGTCGCTTTAGGTGCCATGAGCCACAACCCTGACAGGTGATGATGGTGGGAAGTGGGGAAAGGGATTTAAATCAAACACAAGATTAGAGTTTTAAACGGTTGATTTTTAATAGCAGAAAACACCTAAATGTCAAAAAAAGTATCCAAGATATGAAGGGACAGGAAAGGTAAATTTACCATAAAAACATGTTTCAAAGTAGTGATTGGGGAAAAATAAACCACTTCATTTATACCCCATGGAATTGAGCCTGCTCAGTAACAGCTAATCTTTATAAAGTCCTTACTATGGGTCAGATACTCTTCTTTTTTTTTTTTTTTTTTTTTGAGACGGAGTCTTGCTCTGTCGCCCAGGCTGGAGTGCAGTGGCACAATCTCGGCTCACTGCAAGCTCCGCCTCCTGGGTTCACGCCATTCTCCTGCCTCAGCCTCTCCGAGTAGCTGGGACTACAGGTGCCCGCCACCATGCCCGGCTAATTTTTTTTGTATTTTTAGTAGAGACGGGGTTTCACCGTGGTCTCGATCTCCTGACCTCGTGATCCGCCCGCCTCGGCCTCCCAAAGTGCTGGGATTACAAGCGTGAGCCACCGCGCCCGGCCAAGATACTCTTCTAAGTATTTCACAAATAGTAACTCACCTAAACCTATGAAGTAAGCACTATTATCATCTTCATCATCTCCAATTTTTTTTGAGATGCAGTCTCACTCTTTTGCCCAGGCTGGAGTGCAGTGGTACAATCTCAGGCTCCCTGCAATCTCTGCCTCCCCGGTTCAAGCAATTCTCCTGCCTTAGCCTCCCAAGTAGTTGGGATTACAGACACTCACCACCACGCCCAGCTAATTTTTGTATTTTTAGTAGAGATGGGGTTTCGCTGTGTTGGCCAGGCTGGTCTCGAACTCCAGACCTCAAGTGATCCACCCACCTTGGCCTCTCAAAGTGCTGGGATGACAGGCATGAGTCATCGCGCCCGGCTTCATCTCCATTTTTACAGAGGAGGAAACTGAGGCATAGAGAAGTTGAGCAATTTGCCCAAGGACATAACTAGAGCTAGCATTTGAGCCCAGGCCATCTGACGCCCGAGTCTTAAAAGACATGATTGCAATTTAAGGTTTGCTCAAGGTACAGAAGAAAATTGGTTAAAGTATTAAGGCTGACATTTCTGTTCTTTCCACACTGCTCCTGGTTAAACTCAGTGCCTGGAGGACAAAGATAGAGGCTTTGTTTCAAATGAGGAATTGGATTCAAATTTCCAAAATGAAAATTTCCTAATGGTATAAACTTTAAATGAAAACATGTAAGATCTGACGGTTTGATTTAAGCTCTGAGCAGTGCCAAGGAATAACTAATGCTCACCTCTTCCTGCAAACACTATAAATTTATGCGCTAAGCCAGGCACCACGGCTCACGCCTGTAATCCCAGCACTTTGGGAGGCTGAGGCAGGCGGATCACTTGAGTTCGAAACCAGCCTGGCCAACATGGTGAAACCCCATCTCTATTAAAAATACAGAAATTAGCAGAGCATGGTGGCGTGCGCCTGTAGTCCCAGCTACTAGGGAGGCTGAGGCAAAAGAATCACTTGAACCCAGGAGGCAGAGGTTGTAGTAAGCCAAGATCATGCCACTGCGCTCCAGCCTGGGTGACAGAGCAAGACCCTGTCTCAAAAAAAAAAAAAAAAATTATGTGTTGATTGGATTCTTAAGCTTTTCTACCAGATCCTGATTGCATTATGAGGTCTAGGCCCAGATGGATACTTCATAAATGTTTTTTTGACAATGAATAGAATGCTTGTTTAGTCTTCTAGACTTGTCCCACATATATCAAGGATAAAAATATCTTACTTTTTTTTTTTTTTTTTTTGAGACGGAGTTTCGTTCTTGTTGCCCAGGCTGGAGTGCAATGGCGAAATCTCGGCTCACTGCAACCTCCGCCTCCCGGGTTCAAGCGATTCTCCTGTCTCTGCCTCCCAAGTAGCTGGGATTACAGGCACATGCCACCATGCCTGGCTAATTTTTGTATTTTTAGTAGAGACAGGGTTTCATCATATTGGTCAGGCTGGTCTCAAACTCCTGACGTCAGATGATCCGCCTGCCTTGGTCTCCCAAAATGCTGGGATTACAGGCGTGAGCCACCGTGCTCGGCCAAAAATGTCTTACATCTTGATTACCATTTGTTTATTGATTATTGAGACCCATAATGAGTAGCACTCATGGGTTCTGACATCTGTAGTGGGATGCGTCTGTGGCATCTAATAGAAAGTCTGACTCAAACTGTCTGAAATGCAAGGAAAGGGCAGAATTTGTTTAATTAAACAACTCAGTGACATCATCAAGAGCCCAGTTAAAATTTTTTTTTTTCTATTTTTCGATTCTGCCTTATTTAGTGTGTAGGCTTTGACCTAAGGCTGGTTTTCCTCTTAGTCACGAAATGACTGTCAGTGGCAACAAGGGTACTTGCTTCCTTGTTCATCCAGCAGGGTAGACAGGGAAAACCTCTTTCAAACCATCAGATGTTAAGTTCTTTCGTTCAGTGTAATTAGGCCACACATTGATTGACTGAGACTCTGGGTAGTGTGGAGGGGGTGGATGCCTGAACAGGGTTGGGGTTCTATTAGAAGGGCAAAAAGGCAAATCGATGCTGGGGAAGTTCTGAAGCTGTTTCTTCATCTGGAAAATGGTGAGAATTTCACAGAGAATTGAGAGGATTAGAGATAATGTGTCAGATTTAGCAAATAAAAATCAAAGATGCTCAGTTAAAATTGAATTTGAGATAAACAGCAAATAATGTTTTAGTCTAAGTATGCTCACCTTTTTCTACAAACACTACAAATTTATACATTAATTTGGTTCTTAAGCTTTTCTCCCAGATCCTGATTGCATTACAAGGTCTAGACCTAGAAGGGCATTTCGTAATTTTTTTTGGCAATGGTTAGAACCTTATTTCGTTTTCTAGCCTTGTTCCACATATATCCAGGATAAAAATACACATTTATACTAAAAATTATTCGTTGTTTATCTGAAATTCAAATTTAACGGGGCATCTTGTATTTTATCTGGCAACCCTAAATCTACGTGAAGTTCTTGGCACATAGCAGGTATCCATTCACTGGCTAGTATTAGTGTTCTTCCTACATAAGAGCTCAGTTAAATGGCAGCACGGTACTTTTTTTTTTTTTGAGACAGAGTCTTACTCTAGCCCAGGCTGGACTGCAGTGGTACCATCTCAGTTCACTGCAACCTTGACCTCCCGGGTTCAAACGATTCTCCTGCCTCAGCCTCCCGAGTAGGTGGGACTATAGGTGCACGCCACCACTCCCGGCTAATTTTTTTGTATTTTTAGTAGAGATGGGGTTTCACCATGCTGGCCAGGCTGGTCTCGAACTTCTGACCTCAGGTGATCCACCCGCCTCGGCCTCCCAAAGTGCTGGGATTACAGGCGTGAGCCACCGCTCCCAGCGCATGGTACTTTTTAAACTTTTTCTAACTTTCTAGAAAGGCTAGTGTTTGACCAAAAGAGGAATTAACTAAACTGCATGTGACTGCAAGAAATCCTTTACCACTACTCAAAACCAGATCAAAGCAAATGTCCCTAAGCAGAAGGTCGTATTTGTATATATGGGATGGCACATTATAAGGCATCTAATATTACTACTTAATACTAAATTGGACCTATATTAACAGATGTTCAGTTATTGGTTTTTCTCCATCTTCTGAATCTGTACGGATAATTAATTTATTACTTCCAGTTCACCAGGTCTAAAGAAAATTTAAAAAAATTATTCATTTGAGTCAAAGGTAATGCTGCTGAAATTCCTAGTACAAAGGCTCTGATATACAGGGATGAAAATGGAGTGATTGCCCCAGGAGTTCTGGATCCACGCGGGTGAAGCTGGAGGTCACAGCACTGTTACTTTGCATCTGGAGGAGGCAGGAGACTCTGTGAAGCCCTCTGTTGTTGCCTCTGACTCCATTTTCCCTCATTGCTAACTCATTGCTCCTACCTGTAAAATTTTCTAATATGCTTCCACTTTCATTTCCTCATCAAATATTCACCGTTATGAAAAAGAAAATCCTATTGGCTTGGTATCAAGTGGCCAAACTGAGCATGCTGCTACATATTGTTACCAGATTCACTACAGGAATAGATTAAATGGATTTTATCCAAAATATCTACTGCATCTTTCTAATTTGGTGGCTGCTATGACCTCATACACTGCCTATTTTTCGTGCTTTTCCTAACCAGAAGAGACCCTATTTTTCTCCTTTGCTTGTTAAAGTGAAAATTATTATGCAGCTTTCCATAGATTTGTCCCCAACGTCTTTTTTAAAAAAATATTTTTCTCTATTTTCTAAAAGTAGCATTGGAAATGTTATCTCCTTCAATTTCATCACCTCTTCATCCTCCTTGAAAACCCGATCCATGGTGGGTATTAAGATATTTACATTTCTACTGGTTGGTCGATGACTTCATTGCTTTCAAGCCAGCTGGGGGATCTTGTGTGGCAGAGCATCGGACCGAAGCGGAGGTGTGGGTCGTTGCTGCTGCTGCTGCTGCTACTGCTGCAACAGCTCTTTGCACGCGCCCAGCTGCTGTGTAAGGAATCCTCAAGCTGCTAGGTCTTTGCGCCTAACTCACCCAAGGGACCGCAAGCTGCTGGATGAGTGTACGTGTGAGTGTGTGTTGTGGGTGTGCATATGTGCGTGTGTGTGTGCACACGCAGCGGCAACAGTTGGGCAGCAGCAGCAATGGACTTCGATATCATTTTTACCAACAACAGAGATAAACCATCCTCCATCCTGTATTTCTCAGCTCCCGCCCCGAGTGTGTTCTCCCCCCTCTTCCCCGACTTCCCCCACCCCAGCCCCCGGCACGGGTCCCTCCGGAGGGAGGGCAGGATAGCTGCGCTGCAGGCAGGATTCCCTCTTTTTTCCGCAGTGACAGGCGGATTCCGGGGCCTCCTCGCCACCCCCTACCCCCGCAGCCACCCCTTTCTCAGTCACGATCTCCCCACCCCACCACCGTCGACCCTCTCAGCCTCTCCCCCCGGCGTCGGCTCCAGGCTCGGGCCCCGCCCCTCTCAGCCTCTCCAGCCCAGGTTGCTAGGGCTTGGCGGGGCAACCAAACCTGGCGTGCCAAGAATCGCGGCGCGCGCGTGAGCGCGCAGGCGAGCTTGTATAAGGAACCAGCGTTCTTCGGCTTCGGAGACTCGAGCACGAGCGGCGCGAGCCCGTACCCCAGGACAAGCGCTTCCTCCTCATTGGCTCCTATCAGAACGGGGCGGGGTAAAGGCGGGATCGGGCAAAACGTGAGGCGCTTTCCCATTGGTCCGAACGGGCCGGTTGGGGCGGGGCAGTTAGCAAAATAGGCTGCGCGTTCGCTTCTGCTAGAGGGCGGGGCCGGAGGTTTCGATTAGTTGTTTCTGCCGCTGGGGAAGGTAAAGCGGCGACGGCGTCTTCAGGAGCTGTGGGGTCCCCTGCTAGAAGTGGGGGACTCGGCGGGGTGAGTAGCCGCGCCGCCACCCGCCCGCCAAGCCTTCTTACCCTTACATCGGCCCCGCGTCCACCCAGCTTCTCCTGAGAGTGGGGACCCACCCGGTCCCCCCGGGCGGACGAGGGAAGGGGCGGCGGCGCCGGTCCCCCCGGAACGGGGCGACGCGGTGAGGACGTCCCAGCCCGGAGTAGCCCCTCCTCAGCGCTCCCCTGCGCCTCTGGAAGGGCTTCCCCCGAGGGGCTGGGGCTGTCTTTTGGGGTGTGGGGAGGCGAAAGGGTGTGAAAGAGGGGCGGTGGGTCGAGCCCGCCCCGCGGGGCTCCCCTCAGTGGCGGGTCTGCGGCGTCCCCGCCCCGCCGCTCCCGCGGCACGAGCTCCCCGGGGCTTGCGGCGAGGTAAGCCCCTTCCCGCCGGCGCCGAGGAGGGGCCTGCGCGCTCGAGCCCCCTGCCCGAGTTCGGAGGGAGTCCGAGACTCGCCAGGGGTCGTCAGTCGCGGCCCTAGCCCTTCTGACCTTGGCTGCCCGCGAGGGTGGGCTAGCGACCCGCCGCCGGCCCCGCGGCTCCGCAACCTCCCCCGAACAAGTTTCAGGCGATGCTGTGAAGTTCACGACTGGCATAGTGCGGGGAAGAAGAATGGCCCCTTCTCAGACCTTCATACCCTCTGGACCCTCATAGAAATCGGATTCTGGGATTTGGAACCGTCTCCCAGAACGAACAGGTCCTCCTGGCATTGACACGTTTTGTGCCCACGTTGGGGAAAAAAATAACCTGAGCATATTTCAGTGTAAAGGCAGATCTTCCTTGAGGGTTTTGTTTTTCGCTTCACTTGAGTGTTAACAGATGCCTGAATAAGAAAAGCCTGACCTTAGTATCTCTACAGTGAGATTAGACGGGTGCTGTGATATTTAAGTAGTTGCAGATCAGTATTCTGTTAGCACAATCTATTTTAATTGGCTGGAATTTAAGCTGATTTTAGAAAGTATTGTTGACACCGAATGATTTCTTTCTGTGCATCTGAATTAGGTTTGAACGTAATGGTTATATAGTTAATGTAAAAGATTACACAAATTAATTTGTCTGAGAGCGTTTGTCTGAAACAGGAGACAGAGATGTGTATAGAACAGGATTATCGTTTTAGGTAACATCTGCTGGAACATTTCCAGCTTGTTTCTTTCTTGCTGTAGGGTTACAAAAAAGACATATTCACCGAGGCTATTCGGAATTACATGTGAGTGACACTTAGATGTAAATTTGTTTTTATTTCCTTCAAGTGTTTTAAAATGTTTTATTCACAAAATGTAAAGAGGCTATATTTACTTGTTCCTGTATCTTAGTGTTGAAGGGGATAGTATGATCTTATGATTAACAATCCAATTAGGGTCCATTAATAATAGATTTTTTAAAAAGGTGTGCTGCTTTTCGAGAATATGATAGGTTGAGTACCTAGCAAGGCTTTTAATTTCTTTTTGTTAAAAGTACTATTTTAGGATTGAGAATTTTTGGCGTTGACACTGAAACCAGGAATAAGGAAGCCTGCAGCAGTCTTAGCAGTTTGACACCACCAGTAGGTGTTTCTGTTGACAAATGCAGAGAAGAGAACATTTGGGAAGGAAATCTTTTTTTCGGGGCGGGGGTGGGGGGTGAGGGTGGGTGAGGGGGGAAGGAGCCAGAAGAGAGAAGCTGTAGAGCTGATGCTGCCAGCACTGTATGCTGAGCATTTCACAAGTACAAGGAAACCTAATTAGGGAAAAATTCTGTTTGGCTGTATTAAATAATAGAACTCCAAAAGAGGCATACTAAATAAAGTTAACCATTCCAAGAGTGTTAAATAATCTGCCATTTTAGAGTAGTTGGGGGTTCCTCAATTGGAGAGGGTATCAAATCTTTTTGAATTGTCTTGCCTTTTTAACATAGTCAATGCAGCGATTAATTTGCTAGATGTATATATATCAAACAGTTGAGTATTCCAGTTTTGTTGTTTAGCATATTTCCTAAGCCTAAATTTTTAAAAATCAAAATCTGATATATTTTTAAAAAAATTTGAAATAGAATTCTTTGTCCAGAGAGTATTCCTTTTTTCCTGGCTCAGTCTTAAAATTTATTCATGATTTAGGGGTTTGTGATTGGTATTTTTTTACCCCTTTTTCTCAGGTTTTTGATTTTTACTTATGCAAGTTCCCTAAGTCTGCCTTTGTTTATACTGTAATTTTCTTGGAATTATTTAAATCAGAGTGTGGCATCTATTGTGTCCCCTGGGGTTTTAAAAGGAGAGGCTCCCATTGAAAGAAATTGCAGGGCCGTCTCGCATAGATGGGTAATAGAAGGTTGACTGATTGCGAATCAGTTGTATTCGGTTGCAAATATGCTGCTTGGGGTTAAGGCAGTTTCAGTTAATGGGAACCAGATTTTACATGGTGTTTCTACTTTGAAGGTACAGTGTTGTTACATTACAAACTGAAAGACAGAGGTGGAGAAATTCCTTTAAGTGTCACCCCTAGCCTTGTTTCACCACTGTGTCCAGGAATCTGTGAGAGACTCTTAACAATAGCTGCATTGTTGGAAATGACAGTGGCTTCTCTTGCAGAAAGTTAACCTTTCATTATGATTTTCATTTCAATTTACTTTGTAAAAGAAAATTTAGCTTTATCTGAGAAATTGGCTGTAAGAAATTTGTAAAGAGAGCAAGGAAAATAGGTTTTCTTCAACATGTCTGTTAAAATTCACATTCTCTCCGCTTCCGTTTTGATAACTGGTGGTGATCTTTATTTCCTCTAGATATTAGAAGGTATGCTAACACAGCACCTGATTTTTGGTAGTTACTGTGGGGATATGACTTTTTCATGTAATAAATTGGTGTCAAATAATATGAGGCATTTAGGAATAAATTATTGCACATGCATAGATCTAAAACATGAGGGAAATCTTTTAGATAACCCTTAACTTTGGTACAAGAATAGCACAATTTGAAGTATTAAGTTGCTTTCTAAGTAGAAAAAGCTATTTACTCAGAATTGGGTAATTTTAGATTTTAAAGTTTTTTTTTTGCAACATCAAATAATTTGGCAACATCAAATTTCTTGATAAAGGAGGAGATACAATCTCAGAGATTCTTTATCATCTGATCATGGCATCAGTTGGACTACATTTCAACTTAGGACGATAATGCAATTAAAAGACTACATTTAAACTTTCTGTTTGGAGGTTTTTCTAATTTGCTTTCAATCTCAAGCTCGACGTTAGAAACCTTTTGTTGGTGACGTACAATTTTAGTGTTCAGATTTTAGGTTTTGATCGTTTTTAGAATTTTTTTTATGTGTGTAGAGCAGTGCATGGATGACTGAATTAATCAAAGATCTGGCCTCATTTCTCATTCAAGTTTGTACATTTCTTCACACTGAGATACGAGCTTGGGTGATAACTCAACTGATAACATTTAAATATTTCAGATTTGGGAATTAATAGAAATTTATTAGGTTAAAAGGAACTAGCCCATTCAGGTATTTGAAATTGATTGTCAATACTTTGAATTAAGCTCTTAGAAACATTGGTGTTTGAAATAATCCTAATCAGGGTCAAGTTTTGGGTGTGGTCTCTCTTTTGGGCAGTCTTCTCTGTAATAATTATAATACTCCATCTATTGAGCCTTACTGAATGCCAGACACTGTGGCAAATAATTTATTTGCATGAATACATGTGTGTTCTCACAACAGCTCTATGAAGCAGGTCTTCTTACCTCCTGTATACATGTCAAATGGGCTCAGAGAAATAAAGTACTTTGCTCAGATTACCCAGCTAGTCATCAGAAGCAGCAAAATTGCTATCCAAACTGGTCTGACTTGAAGCTGTGCTCTTTAAAACCATGCTTTCTGCTTCTCTTTAGGAAACTGATTTCCCAAGCATATTTATTTTTGACACAGGGTCTCACTCTGTTGCCCAGGCTGAAGTGCAGTGATGTGATCACAGCTTGCTGCACCCTTAACCTGGCAGACTCAATCGATCCTCCCACCTCAGCCTCCCTAGTAGCTGGAGACTACAGGCACGTGCTCCCATACCAGGCCAATTTTTCTTTATTTTTAATAGAGGCTGGGGGTCTCATGATGTTGCTCAGGCTGGTCTTGAACTCCTGGTGTCAAGAGATCCTCCCGCTTTGGCCTCCCAAAGTGCTTGGACTACAGGCATGAGGCGCTGCCAGGCCCACCCCAAGGGTATTTTGAGTTCCTACTGTATATCATGCCTGGGGTGGTACTGAAGGTATACATATGCTTCTTGGAGTTCATGGGCTACATTGGCAAGGCTGCTGGACCTTTAGTCACATAGGGGACTGAACTCAAATCCATCAGGACTGCTGGATAGGACAACTGGAAGTGCAGACTTTTCTAACCAGAGGGTCAGACTTTTCTAACAGAGGTTCTGTTTCTTCATAAATGAAGGCTGTACATAATCATGCCAAAAATGAGGTAGTTGTTTCTAATTAGCTACTTGGTATTTCATGTTTCTGGATATTGCATTATAACTTTTGATGGACTTTGATTAAATTTGCTACACTAATAAAGGCTACGAAGATACTCCTTGAATTCAATTTTGTGGCTTAGATATACCCTTGAAGTAAAATGGCAGCCATTATAATTTGCAGATGGGCACCTCTTGTGTAATTATGACCAGTGAAATAAAATCTGGAGGTAAAGTCTATAGAGATATATTATTATTTTGTGTGTGCGTGTGTTATTTTTGAGATGGAGTCTCGCTCTGTTGCCTAGGCTGGAGTGCAATGGCGTGATCTCGGCTCACTGCAACCTCCGTCTCCTGGGTTCAAATGATTCTCCTGTCTCAGCCTCCCAAGTAGCTGGGATTACAGGTGCATGCCGCCATGCCAGCTAATTTTTTTGTATTTTAGTAGAGACGGGGTTTCACTGTGTTGCCCAGGCTGGTCTCGAACTCCTGAGCTCAGATAGTCCACCCATTTCAGCCTCCCAAAGTGCTAGGATTACAGACATGAGCCACTGCGCCCACCCATTGTTGTGTGCTAATACAGAGGTTGGACTCTGAAAATTTTTCTGCGTGAAAGTAGAACTTTCTGCTATTTAAAGCTTCTTGTGATTAAAACAAATTTTCTTTAAATTTTTAATTTTTTTTTTCTTTTTTTTTTGAGATGAGTCCCCTGCTCCGTCGCCCAGGCTGGAGTGCAGTGATGGGATCTCGGCTCGCCGCAACCTCCGCCTCCCGGGTTCAAGTGATTCTCTTGCCTTAGCTTCCTGAGTAGCTGGAATTACAGGCACCTGCCACCACGCCTGGCTAAATTTTTTGCATTTTTAGTAGAGATGGGGTTTCACCACGTTGGCCAAGTGGTCTCAAGCTCCTGACCTCAGGTGATCCTCCTGCCTCGACCTCCCAAAGTGTTGGGACTACAGGCATGAGCCACCACACCTGGCCGTGATTTTTTTTTTTAAACAAGACCCATCATTAGGAGAACTAAACAGTTATGTGCCCTAAAAGAACACTTAGAAGTCCATGTTAGGAAAAAAGACTTAACATCTTTTTCTGTAATTGATTAAAATCACTTTTGTTACTTATTAAAGTTAGAAAGTGCTGATGAATACTGTAGGGCCTCAGGGCCAGAAATATCTTGGCCAAAGCAGGACCATATTTCTACACAGATGGGACCTGTGTGTTAATTTTGTTGATTTCTTTTTTTTTTTTTTTTTTTTGAGACGGAATCTCACTCTGTCGCTCAGGCTGGAGTGCAGTGGCGCCGTCTCGGCTCACTGCAAGCTCTGCCTCCCGGGTTCACGCCATTCTCCTGCCTCAGCCTCCTGAATAGCTGGGACTACAGGCGCCCACCACCACGCCCGGCTAATTTTTTTTTTGTATATTTAGTAGAGACGGGTTTCACCGTGTTAGCCAGGATGGTCTCGATCTCCTGACCTCGTGATCTGCCCACCTCGGCCTCCCAAATAGCTGGGATTACAAAATTTTGTTGATTTCTTTATAACGTAATGGAGGTGTACTTTACATACCATAAAAGTCACCTTTTTAGTGTATGATTCAATTATTTTTAAGTGAATTTATGGAGTTGGTGTAACTATCATTACAATCCAGTTTTAGAACATTTCCATCACCCCCCAAAATTCTCTCCTGTCAATGAGATTTTTTTAACCCTATTTACTTGCTTCACCTAGACCTCTCTTCTTTTTTTTGAGACAGGGTCTGACTCTGTTGCCGCCTTTGATAGTGAATACAGGCACGCCATGGCCTGGCTAATTTTTTTTTTTTTTTTTTTTTTTTTTTTTTTTTTTGACAGGGGAGTGCAGTGGTATGATCTCGGCTCACTGCAACCTCTGCCTCCTGGGTTCAAGTGATTCTCCTGCCTCAGCCTCCTGAGTAGCTGGGATTACAGGCATGTCCACCATGCCTGGCTAATTTTTGTGTTTTTAATAGAGACAGGGTTTCACCATGTTGGCCAGGCTGGTCTTGAACCCCTAACATCAGGTGATCTTCCTGCCTCGGCCTCCCAAAGTGCTAGGATTATAGGCATGAGCCATCATGCCTGGCCCGCCTGGCTAATTTTTGTATTTTTAGTAGAGACAGGATTTCACCATGTTGGCTAGGCTGGTCTCGATCTCCTGGGCTCAAGCGATCTGCCTGCTTCGGCCTCCCAAAGTGCTAGGATTACAGGTGTAAGCTACCGTGCCTGGCCAACCTAGATCTTTTTGTCATTTTTTTTTTTTTTTTTTTTTGAGACAGGACCACATTTCACTCACTCAGGCAGTGTAATGATCACGGCTCACGTGCACCTCCCTCAGCCTCCTGAGTAGCTGGGACTACAGGTGCAGGCTGCCATGCCTGGCTAATTTCTTTTGTATTTTGTAGAGATGGGTTCTCACAGTTTTGCTCAGGCTGGTCTTGAACTCCTGGGCTCAAGCCATTCCCCTACTTTGACCTCCCAAAGTGCTGGGATGACAGGCATAAACCACTGTGCCTGGCCTAAAAGATGTCCTTAAAAAATGTCTTCTGGAGGCCAGTTGTGGGTGGCTCATGCCTGTAATCCCAGCACTTTGGGAGGCCGAGGCGGGTGGATCATTTGAGGTCAGGAGTTTGAGACCAGCCTGGCCAACATGGTGAAACCCCGTCTCTACAAAAAATACAAAAATCAGCTGAGTGCAGTGGTGTGCACCTGTAGGCCCAACCTCCTGGGAGGCTGAGGTGGGAGGATGGCTTGAGCCTGGGAGGCAGAGGTTGCAGTGAGCCAAGATTGTATCACTGCACTCCAGCCTGGGTAACAGGAGTGAAACCGTGTCTCAAAAAAGAAAAGAAAAAAAATACACTTCTCGGCCAGGCATGGTGGCTCACGCCTGTAATCCCTAGCACTTTGGGAGGCCGAGGCAGGTGGATCACCTGAGGTCAGGAGTTCGAGACCAGCCTGACCAACATGGAGAAACCATCTCTACTAAAAATATAAAATTAGCCAGGTGTGGTGGCGCATGTCTGTAATCCCAGCTACTTGGGAGCCTGAGGCAGGAGAATTGCTTGAACCCGGGAGGTGGAGGTTGTGGTGAGCTGAGATTGCGCTAATTGCACTCCAGCCTGGGCAAAAAGAGCGAGACTCCGTTTAAATTAAAAAAAAAAATTTCACACACAGTATCATTTCATAATGCTTTTTGTATTTTCAAAAGTTCTTGCCTAAGCATAACGTAGCAGAATTTAAAGGATCATAACTGCAAATGATATAAATTACCTTGTGTTTGTGGCTTAAATTTTATTTTCATTTGATCTTTTTTAAACGAGCAAATAAAATACAACATTCTTGGTGATATGTTGGGAATGCAGGGAAAATAAATGAAGGTAAAAGTAATGTAATTATTGTGCAAGAAAAAGTTACTTTCAAATGTAAGAGCAGAGAGAAACAATTGGTTTTCTTGATTTTAAGCTAATGACATTGTGCATTTTGTTGTTAGGACCTCTAATCTCCCTTGACAGATCCATGCCTAATGCGCATGTCATAGAGCAGGCGTCATCAAATTGAGATATTTAGACACTTTGTCTACTTCAGACTGGATTGTGATGGGATTTGCTAACAGCTTAATATGCAAGGTACTGTAACTGCCTTTTCCTGCCTGCATCATTTTTTTCTTAGTTACCTTCTAGGGTGGGCTGGGGAGTAAGGCCAGCTTGGGGGAACGGGAAGTCTCATCAGCACAGGCTGATCCCCACTTGTGCAGGTTTCCCCCTTTGCTCAGTGTATTGCTTGTGTAGATGGACACTGCGTAGGGATGTTATTTTTTTGGGTACATATAGGAGAGGAATGTAATGGTTTGGTTAGAAGTAAAGTGTTTTGGAAAATGTATCTAATTTTCTTTGCTTTTAGGTGAACATTTCTCTATGGAAAGTGATCCTTATATGTACCAGGCAGGTAAATCAGTAACTCCTTGTGTGGTTGGTTGTGTCTGGATTTTTAATGGCAAACAGGTTAGACACACAGCACTGGTCTGATATTAATAGTTTACTGTCAGTTCAATCATAACTGGTTCGAAATAGGCATAGGTCACATGAAGTGCTAGTGTAACTTGATTTTGATAGTAAGAACACTTTGGTTTCTGGAAATTAACAAGACATATATAAATAATATATATTGTTTAAAAAGATTACCTTACGTTATTTTAGGTAAGTTGCAATTTTAGATATCAGTTTTAGATTTTGTATTATGGGTCAGGCACGGTGGCTCATGCCTGTAATCCCAGCACTTTGGGAGGCCGAGGTGGGCGGATCCCTTGAGGTCAGGAGTTCCAGACCAGCCTGGACAACAAGGTGAAACCCTGTCTCTACAAAAAATACAAAAATTAGCTGGGCGTGGTGGCACGCACCTGTAATCCCAGCTACTCAGGAGGCTGAGTCGGGAGAGTCCCATGAACCTGGGAGGCAGGGGTTGCAGTGAGCCAAGGTCACACCACTATACTCCAGCCTGGGCCACAGAGTGAGACTCTATCTCAAAAAAAAAAAAAAAAGATTTTGTATTATGTTTAAAGATTAGGTTCTTGGAAGTATGAGATTGTATTTTGATAATTAAAGTAAACATACACAGTCTCATGAGGAAGATATGACAGATTAAAAAAAGGTGGTAAGTAATAGTTGAAGAACAACTTACTGACCTGGATTTACCTGATTACCCTGACATTGCTGATTTTAGAAACTAATTTCCTGATGAGTAGAATCCTTCAAAGATTATCAGAGGCTGGGTCAGATGTGACATATCCTAGAATTTATCCACACCCTCAGACACACACGCCACCAAGGTTTGTCAGCCGCTTATGGGATATATTAACTTTAATTGCTAGTAATCATTATTCCTGATATGACCACTAAATTCAAGTTTAGCAATGCAAATGGAAAGAAACAGTTTGATTTTAATTGTACTTACTGAAAATAGTTGGGGTAGACAAAAGCTAATTTTGTGCAAATAATTATTTTATACTTTATCAATTATATATTTCTCAAATAATCTGTCCTACATCCTGAGGATCTGTCCTTCATTCATTTAACAAATATTACTTAATGAGTATGTACTGTGTGCCAGACTTTGCTGGAGACTGCATGGAGTGATAAAATGTAAGTAGGCCCTTCCCTCAAAGAATTAATTAATTTTTGAGACAGAATCTCACTCTGTCGCCCAGGCTGGAGTGCAGTGGTGTGATCTTGGTTCACTGCCACCTCCACCTCCTGGGTTCAAGCGATTTTTGTGCTTCAGCCTCCCAAGTAGCTGGGACTACAGGTGCGTGCCTCCGCACCTGGCTAATTTTTGTATTTTCAGTAGAGACGGGGTTTCACTATGTTGGCCAGGCTGATTTCGAACTCCTGACCTCAAGGGATCCACCCACCTTGGCCTCCCAAAGTGCCAGGATTACAGGTGTGAGCCACCAAGCCCGTCCAAAGAATTTAGTCTTGAGATGGAGGCAGAGGAGAACTACAGAACACTATGGGAGTGTACTTGACCCTTGAACAACGTAGGGGTTGGGGTGCTGACCTTTATGCAGTCAAAAATCCAAGTATAATTTTTGACCCCCCAAAAACTTAACTACTAAAATGGCCTACTGTTGACTGGAAGCCTTACTGGTAATATAAATAGTCAATTAACACATTGTTTTGTATGTTATATGTATTATGTAGTATATTCCTACAGTAAAGTAAGCCAGAGAAGAAAATGTTATTAAAATCATAGGAAGAGAAAAGATACTATTCATTAAGAGGAAGTGGATCATTATAAATGTGCTCATCGTCTTCACATTGAGTAGGCTGAGGAGGAAGAGGAGGGGTTGTCTTGCTGTCTCAGCAGGGGCAGAGGCGGAAGAGGTGGAGAAGGTGGAAGGGGAGGCAGGAGAGGCAGGCACACTCAGTGTAATTTATATTGAAAAAAAATCTGGGTATAAGTGGATCCATGCAGTTCAAACCTGTGTTGTTCAAGGGTCAACTGTATGTAACAGAGTAGGGTTGGAGAGTCTGTCCTTGGGGGAAGAGGTGGGAAGGTCGCTCTGAGGAAGTAACATTTAAGTGAGACCCGAAGAATGAGAAGGACCTGGTCTAGTTGGGGAAATAAGTTTTCCAGACAGAAGGTGCAAATGTGATGAGGCACGGTGAGAGAGCTGGGGTTTTTGCACAACTGAACCTTTTAAAGAACTGAAAGAGGGCCGGGCGTGGTGGCTCACGCCTGTAGTCCCAGCACTTTGGGAGGCTGAGGCAGGCAGATCACTTGAGCCCAGGAGTTCGAGACCAGCCTGGGCAACATGGCAAAACCCCATTTCTACAAAAACGCAAAATTAGCCAAGTGTGGTGGTATGTGCCTGTAGTCCCAGCTACTCCCAGAGAGTAAGCTGGGAGGATTGCTTGAGCCCAGGAGCTGGAGGCTGTAGTGAGCCGTGATTATGCCACTCCCCCCCCCCGGGGGAAAACGGAAACTTTAAAAAAAAAAAAAAAAAAAAACTGAAAGAAATCTAAAAGGACCAGAAAATAGAGAAATAGGCATTGAAGCAGAAGTTGGCAACAGGGGCCAGGTCTTGAAAAGGCTTAGTAGGCCATTTTGCTGGGTTTTTGAACTTGCCCTAAGTCTCCTGGGAAACTGTTGAAGATTTTAAACAGGGGTGTGACATGAAATGAAATGCTACAAAACCCAAGAATTTTAGTTCAATGGAACCTTGCTAATTTACCAGAAAGGTCATAATCTCTGCAAGGTAAAATATTCTTCCCTTGTTTCATTAAAATTTTTGTAACTCCTTTCTTCATTGATTGTCGTCTGCGGTACTCCTTTCATTGTTTTTGTAGAAATTCCCTTTAATTTTCTAAAGGTACGTTTTCTTTTATCCCTCACTGTTCTGTTAACCTTATATAGGAATGTCATTTCTATTTATAACTGAATTAGAATATTTTTTCTAACAGCTTTAGCTCTCTTCCATATTTAAACTTAAAATTCTTTGCTGTTTTTTCCCTCCAGACACCTTTAATCTGCTCAAAGTATTTAATGTTTTAACGAAATGTTTCATTAAATTTGCTTTATTCTTTTGTTCTTCCAAATACAGTGTCTTAGATCTAGTTTAATATTTCTCAGCGTTTATGCTATTTCATGTTTTATGAAATCACATGTGAGCACCCAGAATGTTTTTAGAAAATTTTGTTACTATTGTATAGGAGCACTACTCTTCATCAAGAGCACCATTTTCAAATCTGGTTCACATTCTGTGGCCTTACCTTTTACACCTTTAAATTGGTCTCTGTTAAACATTTTATGTTCAGGTGGGCTTATGTATATATAAGTGCTATAAAGGTGTTATTTTTTATATCCTGATTATATAATCAGGATATAAAAAAAGATTATATCTTTCTCCGACAATAAATGCCCCTACATGCTGAATTCTTTTTAGGAAATCTTTGCCATACTAAGTTTGTGATTGCCTTGGTGATTCTGTGAGCATTCATTCAAGTCTTTCTTGGTGTAAAGTTGTTAGTTTATGTCTGTAAACAATGCTATTGCCCACTGCTCCTCTCCACATATGCAAAGAATAACTGCAGCATCACCTCCTTCAAATATTTCCTTTGAAATCTACATATTGATTCAGGCTTGAATTGAGTTCGCTTTTGCCATGAGTTATTTTCTTTCTTTCTTTTCTTTTTTTTTTTTTGAGACAGAGTCTTGCTCTCTCACCCATGCTGGAGTGCAATGGTGCAATCTCGGCTCACTGCAACCTCCGCCTCCCAAGTTCAAGTGATTCTCCTGCCTTAGCGTCCCGAGTAGCTGAGATTACAGGCATGTGCCCCCATGCCCGGCTAATTTTTGTATTTTTAGTAAAGACGGGGTTTCACCATATTGGCCAGGCTGGTCTCAAACTCCTGACCTCATGATCTGCCTGCCTTGGCCTCCCAAAGTGCTGGGATTGCAGGCGTGAGCCACCATGCCTGGCCTGAAGAGGTACACTTAACAGGCACTTAAGGGGACTGCGAAAGGAAATGACTCTTGAGTGCTTGTGAAGAGTCTTAAAGGAAGTCCAGAATGTCAGGTGCAGGTAAAGGGCTTACAGGCAGAGGGTGCATTAAAAGACAAGGATCTGGCTGGCCGAGGTGGCTCATGCCTGTAATTCCAGCACTTTGGGAGGCCGAGGCAGGTGGATCACGAGGTCAGGAGTTCAAGACGAGCCTGGCCAACGTGGTGAAACCCCCGTCTCTACTAAAAATACAAAAATGAGCCGTGCGTGGTGGCGCGTGCCTGTAATCCCAGCTACTCAGGAGGCTGAGGCAGGAGAATCTCTTGAACCCAGGAGGTGGAGGTTGCAGTGAGCCAAGATTGCATCACTGCACTCCTGCCTGAGGGACAGAGCGAACCTCCATCTCCAAAAAAAAAAAAAAAAAAGACAAGGATCTAAGGATGGGCATATAAAGCTGGGAGAATTGCAAGAAGTAATGTTTATTTATGTATTACATGCTTTGCTTTGATGCTTGTACCCTAGCTACATCCCAGGATCTTTTCTACTGTAAGCTCTGTGGAGGCATGGAGTGTTGACTGTTGTACCCTTAGTATGTGGCACATTGCCTTGCATATAGGAAGTGCTCAATAAACACTTCCCTTATCAAAGGTGCCCCTTTTTGCCCCCCTGCCCCCCACTATTTCCTCATGTCTGTATCTTCTTCCTTGTGCAGTGGTATATCAGGTGCCTATCTAGTGGACCCTCCTCTCTGCTCACTCTATAGACATGCCTGTCCTGTGTCTAGTTACCTGTGTAAGATATGTAATTGTTATAATTGGATCCACACTGGTAAATGAGTAGGTGCTAATAGCTCTCTGTGGGGCTCCAGAATCTTTTCTACCAACATTTACAGTATGGCAGATGAAGGGGAGCCAAAGATGACAACTACCAGAGTGACATCTCTGAGTTTTTTTTCATGATTTATTGCGTGAATTCATTGAAATGCTGAGTTCTATTCCATAATAGGTGGGGATGTGTGTGTGTGTGTGTGTGTGTGTGTGTGTGTGTGTGTGTGTATGTTTATCTACATTGTACAATACAGGCATACTTTGGAGATAGTTTTGGTTTTAGACCACCACAATAAAGCAAATATTGCCATAAAGCAAGTCACACAAATTTTGTGGTTACTGAGTGCATATAAAAGCTTTGTTGGCTGGGTGTGGTGGCTCACGCTATATCCTAGCACTTTGGGAGGCCAAGGCGGGCAGATCACCAGAGGTCAGGAGTTCGAGATCAGCCTGGCTAACATGGTGAAACCCCATCTCTACTAAATATACAAAATTAGCTGGGTGTGGTGGCTCGCGCCTGTAATCCCAGCTACTCGGGAGGCTGAAGCAGGAGAATCACTTGAAGCCAGGAGGTGGAGGTTGCAGTGAGCTGGGATTGCACCACTGCACTCCAGTCTGGGCGACAGAGTGAGACTCGGTCTCCAAAAAAAAAAAAAAAAAAAAGCTTTGTTTACACTATAGTCTATTAAGTGTGCAATAACATTATGTCTAAAAAAAAAAAAAAAGCACATGCTTTAATTAAAAATAATTTATTGCCAAAAAATGCTAGCAATCATTTGACCCTTCAGTGACCCATAACCTTTTTGCTGGTGGTGGGTTTTGCCTTAGTATTGATGGTGACTGACTGATCAGGATGGTGGTTGCTGAAAGTTGGGGGATCTGTGGCAGTTCCTTAAAATAGGACAGCAGTGAAGTTTGCCATATCTGTTGACTGCTCCTTTCATTGTAGGTTTCTCTGTAGCATACGATGCTGTTTGATAGCGTTTTACCCACATTAGAGCTACTTCTCCAAGCCTGCTGCTGCTTTATCAACTAAGTTTATAGATAGTCTATTTTTGAAATAGTCATTTCAAAAATGTTTAAGGCATCTTTACCAGTAGATTTCATCTCAGAAAAACAGTTCCTTTGTTCTTCCATAAGCAGCAACTCCTTTGTCCATTCTTGTTTTATCATGAGATCACAGCAATTCAGTCGTATCTTCAGGCTCCTCTTGCCTTGGCCTCCCAAAGTGGTAGGATTGTAGGTGTGAGCCACTGCAGCTGGCCATATCATATTTTTTTTTGTTTTTTGGTTTTTTTTAGATGGAGTTTTGCTCCTGTTGCCCAGGCTGTAGCACAATGGCACTATCTTGGCTCACTGCAACCCCTGCCTCCCGGGTTCAAGCGATTCTCCTGCCTCAGCCTCCCAAGTAGCTGGGATTACAGGCATGTGCCACCACACCTAGCTAATAAGACCAAGAGTTTGGAATGAATTACTCCTTAACTGTCAGCCCCTCTTCCATGTTAATGTTATTTATGTGTTAGTTTGCCTTATTTAAGCCACCTTACACCAATAAAAATAGTGAATATTTACTCATGTGTTTTTCAGGTTTCTTTGCTTACCATTCTTTCTTCACTCTATTTCTTCAGTTTCTTCCTTCTTTATTAAAAAATGTTCTTAATTATTTCAGTAAGGGCCCCTTAATAGTAAATTTGGTTTTGGTGTTTGTGAAAGTGTACTTTTTCTCTTGAATGATTGTTGAGCTGGGTCCAGAATTTTGGGTTAATTACTTTCCCCGAGTACTTTGATGTTATTCTCTTGTGTTTTGACAAATTTGTGAATTTTTTTTAACTTTTAAGTTTGGGGCTACATGTGAAGTTTTGTGACATAGGTAAACACATGTCACAGGGGTTTGTTGTACATATTATTTCATCATCCACGTAATAAGCCCAGTATCTAGTAGTTATCTTTTCTGCTCATCTCCTTCCTCTTACCCTTTCCCTCAAGTAGAGGGGGATAGTTAATGTTATTCTCTTGTGTTTTGACAGATTTTTAAATTTTAACTTTTATTTTAGGTTTTGGGGCACACCTGAAGGTTTGTTACATAGGTAAACACATGTCATAGGGGTTTGTTGTACAGATTATTTCATCACCCAGGTATTAAGCCCAGTACCCAATAGTCATTTTTTTCTGCTCCTCTCCCTCCTCCCATCCTCCACCCTCAGGTAGACCCCAATGTCTGTTGTTTCCTTGTGTTCATAAGTTCTTATCATTTAGCTCCCATTAATTTTTAATTTTTTGGTGGAGATGGGTCTAGGCTGGTCTGGAACTCCTGGCTTCAAGTGATCCTCCTCAGCCTCCCAAAGATCTGGGATTACAGGTGTGAACCACTGCACCTGGCCTAGTTTTGTTTGCTAATGAGAAGTCAACAGTCAGTTTAGTTGTAATTTCGTTGTAGGTAGGTAATTCTTTCTCCTCTTGAGCTACTTTTAAGATCTTTTCCTTGTTTATTTATTTTTTATTTACAGTACTTTTGAGTTGCTGTTTATTTCCTTGTTTTTTTGATCTTCAGGGTTTTTTTTTTTTTTTTTTGCGGTATCTCTAGGTGTGGATTTGTTTTATGTATCCTGCTTTTATTTGATGTATTCCATTAGTCTGAGGACCCCTGATGTCTTCTGCTGTGGGAGAAAATCTTAGCCATTATCTTTTAAAATAGTTTCGTCTCCATTTTCCATTTATGGAACCATTATTTAGATATGTTTTGGGATTTTTCATCACATCCTTCATGTTGTTTAAGTTTTCTTTAATTTACATTTCTATCTCTTCTGGCTAATTTCTTGACATCTATCATACGATTCACTAATTTCCTCTTTAGCTGTGCAGTTAATTTGTTAACTTATTGAGGGTTTCACTAAAAACATTTGGCTATATATAAATAGTCAAATATATAAATATTGATGTTTATACAAATACAAATATATATGTGTGTACAAACATATATATACATGTTTTAAAGATGGGATCTTGCCGGGCACGGTGGCTCACGCCTGTAATCCCAGCACTTTGGGAGGCCGAGGCGGGCGGATCACCTGAGGTCGGGAGTTCGAGACCAGCCTGACCAATATGGAGAAACCCTGTCTCTACTAAAAATACAAAATTAGCCGGGCATGGTGGTGCATGCCTGTAATCCCAGCTACTCGGGAGGCTGAGGCAGGAGAAGCGCTTGAACCTGGGAGGCGGAGGTTGCGGTGAGCCGAGATCGTGCCATTGCACTCCAGCCTGGGCAACAAGAGTGAACTCCGTCTCCCAAAAAAAAAAAAAAAAAAAAAAAAAAGATGGGATCTTGCTGTGTTGCCCAGGTTGGTGTCGAACTCTTGGTCTCAAGTGATCCTCCCACCTCGGTCCCCCAAAGTACTGGGATGTACAGGCATGAGCCACTGTGCCCCACCTTGAATATATTTTCAAATTTAAGAATTTCTGTTACATTTTCTTTCAAACCTGTATTTAAATTTTCTTTCAAATCTGCTTTTAAATTTTCATAAGGGCATTTTCTTTGGACATTTAAAAATATAGTTATGTTTAAGTCCTCTTTGGATTATTTTCTTTTTTTTTTTGAGACAGTCTCGCTGTCACCCAGGCTGGAGTGCAGTGGCGCGATCTCGGCTCACTGCAGGCTCCGCCCCCCGGGGTTCACGCCATTCTCCTGCCTCAGCCTCCCGAGTAGCTGGGACTACAGGCGCCTGCCACCTCGCCTGGCTAATTTTTTGTATTTTTAGTAGAGACGGGGTTTCACTGTGTTAGCCAGGATGGTCTTGATCTCCTGACCTCCTGATCCGCCCACCTCGGCCTCCCAAAGTGCTGGGATTACAGGCGTGAGCCACTGCGCCTGGCCTGGATTATTTTCTTAGCTGTAATTTTTGAGGAATGAAATCTCCCATTTGGCTTCCCTTCTTCCCTCCAAGATTTTTGCTGTTTCTCCGTGTGGTGTGCAATATTTGACAATTTGAGAATTGTTTGCCTATGCCCGGGTTGTGGGATGCTCTTTTGGTCTGGTTTTGCATTTGTCTCTGATGGGACCCTTTGGGTTCACTGCGTCTAGAGAGGTTTTAGTCTATTCTCAGATGGGTCTCCAGCACCTGGAAAGTAGTGTAAATTTTGACTCCATATTTTTTCCTTTTTATGTCTTTTTTTTTTTTTTTTTTTTGAGGCCTTGTCTGGCACAATCTTAGCTCACTGCATCCTTCCGGTTCCCGGGTTCAAGCGATTATCTCCTGCCTCAGCCTCCTGAGTAGCTGGGATTACAGGCGCATGCCACCACGCCCTGCTAATTTTTGTATTTTTAATAGAGACAGGGTTTCACCATGTTGGTCAGGCTGGTCTCGGACTCTTGACCTCAAAGGATCCGCCCTCCTCAGCCTCCCAAAGTGCTGGGATTACAGGCATGAGCCAACGCATCCAGCCTGTTTGGGTCACTTTCTCTGCACAGCCCTGGGCTGGTGTTTGTAGCTTTTTTTTTTATTTTTTCACTCAAGGACAGTCCTTTATGTCTTTGTCTTTGTGCTAGTGGTTCACCTCCAGCTTCTTTCCCATGCACAGGCTTCAGGCAACTGATAATACTTTGGCTCTGTGTCTCCACCCAAATCTGATCTCGAATTGTAATCCCCACATGTCGAGGGGAGGGACTTAGTGGGAGGTGACTGGATCATGGGGGCGGTTTCCTCTGTGCTGTTCCTGTGAGTTCTCATGAGATCTGATGATTTTATAAGGGGCTCTTCCCCCTTTACACTCTGTGTCCTGCTGCTTTGTGGAGAAGGTGCCTGCTTCCCCTTCTGCCATGATTGTAGGTTTCCTGAGGCCTCCCCAGCCATACGGAACAGGGGGTCAATTAAACCTCTTTCCTTTATAAAATAAATTACCCAATCTTGGGTAGTATCTTTAAAGCAGTGTGAGAATGGACTAATACAGGAAACTTCTCCAGTTTCCTGGTCCTATAATCATTTGCATTTGCAGCCCTTGATTTAGAGGGCAGGGGTGAGCAGGTGTTTATCATATGAAGAATCTCATTTAATACATTCTTCTGTCTTTGCAGCCACTCCTTTCTATTCTAGTTTTCTTCCTGACCCTTGATCAGGAAGTAGTTCTACCAGTTAAGAACAAGAAAGTAGACTTGTAATCCCAGCGCTTTGGGAGGCCGAGGTGGGCAGATCACCTGAGGTCAGGAGTTTGAGACAACCCGTCCAAAAAAAAAAAAAAAAAAAAAAAAAATAACCAGGAAAGGATGTGGGGGACTTGTAATGAGGCAGGCAGAGAATACTTGAACTGGGAGCAGAGGTTGCTTCTGGCTGAGACCACCTAATCTACCTGGACGACAAGAAAAAAATCTGTCTCAAAAAAAAAAAAAAAAAAAATGGGATATTATAATACCGACAACCCCACCTTGAAACCAGTTATTACAAAATTCACAGTTCACATTATCTGATAGGAACTATGTTATTTAAAAAATGGATTTGTTTCCCAGGTGAACCTGAGGAGTCTGTTCTCTCCATTATGCATTTGAAATTCATATAGACTTATGAGTTCTTTGGGATTGTAATCAATATACAGTATGTGATTTCTGTGGGAAGGTATAATACATTTTAACGTTCTCGGTGAAGAAGGGAGTATGCTGTTTTCCAACCCCAGTCGGTATTCCCTGGTGTGACCTGCCAGCTACCAGACCCCAGCAGTTGTTATAAACTCTAGCCACTGTTTTCAAATCTGCCACTAAATATCACCACTCATACTCAGCACATGACCTTGCCTCCACTTCACTGAGAACTTTGAGCCGTCTGGTTGATTTTCTTCAACTTCTACCAGTTTGTTATCCCTCCTTCTCCAGAGTTGCCCTCTCCTCCTGTCTCAGAGGATGAGATGCTTCTGCTGTTTGAGGCAGTCCTTGGCCAGGGGCCTTAGGCTTCACTGCTGCTGCTTTGGCAGTCTTTTCTCATCAGTTATTCCCCTTCATTCTCCCCATTCTGTTCCCAGTGGCTGTCCACTTGGGGAGGAGGGGTAAAGATTTTGCCTCCAGGAGACATTTGGCAGTGTCTGCAGACATTTTTGGTTGTCACAGTTGGGGGGTGGCGGTGATGCATGTGCTGCTAGCATCTAACGGGTAGAGGCATGTAGATATCCTACAATGCACAGGACAGCCCCATGACAAAGGATTACCTGGTCCACAATGTCAGTAGTGCCCAGGCTGAGTAATATTGCTGCATCCTCAGGGTCTCACTTTTGACTCCTTCGTTTTTCTCTGCCCATTATCTTATGCCTAAGATTCTCATCCTAGGAAACCTTCCCTGAACCACATGTCCAATCCTCTCCTAGCTACCTAACTTCTCCCCTTCTCATTGAAACTTCTGAAAGAGCGATTTACACGTAGTCTCTCATTCACTCTTCAGATTTTAGCTGTTGCTTTCTGGCTTCCCACCCCCACCGCTGCTTAAACTGTTTTTGCTGAGAATGCCTATGACCTCTTGTGTGCTGCATCTAGTGGATTCATTTAGTCCTAATTTTACTTGACATTTTTGTTGCACCTGACACTGTTAATCACTATCCCCTTGAACCAATGTATTCCATTGTCATCCTTGTTCTCCATGTCCTTCTCTTGTATTTCTTTCTCTCCCTCCTGTGTGGGCTTCTTGATGATCTACTTACTCCTTACACACTGCTGTTACTTGATTTTGACTTCTTAGCCAAGAATTATCATAGGTCATTGTCTCCATGAAATACCTCAGTTACCCCAAGGATTTCAGTTGCACTTATATACAGATGTTTTTCTAAATTTCTAAATTCTTTTTTTTTTTCTTTTTGAGACAAGGTCTCACTCTGTTGCCGTGGCTGGAGTGCAATGGGATGATCACAGCTCACTGTATCCTCACCCTGTAGAAATGGGGTTTCTCTGTGTTGCCCAGGCTGGTCTCAGAACTCCTGGGTTTAAACGATCCAACTGCCTTGACCTCCCAAAGTACTGGGATTACAGGCATCAGCCACCATACCTGGCTTAAATTCTTCCATGACTTTTCCCCTCCAGGCTTTAGTGTCTGTTGTAATATGCTGGAAATCTACACCTGAATATTCCATAGGTACCTCACAGTCAGCACGTCCAATGTGAAGTACATCTTTTCCTCAAACTTAGTTTTCTGAGATCCACCTGGGCTCCCAAGACAGATAGTGGGGTCTTGTCCAGTTCATATATTATCTACAGTTGCCAGTGTGATATAAAATATGATTTAGGTCATATCACCTACTTGAAAGTCTGCACTGGTGCTGTCTTGGTAACAGAAAGAGAAAGTAGACTGAATTCCCTTATTTTGCCCATCAGGCTCTCCCTGATATAGTCTCTGCCCACCCACCTCTCCAACCTTACATCATCTCTCTCCTGCCTCATACGCTATGCTCCGGCACATATAGGTTCCTATACAATTTTGTTTCAAACTTGATGTCTTTATGTCTTTTGCCTGGAATGCAGTATTTTTCTATTGAATATGTGGGTTGCTTGCCTTCTCAGTGGTGAGATTCCCCATTCCTCATGGAAGCTACAGTTAATTGGCACCTTGCCCCACTTCTGTGGCCTCAACATTATGAGGAGTAAAGAGGTCTGAATTATTTCAGAGAGCCAGGGCTTGGTAAATGCTGCATTAGTCTTGTTGAAAGAAGGTAGGGAGGGGACATTGGTAAGGGTGTTTCACAGCTCTTCAGTTATTTCTTTCCTCAGTCCCTACTTCCTCTATTTTATTACCTTTCAGGGGTTCTTCTGGAAAAATGTATCTTTTGAGGGAGAGCCTTTTTCTTTATTTTTTTAAATTTATTTATTTATTTTTGAGATGAAGTCTCACTCTGTTGCCCAGGCTGGAGTGCAGTGGCACGATCTCAGCTCACTGCAACCTCTTCCTCCAGGGTTCAAGCAATTCTCTGCCTCAGCCTCCCGAGTAGCTGGGATTACAGGTGCCCGCCAAGATGCCTGGCTAATTTTTTTGTATTTTTAGTAGAGACAGGATTTCACCATCTTGGCCAAGCTGGTCTTGAACTCCTGGCCTCATGACCCACCCGCCTTGGCCTCCCAAAGTGCTGCGATTACAGGCGTGAGCCACCGCGCCCGGCCTGAAAGCCTGTTTTCTTTGGGTTTTGCCATCTATTTTAACTTGCTTCAGTGCTCCTTGGAATTCCTCACTGATCTATGTGCTGAGAGCATCTCCTAGATTCCCAGGGCTGCTCTGGATTAATTTTTTATTTCTTTTGCTTATTTCACTGAGTTTTGGTGTGGGAGGAAAGGTAAATGTGTGTTTGGTCAGCCATTTTAAAGTAGAGCTTCAGTGCCCTGTCCTCGTGGGTTTCCCCCTTTCCTCTATTGTAGACATCATGGCTGAGAATGTCTTTTAAAGTGAATCATTGTGTATACCTTTGATCATTTTATTAAGATACTGGCCTGATATCCTGCCCTTCCCCGCCACCATCCCCCTCCCCCCAGAATCACTGGGTGGTGATGGTAGATGATTCACATGGGAATGTGCTGTCCTTGTGAAGGATGTAGAGGAAATACTGCTGATTCTCCTGAAGGAAAAGTCTGTTAATTTTTCTGTTGGCCATTCTGGCCTCATGGTTTCTCCTTATTGTTTTTTTGTTGGATTTTAAAAATTACTAGTAAGATTGAACATTTATAAGATTCATTTGTTGCCCATTTATATTTTTCCTGCATTTTCTTTTCGTGTTAATAAAAGTTTTTTCCCCTTAATACCGTTTTGTAGGATTCCCTTAATTCTTTTTTTTTTTTGAGACAGAGGCTCGCTCTGTCTCCAGGCTGGAGTGCAGTGGCACAATCTTGGCTCACTGCAACCTCCGCCTCCCATGTTCAAGCGATCCCCTGCCTCGGCCTCCCGAGTAGCTGCGACTACAGGCGCATGCCACCACGCTCAGTTAATTTTTGTATTTTTAGTTGAGTCAGGGTTTCACCATGTTGGCCAGGATGGTCTTGATCTCTTGACCTCATGATCCGCCTGCCATGGCCTCCCAAAGTGCTGGGATTACAGGCATGAGCCACTGTGCCCGGCCCCCTTAATTCTTTTGACATGAAATAAGCAGATGCTGCCAAATGTAAGATATGTTGCTCAGTTTTTAGTCTAGATTTATTATGTTCTGATTCTTGGAAAATGAAAATCTACTCCTGGTTTTTTGGTTAATACATACCTCATGTGGTGGCTGTGAAAATTAAATAACATAGGTGAGGTGCCCAACACAGTACTTGGTACATAACAGGCAGCAGTAAATACTAGTTCCTGTTATTCATTCTTTCTTCTTTGCCAGATTATTAAAATGACTACAGTACTCCATACCTTAGACAAAAATTTGTTTTTACTGAACCCTTGTTCGATGAAGGGCAGTATACCAAATACCTTGAGGGATACAGAGATGTTTTAGGCTGCTTCCTGTCCAGTGATAAATATTAGCATACTATATATATAGTTACATTTTGAGGCTTTTTTTTTTTTTTGAGACAGAGTTTTGCTCTTGTTGCCCAGGTTGGAGTGCAATGGCGCAGTCTTGGCTCACTGCAACCTCCGCCTCCTGGGTTCAAGCAGTTCTCCTGCCTCAGCCTCCCAAGTAGCTGCAATTACAGGTACCTGCCACCATGCCCCGTGTTTTCTTGTATTTTTAGTAGAGATGGCGTTTCACCATGTTGGCCAGGCTGGTCTCAAACTCCTGACCTCAGGTGATCCGCCTGCCTCAGCCTCCCAAAGTGCTGGGATTACAGGCGTGAGCCACTGTGCCCGGCCTTTTTTTTTTTTAAACATGCTGTTGTGAAAACCTTTCGGTCTTTTAACTGTTACTTTATTTGAGCACAGAACACTTTAAAGTTTGGTTGCCACATTTAATTCATGACACCTCTGTGAGAGTAGTTATTAGTTCCATTTTATAGATAGGGGCCCTGAAGGGTGGCAGTAGTAAAAATAGGGTATATTGGGATGTAGAAGAATGCTAACCATTATTGTTTCCAACCTTGGTAGGTATAGAGTAAATACTTGTTGAATGAATGAATGTTCTTTTATAAGTTGTATATTAAGCCCATACCCAAATCTTACCTCTACTTCTTCTTTTTCTTTTTTATTTTTGAGCCAGAGTTTTGCTCTTGTTGCCTAGGCTGGAGTGCAATGGCATGATCTCGGCTCACTGCAACCTCCGTCTCCCGGGTTCAAACGATTCTCCTGCCTCAGCCTCCCAAGTAGCTGGGATTACAGGCGCCCGCCACCACACACAGCTAATTTTTGTATTTTTAGTAGAGGCAGGGTTTCTCCATGTTTGTCAGGCTGGTCTTGAACTCCCGACCTCAGGTGATCCACCCGCCTGGCCTTCCAAAGTGCTGGGTTTACAGGCGTGAGCCACGGCACCCAGCCATTATCTCTACTTCTTATAGTTTTATTCAACCCCTTCTATGTTAATTTAATTGATTAATTTTTTTGAGACAGGGTCTCACTCTGTTACCCAGGCTAGAGTGCAGTGGCATGATCTTGGCTCCCTGCAGCCTTGCCTCCCTGGTTCAAGCAATTCTCCAGCCTCAGCCTCATGAGTAGCTGGGACTACAGGTGTGCGCCACCATATCCTGCTAATTTTTGTAATTTTTTGTAGAGATGGGGTTTTGCCATGTTGCCCACGCTGGTCTCAAACTCCTGATCTCAAAACGATCCACCTGCCTTGGCCTCCCACAGTGCTGGGATTACAGGCATGAGCCACCATGCCCGGCCCCCTTTTATGTTTTATCTGGCAAAAATAAGCATTAGCATTTAATGGTTGATAGGGAGGAGATTGGAAGTCGGAAGAGAGATAACCCACACTGTTTTATACATGATAAAAAGGCATTAAGGGAAGGTATATGTGCTGATACTGATTTAACTTTTTGCCCTTGTGCTGATTCTTTGCAAGACTACTTTTCTGGTTTCTGTAACAACTGCAAAGGGCTTCCCAAGTTTGGGGCTAGGGTAAATGGCTCAATTTGTTGCACTCTAAGGATGATTGTGTTAATAGATTTTTCATTCTAATCTCTAGTAGAGTAGGGAAAATCAATTATAATTAGGCTCAGACTCAAGGGGAAAACTTTAGGTAGATGAATTTCATAATATACAAACTTTAATAGAATAAGTGATTACTGTCTCAGAGTTTACTCTGTATTTAGCTGTCTGTAGTTGGTTGTCTCAGATAGTGAAATATGGTCTTTTAGTAAAAATGGTAAGACCCCTGTATAGGATTTGAAGTAGGACATCCATGAGCTTATTTCAGGTAATAAGTAGTATTAACACATCTCTTTCACTCTCCACATGGAATACAGCATTTAGTTTAGTTTTTGTTTTTTTTTTTTTTGAGACAGAGCCTCGCTGTGTCACCCAGGCTGGAGTGCAGTGGTGCAATCTCGGCTCACTGCAACCTCTGACTCCCACATTCAAGCGATTCTCCTACCTCAGCCTCCCAAGTAGCTGGGCTTACAGGCACACGCCACCACGCCCGGCTAATTTTTGTATTTTTAGTGGAGATGGGGTTTTGCCATGTTGCCCAGGCTTAGATATTCTTTTTCTGTGTTTCTACTTAAGTGTATGGTTCTCTGGTTTGTGAATTCACTGGGTGGTTGTGATGTCCAGTCAGTAAAATGATAAACATGAAAGCACTTTGAAAATGATTTAATGTCATTGCATGGAAATGATATAGTATCATTGCATCACTATTTATAATAGTCCTCAAGTGTCTTTTTTTTTTTTTTTTTTTTTTTGAGACTGTCTCACTCTGTCACCCAGGCTGGAGGGCAGTGGCACGATCTTGGCTCACTGCAACCTCCACCTCCTGGGTTCAAGTGATTCTCGTGCCTCAGCCTCCCTAGTAGCTGGGATTACAGGCGTGCACCACGACGCCCGACTAATTTTTGTATTTTTTGGTAAAGATGGGGTTTTACCATGTTGGCCAGGCTGGTCTCGAACTCCTGACCTCGTGATCCACCCGCTTCAGCCTCCCAAAGTGCTCGGATTACAGGTGTGGGCCACTGGGCCTCAAGTGTTTTTAACCACATTTGAGTGCCCTCTTCTTTTTGGTCACACAACTTTACTGTAACCCCACTGATTTTTTCAGATGTAGTTCATATACTATCTCCTGTATAAAACATAACCTCTTCAGTCTGAAATGGGTACTGTTTCCTTTGAACATTTATAGCTATTTTGATTTGTACAGTTCATTTGGTCATCATGAGTCTGAATTGTCACATCTTGGCTGTTGTCTTGATAAGTTAATAATGTAGGATCTTAAGATGTTTATCTCTTAATGAGACCAGCAAACATTTATTGAACACCTATTGTCCTAATCTCTGGACATAAAGTTTTCACGTATTAATTCCAGTGTTCACAACTGGATTGTAAGGTACTTTAAAGAAAAGACCATGATGTGTACTTCCTGGTTTCCTGAATGTTTTCTTTATATATAATAAAATGTAGCAGTGGGTAAGATTAGTGGATGTATCATTAATGTTAAAATTGAGTTTTAACATTTTCCTTTTTAGAACCAGTCTAGCACTTGTCTGGGGTAACTGAATTTTTGTTAAAATTGGTCCATATATATTTCCTTTCTTTTTAAATTTGTTTCACATACTTTGACTTACTTCCTACTTATTTCTCCTCTCCTTAAATTGCTTAGCCTTGGATTTTCACAGATTCTTTTGAAAAACCTATGTTTTCATAGGCATGTTGTCTTTATAAGATCTAACTCTGCAGTGATTTATTGAGCTCGTTTTGTTTTACTTATTGAGCATCAAGATTGAAAGAGGAAAGTAATTAATTTTCGTTATTTATAATGCATTTGGCTTTTTAAAGTGTTTTGAGGTTAAAACCAATAGCAGTCTAGCACTAGTTGAAGGTATTTCGAAGAGGTGGTTAGTATCCTTGAGGCTGTTATCAGGAGGTAGCCTTTATGTAGAGACTTGAAGGAATAGTGTTAGCAGGGTGTTCTTGTAGGAGCTCCCCTTATTTGATGGTTTGGAGTCCATAATTGGAAAATTAATTTTAAAAATTGGTAAAGCTCTAAGCAATCGAATACGAATGTGCATATAACTATTTTGCCATAAAGCATACTTTTCTTTCTTATTTCCTTTTTTTGAGATGTAGTCTCACTCTGTCGCCCAGGCTGGAGTGCAGTGGTGTGATCTCGGCTCACTGCAACCTCCCCCTCCCAGATTTAAGGGATTCTTGTGTGTCAACCTCCCGAGTAGCTGGGATTACAGGTGCCTGTCACCATGCCTGGCTAATTTTTGTATCTTTAGTAGAGACACGGTTTCACTGTGTTGGCCAGGCTGGTTTCAAACTCCTGACCTCATGATCTGCCCACCTCGGCCTCCCAAAGTGCTGGGATTACAGGTGTGAGCCACCGTGCCCAGCCTAAAGCATACTTTTGATTACCAGTATTTGTTTGTTTGAGGCGGAGTCTTGCTCTGTCTCCCAGGCTGGAGCGCAGTGGCGTGATCTTGGCTCACCGCAACCTCTGCCTCCCAGGTTCAAACGATTCTCCTGCCTCAGCCTCCCGAGTAGCTGGGATTACAGGCGCACATTACCATGCCAGCTAATTTTTACATTTTTAGTAGAGATGAGGTTTCACCATTTTGGCCAGGCTGGTCTTCTACTCCTGACCTCAAATGATCCACCCACCTCATTATATCATTTGAAAATGATATAATGTCATTGCATGGAAATGATATAATATCATTGCATCACTATTTATAATAGTCCTCAAGTTTTTTTTTTTTTTTTTTTTTGAGACCATGTCTCACTCTGTCACCCAGGCTGGAGGGCAGTGGCACGATCTTGGGCCACTGCAACCTCTGCCTCAGCCTCCCAAAGTGCTGGGATTACAGGCATGAGCCACCATGCCTAGCTCATTGCCACTATTTTGACGTATGTCTAGGACCTTTCTCAGCTGACTGAAGTTCAGTGTCATCTTGTATAATCCATCCTATGTGTGCAGTAGGTTCAGTTTTGATGACTTGAAAGTGGAGCAATAATTTAGATAACCTATGAAACTAGTGCAGAATAATAGATTTTTATAGTTGTCTCCTGTCTTTTAACATAATCTAACCCACATCCGATTTGACAGGCACATTTTTTAAGTGACTCATCACCTTTGTTGAATCTTACCAAAGCATCCAATGTAATTTTTACAGAAATGGCACTTTCTTGTAATTGGTTTGCACACTATTTAAATGAAAAACATGTAGTGATTGTTACCAGAGGAATTGACAGTTTTGGGTAAGAAATGCAACTGGCTTTTGGATGCAAAGCATCCAGCTCAATGTAAGGGAGCAGAAGTATGAAGTTGAACTAGATAGTTAACCATTAGCCAAAAACATTTGTACTGATGGCAACAGCCAGATCTCTGTTTTACAGAGGTAATGAGGAGTTTGATGAGGAGTTTGGTAACTGTTAGGTTGAGGACTGTTAAGAGGCCTGCTGGAGGCCAGTATGGCACTTGAGTGCACAGTGCAAACCCGCTTTTGTAATGCACTTTATACTTTTAAAAAATTCCATTTCCCATGAATAACATGCTTTTTTATGTAACAGAAGATAATCGTAACAATTATCATGTAACAGAAGATAACTGTTATTCGGAATGCTTGGACAAAATCACTGTTTAAGATTTCTGTAAAGCCTGTTTCTGTAAAATGTCATTGCCTGAAACATCATTATGGAGCACATGACTACCTTTATTTTAGCACTTCTCATTTGGAGTTAATTAACCCCTTCACCTTTACTATGAGGTCTTCCTCTGAAAAACTTTTGTATACAACATCTGATCCACAGTTGATACCTAACAAACTGAATGAAAGAGAAGTTCTGGCCACTTAAGTAGATGTGACAACCCAATCTTTTTCTTTCTTTTTTTTTTTTTTTTGAGACGGAGTTTTGCTGTTGTCGCCCAGGCTGGAGTGTGGTGGTGCTCACTGCAGTCGCCGCCTCCCAGGTCCAAGTGATTCTCCTGCCACAGCCTCCTGAGTAGCTGGGATTACAGGTGCCCACCACCACGCCCAGCTAATTTTTGTATTTTTAGTAGAGACGGGGTTTCACCATGTTAGCCAGGCTGGTCGAACTCCTGACTTCAGATGGTCCACCCACCTTGGCCTCCCCAAAGAGCTGGGATTACAGGCGTGAGCCACCGCACCAGCCCATCACAACCCCACCTTCCATCACAACCCAATCTTGATGTGGTGTAGTTTTCACTGATGTGCTACTGAAAAATAAGCTGTCATTATTTATAAACTCAGTCCAGAGAATATTTTAGGATAATTATTCTCAGTTGAGTATATTATATTCCATATGTCAAAGATGCTGTGCTGTGTCTACAGAGTTCTGAGCTTAATAATACATAGTTCTTGTCTGTAGACATGTATATTGTTGGTACAGTGGGAATATATGAGGAGGAGAGATTAATTCAAGCCTGAAGGAATTTGAGAGGATTTGAGAGTAGATAGGACCTGAACTGGACTTAGAATGGTAACAATAATTAGGATTTTTTGGCAGATATTTTACTGCTTTATGGTATTGTATAGTCTGGATCTCCTTCAAATTCTTTTCCCTTCTTTTCTGTCAAATACTCCTAGTCTTCCTACTTCCATTTCTAGCCTTCTTCCTCTGCAATAATCTTTATTTTCTTTAACAATCTATTGCCTTTGGCCGTTTTCCTCTTCTTTCTTGCCCTTGGTGTAATGCTTTATTGTTTTAACCCTAACCCTGTGCTCCTGGAAATAGGCTTTTCTATCTTCTACGTAGCCACAACACTTCATCAGTATCCTTCTTAGAGCATTTATCGTTTCTTTGCACTATAGTTACATACAGGCTCCATCCTCTGCTGGACCTTAACTTCTTGAGGGCAAATTGCACCTTTATAGTTCTTAAAGTATCTAGTATGTAGTTTTCTAAGTAGTAGGCACCACATACTATTCTCTTACATTTAGCTTCTTTCCTCAAACTCAGCTCCTCTTCTAGACTTAACTTTTTCTGTGCATAGTACTAGAGTTCTTTCAATTCCCCATTCTGGTCAGTGAGTTCTGCTTCTGTCTTTGAAATGTTATTTGTAGCCCCACCATTTTTTCCACTGTCATCATTGCATGCCAATTAAAAGATAAATATTTAGTGCATATTGTTCTAAGCACTGTGTAGGTGCTAGGAATACAAATATAACAGATCCAATTCCTTGTTCTTAGAATCCTAGTCAGGGATTATTTTGGTACTTTGTTGAGCGAATGTTTATTGAACACTTTCTCTGTGCGGAGCTCTATTGTAGGCATAGATGTATTATATCATTTTCCACAGGCTGCTCATCTTCAAGGGGAAAACATGGCTACTGGATTTCCTCTGTTCTAAGGTACACTTTTCTTCCCATTTTCTTTTAGCATCTCTGAAATCCAGATGCATCTAAACCGTGGTATGTTTAATGGTTTTTTTTTTTTTTTTTTTTGAGACTGAGTCTTGCTCTGTCGCCCAGGCTGGAGTGCAGTGGTGCGATCTCGGCTCACTGCAACCTCTGCCTCCTGGGTTCAAGCGATTCTCCTGCCTCAGCCTCCTGACTAGCTGGGATTACTGGTGCATGCTACCATGCCCAGCTAATTTTTATATTTTTAATAGAGATGGGGTTTCACCATGTTGGTTGGGCTGGTCTCGAACTCCTGACCTTGTGATTGGCCTGCCTGGGCCTCCCGAAGTGCTGGGATTGCAGACGTGAGCCACCGTGTCCGGCTTTTTTTTTTTTTTTTTTTTGAGATGGAGTTTCGCTCTTGTTGCCCAGGCTGGAGTGCAATGGCACGATCTCGACTCACTGGAGCCTCCGCCTCCCGGGTTCAAGCGGTTCTCCTGCCTCAGCCTCCCGAGTAGCTGGGATTACAGGCGCCTGCCACAATGCCTGGCTAATATATTTGTATTTTTAGTAGAGACAGGGTTTCACCGTGTTGGCCAGGCTGGTCTCAAACTCCTGACCTCAGGTGATCCACCTGCCTCAGCCTCCCAAAGTGCTGGGATTATAGGCGTGAGCCACCGCGCCCAGACTGCTTAATGTTTTTTATTCCTCCTTCAAGAGCTGTTAAATTGATGCTGCTTACAGCTAATAGTTGTAACTATAGTATAATTTCTAATTACTATACTGTATACTATAGTTGAACTATAGTATATATTAATGGTAAATATTATGATGGACATATGTGTAGAATTGTGCTGTCAAATGTAGCTTCTAGCTACATGTGGCTATGTAAATATGTTAATTAGACATTAAATTTATTAAATTTTAATTAAAACTAAAAGATTCACTTGAACCCAGGAGTTTGAGACCAGCTTGGACAACATGGTGAAACTCTGTCTCTACAAAAAATCCCCCCCCACCCCAAAATCAGCCGGGTGTGGTAGCACATGCCTGTAGTTCCAGCTACTGCGGGAGTTATGGTGGAGCTGGGGCTGAGGATCATTTGGAAATGGGACATCGAGGCTGCATTGAGCTGTGGTGCATTATTGCACCGCTACATTCCAGCCTAGGCAACAGAGCGAGACCCTGTCTCAAAAAAAAAAAAAAAAAAGAGAAAGGTTCAGTTCCTCAGTTGCACTGGCCACCAAAGATACCCAACAGCCACATTTGACTAGTGGCTACTGTATTAGACAGTGCAGATATAGAACATTCCCATCATTGCAGAATGTTCCGTTAGGTAGCACTGGTCTAGAGTGTGGTTCCACAGTTGTACCTGGAGGGTTGGAAAAGCTTTGGTTAGTTTACTTCCTGGCATTATTATTACCTGTATTTCCTTCCTTCAAGGAGGTCAGGGAACTTTTCTGTCTTTTCCTTCTGTCTTCAGTTTTACCAGGGCCTGGGACAGTAAGTGGTAGGTACCCAGAAATAAAAAACAACTGGAGCATTAAATAGTTTAGATAAAAGGGGGAAAGGCTGTACATTTGCATAACAGGAAATAGCTTAGCTGGCTTTATTCAACGTGTATCCTGGTGTCCTTTTTTGAAGAGGGTTTTTAGAACAAATTTTATCACATTGAAAATTTAAGAACTTTTATCTAGGTTTGTATTAGTTTTGTTGTCGTGCTGCTATAAAGAAATAACCTGGGGCCGGGCACCGTGGCTCACACCTGTAATCCCAGCACTTTGGGAGGCTGAGGCAGGCAGACCACCTGAAGTCAGGAGTTCGAGACCAGCCTGGCTAAAACATGGCAAAACCCTGTCTCTACTAAAAATACAAAAAAAAAATTAGCCAGGCATGGTGGTGGGTGACTGTAATCCCAGCTACTCGGGAGGCTGAGGCAGGAGAATCGCTTGAACCTGGGGGGTGGAGGTTGCAGTGAGCCAAGATCACGCCACTGCACTCTGGCCTGGGTGACAGAACGAGACTGCCTCAAAAAACAAATGAAAAAGAAATACCTGAGACTGGGTAATTTATAAAGAAAAGAGGTTTAATATGTTCATGGATGGTTCTGCAGGCTGTACAGGAGGCATGACTGCTTCTGGGGAGCCCTCAGGAAGCTTGCTTTCTTTTTTTTTTTTTTTTTTTTTTTAGTGAGAGGGGGGCTCACTCTCTCCCCGGGGTGGGGTGGGGGGGGGCTCTCAGCTTGCCGCAACCTCTGCCTCCTGGGTTCAAGCGATTCTCCTGCCCCAGCCTCCCGAGTAGCTGGGATTACAGGTGTGCCACCATGCCCGGCTAATTTTGTATTTTTAGTAGAGACGGAGTAATTTTTGTATTTTTAGTAGAGATGGGGCTTCACCATGTTGGCCAGGATGGTCTCAATCTCTTGACCTCGTGATCCGCCCGCCTCAGCCTCCCAAAATGTTGAGACAGGCGTGAGCCACCGCACTTGGCCTCAGGAAGCTTTCAATCATGGCAGAAAGCAAAGGGGAAGCTGGCAAGTCTTACATAGCAGGAGGAAGGGGGGTGCCGTAGGGGGGACCGTACTACACACTTTTAAACAACCAGGTCTTTTGAGAACTCAGTATCACGAGAACAGTACCCAGGTGGATGGTGTTAAACTATTAGAAACCGCACCCATTATCTAATCATCTCCCACCAGGCCCCACCTCCAACATTGAGGATTACAATTGAACCTGAGATTTGGGTGGGGACTCAGATCCAAACCATATCAAGTTTCTTTTTATTTATTTATTATTTGTTTATTTTTTGGAGACAGGGTCTCACTCTCTTGCCCAGGCTGGGGTGCAGTGGTGCAGTCTCGGCTCACTGCAGCCTCTATCTATCCAGGCTCAGGTGATCCTCCCACCCCAGCCGCCAGAGTAGCTGGGACCACACAGGTGCATGCCACCACCCCCAGCTAATTTTGTATTTTTTGTAGAAGTGGGGTTTTGCCATGTTGCCCAGGCTAGTCTTGAACTCCTGGGCTCAAATGATCCTCCCACCTTGGCCTTCCAAAGTGCTGGAAGTATAGGTGTGAGCCACCATTCCTGGCTTATCTAGGTTTTTATCCCTTATTAAGTGGGATTCAAGGAGGCCCATCATGTCAGAATGCTGTGGGTCGGCAGGAGGCATCACAGTGAAATTTTCCAAGTTCCCAAATTTGATATTCACAGTACTACATATAATTTTTCAGGGAAGATAGGGTGGGGCACGATGGAAATATTTTGGTGAACCATTCGTTCCCTTCGGTTTCTTTCTCATTTGGTGAGTGTGGTTTACAATGATTGGAGCAAAAGTTTCCTGAATCTTTTTCTTGTTTCCATTTTATTGCATGGTAAAACACAATTTATCCACTTTCTTGTTAATGAGTATCTAGTTAGATTCCTGTTTTTTGGCTAATTCAAATAAAACTATGAATGTTTTTGTACCGGTCTTTTGGTGGGCAGTTGCTTTCCTTTCTCTTGGGTATATACCTAGGAAGGAAGAAGTTGCTGGGCCACAGCATGGCCAGTTTTCTAAAATAGTTGTAGCAGTTTATGTTGCTTTCTTTTTGAAAGGACAAAAGATTAAAGTTTGTCATTAGGCATTTTTACTGTCCAAGTGTTTCCCCCAAGCCTGTGTGAGTTAAGTCATTAATTACCAAACATCACAGACCTTTGGGGTCACTTGCAGATAAATCTGAAAATAGTATAGACCTACCATATCATTCAAAAGACCTTAAAAGAATGTAAAAACTAAGCATCTTATCTCTCCCTCTATTGTCAATCTTGATTTACTTTCAAGACACACGGTCTTTGAAGAACTTGTTCATGCCTTTATAAATGGATTGTGTTGAGTACTGCTTCCTGTTGCTTACTGTTATGGGAACGAGTGTACTTTGCCTGTCAGTGATATTACTAGCTACTATTTGAGGGCTTGCAGTGTACAACAGAATAAAGGACAATGCCCTTTTGAAATTTTAGTTCAGCCTAGTTCAGCATAAGTCAGCAAGTTTCAAACTGAGTTCTTGATATTTGCAAGGTTCTGTACTAGGCATCTCCATGTCCAAAGACCAATAAGAATGAATCTCCTAACCTCTTGACCTTGTCTGATGGGGATAGGAGGCACATACCATGATACAAGACCAACTATAATTGTCACTAGAATTGGAAATAAAGTGCTGCCGGGCTTCCATATCACAGCATATCACATTTTATTTGGGTTGTAGAGAGGGGAAGATATCCTTGCAAAGTAAGCTTATCCAACGCGCAGTCTGTGGGCTGCATGCGGCCCAGGATGGCTTTGAATGTGGCCCAGCACAAATTCGTAAACTTTCTTAAGACATGAGTTTTTTTTTGCGATTTTTTCTTTTTTAGCTTATTGGTTATCGTTAGTGTTAGTGTATTTCCTGTGTGGCCCAAGACAATTCTTCCAATGTGGCCCAGGGAAGCCAAAAGATTTGACACCCCTGCTGTAAAGCTTCATAGAAGGGTTGTGGTCTAAAGAGGTCCATCTTGAAAGGATTACAGTCGCAGCTGCAATATATGCCAGGTGAAGGGAATTGCTTGATGGAATCATGTAGCAGGAACATATAGTCTATACCAAGTGGTTCTCAGAGTGTGGTCCCCAGACCAGCAGCATCAGCATCATCTGGAAACTTGTTAGAAATGCAAACTCTTGGGCTCCACTCCAGACCTACTGATTCAGAAACTCAGAAATCCCAGAAACCTGGGTTTTAACTAGTTCTCTAGGTGATTGTGATGTGTTAAAGTTTGAAAACCATTGGTCTATACTTAATTGGTCAGAGAATAGTTGAAGTAAGGTTTGAGAAAGGAAGTGATGAGAACAAGAAGGCAGGGGCCTTACTGCAGAGGCCTTGATTGAGTACTAGGGTGTGAGTATATGGGGCTGGGGAACCGTTAGAGTGAAGGAAAGGACATCCTTAGAGTTTACTTTAGGAAGAGTGAGCCAACAAACTTTTTTTGTAAGATGAGTTAAAACTAAAAGATACTGGAGGCCAGGCGTGGTGGCTCACGCTTATAATCCCAGCATTTTGGGAGGCCTAGGTGGGCGGATCACTTGAGGTCAGGAGTTCATGACCAGCCTGGCCAACATGGTGAAACCCCGTCTCTGCTAAAAATACAAAAATTAGCCGGGCATGGTGGCATGCGCCTCTAATCCCAGCTACTCACGAGGCTGAGGCAAGAGAATTGCTTGAACCCAGGAGGCGGAGGTTGCAGTGAGCCAAGATTGCGCCACTGCACTCCAGCCTGGGTGACGGAGCAAGACTCTGTCTCAAAAATAAAATATAAAAAATAAGTGAAAAAAAAATAAAAGATACCGGAAGCTGAGAGTAGCAGCCTTGGAAACTGAAAGGAGCAACACAGCTGGGATGAGTGAGCCTTGACAGCTGGCTGGTCAAGTGTCAGGAAAGAGGCCATAGCCTCAGAAGCAGCTATGGTTCTGAACCTGGGTGTTGAGAGGATGGTGGTGCCTTTAGAAGCAGTGCAGGCAGAAGATGCAAAGGCCACATGGTGCAGGAAAACGGGACAAGGGGGAAGAGGATGTTTTCTACAAATAATAGCTTCTTCCCCTGAATGTACAAGCTTAGTGTAAGAAATTCAGGTACTTGAGGGGACAGTGAAGAAGAATGCAGAATCGCCTCAAATCCCACTTTACAGAGATTAGCAAAACATTATTCTCTTTAAATATTTTGAGTATACATTTGTTTCTTTAAACTCAGTTTTGTATGCATGGAATTATACAATTCTGTAACAAATTTTCTCAGACAAATTGAATTTGAACACGTTAGTGTTCCACACATGAGTGATCAGTGTGCGTTTGGAAATTGGTGGATTTTATATTTGGGAAACAGAATGTTTATACAAGCAGCTAATTGGTAAAGATTGCAATTTCATTATCCATGGTCATAAAAACATCCTGTCCACATTAGTTGTTACAGAGGAAATCTGGGGCAAAACAGTTTAAGATGCCTGGTGTGCTGTTAGTCTGGGGAGAAGAACTGCAACTAAGAAGAAAAAAGATGAAACATTTGTGGCTTTTATTAGAATAGCAAGTTTATTCCGGTGTCTTACAAGAACTAATTAATATTGGGCATAAGATAGTCTCATTACATAGGTCAATACCAAGTTCCAAAGTTCTCCTTTAAAATAGGCAGCTAGCTCCTAGTGAATTTTATGAGCCACAAGCAAAGATGTGGAATAGTTTGCCCATTTCTTAGTTTTGTGACATGTATGACAGAATATACCATCTTCTTTAGTATGGTGTGTTTTTGTTTTTTTGTTTTGGTTTTTAGAAATTATGGGCAGAAACCTTTATATTTCTTTCTACCTGATTTGAATGTGAGTTCACGTTTTCCTATACCTATGAGAGAGCACTAGATATTTTCCAGTTACTTTACTTATTACCAATCTGATAGGTTAAAACTGATTTCTCATTTTTGTTTTTTTATTTAATTGATTACTATTGCGATGGAGCAGCCTTTTTCTTTTTCTTCTTTTTATTTAAAATAGAGATGAGGTCTCACTAAGTTGCCCAGGATGGTCCGTAACTCCTGAGGTCAAGTGATCCTCCCACCTCAGCTTTCTAAAGTACTAGGATTACAGATGTGAACCACCATGCCTGGCCATGAACAAACAGCTTTTATTAGATAATTGCATTTCTTTTGTGAAAGGACTGTTAATATCTCTTTGTCTGTTTTCTCTTTGGGTGTTTATATTATACTGATTTGTAAGATGCTAACATATTAAGGATATTCAGCTTCTTTCTCTTTTTTTTTAATTTTACCACTTTTTTAAATCAAGAGGCGTACATACTCATTGGCTTTTTAAATTATGCCACAGTGAAGCATGGCAAACACTTCATAAGGTATAGGAGATATTCAGTGAATTATCACAAAGCCAAACCTTATGTAACTTGACCTAGGTGATGACATAAACATTGTAAAACCCCGAAAGTCAGTAGTGTACCTAAGGCTGGGGGTGATAGGTGAGGTCTACCCCAGGTTCAGGCAATAACAAAGTGCATTTTCTTTAGGGAATTTAAAATCAGTAAAATTATTGACTAAGAGTTGGTCTGCTTTTTGTTATCATGTGTTGGCCATTTAAAAAATGTCAGTGTGTGTACATGTATGTATAATATCTGCTTTGTGGCTTAACTGTTAACTTTCTTTTTGACAAACAGAAGTTCTTAATATAGTCCAGTTTATCTGTCTTTTCCTTTATGATAGGTGCTTGCTGTATCCACAAAGAGATATTCTTCTATATTATATTTAAGGAGCATTATTGTTTTGACTTTTATATTTAGGTCTGTAATCCACCTGAAATTAATATTTATGTATGGTGTGAGTTGGAGGTTAAGTTGAATTTTGTTTTCCGTTATAAATAGCCAAATGACAGTGTCATTTGAAAAGATCTGATTTGCAGTGCCAACTGTCTTGTACAGCAAGCATCCCTGTATGATCTATTTCTGGGCCTTCTGTTCATTCTTTTCATCTGTTTGTCTAGTGACTGAGCTTTATAATATGTCCTGATCCAGAGAGAAAGTCTTTATGTTATACTTCTTCAAGGACGTCTTGTTTGCCTTGGCTATTTGTATTTATGTATATATTTTTAAATCTTCTGCCGGGCGTGGTGGCTTATGCCTGTAATCCCAGCACTTTTGGGAGGCCGAGGTGGGTGGATCACTTGAGGTCAGGAGTTCGAGACCAGCCTGGCTAACATGGTGAAACCCCGTCTCTACTAAAAATACAAAAAAATTAGCTGGATATCGTGGTGGGTGTCTGTAATCCCAGCTACTCGGGAGGCTGAGGCAGGAGACTCCCTTGAATCCGGGAAGGGGAGGTTGCAGTCAGCCGAGATTGTGCCACTGCACTCCAGCCTGGGCGACAGAGTGAGACTCTGTCTCAAATAAATAAATAAATAAATAAATAAATAAATAAATAAAATCAGCCTGTAAATTTCTATTAAAAATTTGTTAGGATTGATTGGGATTGTATTGGGTCTCTAGATCAATTTGGACACTTTACAGTGTTAAATTTCAAGAACATGGGATATCCCTTCACTTTATTAGGTCCCTTTAATTTGTAAAAGTATTTTTTGTTTGTTTAATAGCTTTCTACGTAAAAGGTTTTCCACTTTTTATTTCTAGGAATTTGATAATTTTTGATGGTTTTAGGAATGGTATTAAAAATTCATTTCCTAGCTTTATTGCTGGTGTATAGAAATACTGTTGGCTTTTGAATATTAACTTTTGTATCCCTCAGCTTTGACAAGCTAATTTTTTCTGCTAGCTTATTTGTAGATTGTTTTGGATTTTCTATGTGTACAATCTGTGGAAAATGATAGGTTTTTTGGTCATTCCTAGCACTCATTTTTGTCTAGATTTCTACCTGTTCTCAGTGAAGAGATTTGTCTGAATTATATATAATCATTGTTACTGGAAGCAGAAAGTCTTCCTAAATGAAAAATAAAAACTACACCCCATTCTCATTTCTGAATTATCTTTGAATTTAAATCCAAATCTCAAAGGTGCCTCAATCCCAGTGAAAGCTAATAGTATCTTTTGAGACAATGTTATTAGTGTTCCTAATGGATTTATAAGCAAATCTTATGAAATCTTTAAAATTTAATTTTTTTTGAGACAGCTTTTAATGTGTATCTCAAGGACTTAAAATATGAAAGCTTATCAGTAGTTTAAAAAATTCTTCCAAGTAGTGAAGTCACTGTTGAAGCCATAAGGTGTCTGATGTGCTCATTTTTCTTTTCCTTTTTTTGAGACAGGGTCTTGCTTTGTCATCCAGATTGGAGTGTGGTTGCTCATTGCAACCTCAGCCTTGAGCTCCTGGGCTCAGGGGATCCTCCTGCCTCAGCCTCCCAAGTAGCTGAGAATACAGGTATCTGCCACCATGCCCAGATAATTTTTTGTATTTTTTTGTAGAGACAGGGTTTCGCCATGTTGCCCAGGCTGGTCTTAAGCTCCTGGGCTCAAGCAGTCCTCCCACCTTGGCCTCCCAAAGTGCTGGGATTACAGGTGTCAGCCACCATGCCTGGCTCGTTTCCTAGTCCTTGTTCTTATGAGCCTCCTACTGGAAGTACCCCAGGGAGCTCTCCACATTTGCAGAGGGCATTGGCTTGCTTGGGTAATGCTCTGTGGTGCCAATAGAGATGCACTGCAGGAAGAACTCTGGAAACTTCGTGGGGGAGAGAAGTGGCATATGAGTGTCATTGTGGGCAAGTGTCAGGTAATGTTTTCCAGAGGAAAATACCAAATTGACTAGTTGTATGCCAGACACATCTGACAGTAATAACAGAGGCATACTCTGAATATGAACCTGTATAGCAGATGTACCTGACAGCAGTAACTTACTTAAGCATACCCCGAGAATGACCCTGAGGTCTAAGAACAACTTGTGTTCATAGCGTTCCGAACTAAGGAATCCGGCAGTGCCAACCAGCAGATTCATTCCTTATCTATAAGGAACATCTGAGCCCCCAGGCCAGTCCTGTGGATCCTGGGCTTTGCAGGAAGATTGAGGATCTCTGTTTTGGGTTAAATGAAGGTTGCCAGTTGGAGGTTGATGGGGGAGGGTGCTAAGTCAAAATGGTACATAAACTGCATGCTTTTTTACAAGTGGGATCAGTTCTTCTTTCTAGCCTGCTGCCACTGGACTGGATGGCCCTGTATGTAAGTTCCCTCAAAAACCCTACATCTTTTTCACTAGCTCTGGGTCTCTTCTTTGGCTTCTCAAAGATGGTGCTGTCCCTACTGAAGTTAATAGGGGTTCAGGACAACATTAGTAATTTGATGAGTTGCAGCTGAGGGATCAGAGTATTGTCATAGGTTGTCCTGTAGCATTTTCATGCATGCTCCTTGTGAACTTGAGGAGTCTGTAAGCTGCTGTAGTCAAGGAGGTCAACAAATGCTAAGCAGCCTCAGTAAAGGGATTGCAACTTAAAACAGCCCACCGTTGCAGGTTCATCTCCATGAAGGACCAGCAAGAGACAGTTATAATGAGCAAGGGCTCTGTTGCCTATTTTGGGAATTAAGGGAGTGGGCAAGCAAAAGCTGTAATTGTAATTAGTGTTGTGGAAGGAGAATTATCCCCCACCTTTTTTTGTCTTTCACTGCAGTTTACATGTGATAGGTGTTTGATTAATGTCAGTTGTATATGTGAATTGTTATGAAGACTTTAGAAAACTTTAGAAACTATTGTTAAATGATGATTGAAATGTGCTCAGATTAAAAAAATAATTTTAGTATCTTCAACCAGTCTAGCTGGTTAAATAATTTTATTATTCCTGTAGATTAAAAAATTTTTAATATCAAGTTTAGAGAAAAATCTTATTCTAATTTTGGAGTATGATTATATTTCAATTCAGTATGTAGTTTTCCAATTTGAAAAAAATAGCTATAGCTATAATTATAATCAGCAAATGAATGGGATCTGAGACTGATTTAAGTTAAAATTTGTGACCTTAAAGGAATTGATTCAGTGTTCTGGATTCTTTTCAGAATGTGCTGATACTGTAAGTACAATTTTTCTTCATAGTAAGTGTAAATTAAATATAAACTCTATAGTAAACTCAAGCATTCTATAAGAAGCCACATAATGTGCTATTTCTTTCTTTTCTCAGTGGTGGTTTAGTGAATCATTAGTTGTATGTTTCTTTCTTGAGTTGGAGCTGAAGAAATCCTTCCCACTGAAAATATGAGTTCTATACCATTTTGTGGGTAGGGATCCAGCGGTGGGCCTTTAGTAAGCGTAAGCACTGGCTTTTGCATTTATACTTGTTTTTATAGAATAACACCATCTTGTAAAATGATTTGTTCCCAGAGTTTTTCTAGATACAGTAATTTTAAACACACCTTACTAATGTTCTTTTAAAATAAATTATAAAGTGAATTATTTTGTAAAACAAGAGTTCTTTTATTAGCATGAATATCTCCTAATCGTCCCTCACCCCCAGTACTACTAGCTACTTCTAGAGTTGGGTTTTCAGATATAATCAATTTTCTTAGTCTTACATAGTGCTTTGGAGATTAGTACTCAAATCTCGTATCGAAGTATGGTTCTTACTCATGGCAGATAATTTCTGTCTTTTCACTTTTGAGTTGTTTTTATGCCCTTGAATATAGCAGGCTAACTATAGAATACCTAATGTCACAATCATGAAAGAAATAGTTGGTAATTTATAAAAGCTGTATGAAAATGTATATTAGACTTTTACAGTTGTTAAGGTCAAAAAGAAACTGAAGAATCTTTAGAAAAGGTCACAAAAAATCATTGAATAGGGCTGGGCGTGGTGGCGCACGCCTATAATCACAGCACTTTGGGAGGCTGAGGCGGGCAGATCATTGGAGGTCAGGAGTTACAGACCAGCCTGGCCAACATGGTGAAACCCCGTGTCTACTAAAAATACAAAAATTAGCCAGGCGTGGTGGCACACACCTGTAGTCCCAGCTACTTGCCAGGCTGAGGCAGGAGAATTGCTTGAACCTGGGAGGCGGAGGTTGCAGTGAGCTGAGATGGTGCCACTGCACTCCAGCCTGGGCGACAGAGCGAGACTGTCTCAAAAAAAAAAAAAAGGCTGGGTGCGGTGGCTCATGCCCGTAATCCCAGCACTTTGGGAGGCCGAGGTGGGCGGATCACCTGAGTTCGGGAGTTCAAGACCAGCCTGACCAACATGGAGAAACCCCATCTCTACTAAAAATGCAAAATTAGCCGGGCATGGTGGTGCATGCCTGTAATTCCAGCTACTTGGGAGGCTGAGGCAGGAGAATCGCTTGAACCCAGGAGGCGGAGGTTGCAGTGAGCCGAGATCGCGCCATTGCACTCCAGCCTGGGCAGTGAGAGCAAAACTCTGTCTCCAAAAAAAAAAAAAAAAAAAAA
>NW_026652282.1:15206188-15220219 GCF_009828535.3 Hylobates moloch
AAAAAAAAAAAAAAAAAAAAAATTCATTGAATCAGACCTACCAGTGTCTAGTTCAGGATTTGAATGCTTAGTATATATTCATTCCTTTTGGGGGAAAAGATATTTCTAATGACTACTTCATATGTTTTGTGTTTTTATAATTTTCTAGTTAGAATTCACGGGCTCATTTCAGAGAAGACTTCTTTAAAATTACCAATTTTTAGTCCATTTGTCTTTTCTCTTAGCAAATCCCCAAATGACAAATTGATTAAAACAACACTTAGAATAAATACTGTAAGTTGTATTATTTAATATGCATTTTTTATGTGCCACATGTAGAGAAATGATTAAAGACAAAAGTAATGAAGCAGACTTTTTAAAGAATCACCTGACAGAAAGCAGAGAACATTTCTTACATATAGAAGTAAATGGGCTGGGTGCAGTAGCTCACGCTTGTAATCCCAGCACTTTGGGAGGCCGACGTAGGCGGATCACCTGAGGTCAGGAGTTAAAAGACCAGCCCGGCCAACATGGTGAAATCCTGTCTCTACTAAAATACAAAAATTAGCCGGGCATGATGGCGGGTGCCTGTAATCCCAGCTACTCGGGAGGCTGAGACGGGAGAAGCGCTTGAACCCAGGAGATGGTGGTTGCAGTGAGCTGAGATCGCACAGCTGCACTCCAGCCTGGGCGGCTGAGTGAGACTCCGCCTAAAAAAAAAAAAAAAAAAAAAAAAAAAGAAGTAAATGGATGAGGTGAACCTCATTATCTTAGGAACATTTTAGCTTAATAGTAACAGGAAAATAGCTTTCAGAATGGGTTTAATCAGAATAATTAAACCCATTCTGTCAGTACTGCTGGATTACAAATTAATTGCTGAATTTTGAGTACATTACTGAGAATTTGGTCAGAGAAATAGAACCACTGTGAGTATTATGGGTAAGGAACTTATATGGTAATCAGACTGTACACAATTATAAGAGGTTCTGGGGATGGGAATATCTATCTGAAAAAGGAAAGACCTGAAAAAATCACTAATAGATCCTTCTGAGGTACTGGTACAGGTTGATAAATGAGAGCTTACTGGGAAAATTTTAAGAACCACATGTGTACAGTCACCAAAGTAGGCATGCAGAAAGGCTTTCTTCTGGAGAGTTCTGTGGAAGGCTGTTACCTCCGTGTAGCTACTGCCTCTGTGGGTCCACAGCCAAGCATTTGTTGTTGGGTCCTGCTCTACTGTTGGTCAGATCAGAAGAAGAGCTGGACACAGAGGGGACAAGAGGAGAGCAGGGACAAGCTGGAAACTGCCACACACCTCTGCATTTGTCATCACCCTGTGTGACCTTCATGAAGACCTTGTAAGAATTTGGCCATCTTGAACTTGGTGTACTGTGCAGGAAAGGGAATTCTGGGAAACACAGTTCCTGGCTTGATCAAGTTCACAAGAGATTGATCCATTACATTGAACTTCCCATTTTGAGCATCTCAAGTCTTTTTTTTTATGTGCGGTTAAAAATTTTTATTTTTTATTTTTATTTTTTGTGGGTACATAGTAGGCATATAGATCTTTTGATACAGGTATACAATGCATAATAATCACATCAGGGTAAATGGAGTATTTATTACCTCAAGCATTTATCCTTTCTTTGTGTTGCAAACAATCCGGTTATACTCTTTTAGTTATTTTTAATTTTAATTTAATTTTATTAATTTTTTTGAGACAGGGTTTTGTTCTGTTGCCCAGACGGGAGTGCAGTGGTGCAATCACAGCTCACTGCAGCCTTGACCTCCAGGGCTCAACTTCAGCCTCCCGAGTAGCTGAGACTACAGGCTTGCATTGCCACACCCAGCTAATGTTTGTAATTTTTGTAGAGAGAGGTCTCCTTATGTCGTCCAGGCTAGTCCCTTAAGTCCTCAGCTCAAGCAATCCCCTACCTTGGCCTCCCAAGCAATCCCCTACCTTGGCTGGTATTACAGGTGTGAGCCACTGTGCCCAGCCTGGTTATTTTATTTTTATCTTATTTTGTTTCAATTTATTTATTTTATTTTATTTTTTATTGTTTGAGACGGAGTCTCACTCTGTCACTCAGGCTGGAGTGCAGTGGCATGACCTCAGCTCACTGCAACCAGCTCCTCCCGGGTTGAAGCAATCCTCCAGGCTCAGCCTCCCAAGTAGCTGGGATTACAGGCGGGCTCCACCACGCCTTGCTAATTTTTGCATTTTTAGTAGAGACAGGAGTCTTACCATGTTGGCCAGGCTGGTCTCGATCTCCTGACCTTTGGGATTACAGGCATGAGGCACTGTGCCTAGCTGCTGCCTAGTTATTTTAAAATGTATAATAAATTATTGTTGACCATAGTCACCCTGTTGTGCTATCAATTATTCATTCTAACTATATTTTTGAACCCATTGAGTGTTTCTTTTGGCCTCATCTCATCAGTAGATGATAGCAATGTTAAAATACTTTGAGCCTCAAGATTTTCATTTCCTGATGGTATTTACTGAGGAATTTAAAATGCTGTACTTTGGATAGCTTTTGTTCTTTTACTTATTAACACCATGGCCTTTCCCTAGTGTATTTTACCATACAGTGCATCTGTATCTTATTTTCTGACTTTTCTCGTTGTTAAAGTTTTACAATCCCAGTAAATGAATTCCAGGCCAGATAATATTATTTTAGTTTTGGAGAGGAAAACGAGTACAAACTTTAAGTAGGAGTAACTTTACATAGTCTTTGGTGGATTTAGGTTAAAAATACCCAAGCAGGCCGGGCGCGGTGGCTCACGCTTGTAATCCCAGCACTTTGGGAGGCCGAGGCGGGCGGATCACGAGGTCAGGAGATCGAGACCACGGTGAAACCCCGTCTCTACTAAAAATACAAAAAATTAGTCAGGCGTGGTGGTGGGCGCCTGTAGTCCCAGCTACTTGGGAAGCTGAGGCAGGAGAATGGCGTGAACCCGGGAGGCAGAGCTTGCAGTGAGCCGAGGTCATGCCACTGCACTCCAGCCTGGGCGACAGAGCAAGACTCCGTCTCAAAAAAAAAAAAAATACCCAAGCATGCCATAAGACATTGTGCTGTCCTTCTGAAACGATAATATTCCACTCTAGCAATAATGAATAAAAGGAGATGACCTTTTTCAGGAGATCTAAATTTGTGTACTTGTGGGCTCTTTGAAATACAGAGCATCAAAATCTTGTTAGTTAGGTTGATATATTCAGCCAGCAAAATTAAGTGGTTTGCTGTTCTCTGACTCTGCAACACATCGTTTGTGTTCTGGGTCTATACCTTCTGTTTTCTGCAGTGCAAGTATAACATACATGCTTGATAGTTTCTGATTTTTTTTTTTTTTTTAATATGGATGATCTGATGGGGTAGGGGAGTTTAGGGCATGATAAGATACAGAAAGTGCTGAAAATAGTTTTCATTTATTTCCTTCCTGCAATCCATAATGGGGGGTTCATTTGCCTCTTTCCCATTTAATTTTTCCTCTCTAGGGCTGGAGAATCTTTTCTAATTTTTTTTTTTTTTTTTTTTTTTTAGACAGGATCTCGCTCTGTCACCCAGGCTGGAGTGCAGTGGCGTGATCTCGGCTCACTGCAACCTCGGTCTCCTGGATGCAAGCCATTTTCCTGCCTCAGCCTCCTGAGTAGCTGGGACTACAGGCACATGCCACCACGCCTGGCTAATTTTTGTATTTTTAGTAGAGAGAGGGGGGGGTTTCACAATGTTGGACAGGCTGGTTTCGAGCTCCTGACTTCAAGTGATCCATCCACCTCGGCCTTCCAAAGTGCTAGAATTACAGGCGTGAGCCACTGTGCCTGGCCCTCTTCTAATTTCTTTTAAGAGCATTCACTGATAATAACTGAAGTATCCTGGAGAGTTACATGAACCTCTTAGATGTAGTCATAGAATATTTAATATATTCTGTTGGCTTCTACTATCTGTTCACTTTTAGAATAGTACAGTAATTTCTTTTTCCAGTAGGTGCTTGTCACCCAGGTAAACACTACGTTTTCCAGTCTCTTTTAAAGCCAGGTGTGGTAGAGGATTAAATCTTGTCCAGTAGGATATGAATGAAGATGTTGGGTACATCTTGGGTGTTTTGCCCTAAAAGGAGTGGAGTTTTGCCTTCCCTGTCCTCCACTTTTCCCCCTTCTCTGTGGCTGAGGTATGGGGAAATTGGTGAGAGTTGAGTTAGATATCTCAGACTGTGATATGGACAGTGCTGGAACCACTTACCTGGACTTTTACATGAGAGAGAAAAATGAACTTCTCTCTCTCTTTTTTTTTTTTTGGAGACTCAGTCTTGCTCCATCACCCAGGCTAGAGTGCAGTGGCGCGATTTCGGCTCACTGCAACCTATGCCTCCCGGGTTCAAGCAATTCTTGTGGCATTTTTTAAAGACCTGGGGGTGGGGAGAGGGGATGATATATGAAGAGTAGGTCATCAGGGGAACTTCAGTTCTTTTTTTTTTTTTTTTTTTTTTGAGACGGAGTTTCGCTCTTGTCACCCAGGCTGGAGTGCAGTGGTGTGATTGCAGCTCACTGCAACCTCTGCCTCCTGGGTTCAAGTGATTCTCCTGCCTCAGCCTCCTGAGTAGCTGGGATTACAGGCACGTGCCACTATGTCCGGCTAATTTTTGTATTTTTAGTAGAGACGGGGTTTCACTATGTTGGCCAGGCTGGTCTCTAACTCCTGACCACAGTTGATCCACCCGCACCGTCCCAAAGTGCTAGGATGACAGGCGTGAGCCACCGTGCCTGGCCCTGGGAACTTTGGTCTAATGAAATAAAATTTCTGCAAATTAAAGTGTTCGTTTTTGTTACCTTGATAGCATTAGTCTAGACTTTCTTAATTTTTACAAGACCATGAGGAGATTATTCATGGTATAGTATGGTAACAAAAATTGTAAGGGTATGGTATGTGTTGATTATTTCCCCGAAAACCATCCTATTTTCATCTCTGTTGCCTCTACCTTTATTAAGGTACATAAGTCCCCAAGTTTTATAAGTCTCCAAGTTTTATAAGTCCCCAAGTTTCTACCTCCTCTGAACCATTTTCCCTCATCCTCAACAATCCTTTCGGATATAGAAGTTTATCAGACTTGTGGTATGACTGTTCTCCTTAAAACCTTCAATAAGTTCTAATGCCTGAGGACCAAAGTAAACACAGTTTATAACAAACAACAATCAAACACACCTTGTAGCAATCAGTATAACAATGCCCTTTTACAGCAGATTAAATTGTTGAAGTGACTTGTTCAAAGTAGCAGAGGAAGATAAAAGCATAAGCGTGTTTTGCTGTACAGAATTGTGAAAATGGAATCCCTGTTCCTAGGGACCTTAACTTTTAGTAGTGGAAAAGCAGTTTAGGCAGGCAAGTAATTCAGAGATTTGGTATTGTTTAGTCCAAAGTTAGTGTTTGAATGAATATAAGGTAGTGAATGAAATTTGGAGAATCTGGGGAATCTGTTGTTCAAACTTTTTAAAAGAAGTTAAATAGTATTACCTTAAATTTAGGAACACATTTTCTCATTTTGTATTCTTTGAATTTTTATTTAAACTTTGTAATTATTTTTATTTTATTTTATTTTATTTTTGAGACAGGCTCACTCTGTTGCCCAGGCTGGAGTGCAGTGGCGATCTCAGCTCACTGCCACCTCCGCCTTCTGGGTTCAAGCAATTCTCTCCTGCCTCAGCCTCCTGAGTAGCTAGGATTACAGGCACGCACCACCATACCTGGCTAATTTTTGTATTTTTAGTACAGACGGGGTTTCACCATGTTGGCCAGGCTGGCCTCAAACTCTTGACCTCATGTGATCCGCCCACCTTGGCCTCCCAAAGTGCTGGGATTATAGGTGTGAGCCACCACACCTGGCTTAAACGTTGTAATTTTTATTTCTTTTCTTTTCTTTTTTTCTTCTTTGTTTTTTTGAGACAGTGTCTTGCTCAGTTGCCCAGGCTGGAGTGCAGTGGCACAATCATGGCTCACTGCATCCTTGACCTTTTGGGCACAAGCGATCCTCCCACCTCAGCTTCCTGAGTAGCTGGGACCACAGGCGTGCCCACCATGCTTGGCTAATTTTTAAAAATTGTTTTGTAGACTCAGGGTCTCCCTGTGTGGTCCAGGCTGGCCTCAAACTCCTGGGTTCAAGCCATCCTCCTGCCTCTGCTTCCCAAAGTGCTGGGATTACAGGCATGAGCCACTGTACCTGGCCTGAACTTTGTAATTTTATAAGAACATTTTAAGAAAATGCTAATTGGAAAATTATCATCTCTACTCTTCTTCCTGTCAAATATTATATCCATCATTTATAATTTATTTTAGCCTTCTAATACTTAGTATTAATACATTGAGGACTGGTGGTGGTACTTCAGTGTTCCAAACTCAGTCTACTGCTTTACTTGGAAAAGATGATGAAAATAACTACTTTAATGTTTGTGGTTATTGCTCTTTTCTAGTATCTGAATTTTAAAAATACATTGTATAGAGTTATATTTACTCATATAACAAATTTTAGATTTTGTTCTTACGATGTATTTCCAAAACAAGTAACATTACTATTCCTATTTCTTAGTAACTTGTATAACTCAAGATCAGAAAATTTATATTGATCAGACCTTGAAATCAGGGTTAAGCATTCATATTTGAACAGAGGATAGGTTTCTTGAGTATTTTCTCTGTAGTTCATTCCTTATGTATTTCTTACTGTGCTCATCCAAATTTTCTCATTTCTTTGGTTCAACTTTCATGTACTTTGTGAGCTCTCTCATTAGGTGCATATGTTTGTAATTTTTATCCCTTCCTGATGGATTGACTCTTAATGTCCTTTATCTTTTTTTAATTTTTGAGATGGGGGGTCTCACTGTGTTGCCCAGGCTGGAGTGCAGTGGTGTGATCTCATCTCACTGCAACCTTCTTCTCCTGGGCTTAGGCAGTCCTCCTGCCTCAGCCTCCCAAGTAGCTAAGATCATAGGCATGCAGCACTATGCCCGGCTACTTTTTTGTATTTTTGATAGAGACAGGTTTTCACCATGTTTCTCAGGCTGGTCTCGACCTCCTGGGCTCAAGTGATTCACCTGCCTTGGCCTCCCAAAGTGCTGGGATTACAGGTGTGAGCCACCATACCCAGCATCCCTCTTTATCTTTAGTAATTGATTTTTGATTACCAATTACTGATTATTGGTTGATAGTGATTATTAATAAAGTCCACATTCAGATTTTTTTTAGTTTTTTACCCTATACTTTTAAAAGTCTTAACATCTAGTTTGTTTGATTTTAATATAGCCATCCCAACTCTCTTATGCATGTATATCTTTATCCTTTCAATTTCAACTTATTTATATCTCTGAATGTAAAATATGCCTCCCAAAGACAGCATATAGTTGAATCTTTTTTTTTTTGAGACGGAGTCCCGCTCTGTCGCCATGCTGGAGTGCAGTGGCACAATCTCAGCTCACTGCAACCTCCGCCTCCCGAGTTCAAGCGATTCTCCTGCTGCCTCAGCCTCCTGAGTAGCTGGGACTACAGGCATGTGCCACCATGCCCAGCTAATTTTTGTATTTTTAGTAGAGATGGGGTTTCACCATGTTGGCCAGGATGGTTTCGATCTCTTGACCTCATGATCCGCCCACCCTGGTCTCCCAAAGTGCTGGGATTACAGGCATGAGCCACTGCACCTGGCCCTGAATCTTGTTTTTTATTTTTTATTTTTATTATTATTTTTTGAGTCAGAGTCTTGCTCTGTCACCCAGGCTGGAGCACAATGTCGTGAGCCAGGTTCAAGAGATTCTCCTGTGTCAGCCTCCCGAGTAGCTGAGACTGCAGGCACGTGCCACCACGCCTGGCTAATTTTTGTATTTTTAGTAGAGATGGTGTTTTGCCATGTTGGCCAACCTGGTCTTGAACTCCTGACTTCAAGTGATCTGTCCACCTTGGCCTCCCAAAGTGCTGGGATTACAGACGTGAGCCACTGCTCCTGGCTGAATCTTTTTAAAATCCAGTCTGACAATCTTTGCATTTTGATTGGATTGTTTAATCCTTTCACATTTAATAAAGTTATTGATATGTTTGGATTTACATCTATTATTTTGCTGTTTCTTTACTGTATTTTTCATTTTTTTTTGTTTTGTTTTTCTGTTTCTCCTTTACTGTTTTATTTTGTATTAAGGGAAAAATTTCAAGTGTAACATTTTAATTTCTTTAATGATTTTTTTTAGTTGTTTTGGAGTTATTTTCTTAGTGTTGCCCTAGGACTTACCATATACATGCTTATCAGAATCTACTTCAGATGTATGTTAACTTAACTCCAGTAAGATATAGAAATCGTTCCTTCCATGTAGCTCTATTCTCTCTTCCTTTTTGTGATGTTATTATACATGTCTTATTTATTTTAAAACCTGAGATATGTTGTTAAAATGATAACTTTATATAATTTCATATTTTAAAGAAGCTGGGAGGATAAAGGAGAGGAAGTATATATTTGTAATTTGTTATATTAACTTTCTTATTTACCATTTCTGGTTTCCTTAATTTCTGAAGAAATTTGAGTTACCATCTGGTATCATTTCCTTACTCCAGTATAGCTTTGTTCCCACCCACCTCCTTTGTGCTTTAGTGGCCCTTTAACAGAAATTCGTGTGGAGTCATGTTACTGTCTAGTGTCACTTGTTTTCAGTATGTAAAACTTCCTTTACTATTTTTTGTAAGTTGGATCTTCTAGCAATGAATTCTTTCAAGTTTTTATTTATCTGGGAATGTCTTTATTTTGCCATCATTTTTGAAACGTAGTTTTGTTGGATATGAAATTCTTGGTTGACAAGTTTTTTTTTTTTTCCCCTTTTCTTTCATCGCTTTGAATGTGTCATCTTACTGCCTTCCAGTCTCCATTGTTTGTTTCTTTTCTTTTCTTTTTTTTTTTTTTGAGATGGAGTCTCACTCACTTTGTTGCCCAGGTTGGAGTGCAGTGGTGCTATGTCAGCTCACTGCAGCCTCTGCCTCCCGGGTTTAAGTGATTTTCCTGCCTCAGCCTCCCAAGTAGCTGGGATAACAGGCGTGCACCACCACACCTGGCTAATTTTTGTATTTTTAGTAGAGATGGGGTTTCACCATGTTGGCTAGGCTGGTCTCAAACTCTTGACCTCAAGTGATCTGCCCACCTCGGCCTCCCAAAGTGTTGGGAGTACGGGTGTGAGCCACTGTGCCTGGCCAGTCTCCATTGTTTCTAATCAGAAGTCAATCTTAATTTTATTGAGAATTCCTCGTATGTGATAAGTTGTTTTTCTCTTGTTGCTTTCTTTTTTTTTTTCTTAAATATATATTTTGTTGTTGTTGTTGTTTTTGAGATGGAGTCTTGCTCTGTTGCCCAGGCTGGAGTGCAGTGGTGTGATCTCAGCTCACTGCAACCTCTCCCTCTTGGGTTCAAGTGATTCTCCTGCCTCAGCCTCCTGAGTAGAGTAGCTGGGACTACAGGTGTACACCACCATGCCCCGTTAATTTTTGTATTTTTAGTAGAGACGGGGTTTACTATGTTGGCCAGGCTGGTCTTGAACTCCTGACCTCAAGTCATCTGCCTGCCTTGGCCTCCTAAAGTGCTGATATTACAGGCATGAGCCACTACACCTGGCCTTAAATACATTTTTTGATATAGAGATGGGGTCTTGCTGTGTTGACCAGGCTGGTCTTGAACTCCTGGCCTGAAGTGATCCTCCTATCTTGGCCTCCCAAAGTGTTAGGATTATAAGCATGAGACACCATGCCTGGCCTCTCTTGCTGCTTTCAAGATTTTCTATGCCTTTCAGCATTTTGACTATGATGTTTCTGGGTGTGGATCTCTTTGTGTTTATTGTATTTGGAGTTTGTTGAGTTGCCTGGATATGTAGTTAAATGTTTTTCATCACATTTGAGAAGTTCTCAGCCACTATTTCTTTTTTTCTTTTTTCTTTTTTTTTTTTTGAGACGGAGTCTCGCACTCTCGCCCATGCTGGAGAGCAGAGGCGGGATCTCCGCTCACTGCAAGCTCCGCCTCCCAGCTTCACGCCATTCTCCTGCCTCAACCTCCCTAGTGGCTGGAACTACAGGCACCCGCCACCATGCCTGGCTAATTTTATGTATTTTTAGTAGAGATGGGGTTTCACTATGTTAGCCAGGATGGTCTTGATCTCCTGACCTTGTGGTCCGCCCGCCTCGGCCTGCCAGAGTGCTGGGATTACAGACGTGAGCCACTGTGCCTGGCTAGCCACTATTTCTTAAGTATTTTTTTCTGTTCTCTTTCTTCTCCTCTGGTATTCCCATTACATGTATGTTGTTGTGTATTAGTCCAGGCTCTCCAGAGAAACAACCAAAAGGGGATGATGAGATAGATATGTTTAATGGTATCCCATGTTTCTCTGAGGTTCTGTTCATTTTTCATTTTTTCTGTGTTCTTCAGATTGCATAATCTCTATCAATCAGTCTTCAAGTTCACTGATTCTTCTGCCAGCTGAAATCTATTCACCTCCTCTAGTGAGTTTTTGAAAATAAGCTTCATAATTTAGAATAGGTTTTGGTTTACAGAAACATTGCAAGGATAGTGGAGCATTTCCATGTACCCCACATGTAGTTTTCCCTATTATTAGCATCTTATATTGGCATGATACATTCATTCTAATTAATAAACCATATTGTTAGTGATTATTGATTACTGATATTCAAAGTTCATACTTTATTCAAATTTCCTCAGTTTTTATCTAATGTCTTTTTTTTTTCTGCTCCAGGGTCTCATGTAGGATATCATATTACATTTAGTTGTCATATCTTCTTAGACTCCTCTTGGCTGTTACAGATTCTCAGACTTTCTGTGTTTTTGATGAACAGTTTTGAGTAATACTGCTTAGGTGTTTTGTGGAGTATCCCTCAGTTGGGATTTGTGTGATGTTTTTCTTGTGATTAGACTGGTGTTGCAGGTTTTTGGGAGGAAGACCACGTAAGTAAAGTGTCATTTTCATCACATCGTATCAAAGGGACATACTATCAACATGCTTATCACTATTGATGTTAATTAACCTTGATCACCTGGCTGAGGCGGTGTTTGTCAGGTTTCTGCATTGAAAACTACTCTTTTTCTCCCCTTCCATAATGTCCTCTTTGGAAGAAAGTTACTATGTGCAGCCCACATTTAAGGAGTATGGAGTTATGTTCCACCTTATTGAAGATGGAGTATTTACATAAATTATTTAGAATTCGTCTGCACAGGGGATTTGTCAACTCTGACTCTCTCATTTACTTATCTAAAAAATCATTATGGACTCATGGATTTCTTTTTAATACTTTGGTTAATAATCCAAATGTAGTACTACTTTATTTTGTTGCTCAAATTGTCCCTGCTTTGGCTATTGGGGGCCCCTTCAGTTAACTAGTGTGGTTTGACATAGCACACTTCTACTTCTTTCTTCTTCCTTCTTCCTTTCTTCTTTCTTCTTCTTCCTCTTCCTCTTCTTTTTCCTTCCTCTTCTTTCTTCCTCCTTTTTTTTTTTTTTTTTGGAGAGGAAGTCTCGCTCTATCCCCCAGGCTGGAGTGCAGTGGCGTGATCTCCACTCACTGCAACCTCTGCCTCCCGGGTTCAAGCGATTCTCCTGTCTCAGCCTCCTGAGTAGCTTGGATTACAGGTGTGCACCACCACGCCCGGCTAATTTTTTGTATTTTTAGTAGACGGGGTTTCACCATGTTGGCCAGGCTGCTGACCTCAGGTGATCCACCCGCCTTGGCCTCCCAAAGTGTTGGGATGACAGGCGTGAGCCACTGCGCCCGGCCTTCTTTTTTCTTTCTCTCTTTCTCCTCCTCCTCCTTCTCTCTCTCTCTTTTTGTAAACCCACTTCTTTATTTTCTGGCACTAGAATATGCTCCAGGCTCATCTTTTGCATTTTTATGCCCCAGTCCTAGTTTCAGCCATTTCACCAAAGAGTCCTGGTTTCTTTCTTTATCTCTTTCTTTTTTTTTTTTGAGACAGGGCTTCACTCTCAACCAGGCTGGAGTGCAGTTGCACGATCGCGGCTCACCGCAGCCTTGACCTCCTAGGCTCAGGTGATCCTCCCACCTCAGCCTCCAGAGAAACTGGGACTACAGGTGCGGGCCACCACACCTGGCTAATTTTTGTATTTTTTTTTTTTTTTTTGTAGAGAAGGGGTTTCACCATGTTGGCCAGGCTGGTCTCCAACTCTTGGGCTCAAGTGATCTGCCCGGCCTGTCTCCCAAAGTGTTAGGATTACAGACATGAGTCACTGTGCCTGACTTCTGGTTTATTTTATCACAGAATGGTATTAGAAAGCAGGATCTAGGTGCTAGGTGGGTGCTAATGAATCTTTCATTTTGGTTATTTACTTTCCTATACCAGAATTTCCATTTGGTTCCATTTTCAGTATTCTCAGCCTTCGTTGCCTGGGGTAGAGCTGCTGCCCTATAAATGAGGCTAGGTGGAGGTAGCTCTGCTTGACCAGAATAGTTCCTGCAACATGAAACAGAGGCTGTGAGGGGTGGCAGGGGATGTGAAATTCTGGTAACCTACTGCTCCTGGGGAGAAACTTTCATCTTGGCTACACTCATTGGACATAGAGCTGGGGATGAGGGAGAGGGAATGGGCATGTAAGGAAGTGAGTCCTGGTTCAAATTTTTCCGACTTGGTCTTTTAACCAAGATTCAGTAGATTTTCTTGACTAAATATTTCTGCGTTTGCCCCATGTCCTTAGGGCAATTTCTGCAGACTGTAAATAGTTTCTTCTCTTTCCTTCTTTTTTTGTATCCTTTGTACCAGTTAAGGCTGTTTTGCTGAGGAGAGGGTCCAGGGTCCACATGAACTACCTCACACTGCCATTCTGGAGGTGCTTTGCTTTGGTTTAATTTTGTTGGAATAAAGTATTACTTATGGAAACAGCATTAGGTAAATATATTTCACATATTCTAAGTAGTAATCTTCATTGCCCCATCTTGTTTTCTATCATCTTTGATACTAATTTATAACAGCAGTTCTTTAGAATTTAGACTCTAACTCACCTCTTCTCTTTGTATTTTATCTTTTGAGAATGAAGCTTCATTTTATTTTTCATAGCCCTGGCAGACTACTTGCATTTATAGTCCTATAACCATCCCTTTTGTGTGTGTATTGTTTCTGTGATGTCTTTCATGAAACTTCTTAGGGCTAAAGGTAATTGAAGCACATTTGCTTTTCCTCCCGCTCAAATGCTTTTATTTCCTTCAAACAAATACCTTAGCAATTCTGCATCTAGATGTTCTTCAATTTGTCAATTCTTGTTTTTTTTTTTTTTCTTGGCACAACAGAAGATGTTCTATTTCATACAGTTAATGAGAGGTATCTTTACTTACATAACTATAAATGATCAATAATGATGATAGTGCAATGCAACTTCAGAAGTTGTTCTAGATTTAGCATAGTTCTAAATTGTTGAGGCCGAGTAGAAAAATTTTCAATGATACTGTTCAACTTGATAAAATAACAGTACTTTGCAGGTAATATAATTGTCATCAGAACTGGCAATACTAAAATTGTTTGCTTTAAAATGTTTTATTTTCCTTAATAAAATATTGCTTTAAAAATGTTAATGACATTTCATGAATCTATTCTTTTGGGCATTGACATAAACTACTGGTCTCATTTGGGGAATCCATTTAAATGCAGGCTCTTTGAGATGATATAATAAATCCCTCTTTCTAGAGTTATTAGCCTTCTTATTACATCATCTATTGTGTTTCATTAGTGTTATCTTTTAACTAGTAATAATGTTCTCTATTATGTGGCTTCTATGCATCAGAGGCTTTATATAATCTTGAATCCTCTTCATTAGCCTATAAGTAGGTAGTATCAGTTCCTCCTAATGAATGAGAAAATAGGCTTGAAGGGGCTACATAACTTGCTAATGGTCACATAATTAGTGAGGGATGACACCCAGATGTATCAGTATTCTCAAAAGACTAGAAAGAAGGGTCCAGGTAGAGGAAGGGTTTGTGGCAAAAGCAGTGCATGGACTGCTTGTTCATCATCTTTTTTTTTTTTTTTTTT
>NW_026652282.1:15230017-15245334 GCF_009828535.3 Hylobates moloch
GAATTACCTTGTGGTCGAAGATATTGTCTCCTTATTCACTACCTTATTCTCTCCTTCTCCTTCTCCATATTCCACTTAGCTACATCTTTCTCCTCATTCCTAAAAAAAAAAAAAAAAAAAAAAAAAAATCTCTGAATATCTTGGTGCATAAGAAAAGAAGAAAGACCAGTGAATTTTCTTGTTTCTTCCCTGCTTTAAGAGGTGGAATTGACTGTAGATAAGAATTGTGGTTAGGCTAAATATTGCATATATGAACAGCAAGCGTACCATAATAGATGCTTAATAAATGTTTGTTGAACTTGAGTAGGGTAGATCTTAGGCTCTCAGTGCTTTAAATGATTACTGAGATTTGAGGATTTCTTCACTTTGCCATTGAATAAACTTAAGGCTTAGAGAAGTAGAAGTGGCTTTGCAGATTTCTGGTGAGTAGGAATTTTTCAATAATTAGAACGATCTGAAATTGGAGTGAGCTGTTTTGTTTTGTTTAGACAGGATCTTCCTCTGTCACCGGAGTGCAGTAGCGATCATAGCTTACTGCAGGCTTCAACTCCTAGGGTCAAGCTATCCTTCTGTGTCAGCCTCCCAAGTAGCTGGGGCTACAGGCATGGGCCAGCACACACGGCTAATTTTTGAAATTTTTTGTAGAGACAAAGCCTCGCTGTGTTGCCCAGGCTTGTCTTGAACTCCAGGCCTTAAACAGTCCTCCTGCCTTGGCCTCCCAAAGTGCTGGGTTTAGAGGCATGAGCCACTGTGCCTGGCTGTGAGCTGTTTTTTTAGGCACTAAGTTTCATATCACACCTGGCACGGTGGCTCATGCCTGTAATTCCAGCACTTTGGGAGGCTGAGGTGGGAGGATCACTTGAGGTCAGGAGTTCAAGACCAGCCTGGCCAACATGGTGAAACCCTGTCTCTACTAAAAATACAAAAATTAGCTGGGCTTGATGGCGTGTGCCTGTAATCCCAGCTGCTTGGGAGGCTGAGGCAGGAGAATCTCTTGAACCCGGGAGGTGGAGGTTGCAGTGAGCCTAGATCCCCCTACTGCACTCCAGCCTGGGCGACAGAGTGAGACTCCGTCTCGGGGAAGAAAAAAAAAATCACTTCCTAGCTAATGTGAAAAAATTATTTGTTTGAGCTTTTGTTTTGATATTAACATGATGTAGCTAAGTGGTATTTTTCTGCTAATTGACCTTTTGAAATTCAAATACTACTTAATTCTATTATGGAACAGTAGAGGAAATGGGGATTCTGGCCAGAGAAAACAAGGAAAAGTACCTCTTGAAGGTACTTGACAGTGAAATGATGAAACCTAAAATGTTGAGATGAATTGCAGCAAAACTTTGATATTTAATAATGCATTTGAAGGGAGGCCCTGTTCTGATGATTAGGCAGACCATCAAGAGCAATGTAGATGTTGCCAACTCATAATGGCAAGCTAAGAGTTCAGGATTTTCAACTGAATTTATTAAATCTGGAGATTCAAAATTTTTGTCATTTTGCCATATATTGGGGGTATCTTAATTAAAGGGATTTTATGTAGTTCAAAATAAATGTTACAATTGTTGTACTATGAAGATGACTATGATAAGAGTGTCTTTTGTATGCTAATTGGATGACTCCTGGCGGAACCTCCTAGATAGCTTCTGATGGGGGCTGGTCAACCAGAAAGAAGAAGGCACTATTAGAGGTTTAGGACTTTCAGCTTCACCCCCAGACTTTCTGGGAGGGGAAAAGGGAAGGAGAATGAGCGCAATCACCAATGGCTAGTGCTTTAATCAGTCATGCCTACATAATGAAACCTTCCTAAATGATGGTGCCCTGGAGCCTTGTGGGTTGGTGAACACACTGTAAAGCAAAACAAAATTCTAAGCCGCCCAGCCAACTGAATGAAACCCTCCTCTCAGCCAAGGGCACTCTAACCTAAATGCTAGTTCAGGCCATGATAGGAAAGACATGCCTCATTATACCTTTGTCCCTTTGGAATTCAGGCATGGCTAACCAGCATTAATGTTAAAACAGACTCTCTGTAGCAGTAAGATACCAACATGATACATAAAGTGTATCACACTTTGTAGCAGTAAGATACCAACATGATTGCAGGCCCTGAAAGAAATAGAAGTATTTTACCCTGAAATATATTTCTCTATTTTGAAATGGCCCTGGCAAAGCTGTCTCTCCTGGGGAAAAAAATCTACGTTCTATAGATAATCCCCTTCCCTTTCCAGGTCTTTTTCCTGGTCCAGGAGAGAATAGTGTCTGGCACCTTTTTAAGTCTGTTTTTTTTTTGTTTTTTGTTTTTTGTTTTTTTTTGAATCAAAGTCTCTGCTCTGTCACCCAGGCTGGAATGCAGTGGCATGATCTTGGCTCACTGCAACCTCCGCCTCCCAGGTTCAAGCAAGTTTCATGGTATTTTTTAAAGACCTGGGGTGGGGACAGGGGATTCTCCTGCCTCAGCCTCCCGAGTAGCTGGGATTACAGGCATGCGCCACCACGCCCAGCAAGTTTTTGTATTTTTAGTAGAGACAGGGTTTCTCCATGTTGGCCATGCTGGTCTTCAACTCCTTACCTCAAGTGATCCGCCAGCCTCAGCCTCCCAAAGTGCTGGGATTACAGGCAGGAGCCACTGCACAGACTGCCTTCTTAAGTCTGATAAGAAACATTTACAATCTATTCCATAGAAAGCCTCTGCATAATAAGAACCTTGGTTTCCACAACTCCTTACCTTAACCCAAATCATAGAAGGGAGATTCTTTTGATTCCAGGTCTTTAGATAAACTCAACCAATTGCCAATCAGGAAATCTTTGAATCCACTTATGACCTGGAAGCATCCCCCTCCCCACCTTTGAGTTATTCTACCTTTCTGGAGCAAACCAATGTACATCTTACATGTATTGATTGAGGTCTTATGTCTCCCTGAAATGTACAAAACTAAGCTGTAGGGGGCCGGGCGTGGTGGCCTTATACCTGCAATCCCAGCACTTTGGGAGGCTGAGGCAGGAGGATCACTGGAGTCCAGGAATTGGAGGCCAGCTGGGCAACATGGTGAGACCTCTTCTCTACCCCCAACTCTCCCTCAAAATAATAGTAATTAAAACCAAGCTGTAGCCTGACCACCTTGGGCACATATATATTCTCAGCCTCTCCTGGGGCTGTATCACAGTTCATGGTCTTCATATTTGGCTCAGAATAAATCTCTTAAAATATTTTAGAGTTTGACTCTTTGTCAAAATCATCGAGGTGCTGGGAGGCTGGTGTGCTCTGAGAAGGCACGGAAGGCCTGTGCTGGCTCCCCAACCCCTCATACCTTGCCCTGTGCATCTCTTCCATTTGGCTGTTCCTGAGTTGTATCCTTTATAAGAAACTGGTAGTAAATGTAAGTAATGCATTTCCTTGAGTTCTGTGAGTCATGCTAGCAAATTATCACACTTGAGAGTGAGTTGTGGGAACCCCCAAATTTGTAGCCAAGTTGGACCGAAGTGTGAATAGCCTGGGTACCTGGGACTTGTGACAGGAATCCGAAGTGAGGGCAGTTTTGTGAGACTGAGTCCTTAAACCTGTGGATTGAATTGAAGGATACTCAGTTGGTGTCAGAGAATCAGAATTGGTGTTAGAAAGGATACCACGCATTTGCTGAATCTCCAGCTTACAAATGGAAACGTACCAAAGCTTCAAGAGACTGCTCAGCTCATCATTAAAGTATGCGGAAAAGCTATAACTCCAAAGTGCTCTTAACCATATCTTCTTAAAAAAATTGTGTCCTCTTTGAGGGAAAGAATCTATCTTTTCTTTTTTAAATTGTTATTACTTATTAGTCAGCTTCTCAGATCTCTTTGGAATTTAATTGAATGCTTTTATCAATTAATGGTCTTGATGAAATTGCTTGTATTTTTGACTGTTGTTTGTATGGCCAAAGTAATTTTACATATGCTTCTGAAGTTAGCAGCACAAACAACTGAGGAAGTGCAAGATTTTAACTTGATTTTTCTTCAGTTTCTTCTATATTTTAAATAGGACACAAATATCTCTGTAAATAAAAATAACTTCCTCCCAATACATTTGGAAAACATCCCAGACTTCCTGTCCATGCCTCGCAAAGTTGCTGCTGTCTAGTCATTATTACTATTTGTTTTTTCCCTTTGACATAAGTGACCCTCACAGGAATAGCTTCATCACCAGCTGTTTGGCCAGTGGTATTCCACTTACTTTGTTTTTCCCGTTTCTCTGAAATATGCTGAAAGATAATCACTCCGTGCCTTCCTTTGTTTAGAATGAATTTACTCAATTGGTAAATGATTTGGAACCGTAATGAAGAAACAGGGTAGGCTTTATATATTTTATATTGATGCCTTAGGAATTGACATTTATTTTTTGAGGATTTTTGTGCTCGTTTTCAATTTGAAAGTGTCCTAGTGTTTAGAATTAAATTGTGGGACTTGAAAGCTAAAAAGGAACTTGGAGATCGTCCAACTGAGGAGCCTTATTTTTTAAATGAGGAAACAAAAGTTGTCAAGATCAACGATAAATCTGATAGTTTGGCTTGGTGAAAGAAACCTAGGTTTCAGAAAATCTCTCATGTAGTTTGCAGTTTATAGCCACAAGGACCAGGAGTCTGGAGACTTGATAAGAGGGTCTGTTTTTCAAAATATTAACAAAGTTTAGCCTGGAAGCTCCCTTTGTGAATTTTCCATGTCATTGACAGTGTTTGAAATCTCCTGATGTCTTCAGGATCAATAACCTCTACCATGTACTTTTATACTTTTTAATTAGTGGATTTTCAAGCTTTTAAAAACAGTAACTCCTTTTTTTCAATATAATCTTATATTGAACCACAGTATACAAAAAAGATACGTGATATTTAATTAAAATAGTTTTAAGCATAATTTTAATTTGTTGGATGATAAATTAATGACAACATAGCTAAAATTTATGAAATGCTGATTAGAGTACTGTACATACATATTTCACTTCTGTCTCTAGCTTAAAATATTTGAATGGGTGTACTGTAATTCATTTAAGTAGGCCCTTGTTGATGTGTATTTAGACTGTTTCCATTCTTGTTTTTGCAAACAATGTTGCAGTGAATAATGTATGTATACACTATGTGGTGTGTGTGTATGTGTTTCTGGGGATAAATTCTGGAAATGTAATTGCTGTGTCATTAGAATATGTTTTTAGTTTTGAAGGATTTTATCAAATTGGTCTCCAATTTGATATATATTCCCACCAGCAGTGTATAAGCAAGCTTAATTCTCTCATGCTCTCATCAACATGTTATGTTATTTTTGGTTTTTGCTAATGTAAAAAATTGTATCTCAGTGTGGTTTTAATCTTCAATTTGTATGTAAATTTGAGTAACTTTTTTATGTTTAAGAGCCATTTATGTTTCTTTTTTCTGAACTATTTGTTCATATCACTTTGCCCATTTTAAAAATTGGGTTTCCGCCCCTCTTAATGAGCAGGAGGAGCCTTCTGTGTATTGAGATTAACTTTGTGATATAAGTTGCAGATTCTTTTCCTCAGGTTTTCATTTCTATTTTTCCTATAGTTTGCACCTTTTCCATTTTTATGGATGTCTAAACTCAACCTTAACTTGACCAAAATGGAACCTTGGATTTCTATCCTTCCCTTAACCTCCTTCTCTTCTAGTCTTCCTCAGTGAAGAAACAGCACCTCTCATGTCTCTCTACTCATACATAGCCCAAGCCCAAAACCAAGAAGTTATCTTTGCCTCCTCTTTCCCTCCCTCCCTGTTTCTAATCCATCCTCAGTGGTATTGACTTCCTCTCCAACATGTCCCAAATCTATTCATTTCTCTTAATTTCCACCAGTTTAGTCCATCCTCCCTTTATCTTTCACCTGGGTGGCTGCCGTGGCTTCCTAGCTGTTCTACCCCAAAACTGACGTCTCCCGTTACAGATACTGAGCCATTCTCTACTCTGTAGCTTATGTGATCTTTTCAAACTGCAAATAATCAGATTGTCATACCACTCCCTGAACCCACCCCTCCTATTCTTGTTCAGAACCCTCCCATAAATCCTTATGTCCCATGGTAAAGATTATGCTTCTTGAAACAGCCCAACCTGCTGTTTCTCCAGCCTCACCTTGTACTATGTTATTGACCCCCACCCCTCCCCACCTCACCTTTGGGTCTCTTGTGTCACCCTGTTCTCTCCTGATGTGGGGCTTAAGCATAAATTATTTTCTCCTGGAGCATCCCCCTTCTTCCATGAGTTTATGTTGAATTATTCTACAGGCCTCAGCTCACTAATTGCTTTCTCTAAGAGAGCCAACAACTCTTCCTAATAGGTGGGAAACCCCTGCCATAAGCCCTTCCAGCACCTTATATCTCTTTCATAGCACTAATATTTACTGTTTTATACTTACTGTGTGAGTCTTTGATTAAGCTCTGTGAGATAGGGATCTTGTCTGTTTTCTTTACTGTTATGTCCCAGAATCTATCATAGTACCCGGTACATGGTTAGCTCTCAAAACATTGAATGATTGCTTAATTATAAATTCTTAGGTGTAGAGTTTACAGAATGTACTGTTTTGCCCTTTCTGGAAAATGGGACATTTGCTCTTGGCCAATCTTTGTTCTCCTCTTCTTTTCCCTGTGATTTTCCCAAGACTACTAAATTTCAGCAATTTCATTTTGAACGTCTTAAAGCATTTCAAACATGAAATTTATCCAGGTCAATGGTCTTGAATTCATTTAAAGCCTGTAGGTGTTCTTCAAGTCTTGGACTTCAGTTCCTTCCGTTCTTTTTTCATGTGAAGGTTATTTTTCTTGGAGTTGAGGACAATAACTCAGACCACATTTTCTGACCCACATCAATCCAGCAAAATCTAGGTGGTCCCCAACTTCTGTCAGTTTATTTTAAATTCAGTTACTTAGAATTTGTAGTTCAGAAAATATTACCCCAGAGAAACCATGTTAAAATTGATCTTTATATTTTCATGAAGATGTCTTCAAAACCCTTTTAACCAATAGGGTATCTGAAATAGTACAGTTTTAGTATGAACTCTGAGTTTCTCTGATCCTATTTTATTGAGGCAGGGTCTTGCTTATCGCCCAGGCTAGAGTGCAGTGACGTGATCATGGCTCTCTGCAGCTTCGACTTCCTGTGTTCAAATGATTCTCCCACCTCAGCCTTCCTGAGTAGCTGAGAGTAGCTGGGACTCAGGCATGCACCACCATGCTTGGTTAATTTTTTTGTAGACGCAGAGTTTTGCCATGTTGCCCAGGCTGGTCTCGAACTCCTGGAGTCAAGCGATCGGCCTGCCTCAGCGTCCCAAAGTGGTGGGATTACAGGCGTGAGCCAACGCCCCTGGCTCTGATCCCATTTTAGCTCTGTTTTTCTTTTTCTTTTTTTTTTTTTTTTTTTGAGACAAAGTCTTGCTCCGTCACCCAGGCTGGAGTGCAATGGCAAGATCTCGGCTCACTGCAACCTCCGCCTTCTGGGTTCAAGTGATTCTCCTGCCTCAGCCTTCCAAGTAGCTGGGATTACAGGCATGTGCCACCATGGCCCGTTAATTTTTTGTATTTCTTTTTTTTTTAAGTAGAGATGGGGTTTTTGCCATGTTGGCCAGGCTGGTCTCTAATGCCTGACCTCAGGTGATCCACCCGCCTTGGCCTCCCATAGTGCTTGGATTACAGGCGTTAGCCACCGAGCCCAGCCTTAGCTCTGTTTTTCAATCTGAATCCAAAGACCCTCATATTAGGAAGGGCTGGGAGTTTAGTAGGATTGGCAGTGCTGGGAGAAGTATCAAGTAGCTGGTAGAAGATACATTGGGTTGATACTGGATTTCCTAACTTGTGGAAGGATTCTGAAGGTCAAGGGTAGGGAGGCACATAACATATTTGGTAGTTTGAAATTTTTATGCTGGTGAATTCTGTATAACTCATGATAATCAAATATGTTTGATTTAATAAGGGGGGACTGAATTATAAAGGATGGATTGATAAATCAAATTACTTTCCACTATTGGGAGAATAAAGCAAAATGAAGATCCTATTAATTATGGGTCAGATGGTCCCACCTAGAAAGAAAACTAAGTAGGAGTGCTTCATCTCTCCTTGCTTGTATTCGGCATGGAGAAGTCTTTACAAGAGGGTAATTAATTAGGGTGTTTTTCCCAAGGCCGTGCCTTCCATAGAAATGGTTTTCTTCTGTATGTGGATCTTGAGTTTTAAGATGCTTTCAAACCATTTGAGCTCTCTTATTATAACAGAAGTTTAGTCATGTACCAAATGTATTCCTATGCAATTTTCAGTGACAAAATGGTTCTCTCATTTGGATGTGTAAAAACAATGCCGGGAACAAAAACAAAACTCATGATTCAACTGATTTTGTACTCTCTTTGGGAAGAAGAAAAGACCCGTTGAGATGAAGATTATAATTTCAGCAACAAAGAAAACATTCAAGGCCCAGGCAGCTCTTAAATTCAATACTAATAATCTATGAAATAAATTATAAGCCTACATTTCTGTCAGTTCTTTAAGTACCTGCTTGTTTGCTAATACAGAAACATTGCTTAATTTTACATGTATTTTCTCAGTGTGAGTCAAATCCACCCTAAAATGCATTTGGTTATTTGTTTACACAGTTAGTAGCTGGTAATCAAAAACTCAAACAATTTTTGAGGGAGTTAGAATCTTCATGTTAGTAGGTACCTTAGAGGGCATCTAGTTTAGTACAGGATTCCTTTCTACCAGGGACAAACTGTTTACAGAGGCCCCTTCCTGCCTCTTGGGAGGTTCCTCCTTGTCTGTTCTGCTTCAGATATACCGGCCTTCTCTGTTCCTTGAACTTATCAAACTCTCTAAGACTCTTTGTACTGCCTTGAACACTCTTCTCATAGCCCTGGTGGCTTGGAATTTTTACATGGGAAAGATTTCTCTGAAATACTGCCTTCTCAGAGAAGCCTTCCCCAGATCTCCTACCTAAAGGACCTCTCCCCTTCCCAACTGCCATAACTATATCATAAGACTCTGTTTTATTTCCTTATAATACTTGTCACTGTCTGAAATTATCATGTTTATTGTCTGTCTCCTTTAGCTCCATGAGAGCAGGAGCACGGTCCATGTTGTTCACCACTATATCCTGAAGTATCTACAATAGTGGCTGTCCCATTGTAGGCATCTGACAAGTATGGCAAAAATGAGAATGAATGAATAACCATTGATGATTGATCATTTTGTTAATGTTAAAACCAAACTCTGTAAAATGTTTTAAAGGGGTTTATTCTGAGCTAACGTGAGTGACCATGGTCTGGGGAACAGTCTCAAGAGCCCTGACAAAATATGTCCTAGGCGATCAGGTTGCAGTCTGCTTTTATATGTTTTAGGGAGAGAAGAATTGTAGGTAAAATTATCAGTCAGTACTTGGAGGATGATGTACATTGATTGGTTCAGCCAAGGTAGTGGGGGATCATAGGTGGATTAAAGGATTTTCTGATTGACAGTTGGTTGAAAGAGTTAAGCTTTTTCTAAAGACTTGAAGTCAGTAGAAAGAAATGCTAGAGTTAAGGGGATTGTGGAGGCCAAGGTTCTTGTTATTTAGATAAAGCCTCATAGGTAGCAGCTTTCAGGGAGAATAGATGGTAAATGTCTCTTTTCAGACCTTAAAGGTGTCAGGCTCTCAGTTAATCTCTCCTAGGTTGGGGGAAAGACCCAGAAAGGGAAGGCCTGGCTGCACTAATGGAGATTCTGTTGGCCCTGTGACAGTTATTTTAAAATATGTCAAAGAAATATATTTTGGGGTAAAATATTTTGATTGCCTTCAGGGTCTGCTATTTGTCATGTGATGCTATAACACAGTCAGATTGGAAAGTAAGCCACATTATACTTTATACTAGGTTAATCGTCTCTGATGAGGCTTTATGGTTTGTAGGGCATGACTTAACCCCTGCTTTGCCTGACCTTAGGTGTTGTTTATAATTTGGTATCTTATTGCCACAGAGTCTGGTTTGCCAGTCTTATGACCGCCATCCAAAAAGAGGGAGTATAACGAGTTATGTCTGACCTCTCTCCCTGGCTGGGAATTCAGTTTTTCAGGTTTCTCTGGGGTGCGCTTGGCCAAGAAGGAGTTCGTTCAGTCAGTTGAGGGGTTTAGGATTTTTTTTTGTTTGTTTTTGAGATGGAGTCTTGCTCTGTTTCCCAGCCTGGAGTGCAGTGGCACGATCTCGGCTTACTGTAACCTCTGCCTCCTGGGTTCAAGCAATTCTCCTGCCTCAGCCTCCCGAGTAGCTGGGATTGCAGACACACGCCACCACCCTCGGCTAATTTAGGATTTTATTTTTGGTTTACATGTGTCCAATCACTACTGAGCTGAAATTTGTCTCCTTTTTGCTTCTACCACTGATCTTAGTTCTGCCCCCTGGAATAAATCACTGGCTCTATTCCATTTTTTCCAAAGTCTTCAGACATTTGGATGTCAGTCATCTCTCACTGAGGCCAAACTCACCTGGTTTCCTTACCAGTTCCTCATCTGGCATGGTTTTAGGCAAGTGGTCACTATCCAGGTTATCAGTTATTGGCAATTTTTGGTTTTGTTGTTGTGATACCCAGCACTAAACATAGTGCATTATGTAGTGTCGTGAACTTCCGAGAGAGAACAGTTAAACTTTCTTGTTTAATGTGATACTGCAATGCTTTGTCTTTGATAAAAATTATTTTTTAATACCATATAAATGACGAACTATTTATACATGAAATCATTATCAGAAATATTCTGAGGTCTTAAAAGCTTGTTTTATAATAGAATATAACAACATAGAAATACATTAAACGTAAGTATATACTCTAATGAACAATTATAAGTGAATGTCTATTTAACCATCACTCGACATAGAAATAGTGCCCCAGGAAGCCCTCCTGTGTTGTGTTGTGTTGTGTTGTGTTGTCCAGCCTTTCCCTTTCCCTTTCTCTTTCCCTTTCTTCCTTCCTTTCTTTCTCTGTCACCCAGGCAGTGCATAGTGCACAGTGCACAATCACGGCTCACCGCAGCTGTGATCACCTAGGCTCAAGGAATCCTCCCACTTCAGCCTCCCAAGTAGCTGGGACTAGAGGTGTTCGCCACCATGCCCAGCTAATTAAAAAAAAAAAAAAGAAAAGAAAAGTTTTTGTAGAGACAAGGTCTCATTATGTTGCCCAGGCTGGTCTCAAACTCGTGGGCTCAAGTGATCCTTCCGCCTCAGCCTTCCAAAGTGCCGGGCTGCTATATGTCTTTTCTCAATCTCAGTCCCTCCTTAGAGGTAATTAATATCCTAATTTTTTACAATAAACACTTCCTTGATCACCTTTTTATACAGTTACCACTTACATATACATAATATAGTTTATAGTTCAGCTTTGCCTGTTTTTAAACTGTATATAAAAGAAACAATGCTGTTGTATCAGTTTTCTGTTACATAACAGCTTACCACATGCTTAGCCACGTTAAGACACCATATATTATTAGCTCACAGTTCTGTAGGTTCCCAGCCTGATCTTTTTATTACTTGTGTTTTCTGTTTCATGAATTTTTACTCTTACTCATTTCTTTCTTTACATTTTCATTGGGCTCATTTTGTGTTTCTTTTGTTTAGCCTCTGGAGTTTGATGCTTGGTTCATATGTTTCCAGTTTTTAGTATTTTCTGATATATGCATATAAGATTCTCAATTTCCTCCTTAAGCATTGTTTTCTTTCCATAGATTTGTATTTTTGTTATTGTTAAGTGTATTACGGTTTCTTCCTTGATTGACGTACGGATTATTTTGGGAATGTATTTATTTCCAAACAATTATTTTCTAACTACTTCTTTTGTGATTGATCAACTTTAGTTGTGGAAAGAGACCATCCTTTTACTTCAGTCCTTGTAATTTATTTTATTTATTTATTTATTTTTGAGATGGAGTTTTGCTCTGTTGCTCAGGCTGGAGTGCAGTGGCGCCATTTGGCTCACTGCATCCCTCTCTACCGGGATCAAGTGATTCTCATGCCTCAGGCTCCTGAGTAGCTGGGACTACAGGCACGTGGTCATCACACCTGGCTAAGTTTTGTATTTTTAGTGGAGACGGGGTTTCACCATGTTAACCAGGCTAGTCTTGAACTCCTGGCCTCAAGTAATCTGCCTGCCTCAGCCTCCCAAAATACTGGGATTACAGGCCCGAGCCACTGTGCCCGGCCCTTGTAATTTATTTTGAATTGCTTTATAGCCTAGCATATGATCAGTTTTTGTAAATGTTAATATGTGTGCTTGGAGAGGAAAAAAAGATATTTTGCAGTTCTTTGCTATAGTTTATGTGTTCATTTGGTCAAATTTTAAAAACATGTTCAATGTCTTCTATATCCTAATATTTTTCTCTTTCATTTAGTTCTCTTTTTTTGTTATGCTCTGTATCTAGCATTCTAATTTATTTTTATAGTTTGATCTTTCACCTTTTGGACCTTTCAGTTCTGTCACAATGTTCAGTCTTTGCTGTTTTGTAGGCTATTGCTGATCATTTATAGGCTATCCCTGACCCAAAGTCTTTTGGGATCATTTTCTTTTTCAGTGGTTTCTATTGGTTCTTGTTCGTGGTATCTTACCTTTCGTGTTTGGCTATCTTTGATTATGTACTGCACATTGTAAATAAGAAATTATCTGTAGCAGTATTGTGAGGCCTGGTTGATGCCATCTTCCCTCAGAGCGTTGCTTTTTTTCTTTGTTTCACCCAGACAACTGGTGGCTCTAACAATCTGAATGTGGGACCACCTTAATCCAAAGTACATTTAAAGATTTTATCTAGATCACCCAGATGACATAAACCTACAGTTCAAGTTTGTCCAAGGGCTGATTTATTTCTATTTTTTCTTATCCTGGGAGTATATCCTGGGGTTTTGGCTTCAAGTGAGTGGTGATTTATCAAACTTTGTCCTTATTTATAAAAATTTTATTTTTAGTGATTATGGATACTTAATAGTTGTATATATTTATGGGATACATGTTATATTTTGGTACAAGCATACAATATGTAATGATCAGGGTAATTGGGGGATCCATCATTTCAAGCATTTATCATTTCTTTGTGTTAGGAACCTCCCAATTCCACTCTTTTAGTTATTTTGAAATATACAATAAATTATTGCTAACAAACTTTCTCATTTTGAGACACCCTTGACTTTGACTTTTTGTGTTCCTTGATCTCTAACGATTTCAAGAGCAAGCCTGTTTTTCTCTCATTTTCTGGATCTTCAAATACCAGAAAAGCTAAAATCGTTTTGGATGGTTTGGATTATCTCTCTGGATTCTATTCTTTTGCTTTGATTTTAGCCAGGTAATTCTTCACAATCTTGTTAAGTGTTCGGAGCTTTAAGATGTTTCTGAAAAGTATTCCCTCTAGCATTTGTATTTGTCTGTAAAGGGACATTTCATCCAAGATATGTAGTTTGCCATCACCAGAACTAAAGTGTTTTAGTTTTTATGCCTTAAAAAAAAAAAGATTAATCAGTTATATTCATATAAAATTGCAGCTAAATCCAATATGGCATAATTTTTTTCTTCAGTATGAATACTGGTATTTAAAAGACCATTCTTGACATCCAAGATATGTATCCACTCACATCATTATTTTTTATTTTTATTTGTTTTGAGACCGAGTCTCCTTCTGTTGCCCAGGCTGGAGTGCAGTGACGTGATCTTGGCTCACTGCAACCATCACCTCCCAAGCTCAAAAAATTCTCGTGCCTTAGCCTCCTGTGTAGCTGGGACTACAGGCACCCACCACCACACCCGGCTAATTTTTTGATATTTTTTCTAGAGATGGGGTTTCACCATGTTGGCCAAGTTGGTCTCCAACTCGTGACTTCAAGCAGTCTGCCTGCTTCAGCCTCCCAAAGTGCTAGGATTACAGGCGTGAGCCACTGTACTCGGCCCCACTCACGTTCTGATTCCCAATTTTTTTTTTTTTTGAGACAGAGTTTTCACTCTTGTCATCCAGGCTTGAGTACAATGGCAATATCTCAGCTCACTGCAACTTCCGCCTCCCAGGTTCAAGTGATTTTCCTGTCTCAGTCTCCTGAGTAGCTGGGATTACAGGTGCCTGCCACCGCACCTGGCTAATTTTTGTATTTTTAGTAGAGACAGGGTTTTACCATGTTGGCCAGGCTGGTCTCGAACTCCTGACCTCAGGTTATTCACCTGCCTCAGCCTCCCAAAGTGCTGGGATTACAGGCGTGAGCCACCGCACCTGGCCTGATTCCCAGTTTTTATTACTCAGTTTTGACTGCCACAAAGAATAGTGAGACCAAATGTTCTTTTTTTTTTTAATTTTTAATTTTTATTTTTTTGAGACAGTCTTGCTCTGTCGCCCAGGCTGGAGTGCAATGGTAAGATCTCAGCTTACTGCAACCTCCGCCTCCTGGGTTCAAGCAATTCTCCTGTCTCAGCCTCCCGAGTAGCTGGCACTACAGGCGCACACCACCATACCCAGCTAATTTTTGTATTTTTAGTAGAGATCAGGTTTCATCATATTGGTCATGCTGGTCTCGAACTCCTGACCTCAGGTCATCTACCTGCCTTGGCCTCCCAAAGTGCTGGGATTACAGGCGTGAGCCACCATGCCTGGCCACAAATGTTCTTTACAAATACTTATATACAGAACTTTTTGGGTCTTCTTAGTGAGAATGATTTTTATCTCAAGTTTCCTTTGAAATGAACCATACCATTATTGGCAGAGAGTAGAATATTTAAATATTTCCTGGGTGTTCTTTCAGACCAGCCGTAGAAAATGAAAGAATGATTTGTTTTCAGAAATGCTTTGAGCATCTTTTACCAGGAATGTGACTGACATAGATCCTCATATAGCTGGCTCCTTGTCATTGCCATCTCAGCTCAAATGTTACCTTTTTAGAGAAGCCCTCCGTGTCTGAGTAATCATTCTTTTTCCCTCTTTCATAACAAAATACAAGATAATAGTCTCGTATTTTTTCTCCACCAGCAAAATGTAAAGTTCCATGAGGGTAAGGACCTTGCCTGTCTTGTTTACCACTGTATTGTGTGTCTTATCCTGAAAACATGGAAGGCAGTCAGTAATTATTTGCTTAATGAATTAATAAATATTTAATCCCAAATTGTGACATCTTTTTCTCTAAATGTCAGAATAATCCTTAAAAAATTTTTGATTCCACTGAACTAAAGTTTTCTAAACTAAGTATAGTGAAAGGAGGTCAGTGTAGCTGGAGTGAAGCTAGTCAAGGGAGAGACTAGTAGGAGATGATATCAGAGGAGGGAGGTCAAGGCCTGTGGCTCATGTGGATTTTGGTTTTCACTCTTTTTTTTTTTTTTTTTTTTTTT
>NW_026652282.1:15245361-15278472 GCF_009828535.3 Hylobates moloch
TTTGTATTTTTAGTAGAGACAGGGTTTCACTATGTTGGCCAGGATGGTCTCGAACTCCTGACCTCGTGATCCGCCCACCTCGGCCTCCCAAAGTGCTAGGATTACAGGCTTGAGCCACCGCGCCCGGCCTTGGTTTTCACTCTTAATGATATGGGAGGCCATAAGAGGGTTTTGAATGAGAAGTGACATGGTCTGAGTTATCTTCAAGAGTTACTCTGACTTCTGTAAGGTCTGTAGGAATCTGTAGGGATACTGAAGTGTGGTCTATTCTGGGCTGTCACATCTGTTCTATTGGCTAAGTTATTTATCTGTGCCAGAACCACCCTGTCTTAATTTCCCTCACTCTATTATAATCCTCAACATATTCAGTAGGGCATCCTGCCAGATCCTACCCTCAAAGCCTAGTGCTCTTGTAACTTTTCTTATCTTTCTTACTCTTTTCTTTTTCTTATTCTTTGCTGCTCATACTTGTAGTAGGAGGGTGTTGCTTCTACTTGGAACTCTGCCCTTCCATATATATTTTAAAATCAGCTTGTCTTAATTCTTTAGAAAATCTTGTTAGGATTGTGATTGAAATTGCATTGACTATATAGATCAATATGGAAAGAATTGATACCTTTATAGTTTTGAATCTTCCTAGCTGTAAAATTTGGATAACTTAAATATTTAGGTGCTTTTTAATGTCTTTGAGTAAAGTTACATATATATTTGAAAAGTGGTTTTGAATATCTTTTGTTAAATCTTATGTGCTTTTAAAAATTATTGTAAATGTGTTTTGTTTTTGTTTTTCTTTGAGACAAGGTCTGGCTCTGTTGTCCAGGCTAGAGTGCAATGGCACAATCTTGGCTCACTGCAGCCTCCGCTTCCCAGGCTCAAACCATTCTCCCATCTCAGCCTCTGGAGTAGCTGGGACTACAGGCATGCTCTGCCACACACAGCTAATTTTTACATATTTTGTTGAGGCTGGATTTTGCCATGTTGCCCAGTCTGGTCTCGAACTCGTGAGCTCAAGCAATCTGCTTGCCTCAGCCTCCCAAAGTGCTGTGATTACAGGCATGAGCCATTGTGCCCCGCCCATAAATGTGATTTTTAAAAATTGCATTTTCTATTTCTTACAAATGATCTTTACAAATGCTGCTGATATTTGTGTATTAAGCTTATGTTCAGCTACCTTGCGAAACACTAATAATTCCAATAATTTATGAATTCTTTTGAATTTTCTATGAGGTGTAATATCTGCAAATTCTGTTTTCGTTTCCTCTTTTCAATCATACATTTTATTCATTTATTGTTTCTTATTTTACTAAGCCAGCTATAACCTGCAAGGATGTTTTTGTTTTGTTTTTGTTTTTGTTTTTGAGACAGGGTCTTGCAGTGTCGCCCAGGCTGGAGTGCAGTGGTGTGATCACGGCTCACCGCAGCTTTGCCCTCCTGGGCTCAAGCAATCCTCCCACCTCACCCTCTGAGAGTAGCTGGGACTACAGGCGTGCACCACCACACCCGGCTAATTTTTGTAGTTTTTCTAGAGAAAGGGTTTCACCACATTTCCTAGGCTGGTCTTGAATTCCTGAGCGTGAGTGATCCGTCCACCTCAGCCTCCCAAAGTGCTGGGATTGTGGACATGAGCCATTGTGCCTGGCTAGGATGCTTAATACTAATGTTAATAAGTATTAATAGTAGAAGTCCTTGTCATGTTTTTGTTTGTTTGTTGGAGACAGGGTCTCACACTGTTGCCCAGGCTAGTGTCCGATGGCACAATCACGGCTCACTGCAGCTTTGACCTCCTGGGCTCAAGTGATCCTCCCGTCTCAGCCTCCCACAACCATGCCCACCAGGCTAGGTTTTTTTGTTTTTGTTTGTTTGTTTGTTTGTAGAGACTGGGTCTCCCTGTGTTGCTCAGGCTGGTCTCTAATTCCTGGGCTCAAGCGATCCTTCTGCCTTGGCTTCCTAAAGTGCTGGGATTGTATGCGTGAACCACTGTGCCTGGCACATGTTCTTAAGTTTTAAAGGGACTGTGTTTACTATTTCACATTTAAGAATGATGTTTGTTGTAGGTTTTTGTCAGATGCCCTTATCAGGATATGCACATTTTAAAATCACCTAATTATGTATATATTGCTTTTTAGAAAATTTGCACCAATTTACATTTCTACCATCAGTGTATGGAAGGGCACTTCTTGACAATACTTATCCACATCACATGGGGTATTCTTGTTAAAAGTTTCAGATTTTATAGGCAGTAAGGAACTTCTTGTTTTGATTTGTTTCTTCCTTTTAAAACAATATTTTGTGTTGTTACCACTGTTATTCTTAGAGATGGGATAAGCTTTTTGAAACAAAGCTTATTGAAAATATTTCAGATTTAGAGAAAAATTGAAAAAATAGTGCAAAGAGTTTCCTACTTCCTATACCCTTGACCTAGATTTTCTAAGTGTTAATATTTTATCATATTTGCTTTGTAATTCTTTGTCTTTTTTTCTCTTCCCCCATACACACATGTAATTTTTCTCAATGGTTTAAGTTGTAAACATGATGCCCCTTTAAAAACTTTAGTGCTGTCTCTTAAAAACGAGAGCATTGTTTTATATAACCGAAGTACTAATATGAAAATTAGAAAACTACTGACAACAGTACTATAATCTGTGAACATTTGAATTGTATCAATTGTTCTTCATAGCAAAAAAAAGAACAAAAGCTTTTTCTTGTCCAGGATGTAATCCAGGATCATGCATTGTATTTCATTGTCATATCTCTTAATCTTCTTTAATTTGGAATAGTGGCTTCTTGTTGCTCAGTTGTTTCTTGTCTTTCATGACCTTGACATTTTAAAAGAATATGGGCCAATTATTTAGTAAAATGTCCCTCAGCTTGGGCTTGTCTCTTGCTTCTTGTGGTTAGATTCAGGTTTTGCATTTCTGGCAGGAATGCCACAGAAGTGGTGATGTGATGCATCCTATCGGGGGCATATAATGTTGGTTTGTCCCCTCATTGATGACGTTAACTTGATCATTTAATTAAGGTGGTGTCTGGCAGGATTCTTCAATGTAAAATTACTATTTTTCTTCTTGTAATTAATAGGTATCTTGTGGAGAGATACTTTGAGATTAGATAATATCCTGTTTTCCATCAAATTTTCAACCACTAGTTTTAGCATATATTGATCATACTTGCTTGAAATAATTATTACCAGAGTGATTGCCAAATGGCGATTTTCTAATTTTATCACTACATTTATTATTTGGAATTATACTTTGCAAAAGATTTTTCTCTTCTCCCCCATTTATTTATTTATGTCAGTAAGGACTTTAAAAAAAATTATATGGGTTATAATCTGTTACCGTGCTTATTTACTTTGTTGCTCAAATATTCCTGATTAGGCCAGTGGGAGTCACATCAGTCTGACTGCTGTATCCTTTTGAGGTACCCCTATCATTCTTTGAGCATTTCCTTACTTTCTGGCACCACAAAAATATGCCCTAGGCTCCTATGGTACTTCTCCTGCCCCACCCTAGGAATCAGCCATTTCTTCAAGGAACCCTAGTTCCTTTTATTAGAGCACCAGCTGTGTTCATAGCTATAGGGGTATCATTGCTTCTAGGCCTTCTCAGCAGACAGAGCTAGGAAATATATGTATGTGAGTGCGCATTTACACAAACACCTTTGTATCTGTCTATACTCCTGTATATTAAAAACTGAGCTTATATTGTTAACTCCAACTCCAAGCCTTCTCCCTTTTTATATTTGTTACTCCCTTTTATGAGAATAAGAAACCAAGGTCAATATATTCACAGAATATTTACCTATTTGCCCAATCTTAGAACACACACAAACAAGTTTCATGTCACTGTATAAAAGCAGGTAGCTAAGTAGAATATAGTATTTGTTTATAATTCTTTTTATTTTTAGCTTTAGGAGAGTAGATAGTGAAAATGCTGTTTTTAAAAGTTACCTGTGGTTTATTCATTTGTCCTTGTCCCCAAAAGTGTGGTTATATTATTTCAGATACAGAGAGGTTCATTTGTTTGTTTGTATTCATTCCATTTTGGGTTCTTCGCTCCTATTACTGTTGGTTTCTTCATTTTAAGTGTATAAAACATTAAAATGGATCGAAAAATAACTATACAAAGAGGTAAGATTGGTTACTAGAGTACTGCAAGTATAAAACTTACAGCTTTTAATTGTGTTTGTTTTTTTTCAGGGAGTCATTTAATACTTCATGATTAGAACAAATATGTGAAAGTTCCCACCAACCAGTGAGAATTTCTTCCTTCAGACGGTTTTGGTTCTTACTGCACAGCTTTCTGAGAAGTTCTTTTGGTGCCATGTTTTGTGGCTTGCATCAAAAGAAGAGTTTGTCTTCATGAAGATTCCTAACATTGGTAATGTGATGAATAAATTTGAGATCCTTGGGGTTGTAGGTGAAGGTAAGTTGGAATTTTTGCGTTCCTTGAGTTTTGAGCAATGAACAGTTATTCCTACCACCAAAAAGTTACTAATTGGATCCTGTTAATTTAACCTATATCAATTCACATGTGTGTCTAAGAGTAAAATATTAAAAATAAAATTACTCTTAAACAATTTGGGTCACACTCTCCAATAAAAAATTAATAACATTTTAAAACTCTTTAAAGTTTAATAAATCAAAGATTTTTTCCCCTTTTCTTTTAAAAAGAGCCCCAGTGTTACAACAGTCTTTGCCTTCATTCATTTTTTTAGCAATCATGAGTTCCTTAGTCTGCATTTTTTTCTTGGTTACATTTTATTTTTATATCAGCTAGGCTTATTTTGAATAACTTAAATTTCATTCATTCATTCATTCATTCATTCATTCATTCATTCATTCAAGACAGAGTCTCACTGTTACCCAGGCTGGAGTGCAGTGGCCTGATCTCGGCTCACTGCAGCCTCTGCCTCCTGGGTTCAAGCGATTCTCCTGCCTCAGCCTCCTGAGATTACAGGCGTGAGCCGCTGTGCCCAGCTAATTTTTGTATTTTCAGTAGAGACTGGTTTTCACCATGTTGGTGAAATTTTACTTAATACCTGGTAAATAAACAAATAAGTAACTTCTGTTTCTTTGAAAATGGGAGACTAGTTTTGTAAATTCTGAGGCACACAATTTTATCTCTGAAATCAGGGTGTATCTTATAATCAGTATCATGTCGCAGTTTAATTGGCAGCATTCTTCCTTTCCTAATAGTACATAAAATAATGCTCATGACCAATGATATACCATTGATTTGATGAAATATGATGTCATTTTGTATAAACTGACTCCTAAAGAAAAATCGTTTCTTCTGATTTTTCCTGCTTAGTAATTTTTGCTCTAGACTTAAAGATAACTTTGGAAATTTTGATAAATGATTCTGTTAACAGAGGATAAGTGATTATAATTATGGTTTCTTAGCATTTATATCTTTAAAGCATATGTTACAAAAATTTCGTATTTCAGAATTTTCAAATAAACTTTGAATTCCTAAAGGACTAAAAAAGTTCACCTATGTGAACAGCAAAGCTGTTATTAAGTTTTTAAGTTAGCAAATCCTTTCAAATACATAGAAACAATTAAAATAAAGAGTTTAATCATTGGATGCTTGTTTCAAGGTCTGAAATTCAAACCATACAAAACAAATAGGTCTTTGTTCCTTCAGTAGTCAACTCCTCTTCCATTTCTTCATTGATGTTATGTAAAAATTCATTTTCAGTGTCTTGCCTACCATCTGTTCTGGAATAGCCTATTTTATTTTTCAAAAGTATTAGAATTAGAGACCAATGCAATAAAGCTGCTGACTGGAGAAGGCTAGCACATAGGGTGTAACAAGGTTAGAATGTTCCAGATTCTGGGCCTAAGTTTTTCTGGATCATAACTAGTTTTTCTCAGTATAGCCACAGGTGATCATCTTCTTTGGGATTGGCTCAAAATTACCAGACTGTAATATATATATATATCAGAATATGTTACTTTAAGTTGTAATCAGAACCACCACTGCTGTATGTTTCTTTCTTTGGAAAGCACCTCACATATATTTTTGGCTAGGATATACATATAAAGTATATAAAAATCTGTCGCCAGGCACGGTGGCTCATGCCTATAATCCCAGCACTTTGGGAGGCTGAGGTGGCGGATCACAAGGTCAAGAGATCCAGACCATCTTGGCCAACATGGTGAAACCCTGTCTCTACTAAAAGTACAAAAATTAGTGGGCTGTGGTGGCGGGTGCCTGTAGTCCCAGCTACTCAGGAGGCTGAGGCAGGAGAATAGCTTGAACCCAGGAGGTGGAGGTTGCAGTGAGTGAGCTTGCGCCACTGCACTCCAGCCTGGTGAGAGAGCGAGACTCTGTCTCCAAAAAAAAAAACCAAAAAAGCCCTGTCAAGCAAACTCTACATTCTTGTAGTTTAGACTGTATTTTTTACCCCATAGAGAAACTGGCATAGGCAGTTAGAGAATTGAACAATTGCCTGGCAATTGTGGAGTTAAGTTAGATGGTTATAATGGCTGGTTCTGTGCTAACTGTGATAATAGGATTTATCCATCCCTACCAAAGTGAGGGAGACTTGTTCAGGTCCCATAGACTCTGTTGGAGACACATTTCCCAATTTTGTATCCCTGAAGCCCCCTTCTCGTAGATGAATGCAGGCTTGCCAGTCTGCTAATGTTAATGTTCTTGATGTTTCTGCAAACCTCAGCTATCATTCATTACATTTTGATTCTCTTAATTAGATTTTTCACGTTATAATTTTAACCTCAGTTTCCTGGGTACTTCGCTGTCAACTCTGTTCTACTTCTAAGGAAGAAGTCTATTGCCTAGATAATAGGATAAGTAACCCCAAAGGTGGTTACTTGTTGAAATACACCAAAGACAGTGGGAGTGCTTGTGGCCTTTGTGCATGAACTGTCTTTATTTATGGCAAAAGGTAGCAAATCCTACTAGCTATTAATTGGAATACTGAGGCCTGGACTACCTTGCCAGTCAAGAGAGACATTCAGCTGGGTGTGGTGGTGCATGCCTGTAATCCCAGCACTTTGGGAGGCTGAGGTGGGAGGATTACTTGAGGCCGGGAGTTTGAGACCAGCCTGGGCAACATAGTGAGACCATGTCTCTACAAAAAACTTAAAAAACAAAACAAAACAAAAAAATAAAGGGACATTTCAGTATCCTAGAGGAAGATTTTAATGTCTTCTAGAATAGATAATGTATTTGGTGGGCTCTGTGCTTGAGCTTACTATTGGGATGTCATTAGCTCTTAAGGTTTTTTGTTTGTTTGTTTGTTTGTTTTTGAGATGGAGTCTTGCTCTGTCGCCCAGGCTGGAGTGCGGTGGCATGATCTAGACTCACTGCAACCTCTGCCTCCTGGGTTCAAACGATTCTCCTGCCTCAGCCTCCTGAGTAGCTGGGATTACAGGCACCTGCAACTATACCCAGCTAATTTTTGTATTTTTAGTAGAGATGGGTTTTCGCCATGTTGGCCAGGCTGGTCCCGAACTCCTGACCTCAGGTGATCTGCCAGCCTCGGCCTCCCAAAGTGCTGGGATTATAGGTGTGAGCCACTGTGCCTGGCCTAGCTCTTAAGTTTTAAGTTCCGTAGAATCTTCTGAGTTAATTTTCATTTATTCTCAAAGTTCTCGAGACCAAATCTTGTCTTCATAAATGTGTAACCCTACATTTAAACATATCGCCAATGAAATTTTCTTTAAAAAGAAACATTTAAAAATACTTGTTGAAAGAAATGACTTGTCTATACTCTTGATTTATAATAAATGTATAATAAAGTATGTTCCATTTGTATGTGGCTCATTATTGCATTATCACTATAGAATCTTGTCACTTTAGTAGTCATTATTATAACACTGAGAAGCAATGTTAATATAGCAGAGCTTTGATTTCTTCAAGACCTGTAGTTTGTATGTGTGCGCTTGATTGTTTACTTCTTTTTATTATAGGAGCCTATGGAGTTGTACTTAAATGCAGACACAAGGCAAGTACATTATTTTTAAAAAGAAATATCTGTATATGTTTAACTGTTTTGAAACTAATGTAGTGGTCTGTGCACGTGGGCATGTACAGGTTGAGCATTCCTTATCTGAAATGCTTGAGACCAGAAATGTTTTGGATTTTTTTGGATTTTGGAATATTTCCATATATGTAATGAGATACCTTGGGGATGGGACCCAAGGCTAGACACGAAATTCATTTATGCTTCATATATACTTAATACATATAGCTTGAAGGTAATTTTATGCAATATTTTAAATTTTTGTCTAAAACAAAGTTTAAATACTTATTTGTAGAATTTTCTACTTGTGGCCTCATATCAGTACTCAAAGTTTTGGATTTTGGAGCATTTTGGATTTTTGAATTAGGGATGCTCAACCTGTAATTAAAACTCTGGTTATGATGATGTTGTTTAATGAAGTAGAATTAATATGTGAATGCTGCCAGAAAGTGACTACTTTTAGATAAGCTTGATCATGGTTGGATAGTCCTTAGTTCTTAGCAATCACATGCTATTTTTTTTTTTTTTTCAACTGACCTATGTCATGCACCTCATAATGACATTTAGATCAACAGTGGACAGCATGTATGATGGCGGTCACGTAAGATTATGATATGGTATTTTTTGTTTAGATAAAAAACATTTTGAGATGCACAAATACTTATCATTGACTATGGTACTCAGTAAGGTAACATGCTATACAGGCTTGTAGCCTTGAAACAATAGGCTATACCATGTAGCCTAGATGTGTAGTAGGCTATACCATCTAGGTTTGTGTAAGTATACTCTTTGATGTTTGCACAGTGATAAAAATCACCTAATGACATATTTTTCAGAATGTATTCTTGTCATTAAGTGATGCATGACTGTATAAGTGAAAAGCTCCCTAATGGGAAAAGAGAAAAGGTGGTGGGATGGGAAGAAGAAGGCAGGGCAGTAACAGATTTAATTTATGTTCAAGTACTTATAAGAAAAGAGAAGTTTTTTTTTTTTTATTTTTTTATTTTTCATGTAGAGCCACTGACTTAGATTGCTTGATGCATTTGAATCCAGATTTTGAAGGGTAATAAGGTAGGTATTTGGATATGAGCTAGAACTTGGGATAATAGTGTAGATTATGATTACTGGCTATAGTTGATTACCCTTGAACAGCTGTGAAATGAACCTTACTAGAAATTATTTTACTATGATAATAATCACAAATTATTCAGAGAAGTTATTTGAAGTTTCCATAGCTGTCGTTCAGTGGTAAACATGTTTTACTAGGAGAGTAACTTTCAGATGGCAAGTGTTGAAACTGTAACAAGCATTAGTTTAAATATTTTTCTATTATGGCATACCTAGTCTGACTATTTGGCTTCATTTGCATATGATTTGTTAAGACCAAGGTTTTAAGTTTTTTCATGATGTTTTAGAGTGATATAATTTATGTCTGTGATGATTTTAGCAATTTAACCCAAAGCATTTAAACTCTTGAATCTGTCATCTATTGAAAATAATATATGTGTGTGTATGTATGTAAATGCGCACACACATAAATAAATAAAGATGATACTCTTATATTTGCTTTTTCTTTCCTATTGTACAAAATACTACCTGCCTTTGGGATTTAAGCCTTCGTGACACTTAATATATTTTTGTGTTTAGATCACAGATCTCTTACTTCCATGCAATGGCTTTTGTATTCTTGAAATTGGGTGCTTGAACTATTTTATGTTAATAATAGTTATCTGAAGATCTCTTTGCCATTAAATTTTCAAAAATGGTTTGAGTACTATTGGTTCTTGATTAAGGATGTTTAAGAATTTAAAATAATAAATATAATAAAAATAAATTTAGCACCTTGAACACCTTGTTAAGAAATGTTACTGTAGTTTGAAATTAAACAAATGAAAAGCTCCCTAATAAAATGCTAAATGCTATACTTTTAATGACTTGCCTTTAGTTATAAGTTTCTGAAGCTTAAAAAAAATTCCTGGGTGGATATTTCTTGGGAGACGTAGGTTATTAATTTCCAAGTTAAATTTGACTTTTTCCCGAACATAAAACCTCCTTTTATACAATGGCTCTGTTTATGCAACATTGCAAATGGAAACTTCAGTTTTTACTTCTAATCTTGGGTTTTAAAACTCAAAGATTTATGAGATATATACATATCTTACATGTGTACGTACACATATGCATACATGTGTTATACATATATCTGATATATATTACACATCATGTACAGAGTCCAAATGTTTTCTCCTAGTCGTTGTCATACTTCAACCTGTGACCTTTTCCTCTATACTTTCATGTAACTTTAAGCTCTCCCTCTGCCTTTTATATAAAAATAGTTTATTATTTAAATATATTGTTTTTATCTTTCTATTTACTCATTTGTTAAAATGGTTGTTTCATATAGCTGGTTCTCAAAACACACACTGTTAGTGCCAGCAGGATGGGCCCAGTGTGAAAGTGGATGAGAATGGACATCTCTGCTCTTAGGAAACCAACTCTAAATGTGAACTCTGATTTTTAGTTACTGTGTGTAGGGCACTTTGAATTACAAGGATAAATAAACCATACTTTTCTTGCCTTTATATGGCTTATGATCTGTCTGAAGAGATAGAAGAATAGATAAAAAAAAAAAAACAAGCCTGTGAAGTTGCTGCAAATGAGATACATCTAAAACATTTCTGTCTTTGCTGTCCTTCACTACATGAGGTCACACACCAGCTCTTTAAGTGTTATGGCTTTCTCCTTGCATGTGTCTAAAAAGATATCTCTGGATGGAAAATTTAAAGCATAAATTAGTGCCTATCTCAGAGTATTATAAAACTCTTTTTTAGAATCTGCAGCTGTTTAGTCATTAGGCTTGTTATAGATAGTATATCCTTTTCTCAGCTAAAATCAGACCTTCAAATCTATACCCCATTATCCAAAAATAGAGAATTCGATGCTTCTGGCAAGATTGATGCTTTAGGGTCAAACAAATGGATTATTATGAAACTCGTATTATAATTAAAAATGTATGTAATCTTCCCGATCATACTTATGTAATCAGGCCAATATGTTTTGCATACCTTTAAAAATTTAGTGAAATGTTTATAAAAATGTATAAGTCAGGTCTGTGTGATTGTTTATGCATAAATTGGGTATCTTTTTGAAAAGGTTGACTGTGGGTGTGTATATAATTAAATAATTCTTAGCATGTTGTATATTTGAACAAGTATAGAAGAAAGTCACTGTTTTAATCTGTGTACTGTTGCAGTAATTGAGAGGTCATGCCGATAAATAGGTGTATTTTGTCTTTTGTGCATAGAATATGATGTTGGGCTGATCCAGAGCAAAGATCATACTTCCTAATTTACTGAAATTAATGCTGCTCAATTTCAAAGGAAAAATATAGCTTGTACTATTTTTCTGACAGCTAAACAAAATTAAGATGTATATATTTATTGTATATATAATAATAAGTTATTATATATACACATTGACATGCATATGAAAACTCTTAGCAGTGACTAAGCTTCTTTTTAGGACTCATTATGACTACTCACATTTGAAAGATGTTCTAGGCTGGGCACAGTGGCTCACGCCTGTAATCCCAGCACCTTAGGAGGCCAAGGTGGGCAGATCACCTGAGGTCAGGAGTTCAAGACCAGCCTAGCCAACGTGGTGAAACCTGGTCTCTACTAAAAATACAAAAATTAGCCGGGCATGGGGGCGCATGCTTTTAGTCCCAGCTACTCAGGAGGCTGAGGCAGGAAAATCACTTGAACCTGGGAAGTGGAGGTTGCAGTGAGCTGAGATTGCACCACTGCACTCCAGCCTGGATGATAAGAGTGAAACTCCATCTCAAAAAAAAAAAAAAAAGATATTCTGGTTTGGACCTTTACCCTACAGATATACATTATGCATAGTTAATTATCTTTTTATTTGTATGTGGTTTTTTTTTTTTTTTGGGGGGACGAAGTCTCACTCTCACCCAGGCTGGAATGCAGTGGTGTGATCTCGGCTCACTGCAGCCTCCACCTCATGGGTTCAACCGATTCTCGTGCCTCAGCCTCCCAAGTATCTGGGACTATAGGTGCCACACCAACATGCCCGGCTAATTTTTGTATTTTTAGTAGAGACGGGGTTTCATTATGTTGGCCAGGCTGGTCTTGGACTCCTGACCTCAAGTGATCTGCCTGCCTCGGCCTCCTGAAGTGCTGGGATTTACAGGCGTGAGCCACTGCGCCCAGCCTTGTGTGTCTGTTTTAAAGTGCCTGTGAAATAGGCATGTTTTGTAGCATGCTCTTCTTAGCAAAAACCCAAAAAGGTCATGCTTACAACAAGGCAAGGATAATTGAATGGGGTTGAAATAAAGGCATTCATTTAGAACTTGAGGAAAGTGGGCTTGTACAGCTTGATAGGGAGAGGCTGGACGGTGATGCTCATTGAGCCCAGGACAGGAAAGTGGTGATTCATATAATTTGTTTCTGTGACTGTGGTTGACTTATGAGAAGTTTTTGTTTGTTTTGAAGCAGTAGGTGACATATGCTTTTGAGATAGCTAGTTATACAAAGCTGTGAACATCCAACATTGGGTTACAGGCTATAAGTGTTCAATAAATAATAATCTTACGTTAGAGAACTGAAAATGAAGGATGCAGTAGAGAGCTGTTGCGGAGTAGCAGGGACCTGGTACGTGTGGAGGCATGAAAGATGATCCCAGGGACTTGAATGTGGAAACTTATAAAAGATATATGAGTTTGGGGGGGAGAAATAATGAGTTTGGCTTTAATAAAGAATAAAAATGGCAGCAGAATATAAAACCTAATATTAACAAGTACTACCTATTGAGCATCTACCACATGCTAGACACTCTACTAGATGTCTCAATCACTATAACAAGATAACTCTATTCTTAGCCTCATTTTACAGATGAGGAAACTGAGTCTCAGAGGGTCTATGTAATAGGGCCAAAATCATGTGGCTGATAAATTGTGGAAGTAGGCTTTGATCTGACTCCAGAAATAGCTAACTTGAGTGTGAGATAGGAGCCTTCTCTTCTCTTCTCCTCCCTTCCTTCCTTCCTTCTTTCCTTCTTTCTCTCTCTCACTCTCTCTCTCTCCCTCTCTCTCTCTCTCACTGTGTTGCCCAGGTTGGAGTGCAGTGGCACAATCTCTGCTCACTGCAACCTCCGCTTCCCGGGTTCAAACCGTTCTTATACCTCAGCCTCCCGAGTATCTGGGATTACAGGCATGAGCCACCACCATGCATGGCTAATTTTTGTATTTTTAATAGAGATGGGGTTTCACCTTGTTGGCCATGCTGGTCTTGAACTCCTGACCTCAAGTGGTCTGCCTCCCTCAGCCTCCCAAAGTGCTGGGATGACAGGCGTGAGCCATTGCGACTGGCCTACCTTTTTTTTTTTTTTTTTTAATTGCTAAACAATTTTAAGAAGATAGTTGAGGAAAAAGATCTGACTCCTCTTAGAGAGGCACTCGTAGAGAACCATTGTGTGTGGTTTCTGCTCTTGTCCTGGGTTTTATTGCTGATCCAATTAATTGTAGAACAGTGTCTGGAACACTGAAATAGTCTCACCCAAATTCTAATTCTTTGTATTTTAATATTTTGTATTTGAGATTTTGCTAGACTGTTGATACTGGAAAAACTACAAATGCTGCTGTTGTCTTTTTTTTTTTTTTTCTAATAAGATAGGGTCTTGCTATGTTGACCAGGCTGGTCTCAAACTCCTTGGCCTCAAGCAATCCTCCCATCTTGGCCTCCCAAAGTGCTGGGATTATAGGCGTGAGCCACTGCACCTGGCCACTTCTGTTGTCTTTTTATCTATTAAAGAAATAATGGCTCATGTGTCATTTTCCATGCTGATCTGATTTTTTGTTGTTTTGAGACGGAGTTTTGCTCTTGTCACCCAGGCTGGAGTCCAATGGCGCAATCTCGGCTCACTGCAACCTCCACCTCCTGGGTTCAAGTGATCTCCTGCCTCAGCCTCCCGAGTAGCTGGGATTACAGGCATGCACCACCACACTGACTAATTTTTTGTATTTTTAGTAGAGACAGGGTCTCACCGTGTTGGTCAGGCTGGTCTTGAACCCCTGACCTCATGTGATCCACAACGCCCGGGCCTCCCAAAGTGCTGGGATTACAGGCGTGAGCGCCTGGCCTGACCTGACTTTTTTAGGGAACTAGAAGAGTTTTGGGCCTTTGCAAGCCTCCTGTTTGCCTTTATCCTCATCATCCGAATCTACATTTAGTTTATTGTTTGTACTAAAAAACTTTTTTAGTAAACAGAGTAAGGGAATGGTCATGTTAGAATTAGTATTACCTCTTTCTACTCTGAAAAATTTCCCTCATTCCTCCTTTTTACAGTGATTCAGTTCCTAAATCATCATTTCCCCGCTCACTTCTAGAGGATGAATTGGCTGGAATGCTTTTCCAGTTTATCACTTTCAAATCCTTGAGATTATCTTTCATCCTCTTCAGGGACTGAGTCCCTGCTACTCTGCAACAGCTCTCTACTACATCTTTCATCTTCAGTTCTCTAATTTAAGTTAACATTCTTATTTATTGAATACTTACAGTTAACTTTAAAGTCCTTTTATGGTAATCATAAAAATATAATTAGTTCAAAGAAGAGAACATCTCTTTTGCACTATAAGGTGAATAATTTCATTAGTCTCTGATAAATGTGCTTAAGTGATTTATACTAGCTCCTTAATGCCACTTTTCTTCGAAACTTCAGAAACAAAAATGAGTGTGAATCATTTTTCCCCCCACAGGCCTGCAATATATAGGCACTGATGAGCAAATACCTATATAGTGGAAACTCTTGAGTAATTTAAGCATAGCTCTTTATCAGTTGTTGAAACTACTTCAAAGTAGTGCATGGATCCCAGCACTTTGGGAGGCCAAGGCAGGCAGATCACCTGAGGTCCAAGAGTTCAAGACCAGCCTGGTCAACATGATGAAACCCCATCTCTACTAAAAATACAAAAGAATTTGCTGGGCATGGTGGCGGACACCTGTAATCCCAGCTACTCGGGAGGCTGAGGCAGAATCGCTTGAACCCGGGAGGCAGAGGTTGCAGTGAGCAGAGATTGGGCCAGTGCACTCCAGCCTGGGCGACAGAGCGAGACTCCATCTCAGAAAACAACAGAGTAGTACGTGGTGATCTATTTCTACATAAAAAGTAATCCAAACACTGATTTACTGTGTAATTAGAAGCTGTAGTTCATATTTTACAATTTAAAGGTGTCTTTCATATATTAAAGCATTTTAATTTTTAAAAAATCAACTTTTTTTTTTTTAAAGCTACTTCCTATACTTAAAACACTGTGTTCTAGGCATGACATCATAAAGTAAAATTCAACCAGACATCTAAGGAAAATCTACTGAATGCCTATCAAATATCAGGCACTTAGCTAGGCACTGACTGCAAAAAAACAGTAAGATGTAATTCTTACTTTTAAGGAATTTAACATGGATAAATTAACAAATATAAAGTCATGTTTTTTTTTTTTTTTTTTTTTTGAGACGGAGTCTTGCTCTGTCGCCAGGCTGGAGTGCAGTGGCACAATCTCAGCTCACTGCAACCTCCACCTCCCAGGTTCAAGTGATTCTCCTGCCTCAGCCTCCCAAGTAGCTGGGACTACAGGCGCCCGCCACCATGCCTGGCTAATTTTTTTATTTTTAGTAGAGATGGGGTTTTACCATGTTGGCCAGGATGATCTCAATCTCTTGACCTCATGATCCACCCTCCTTGGCCTCCCAGAGTGCTGGCATTACAGGCATGAGCCATCACCCCAGCCTTAAAGTCATGTTTTCTGTTGTCAGGAAGTTTAACATATAGTTTGGGAGAGGTAAATTTGAGATAAGATAGTAGTTGACATGATAGTGTGAAACCTTTCCCTTTTTTTTTTCCAATAAATTCTCCATTGAAGCCTGCTTTAGGAAAAACTCATGTCAATAATAAAGCGGGAGGGGAAAAGCATTTCCCAGAACCCCACATGAGAGCTACCATAAAGCTGGGAATAGAATTAAGGAGTAACATTATTAGCTGATAATGGACTGAATGAGAATGGGATAGTGAAAACCTCTGTTTTACCTCTGTGTCAGAGGGCCCAGAATCCGTAGTAATGATGGATTGTAGAACCTTCCCCAGATGGCACAGTTGAAATCCAGGAGGCCCAAGTCATTGCTGTTAAGACTCTACCATATTAGGATGGGCAGGAGAACCTCTCCTATCTTTAAAGATCTGGAGTTGGCAAACTACTGCCTGTGGGCTCTATTTTATAAATAAAGTTTTGTTGGAATGCAGCCACAGTCATTTAAGTATTTTTTGTGCATGCTTTTGCAATACAATGACGGTTGAGTAGTTGCGATAGAGACTGACCCACAAAGCCTGAAATATTTATTATCTGGCTTTGTATAGAAAGAGTTTGCTGACTTCTGATATTGAGCAAGCCCTAACTAGGAGAATATTGTGGGAACAGCATAGTGGCCTTAGTGAACCACAGTCTTAATTTCTATTTGACTCTTTGCCCTTGGTGCTCTAAGAGCCTGAGGAATAAGGTTAATAAGGTAGGGGACTTCAGTGAAAATTACTTTTCCCTTGATCTGGACTTGAGTAAATCCTTTGAATGGCTGGGCAGGAAGTTTTGTATTGGTTACCTCTTTCACATGTCAACTGTCACAGCAGAGATGTGGAATTTGCTGGGTACTGGGCATACAGAGACGCATACAGTCTATTTACCTTCTGTCACATCACTGGCCTGCATAGCGCCCTTTCCACCCAAAGACGAATACGAAGAAGAAAACAGTCCTCATTGAGACTGTGAAAAAATTCTTCAGCTCAAGAGAAGGACATTCTCATAAATGTGAAGAGATTTATGAGTGTAAAATTCTTTGGAGAAAAATATGTGAGATTCAAAGGAACGTAAATAAGAAATTAAGACGAAACAGTTAACTTTTGTTTCAAGTGCCTCTTGTCTTCCAGGCATTGTGCTAGCTGCTTTATTTTCGTGTCTCTTTCAATCCTCGTATTAACCATAAAAGTTAGAAGGAATTATCCTCCTCTTATGTGGGGGAAACTGGTGCTCGAATAGGTTAATTTCCTGAAAGCCATACAAGTTAGTAGATGGTTGAGCCAGGAATTAGTCACATTTTAGGCTCCCCCTCTTTCTTAAAAAAATTGAGGTAAAAGTCACATAACATGAAATTAACCATTTTAAAGTATACAAGTATGTGACATTGAGTACATTCATAATGTTGTGCAACCACCACCTCTTTCAAGTTCCAAAACATTTTCATCACCTCAAAAGAAAACCCTGTACTCACTATTTACCCCCCATTTTCCCTTGCCCCTGGCAACCACCAATCTGCTTTCTGTATTTACCTATTTTGGATATTTCATATAAATGGAATCATACAAATCATACAACATGTGACCGTTTGTGTTTGGCTTCTTTGACCTATGTTTTCAAAGTTTATCCACGTTGTAGCAAGTAACAGTACTTCATTCCATTTTATGCCTGCATGATACTGTTTCGTATTGTATGAATATACCTCATCTTGTTTATCTTTTCGTCAGTGATGGACATTTGAGTTGTTTCTACCTTTTGTCTATTGTGAATATTATTGCTATGAACATTCATGTACAAGTGTTGTTTGAATTTCTATTTTCAATTCTCTGGGGTATATACCCCAAAGTAGAGTGGAAATGCCATGTTTAATTTTTTGAAAAATTACTTAAACTGTTTTCCACAGCAGCTGCCCCACTTTACATTCCCACCAGCAATGTATGAGAGTTCCAATTTCTCAACATCCTCAGCAACTCTTGTTTCCTCCTCCTCCTCCTTCTCATTGAGACAAAGTCTCACTCTGTCGCCCACGCTGGAGTGCAGTGGCTCCCTCCAACCTCCGCCTCCCAGGTTCAAGTGATTCTTGTGCCTCAGCCTCCCGAGTAACTGGGATTACAGTTGTGCAAGCCACCATGCCTGACTAATTTTTGTATTTTTAGTAGAGATGGAGTTTTGCCATGTTGGCCAGGCTGGTCTCAAACTCCTGGCCTCCAGCGATCCACCTACCTTGGCCTCCCAAAGTGTTGGGACTACAGGTGTGAGCCACCACGCCTGGCCACTTTATTATTACTTTTTAATTGTAGCCACCCTAGTGGATGTAGTGTGGTATCTTATTGTGGTTTTGATTTCCATTTCCCCAGTGATGAGTGATTTTGAGCATCTTTTCATGCGCTTTTGGCCATTTGTATATCTTCTTTGGAGAAATGTCTATTCCAATCCATTGAGCATTTTAAAATTGGGTTGCCTTTTTGGTTGAATTGTAAGAGTTATTCATGTAATCTGAATATAGATAACTTATCAGATATATGGCTTGCCAATATTTTCTCTAATTTTGTAGGTTGCCTTTTCACTTTCTTAATAGTGTGCTAGATGATGTACAAGGTTTTTAGTTTTGATGAAGTCCAGTTTATTTTTTCCTTTATTGCTCATATTTTTAAAACCGTTGCCGAATCCAATGTCATAAAGATTTATGGCTGTTTTTTTTTTAATAGTACAGTAGTATAGTTTTAGCTCTTATGTTAGGTCGTTGATCCATTTTGAATTGTTTGTACAGTTAAAAATTGTTTTAATGAAATTTTTATATATTTAAGGGGTACAAGTACAGTTTTGTTACATGGGTTTATTTGCGTAGTGGATGAAGTCTGAGGTTTTTGTGTAACCGTACCCAAATAATGTACATTGTACCCATTAAGTAATTTCTCATAATGTTTGTATTGTTTTTGTATATGTTGTGAGATAGAGGTCTAACTTCATTCTTTTGCTTGTGGATATTCAGTTGTCCCAGCACCTGGATTTGTTGAAAAGATCATTCTTTCCCCATTTACTGGTGCTAGCACCCTTGTTGAAAATCAGTTGGCCATAGACATGTGGGTTTGTTTGCGGACTCTCACTTTTATTCCTCTGGGCTATGTGCCTGTCTTTATGTCACTGGTTTGATTACTATAGATTTGTAGTAAATTTTGAAATTCGGAAGTGTGAGTCTTCCAGCTTCTTCTTTTTCAATACTATTTTGTCTATCAAGGGCTCCTTGCAATTCTGTATGAATTTGAAAATTTTTTTTTTTCATTTCTGGGAAAAAAAAGCTGTTGGAATTTTGATAGAGATTGCAATGACTCTGTAGATTGCTTTGGGTAGTACTGTCATCCTAACTATAAATTCTTCCAATCCATGGGACCTTTCCATGTATTTACATGTTTAACTTCTTTTAGCAATGTTTTGTAGTTTTCCGTGTACTAGTCTTTTACCTCATTGGTTAGATTTATTCTTGGATGTTTTGTTCATTCGGATGCTTTTTTTGTTTTTGAGGCAGAGTCTAGCTCTGTTGCCCAGGCTGGAGGTTTTTTTTTGTTTTGTTTTGTTTTGTTTTTTGAGACAGACTCTTGGTCTGTTGCCCAGGCTGGAGTGAAGTGTTGTGATTTTGGCTCACTGCAACCTCTGCCTCCTGGGTTCAAGCAATTCTCATGCCTCAGCCTCCTGAGTAGCTGGTATTACAGATGTGCACCACCACGCCCAGCTAATTTTTATATTTTTAGTAGAGACAGGGTTTTGCCATGTTGGCCAGGCTGGTCTCGAACTCTTGGCCTCATGTAATCCACCCACCTTGGCCTCCCAAAGTGCTAGGATTGTAAGCGTAAGCCACCGCACCTCGCTGCTATTTTAAATGAAATTGCTCTGTTAATTTCTTTTTTGGATTGTTTGTTGCCAGTGTATAGAAATATTACCGAATTGTTTTTCTTTTTTTGAGACAGAGGCTCTGTCACCCAGGCTGGCTGTAGTGCAGTGATGCGATCTCAGCTCACTGCAACCTCTGCCTCCCAGGTTCAAGCCATTCTCCTGGCTCAGTCCCCCATGCAGCTGGGATTACAGGCGCACGCCACCACACCCAGCTAATTTTTGTATTTTTAGTAGAGACAGAGTTTCACCATGTTGGCCAGGCTGGTTTTGAACTCCAGACGTCAAGTGATCTGCCTGCCTTGGCCTCCCAAAGTGCTGGGATTACTGACGTGAGCTACCATACCCGGCCCGTTTTTTTTTTTATTGTGGTAAAATATATGTAATATAAAATTTGCCGTTTTAACTATTTCTAAGGCCACAGTTTGACATTAATTGTATTCATGGTGTTACATAACCATCACTACTATGTATTTGCACATTTTTTTTCATTACCCCAAACAGGAACTCTCTGCCAATTGAGCAATAACTCTCTAATTCCCCTATCCCCAGTAGTTGTAACTTCCAACCTACTTTCTGTCTCTATGATTTTTGCCTATTCTAGATATTTTATATAAGTGGAATATTACAGTATTTGTCCTTTTGTGTCTGATTTCTTTCCCTTAGCATGATGTTTTTAAGGTTCATTCATGTAGAGTGTATCAGAACTTCATTCCTTTATATGGCTGAACAATATTGGAACGACATATAACAATATTATATGGTTGAGCCTTGAAAACATCATGTTCATTGTATATGTATAGAACGAACAAAATGTGGTGTATACATGTAATTAGACATCATCTATTACCATTGAGTATTCATGCTGTTACCTGTGGGTTTTATAAATGTTCTTTATCAGGTTGAGGAACTTGCCCTCTATTTATAGTCTTCTCATCTGCCATGGATATGATATGTGGGGGGAAAACGTACACCACATTTTGTTTATCCATTCGTTTCTTCGTGGACACTTGAGTTATTTATACCTTTGGTTATTATGAATAATGCTGCTATGAACACTCACATACAAGTATCTGAGTCCTTGTTTTCAATTCTTTTGAATATATACCTAGGAGTAGCATTGTTGGGTCATATGGTAATTACATGTTTAATATTTTGGGGCCTACTGGTTTTTGTGTTTTGATCTTGTATTATGCAACTTTGCTGAATTCGTTTATTAGTTCTAATATTTTTGTGTGTGGATTCTTTAGAATTTTCTCTATATAAGGTACCATCTGTGAATAGGGGTAGTTTTACTTATCCATTTACAATTTGGACACCTTTTATTTCTTCTTCTTGTCAAATTGCTCTGGCTAGAACTTCCAGTGCTGTGTTGAATAGAAGTGGTGAAAGTGGGCATCTTTGTCTTGTTCCTGATCTTGAGAGGAGGGGTTTTAGTCTATTACCATTGAGTATTCGTGATGTTAGCTGTGGGTTTTAAAAATGTCCTTTAACAGGTTGAGGAAGTTGTCCTCTATTTCTAGTCTTCTCATCTGCCATGGATATGATACGTGGGTAAAGGTAGGTGGGCAGTTTAAAATGCACAGTGTTATCACAAAGCAGCTACCTCTTTCACCAAGCCTTCCTTTGGTGGTTGTGAGTTTTTGAATACTTGCAGAGTTGTGGAAAAGTTGATTCTGATACTTTTTGCCAGCTCATTAGTTGTTTTTGTGGTGGGACAGAGTCCTAGATTTCCCAGTTCTGCCATTTTCAGTGCTAACACTCTCCAGATATGTGTTTTGCACATATTTCCTTCCAGTCTGTGGCATGTCTTTTCATTCTTATAATGGTATGTTTACCAGAGCAGAAATTTTTAATTTTAATGAAATCCTACTTAGCAATTTTGTCTTTCATGGACAGTCCTTTTGGTGTTACATCTGAAACCTCATTGCCAAACTGAAGGTCACCTAGATTTTCTAGGTTATCTTCTGGAAGTTTTATACATTTGCATTTTACATTTAGGTGTATGATCCAGTTTGAGTTAGTTTTTGTGAAACTTGTAAGGTCTGTGTCTAGATCCTTTCTTTTGCATTTGGACATCTAGCACCATTTGTTGAAAAGATTGCTTTCTCCATTGGATTGCCTGTGCTCCTTTGTCAAAGATCTACTGATTGTATGTGTGTTGAGTCTATTTTTTGTTTGCTGGTTGGTTGGTTTGTTTTAGAGATGGGGTCTTGGCTTTGTCATCCAGGCTGCAATATAGTGATGCAGTCATGGCTCACTACAGCTTCAAACTCCTGGGCTCAAGTAATCCTCCCATCTCAGTCTCCCAAGTGGTTGGGACTATAGGCTCATGCCACCATGCCCGGCTAATTTTTAAATTAATTAATTAATTATTTTTGAGATGGAGTCTCGCTCTGTCACCCAGGCTGGAGTGCAGTGGTGCAATCTTGGCTCACTGCAACCTCCACATCCTGGTCTCAGCCTCCTGAGTTGTGAGGACTACAGGTACATGCCACCACGCCTGGCTAATTTTTATATTTTTACTAGAGACGGAGTTTCAGGATATTGATCATGCTGGTCTTGAATTCCTGACCCCAGGTGACCCACCCACCTCAGCCTCCCAAAGTGCTGGGACTACAGGCGTGAGCCACTGCACCCGGCCTAATTTTTAAAATTTTTGTAGGGACAGGGTCTTGCTATGTTGACCAGGCTGGCTCTTGAGTCTGTTTTGTGCTTTATTCTGTTCCATTGATGTCTGTGTCTATTTTTCACCAATACCATATTGTCTTGATTACTGTAGTTTTGTATTATCTTAAAGGGGGGTAGTAGTATCAGTCCTTTCACTTTGTCATTCTTCAGTATTGGATTGGCTGTTTTGGGCCTTTCAATACAACCTTTGACTTTAGTTTGTCAGTATTCACAGAATAGCTTCTAGGGATTTGGATTGGGATTGCATTGAATCTGCAGATCAAGTTGAGAAGAATTGACATCTTGACAATATTGAGCCTTTTTTTTTTTTGAGATGGAATCTCACTCTGTTGCCCAGGCTGGAGTGCAATGGTGCGATCTCGGCCCACTGCAACCTCCGCCTCCCAGGCTCAAGCGCTTCTCCTGCCTCAGCCTCCCAAGTAGTTGGGATTGCAGGCTCCCACCACCACGCCTGGCTAATTTTTGTATTTTTAGTAGAGACGGGGTTTCGCCATGTTGGTCAGGCAGGTCTCAAACTCCTGACCTCAGATGATCCACCCGCCTCGGCCTCCCAAAGTACTGAGATTATAGGCGTGAGCCACCATGCCCGGCCAACAATATTGAGTCTTATAATCTGTGAATACAAAATCTCTCTCCATTTATTTAGATCATCTTTCATTTCTTTCAACAGCAATGAATAATTTTTCACATACAGATCCTGCAAATATTTTGTTAGGTTTATACCTTAGCACTATTTTTGGGGTGCTAATATAAATTGTATTGTGTTTTCAATTTCAAATTCTAGTTGTTCTTCGCTGGTATACAGGAAAGTAATTGACTTCTGTCTGTTAACTTTGCCTCCTGTGACCTTGCTGTAATTGTTTATTAGTTCCAGGTTTTTCTTTTTCTTTTTTTTTGTTTTTGTAGATTCTTTGGGATTTTCTACATAGACAGTCATGTCATCTGTGAACAAAACAGTTTTATTTCTTTCTTCCCAATTTGTATATCTTTTCTTTCCTTTTCTTGTCTTACTGTATTTCTTATGACTTCCAGTACAGTGTTGAATATGACTTATGAGGTGGGGCATCCTTCTGATCTTAAGGGGAAGGCGTGCAGTTTCTTACTGTTAAGTACCGATAATGTTAGTTTTTTTGTAGATGTTTTTCATCAAACTGAGGAAGTTCCTCCCTATGCCTAGATTGCTGAGAGGTTTTTTTTAAATCAATAACGGAGATTGAGTTTCAAAAAATGCTTTTCTGTATCCATTGATAAGACCATGTGATTTTTCTGCTTAGCATGGTGGTAGTGGTATATTACATGGCTTGATTTTGGAATGCTGAAGCAGCCTTTCTTTCTTTCTTTTTTTTTTTTTTTGAGACGGAGTTTCACTCTTGTTGCCCAGGCTGGAGTGCAATGGCGCGATCTCGGCTCACTGCAACCTCCGCCTCCTGGGTTCAGGCGATTCTCCTGCCTCAGCCTCCCGAGTAGCTGGGATTACAGGCACCTGCCACCATGCCTGGCTAATTTTGTATTTTTAGTAGAGATGGGGTTTCTCCACGTTGGTCAGGCTGGTCTTGAACTCCCAAACTCAGGTGATCCTCCCGCCTCAGCCTCCCAAAGTGCTGGGATTACAGGCATGAGCCACCGTGCCCGGCCCTGAAGCAGCCTTTCATACCTGGTGTATAGTTGTTTTCATATATTGGTGGATTTGATTCCCTTAATATTTGTTGTGGATTTTTGCATCTGTATTCATGAGAGGTATTGGGATGTAGTTTGCCTTTTGAAAAATATATTTAGCTTATTTTGGTATTAGGATCATACTGACCTCATAGAATGAGTTAGGAAGTATTCCCTCTGCTCCTGTTGTCTGGAAGAGATTGTAGATAATTGGTATAATTTCTTAAATGTTTGCTAGAATTCAGCAGTGAAACCATGTGAGAACGGAGCTTTCTTTTTTGGAATATTAATAATTATTGATCCATTTTCATATATGCAGGCCTATTCAGATTATTATTATCTGTGTAAATTTTGGTAATTTGTATGTTTCAAGGAATTGGTCCATTTTATCTAAGTTGTCAAATTTTTAGGCATAGATTTATTTATAATAATCTGTTATTTTCCTTTTAATGTCCATGTGATTTGGTAGTGATGACTCTTCATTCAAATCTGATGTGAATAATTTGTGTTTTTTTTTCTCTTGGTTAATTTGGCTAGAGGTTTATCAGCTTTATTGATTTCAGAGAAGCAGCTTTTGTTTTTACTGTTGATTATTTTCAGTTCCTTGATTTCCACTGTAATTAAAAATTTGTTTTCTTCTCCATGTTTTAGGCTTAAGTTGCCCTTCTTTCTTTTCTTTCCCAAGGTAAAGCGTAGATTATTGATTTTACGTCTGTTTTCTAATAACGCACTTGATGCTATAAACTTCTCTCTAAGTGCTGCTTTCGCAGTATTGCACAAGTTTTGACTTGTATTTTTATTTAGTCCAAAATATTTTAAAATTTCTCTTCAGACTTCTTTGACTCGTGTGTTATTTAGTAGTTTTTTGTTTATTCTCTAAATATTTTGAGATTTTCCAGCTATGTTTTTGTTACTGATTTCTATTTTAATTCCGTTGTGGTATGATAGCATACTTAGTATGATAGCTACAAATTTATTAAGGTATATGTTATGGCCCAGTTGTGGTCTATCTTGGTGATTGTTCCATGTAAGCTTGAGAAGAATGTGTATTCTGCTGTTACTAAAGTATTATATAAATGTCAAGTAGATCCAGTTGCTTGATGGTATTGTTCAATTCATAGATATCCATACTCATTTTTTTTTTGCCTGCTTTATCTATTGGTTACTGAAAGGGGCTGTTAAAGTATCCAACTATAGTAGTGGATTTGTCTATTTCTATTTGCAGTTATATCAGTATTTTCCTCATGTATTTTGACGCTCTCTAGTTTGGTACATTCATATTAAGGATTGTTACGTCTTCTTGGAAAATTTTGCATTTTGTAATGCTATTCTTTATCCCAGTGATTTTCCTTGTTCTGAAATCTGATTTGTCTAAAATTTATATAACTACTTCAGCTTCCTCTTGATTAGTGTTAACGTGGTATAACTTTCTCCATCCCTTTACTTTTATCCTATCCCTTCCTTCCCTCCCTCCTTCCCTCTCTCTCTCTTTCTTTCTGTCTCTTGCTTTGCTTTGCTTTCTATTTATTTATTAATTATTTTTAGATACAGAGTCTTGCTCTGTTGCCCAGCCTGGAATGCAGTGGCACAATCATGGTTCACTGCAGCCTCCGCCTCCTAGGCTTAAGCAATCCTTCTACCTCAGCCTTCTGTGTAGCTGGGACTACAGGTGTGCGCTGCCATGCCTGGCTAATTTTTTGTATTTTTTGTAGAGACAGGGTTTTGCCATGTTGCCCAGGCTGGTCTCAAACTCCTGGGCTCAAGTGATCCTCCCACCTCAGCCTCCCAAAGTGCTGGGATTACAGGCATGAGCCACCACGCCTGGCCCATTTCTTTATATTCGTTTTTTTAAATCTACTCTGATAATTTCTTTTAACTGGTGTATTGAGGCCATTCACAGTTAAAATGATATTAATATAGTTTTATTAATATGAACCATGTTTATAACTGATTTTCTATTTGTTGTACTTTTTTTTTTTAATCCCCTTTTTTTCTGCCGTCTGGTTTTAACTGACCATTTTACAGGATTCCATTTTCTCTCCTGTTTTAGTGTCTATTGTACTTGTTTTTACTTTTTTTTCTTCGTCATTGCCCTAGAGTTTGCAGTGTACATTTACAACTCATCTAAGTACACTTTCAGATAACTCTATACTGCTTCTTGAGGAGTGTAGGTAACTTTTACTAGAATTTTTGAACTCCTCCCTCCAGTCCCTTATAACGTTACTATTATTCATATTGCTTATCCATATGCTATATTCAGTCAATAATAGTTACTATTATTATTTTGAACAGTTATCGATTAAGAATAGGAAAAATAGATTTTATCTTAACTTTATTTATTCCTTCTCCAATGCTCTTTTCTTTCTGTAGATCCCAGTTTCTTATCTATATAATTTGCCTTCTCTCTGAAGAACTTTTTAAAGCATTTTTAAAGGGCAAGTCTACTGGTGACAAATTAACTCAGCATTTGTTTATCTGAGAAACTCTCCTTCAGTTTTGAAGGATCATTTCACTGAGTAACTTTGAGGTAGAGGTTTTTTTTTTTTTCTTTCAGCATTTTATAAATATTTCACTCTACTTTCTTACTTGCATGGTTTCTGACAAGACATCGGATGTAATTCTTATCCTTGTTCTCTATAGGTAAGGTGTTTTTTTTCCTCTGGTTTTCTTTCACAATTTTTTCCTTGTGTTTAGTTTTGTGTAGTTTGAATATGCTGTACTTAGGTGTAGATCTTTTGGTATTTATTCTGCTTGGTGTTCTCTGAGTTTCCTGGATATGCAGTTTGGCACCCTTAATTTTGAAAGATTCTTTGCCATTATTCTTTCAAATATTTCTTCTCCCTTGTCTCGCTTTTCTCTTCGTATTCCAGTTACATGTATTACACCTTTTGTAATTTTCCCATAATTCTTGGATGTTCTGTTCTGCTTTTTAAAATTCTTTTTTTTGCTGGGCACGGTGGCTCACGCCTGTAATCCCAGCACTTTGGGAGGCTGAGGTGGGCGGATCACAAGGTCAAAAGATCGAGACCATCCTGGCCAACGTGGTGAAACCCCGTCTCTACTAAAAATACAAAAAAATATTAGCCGGGCGTGGTGGCACACACTTGTAATCCCAGCTACTCAGGAGGCTGAGGCAGGAAGAATTGCTTGAACCTGGGAGGCGACAGAGGTTGCAGTGAGCCAAGGTCACACCACTGCACTCCAGCCTTGGCGACAGAGTGAGACTCCGTCTCAAAAAAAAAAAAAAAAAAGAAAAGAAAAAAAATTTCTTTTTTCCTCTTTCCATTTTAGTTTTGGAAGTTTCTACTGACATATCTTACAGCCTAGTGATTTTTTTCCTCAGCTGTGTCCAGTTTACTGTCGAGTCCATTAAAAGCATTCTTCATTTTTGTTACAGTGATTTTGATTTCTAGCATTTTCTTTTAATTCTTCCTTAGAGTTATGTATGCTTACATTGCCCATCTGTTCTTGCATGCTGTCTACTTTTCCCATTAGAGCCCTTAACATATTAATCACAGTTATTTTAAATTCCCTATCTGATAATCCCCAAGTCTGTGCCATATCTGAGTCTGGTTCTGATGCTTACTTTCTCTCTTTAGACTATGCTTTTTCTTGCTTTTTGGCCTGCCTTGTAATTTTTTTTAAAGCTGGATATGATATATTAGGCAATAGGAACTGAATAAATAGGCCTTTAGTGTAATGTTTTATGTTAATCTGTCTAGAAGCTAGGTCATGTTTAATGATGTAGGTGTAGATGCCAGAGGCTTCAGTTTCCTCTAGTGCCTTTGTTATTTTATTTTTCCTAGCCTGTTGTCTGTGGGTTCTCCTAAGAACTTTATAAATATTGAGTCTGTGTCTTGCAGCTCTTTCAGTTGTAATTCTCTGTTAATGTACTGGAGCTCTGTTGACATGATGGGAAGAGTATGGCGAAGGGAAAGTGTTCTATAATCTCATTCTTTTGTAAGACCTGAGTCTTTGGCTACAACCTTCAGAAGTGTTTCCAGTCACCCCCTCCCCTCCTTTCCTTCTGTTAGATGAAACAAGAAGGCTAGAGGGACTGCCTTTGGCTGATTTCCTTTTTCCCTGGACACCAAGGTTCTGGTAAATTTTCTCTTGGAGTGTTGACCTTTGCTATGAAAAACATTCTGGCCTTATTTCAAAATGGTTACTTTCTTCCTCTCCCTACCTAAAAGAAGAGAAGATTTTTGTTAGATCTTACCCCTGAGTGTATTTCAAATTACTTTTCCTTGCGTTTTACACAAAAGGGGAGGAGTTTTTTCTTGGTTCTTCATAGTCAGAACCTGGTGAGATTTCCTGGAGGTAAAACTGCAAGAACTTAGAGGGCCTCCTAAGATTTAGTCCCCAGGAGTTCTCATTCACAAGCTAGTCTCAGTTAGCCTTTGTCAAAATTATCATTTAAGTTTTCTTACTAGTGTATGATTCCAGTGCCTTCTGCTCCAGGTAAGCTGATCTTGGATGTGATTCTTTGTATTTGCCTGTTTCTCTAGATTTCAGGCGATTTACCCTCTGACCTCAATTCTGTAAATCCAAGAAAAGTTGCTGATTTTCCATTTGTTAGGGTTTTTTCTTAATGTAAGGACAGGAGTGATGGTATCCATGCACTGTATGGGTTGATGCTGAAACTGGAAGTCCTGTTTACATTTTAAATTGGAAATATCTTGTCCAGTTTATAAATAATGTTCAGCAAGAGGTTTTTTAACTTTCCTGTGAACCATTTTCTTAGCTGAAATGACTCATTCCCAGCTATTTTCATCCCTTTGAATTTCAAATCTCTGTATTTTCATATGCTTAGTAAGAACTTTTTCAGAGCAAAATATTTGGAAAACTTAAGAACTTTATGTAGTTCTTGCAAATGGCTAACTTTACCCTAAATAAACTAGAATTATTACACATTTTTATTTCCTTTTCTTACCTACAGCATTTTTTTTTAACCTTCTATAAACCATGCTCAAGTAGTTCTAGGGATTATTTTCTTCACTTATTTCACCCCACTTATTTTTGAAGAAGAACTCAGTTTTCTAAGGCACTTTGAAATCTCTAGAGACTAAGCACGGCTTAAATTTGAAAAACTAATGAGAATAAATGTGGAACTCTTATGTTGCCAATGGTTTATTTTCAATTAACCTTGAAGAATGTAGTAATTATAAACTATAGATCGTGGTGACTTTAGCTTAATAGGATTAGTTTGAGAATCTGTGTGATAGAGGACAATTTGGCTAAAATGTGTTATTTAAGCAACCGAGAAAATAGTGTGTGTGTACTTTAAAGCCTTATAATTTGATTACTGGCTACAAATTTGCATTTTGGTAGGCTTCATTTCTTATCCTTGGATAACAGTCGTAATTGACCTCGGTCGTTTGAGACATTATAAATTTCGTTAACCTTGCTTCTTTTTTAGGGTTCATTTTAAGTTTTATTTTTCTCACTGAATGTACTGTGAGAAACAGCCATTAAACCAAGAAACAAATTAGCAGTATATTTAAAGATCGCTTATTAGTTAGCAGATTAATGTGTTTAATAAATATTTTCCTCTTTTTTCATTTGATTAAAATGAATATTTGTCTTTGAGAATTAAATATATTTTTAAAAGAATTTAAATGTTAAATAGAACGTAATTTTTTGTTTTGTTTGTTTTTTTCATTTTTCTCTATAAATGTAATTTTAATATACTAAATAAAATTTGTTTTAAAATGATTTGCTGTACTGAAAGGATTTGGTTGAAAATAATTAATTTTTGCTATGTAATAATCAATTAGCTGTGGCCCATTTTAAGATAAGATCTATTTGTGTAGCATGCTCTGAATTAGAGACAGAAACCTTTTACTATGCTTTCGCTTAGAGACTTTTATTATAAAGAAATAAGGGCTGTAGAGTGGAAGTGGATGAAGACTAGCAGGTCTTCAGGAGTGGCATGCTTATGAGTTATGCACCATGCCAGGTTCCACCACCCTCAGCAGATTAGTGGGTGGTATCAGTGTTGCTTCTCCCGAAATGTTTTTTTAAGAAATCTTCATGTATTATAACAGTACCCTAGAAGAAACCCACAAGAATGAACACAATGTGTAGTAATGTAGTCTTAACAAAATAGCTTCCATGTGCTAACAATTCAGCTAAAGATAGATGGTCTATGTTCAGTAAATACATATTTAAGTTGGGACCCCTGTTGTCAGGGACTTGACCTCCAATTCCCAGATAATGAGGGAGCAGCAGCTCATTTTTTGTCCTGATCTTACTACTTCATGCTAACTGGGCTGGCAGCTACCCTTGGAAAATGCCACTTCATTCGCTAAAGCTTCAGTACCACAGTGCCAGGATTGATTGCCTGTTCCTCTCTCCAGAGATTCTCAGGACCAGCCCCATCATTCTTGACATCCCTTACTTTTTGTCACCACCAAAACTCACTGGCCATCTGTTAGCACAGAATACCCATCCTTGTGCTGCTCTGTAGGTTCCTCAGTCTGATCCAGTTTCCTCCAACCCTCCTATTGGCCCCTAGAGCTCTTGAATAATTTCTCCCATGGCCTCAGTCTTGCCCCAGCATCACAGTGTAATCTCACGTTCTGTCGCTGGTTCTCTGCTGCTGCCAAATGGATGCCTGAGGGTAGCCCCTGCTCTGGCATCAGTCTCAGGCTGTGCTGTTTCTTCCTTTGCCTACTACCTGGTAACCTCACTGCCTGCCTTTTAGTTCCTTGAATACAGTGAGGTCTTCACTCTTAAAAATCTTTGCACAGGCTGCTTCCTTCATCTGCAGCAATTTTCTCACTGTTTTGGCCTGGCCGACCCTATCCAGTCTGATCTGGGTGTCTTCGTGTTGTCCTCTGCTGGGGCCTCCTATTTGTTTTCTTCTTGGCACTTAATTAAATTTGAAGTTGTATATTCACTTGCTCACTGAGCCTTTATTCTGGATTCTATGATATATATTTTTCCTCACATTTCTGAAATTGTGATGTATCTTGCACTGGATTTCTTGATTCCTTTCTGAATGGTAGGTAAAATAATGGTTTATCTTACAGTTGTCTTACATTTAATAAAATACTGCACTTTTAATTATTGTTTCCCCCGGTTGATTGTGAGTTCCACACGTATAGGAATTCCATTTTACTCACCAATGAACTAGTGCCTAGCACAGTACCTGGCACCTAGGAGGCTCTAAATAAATAGTAGTTGAATGAATATCATTATCTATTTGGGAGATTTTGGCCCTAAATTTCTCAAGATGAATTAGTCAGTGTGTAAGTATGAATTGTTAATTCAGTTTCTGTTGTCGAATCATTGTTTTCGAGATTGCTTTATTCTGGAATTGAAAGAGACCTTTAGATTTGTCTATTTTGTTCCTCCATCTATGTAACTTGCCCTATTATAGGTATATGTACATCCTTGTTTAGAAATACTTACTCACCTTGCATGAAAATGAATTCACATAAACTTCTACCTGTTGTGAGCAATTTTCTTTCATTAGGGAGAAGGAGCAAGGAAGGTACCAAACAGCAGCAGACTTTTGAACTTGAGACAGTTTTGGCTGCTTGAACTTAACTTTTTTCATTTTACTTAGTCCCCCAATGAGTGCAATCATTTGGCATGCCTACTTCACTTTTTTTAAGTGAACTAACACCGAACAGGCAACGTGGGTGACTGGAGTGCCTCAGGCACCTCCTAGAGAAGGTTCAAGCTTAGTCCCCAGCTGGAGGTAAGGTGTGGCTCTCAGTCCTTTTCATTTCCCCAATCCTGCTCCTGAGTAGTACTGCAGTTGGGTCAGCCTGGGATGATGAGCAATTTGCCTTTCATTGAACACTCAACAGCCTGGTTGTGAAAATGTCTCCTATGACCAGTCTTTGCCAATCTCCCATGTATGCTTCTGGGTTCTGCAGATAATACCCGTGTCTCTGCCCCCGCTCTTGTACCTGACACACATGTTCTACATGATGTGAAAAGAAGAGAAGTTGAACAGGCAACTGGGAGAACTCGAAGTTGCCCAAATTGATGATGTCATTGTGGAGATGCACTTGCAGGGAATTGAAATAAAGAAGTTCAAGTGTGGCCTTGAGAAACATGGAAGGGTGAAAATCCCAGGGAGCTTGCTGCAAACGTGTACCATCGGTGTCGTCTTCAGGCCTCTGTTTGAAGTGGCCTTCCTGATGATCCCGTGGTCTGTCTATGGATTCAGCCTAAGTGTGGTTTACACTCGCAAACGAGATCTTTCCCCACATTAAGTGGACTGCTTACTCTCTCGCCCCTGGAGAAAAGCACCTTCATCATCTTCATGCTGGTGGTGTCCTTGGTGCGTCTTGTCTTGAACATCATTGCGTTATTCAGTGTCTCATTTAAGAGCATTTAAGGATCATGTGAGGGATCAGGAGAGTGATATACCTGGCCTACAGAGTCCCTCCAGTGGCTCTGTATCAACTCTTCCTCTCTCCACCGTGTCCTCTCCTGGGGACAAGCTAGTTCCTGGAAAAAGAAACAATTCCTCTTGCTGTAGGCACAAGGAAGTGAGCAAAACCCTTCTAGTTACAGTGCATAGCAAGATTGAATGGAGCAGGCAGGAAGTACCACCTCTGACTCCCACTCTTTTGATTTCCCTGCTGATAAACAGAATTCTTAAACAAAACAAAAACCTAGCTAGTGGGCACTAGCCATGGTAGGCCAGCAGCCATCCTGCAGAGCCAGTAGTCATGCCAGCAGCAGCCTGATGACCTAGAGATCAAGATGCATACTTGGAAGCATTATGATTCTGCTTGATTGTTTAAGAGAAGGAAGGCGCAGTAGAAAGCGCACCTTTGCCCCAGTGGAGGTGGTACTCAAAAACCTGAGTCGTGAGACTTAGCAGACACAAAGACATTAGACTACCAGGGTTCCTGTACAATGAGAAATGCTAATTTGCTTAATATTTGATAGTAAACTGCTGTCATTTTTAGCTTTATTGCATGCAATGTAGACCTAGTTCATCATATTGCAAGTTCTAGAGAGTATTCTTTATTCAATACAGGTTTTTTTTTTTTTTTTTTTTT
>NW_026652282.1:15278482-15380457 GCF_009828535.3 Hylobates moloch
TTTTTTTTTTTTTTTTTTTTAAAGACGGATTCTCACTCTGTTGCCCAGGCTGGAGTGCAGTGGCGTGATTTCCGCTTACTGCAACTTCTGCCTCCTGGTTTAAGTGATTCTACTGCCTCAGCCTCCTGAGTAGCTGGGATTATAGACGTGCGCCACCACACCTGGCTAATTTTTGTATTTTTAGTGGAGATGGGGTTTCACCATGCTGGCCAGGCTGGTCTCAAACTGCTGACCTCAGGTGATCTGCCTGCCTCAGCCTCCCAAAGTGCTGGAATTACAGGCGTGAGCCACCGTGCCTGGCCTCAGTAAAGTTTTAAGAAAGCAACCTGTGTGTCTCCCTCCTGAGAGCTTCTGGCTGCACCGATCTTTCCTGGACTTTTAAACTCTTCATTGGCACATCTTCATTTAAGCAAAATAGGCTAGAATCAGAATTTTAGAAATGAAATTGCAGTGACTACATTACAGAAAGTTTTAGTATTAACATTTTTAATTATATGTAGCAGGATCACACATATACCCATTACTTTCAAATGTGCAAAAAATGTAGCTTTTTTTTTTTTCTTTTAAGTGTTCTACTTTTCATTAGGAGCTTCTTCCCACCCCAGGGCACTGGAGGGAAGGAGAAGACACAGACAAATTAAACATTAAACCTCCCCATCCAGCATCTTGCTATGACGGTTTAAACAGTCTCATTTGGAAAACTCAGTCTCTTGGCTAAATTTCCTTCTCATAAACCCTTTTATGAGCATGAGGAATAATCACAGTTATTTACTACTGAAATGTGTGTGCCTATTGGATACTACAAAACTCCTGAAACTTTTTAATCAAATTGGACGCTGCTGTCCTCACTTCCTGTTTCACATTCATTTTCACATAAGTCTTGCTTTTTTTCCCTTAAACTTTTAATCTTGAGATAATTATAGTTCACATGTAGTTGTAAGAAATAATAGATTCCTTATATCCTTTGACCAGTTTTTCCCATTAGTAACATCTTGCATAATTACAGTATAATATTGTAACTAGAAAATGGACATTGATGTATTTCCATTGACCTTATTCAGATTTCACCAATTTTATCTGCACTCCTGTGTGTGTATGTTTAGTTATATGTAATTGCATCACTTGTGTAGATTCACATGTCCACCACAGTCAAGTTACAGAACGGTTTTATCACAGGGATCCCTTGTGCTGCCTTTTTATAGCCACAGCCACACTCTTGCCTTCCCCTCTTTCTAACCCCTGGTAACCACTAATCTGTACTTCATCTCTATAATTTTGTCATTTCAAGAATGCTATTTTAGTGGAATGATACAATATTTAACCCTTTGAGACTGGCTTTATTCACTCAGCACAACTCCCTTGAGTTTCACCCAAGTTTTTGTGTGAACTAATAGTTTGCTCTTTTTTATTGCTCTTTTTTAGTATTCTATAGTATAGAGGTACCAGAGTTTGTTTACCTTTTGAAGGATCTTTAGATCATTTCCAGTTTTCATTTCCCTGTGTTAGGTGCTCAAGAGTGCAGTTGCTGGGTTGTATGGTATGTGAATGTAATGCTTTGTAAGAAACTGGTGTATACTTTTCCAGAGTGGCTGTACAGTTTTACCTTCCCATCAGCAATGTGTGAGGAATCTAGTTTCTTCACATACTTACCGGCATTTTGTATTATCACTATTATTATTTTTATGTTAGCCATTCTAATAGTTGTGTAGGTGATCTCATTCTAGTTTAAATTTGTATTTCTCTAATGGCTAAAAATGTTGAACACCTTTCCTGTGCTTATTTGGCATTTGTGTATTTTCTTCAGTGAAGTACCCGTGCCATTTTTCCAATTTTGAATTGGATTGTTTTATTATTGTTGAGTTTAAGTTCTTTACATATTCTGGATTTAAATCCTTTTTTCTATATGTTTGAAAATATTTTCTCCCAGATTATAGCTTGCTTTTTCATTCTCTTAACAATGTCTTTCATGGACCAAAAATTTTAATTTTGTTAAGGTCATTTATCAATTTTTTTTTTCCTATGGACTGTGCTTTTGGTGTCAAATCTGAGAACTCTGCCTGGCCCTAGATTCTGAAGATTTTCTCCTTTGGTTATTTCTAAAAGTTGTATAAGCTTACATTTTACATTTAAGTCCATGAATCTATTTTGTCAATTTTTGTACAAGGTGTGAGATAAAGACCAAAGTTCTTTTCTCTTCTCCCTTATGGATTTCTAGTTGCTCCAGCACCATTCATTGAAAAGTCTATTCTCCCTCCATTGAGTTCCTTTTGCAGTGAAAAATCAGTTGGGCAGATTTGTGCACCTCTAATTCTGGATTCTCTGTCCCTCTTCTAATTTCTAGACAAGACTGTATAAGATTGCTGTTAATTCTTCCTTAAGTGTTGGAATTTTCCAGCAAACCTATTTGAGCTTGCAGATTTCTCTTATTGGAAACTTGATAATTACATATTCAATTTCTTTAATAATTACATGACTCTTAAAGTTGTTTATTTCATCTTGGTTAACTTTTGGTAGTTTGATTTTCAAGGAACTTGGTCCATTTCTTCTAAGTTGTCAAATGTAAGAGTGTAAAGTTTGTAGTGTTCCTTTATTTCTTTTTAATGACTTCAGGATCTGTAGAGATCTTCCTTGTTTTGTTCTTAATACTGATGATTTTTGTCTTCTTTCTTTTTATCTTTACCAGTCTTGCTAGAAGTTTATCAATATTAATTGTTCTCTTTGTGGAATCAGCCTTTTGCTTCATTGATTTTCTGTTTTCAATTTCATTGATTTCTGCTTTTATCATGATTATTTCCTTCTTGCTTTGGGTTTATTTTCTTTTTCTAGTCTTGAGGGAAGAATTTATCTTACTGATTTGTAACCTTCCCTCTTTTTAAAAAATGTATACATTGAATACTATAAATTTCCCTCTCAATACTGCTTAAGCTGCATCCCACATATTTTCATATATGTTGTATTTTCATTTTCATCAAGTTCTATGAAATTAGAATTTCCTTTGAGACTACTTCTTTGACCCATGGATTATTTAGAAATGTTAGGTTTCATTTCTAACTATTTGGAGATTTTCCTGTTGTCTTTCTCTTACTGATATTTAATCGGATTCCATTGTGGTCAGAGAAAATACTCTGTATGATTTAAGTTCTTTAAAATTTGTTAAGGTTTGTTTTGTGGCCCAAGATGTGTTCTGTCTTGGTGAATATTTTATGGGCTCTTGAAAGAAACATGTATTCTGCTGCTGTTGGGTATAGTATTTTATATATGACAATGAGACCCTGTTGGTTTCATTTTCTTATTTTTTTGTCTTCAGGAAGTTTTAGGATTCCATCTTATTTATACAGTTTATTAGTATATCAGTTTGTATTGTGTTCCTAGTTATTGATCTAGGTATTAAAATATACATTTGTATTTACCACAATCTGTTATCAGTGTTTTACCACTCAAGTGAAGTGTAGAAATCTTACTCTCCTTTAGACCTTTTTGCCCTCCCCACTTAAATAATATATATGTCTTAAGTATTTCTTCTATATACATCGAGCACCACATCAGATGATGTTGTAATTTATAATTTTTGTCTCAACCATCAAATCCGATTTATGAAACTCATGAGCAAAAGGATAGTCTTATATTCCCCACCTTTTATTTTTGTAGCCTGTTCTAATATTTTTTTCTTAAATTCCAAGCTTTTTTGGTTATCTTTTGCTTTCTTTGTTGTTGTTGTTGTTGTTGTTGTTTGAGACAGGGTCTCATTTTGTCACGCAGGCTGGAGGGTCACCCAGTGGTGCAATCACAGCTCCCTGCAGCCTTGTGACCTCCTGGGCTCAAGCAATTCTCCTACCTCAGCCTCCTGAGTAGCTGGGACCACAGGTGTGCACCACCATGCCTGACTAATTTTTGTGTTTTTGGTATAGATAGGGTTTTGCCATGTTGCCCAGGCTGGTCTCCAACTCCTGGGCTCAAGCAGTCCACCCGCATTGGCCTCCCAAAGTGCTGGGATTACAGGCGTGAACCACCACACCTGGCTGGTTATCTTTTACTTCCTATTTAGAAAACTACTTTTAACCATTCTTTAAGGGTAAGTTTGCTAGCTACTTCTCTTTGTTTTCCTTCATCTGAGAATGTCTTTATTTCTCTTTCATTCCTGAATGGTATTTTTGCTTGATACAGGATTTCTGATTGACAGTTCTTTTCTTTTCTTTTCTTTCCCCTTCCCCTTCCCCTTCCCCTCGCCCTCTTTTTTTTTTTGAGACAGAGTCTTGCTCTGTCTCCAGGCTGGAGTGCAGTGGCACGATCTTGGCTCACTGCAACCTCTGCCTCCCGGGTTCAAGCGATTCTCCTGCCTCAGCCTCCCGAGTAGCTGGGACTACAGGCGCGCACCACCACACCCAGCTAATTTTTGTAATTTTTAGTATAGACGGGATTTCACCATGTTGGTCAGGATGGTCTCGATCTCTTGACCTCGTGATCTGCCCGCCTCGGCCTTCCAAAGTGCTGGGATTACAGGCGTGAGCTACTACGCCCAGCTGACTGTTCTTTTATTTAGTGCTTGAAAATTGTGCTGTTTCCTTTTAGCCTCTGTGGTTACTGATGAGAATACACTGTCATTCAAATTGTTTTTCTCCTATAGGTAAGGTGCTGTTTTTTTGTTTTTTTAGTTTTCAGAAGTTTCACTGTGGTGTGTCTTGGCTGGAATTAGTTTAGGTTTATCTTGTTTGGAGTTTGCTTAGCTCCATGAATCTGTTGGTTATGTCTTTTGCTAAATTTGGAATTTTTCCATTGTGATTTCTTTGAATGTATTTTCAGCTCTACTGTTTGTCCCATCCTTCTGAACCTCCAGTGACATGAATATTAGGTCTTTTGTTATAGTGCCACATGTCTCTGAGTCTCTGTTCATTTTTCCCCCATCTATTTCTTTTCTGTTGTTAAGATTGGATTATTTCTATTCTGTCTCTAAGTTCAGATTCTTTCCTCTGTCTTCTCCATTCTGTTGTTTAGTCCATTCACTGAGTCTTAAATTTCAGTTATTTGCTTTATTTTTCAATTCATAAAGTTTTTCTTTGTTGTTGTTCGTTTTTGTTTTTTTGAGACAGGGTGTCACTCTATCACCCAGGCTGGAGTGCAGTTGCACAATCATTGCTCACTGCAGCCTTCACCTCCCTAGGCTCAGGTGATCCTCCACCTCAGCCTCCCAAGTAGTTGGGACCATAGGCGTGCCCAGCTAATTTTTCTTTATTTTGTAGAGACAGGTTTCACCATGTTGCCGAGGCTCGTCTCCAACTCCTGGACTCAAGCAGTCCTCCTGTCTTGGCTTCCCAAAGTGCTGGGATAACAGGTATGAACCACCATGCCTGGCCTAAAGTTTTTTTTTGTATCTTCTATTAATTTGTTGAGAGTTCCTATATTTTCTTATTTGGTTCAAGTATGCTTGTAATTACTCTAAAGTATTTGTATGATGGCAGCTTGGAAATTTTTTCTGTGATGATTCTGACATCTCTACAATCTTTGTTGGCACCTGTTAGTCTTTTTTGCATGTTGAGATTTCCCTACTTTTTAGTATGATGAATAATTTTCTACTGAAACCTGGACATTTTGGATGTTATGTCATTAGACTCTGGATCTTATTTAATCTCCTGTTTTTCTTGGCCTTCTCTGACACCCCTTCTGGAAAGGAAGGGGATGGAAGTTGAGTTTTCTAATTCCACCTCCATTGACACCCACTGAGAGGGGCTCCTTGCTGCTGCTTTGTTGGGTGGGAATTCCAGCTCCCTAGGCCTTTGCTGAGCACTCTGGCTGGAGGACCAGGAGTATCTTGTTACTGCTCCCCACGTTGGCCTCCACTGACACCAGCCTGGCAGGGGATTAGACATGTTCTCTTCGCAGCATTTGCTGGCACTGGTGGGGCCCCCGTTTTCACTGTTTTGTGGCTGGAGTAGAGTAGTTATTGTCTAAAGTCTTTTGTCCTGCTAGGCTGTTCTTTTCCTGGTCCTTTAGCTGGAGAAGAGAAGGCTTTTGTTGGGCTCTTTTTTGTCTGTGCCCATGGGCTCTTCTGGGTTCTTTACTGAAGTATTTTTATTAGGGTTGCTTTAAAATCTCTGTCAGATAATTCCAGCATCTGCTTCATCTCAATGTTAATGTCTCTTAATTGTCTTCTTTCATTCATTCGGGTTGTGATTTTCATGGTTCCTGATATGATTTTTTTTTTTTTTTTGTATCCTGGTCATTTTGGATATTGCAAGACTCTGGATCCTATTTAATGTGTGTTTTAGCAGGTAGCCACCCAGTTGAGGTATAGGATAAGGGCAAATGTGTATATTCAGTTTCCCTCTTGGTCCCATTGATACCACCTCTGCAAAAGCTCCACTTTTACTCACACTGCCTCATTGCAGATGGGTGAGGTGGATGTTCAGCTCATCATTTGGCCCCACCAATACCTCCCCAGTGAAATCGGATCTCAGATTTGCACCTGCCTTATTACCTCAGCTACATCTTGCAGACACTACCCTGGCTGGGGAGTCAGAGGTGCTACGGCCTGATGGGCAATGCAAGATTAGCTCCTTGGTCAGCCTCACTGATCTCATCAGGGAGGGAATTGTAACGGTGCCGCCTCTTTCTCGGGATGTGTATGTGTAAAAGAGTGTTTTCCCACTTAGCCCTGCCGAAACCTCAGTGGGGTGGTGCTGCAGTTTTTCCATTTTCTTTTTGGCAGTACCCTCCCTGTTGCCTGGAATAGGGAGGGTATTGCCAAAAAGATTTTCAGTTGTTAGCCTACTCTTTTCCTGGTCTTCTGGCTGAAAGAACAGGCTTTTCTTGGAGCTGTTTTTTTTTTTTTTTTTTTGTATTTGTCGATCAGTGGTTCCAGGTTGAAGGCTTTTGAAACACCTTACTGGGCATATATGGGAGACAATAAGGAAACCCAGGAACTTGCCTCTCAAGTGCCAAAGTCCCCATGCAGTGTGCCATCTTCTTTCCATCTTGGCTTCCTATGCACGTTTGTGTGTCACAGTCAAGGATTTTTAGTCTTAAGGAAGAGGACCTGGAAGGAGTGGGGCTGCTCCATCTTGACCAGAATGAGAAGTCTGTGTGTGCATGTGTTTAATGTATAATGAAAATTCTAAAATCTTTTAACACCGTTTTGTATAATAGTAACATATTTTAATATTTAAAGAATAAACTTAATAATTTATTCTTCAAATATACTATGTATCAGGCACAGTGACTGACCCTTGGGTCTACAGATGGGACTGAGACATGATCCTTACTTTCAAATAGCTGATAGTTTTGTAGAGTTCAAAGACCTCTGGAATCAGTTTTAATTTGCCTCATTATACTCAGATGGAAACCACTCACAATTCTTTTAGAAATAAAAACGGAATCTAGCTTCATACTACCTGGCTGGTAGTATTGTGGGAGCTTCCTCCCCTTTCATTGGTTGAGATAAGCCTCCTTTGGTTTATGAGGTACTAGGCAAATGGGGAAGGGATCTAGTGCTTAGTGCCTTGTTGTTACTCTGGTTACAATTAAACCCTTTGCCAGGAACTGCCATCCAGTGGGTAGTGCTTCCCTGGCCCCAACTCTCCAGGCTATGGTGCTTAGTGATCAGACAGGTGGAATCTCCGCAAGTACCACAACTGTCAGAAGTCCTGAACGCCCCTCTCTGCCTCATGGAGAAGCTGTGGTCCCATGATCCTCCCACTCCTGGAGGAACCTTAGCTCTATTGGATGGGAAGTTCAGCTCTACTGCCTTTGTGAGTCTGGGCTTTATAATAATAAGGACTATTAGTTCTCCCCATGGGCAGGAGAAACTAGATCTCAGGGATACAACCTCATGATCTCTGAGTTCCTTTGGAAATTTGGTTGTGATGATTTGGGAATGCCCAAAAGTAGAACATTTCTGAACTTTCTCCTTGATGGTAGTGGGTGATAATGGTGATACTGTTTTTTTAACTCATGTGTGTTCTAAGCATTTTACTTGTATCTTCTCATTTAATCCTAATAGCAACCTCAAGAATAAGTTATATTATTATATCCGATTTTCTCCGGAGGAAATTGAGGCACAGAGAAGTTAAGGAACTTCCCTAAGGCCACTCAGGTAGTAGGTGGTAGAGCCAGGATTCAAATGCAGGCAGTCTAGCTCAGAGCTGAAGTTCTTCTTACCCTTCTTTCAGCGACGTGACAACCTTTGAGTTTTACTTTGCTTTTCTATTATTTGCTTGAAATTAAGATTGATGTATGTAAAATAAGTGTTCTAGGCTTCTAAAAAGTGACACTTCTAAAAAGTGTCACACAATTAAATGTTACTAAAGTATGTTTCTAATTAGAAAAGTTTTTGTTTTCTTTCTTGTTAAACCACATAGATTTGGCAACAAGAGTATAAAAAATAACCAGTAATAGGTTACATTTACAACTGTTTGAAGTATAATCAGATTTTTTGGTTCGTTTCTATAAGTAGGAAACAATGATTTTGTTAGAAATCTCTGCTTTTGGCCAAGTGCAGTGGCTCACACCTGTAATCCCAGCACTATGGGAGGCCGAGGCGGGAGGATTGCTTGAGCCTATGAGTTAGAGACCAGCCTGGTCAACGTAGGGAGACCCTGTCTCTACAAACAGTATAAAAATTAGCCTTGTGTGGTGGCACACAGATAGTAGCCTGTAGTCCCAGCTACTCAGAGGATGAGGTGGGAGGATCACCTGAGCCTGGGGATGTCAAGGCTGCAGTGAGCCATGATCGAGCCACTGCACTCCCGCCTGGGTGATAGAGTGCAACTCTGTCTCAAATAATAATAATAATAAAGAAAAATAAAAGGAAATCTCTGCTTTTTTGTTTGGTTGCTTAGGGCTCAATAAAAAATTTAACCAGATTATTTCTGATTGTGTATATCTATTATATATCATATTTTGTTATACATTTGTGATCATTTCTATTGTTTTTACATGTCTTTGTGTTTAAATACAGGTAGTAAAATAACTAGAAGGATGTGACTCACAAGTCATTGTGTAAATATTATCCATGCCAGTACATTTAAATTCTGTAGGGACTTAATTGTAAAGCAGTTATTCTATAGCCGTATTCCTCCGTTGAGAAAAGATTCATACTGCCCTTTACCTTGCTTTTTCAGTGAAAATGTTTAAATTTTTTTGTTCATTTGAAATGTAGAATCAAAGTTTCATTTACATGCATATTCTGTGTACTTGGTACTATAATCTTACAGTTTGTTCTATTCTTTGTAAACACAGAATGTGAATATAAATTTTCTGCCATGTTTTGTTAGGAATAATGTATTTCTCCATTAATTTGCATGTTTTCATACCATTGGCTCTTAAATTTCCATGAACACTAGCCACTATGTGATTTATCTGAGGCAGATTTTTTTTCAAATTCATATTGATTTATCTTCCATGCCATTTGAATACATTTTGTTGATATAATAAGATTCTTTGTTAGTTCTAGCTCAAGAGAAACCACAGGAGTGAGCTTTAAAACTTCAGATTAGTTCATTAAATAGACATTTGGTAACACACCTACTCTAGTGAGTCCTGTTGGTTGTTTGGGATAAAGGGTGAGAAGGGCATGGTCAGTGATTACAGAGTGACCACACTCCAGAAGGGAAAGGCTTATCATGGTGGCACAGAAATTGGGGTGTACTCTCTGCCCTGGAGGTAGGTGTTCATGGCTGTCAGAGCATGAAAATGTAAAAAAACAGGTTATCCGTTTGAAAACTCAGGTGGTTGTTTCTTTTAACAAGATAATATTTGTTTTTACTTTCTGCCATGTTTAAGTTACATATCTTCTACTTCTTTTGTGTGTGTGTGTGTGTGTGTGTGTGTGTGTGTGTGTGTGACAGAGTTTCTCTCTTGTCGCCCAAGCCGGAGTGCAATGGTGCAATCTCTGCTCACTGCAATCTCCGCCTCCCGGGTTCAAATGATTCTTCTGTCTCAGCCTCCCTAGTAGCTGGGATTACAGGCGCCTGCCACCACACCTGGCTAATTTTTGTATTTTTAGTAGAGATGGGGTTTCACCATGTTGGCCAGGCTGGTCTCGAACTCCTGACCTCAGGTGATCCACCTGCCTCGGCCTCCCAAAGTGCTGGATTACAGGCGTGAGCCATCTCACCCAAACAAGTTACATATCTTCTTTGCCCAGCATGTCCCTTGTCTCATTTCTTATTGGTTACTGTAAGTTTCATCAGAGGTGTTTAGAACAGCTGAACTGCCTAACCCATCCATCACATCCTTTTGGTGGGGGCCTTTCTGCTAGGTCTCAGGGGCACAGAGTTAAGTGAGGTACCTACCCTCATGGATCTTAATCACTGGCTGGGAAGTGAGGCCGCATGGCAAAGCATAGATTCCAGTGCAGTTGTGGTGAGTGGTTTGCTGGAGGTGTGAATAGGGAGTTGGGATCACGAAAAGAGGAGTACACAAAACAAGAGGTGGGGGATCCTGCAGTGCTTCCTGAAGGAGGGTTTTGAAGGTGTAAAAGGAGTAAACTAGAAGTAGAAGGGCTGGCTTCTTGTCATTTCAGTAAAGCTAAAACATCACCTCCTTAGGTACTGCACCAGTACTCTATTGAATTGTCTGTTTTGTTACCATAATCTTGTTCTGTTATTTGTTTCCTTGTTATATGTCTCTTCCCTCCAGAATGTAACTTGTTTGTATTCCCAGTGCCTGTTACATAGTAGGAGCTTGAAAAATGTTTGTTAGTTGAATAAATGAATGAATGAATGAAGAATGAATGCTTGAGGCAGAGTGTGAGCAGATAAAAGCAAGTGTGTGTGAAGGCTTAGTTGAGAAACTAACTGCAAATGATTAGGTGTGACATGAGCGAGGGAGCTTTTCCTTACAAATTAGGAGGTAAAGCATGGAATTAGAACGTTATCCTGAAAGCCTCCAGGCTGCATAATATGTAATGCAGCATTCTTTTCCTGAATTCCTGTGATTAACAGCTGTGAATATTTTAAATTTTCGTTACGTGCAAAACTGATGATCTTACTGAGGCCTTTTAGAGAATATTATTTAAAGAGGATTTTAACTAGAGTGCCTCAGTGATGTTCTTGACATCAAGTAACCAGACACAAACATTTTATTCAGGTTTACAGTGTTCTTTGGCTAATTCTCTTGAAACATTGAATTGCTCGAGACTTACATGCCACTGTTGTTTCAAGACAACAGACAAAACTTTTGGGAGTTTTGTCTCTTCCTCCTTTTGCTTTAGTGCTCAAGGTGTGGTATACATTGGTCATCAGGCCAATATGATGGTGGTAAACAGTTCCTCTTCCAGGCCTGTGTGATAATACAATTTAATTGAGCAGACTTTTAATTACATACGTAAGATACAATGCTAGATACTTGGATGTAAGACAGACTAGACATATGTTAGGAATAATGCTTAAAATCTTAAGGAAATTGAACACTTGAACAAAAGGATTTTTAGCAAAGCAATTTTATTTTTGCGCAGAGGGGTACCTCTTCGGCCAGTTGTCATGAGAATATACTTGAACAAAGGGCACGAGAGTTTTAATTTTTGTCGCGAGTTTTGTTTTTGTATTTTTTTGTTGGCCGGGGTTGGGTTGTATAATTTAAATTAAATTTGGTTGGCTAAACATTTGATTTTTTGTTTTTTTAGATAGGGTGGGCACGTAAAAGAAAGTAAAGAGGAAAGGGAAGGGGTGTTTGTAATGAGCTAGAAAGTTTTTTTTTTTTTAAATAAGGGAAGGAATGTGAGCTGGTATTGATAACGCTTGGTATTGAGGCATGCCTGGGCATTTAACAAAGGCAAAAAGGAAAAAGAAAAAAGGGGGGGATACTATGAATTAAAGAATAAAAGATTGATCAGATTATTTGAAGAGAAACCTTATTATATTTTACACATAGCTCTTTGAAAAATAGCACGGGCTGCTGGTTTATATCTGACAGCCTTCTCTTTCTGTGCTAAGAGAAAGTAAATCTGGCATTTTCTAGTTTTCTCCACAATGTATAATAAGATATGAGGAATTATTACAAGCTTAACTAGATACTTTGAAAATCAGATTTTAGGAAAAGAAAATAAAAATTGTTACTACCTATGTTGAATGTTATTTTTCACTTTTCTCTGTAGATATGGTTATGGCAAAACGCTGTGACTTGGAACCTTTTTCAGATTTCAATTGTCCTATTCTGCTTCCTTGCCTGCTTTGTGAGCACATCTATCAGAAAGTGTGGTCACAGGGTTTCTAGAGATAACCCAGCTCAGTGCTTGAATAGGGAGTTTCTGTGTTTCTGTTCTGTATGTCACAGTCTTTCACATCTTAGCAGTGTCGTAGCCATTACGCACCTGAGCACCTTGTGCCTAGGTAGCCCGAAGATGTTATACAGAACCAAATTGCTGTTTGCTTTCTTTGAACTTCAGAGTTTTGTTAAGCTTGTGCCTGTTCTAAAACAGCCATATGTCTCATGAATTGGGAAAAATTAAACCTTGGTGCATTGGCTTTATTTGCGATTTTAGTGTTCTCATTTTCTTATTTTATAAGAAAATGTAAAATTAGGATATTGTATTTGCCAAAATTCAAGACTTACAGATTTTATATACATGCATGCACCATTCATCAGTATGTTGATGAATAAAAACAAAACAGAATCAAGCATTTTTTTATTGAGCATTAATTTATTACCATTTTCGCTCTACTGTCTCTAACGTCAGCAGAAGGTATGAGTATATACGCATGGGTCTGGCTTTTGTTCAGGCTCTGAGAAAGCAGTGAGCAACTTGCTCTGTAGTAGCTATGCTATTGTTAACTACCTGTACATTGTTTATACATGAATAATTGCAAAAATTAAGTATACTGACTTCAATGGTCTCTACATAACTTACTGAAACAATTGGTCATAAGAAAGGCACAGTCAGTCCCTCCCTTGATAAAGGAATCTCTAGCAAGCTCTATCAGTCATTCAGCAGAGCAATAGATTTTTCTCTTCATTTGGACCATGCATTTTTATGCTGATCATCAGTCCATAATTTTAAACTTTGTTTTTTATTCTGTCAATATTCTTGAATCTTTATTTAGCAGGGATAATACTTTTGGAATACCTGATGATGTATCTTTGGTCAATAAATTGGTTTTCCTCTTCTGATCTTTTCTTTTATCATGTCCCCAGGAAAGAGAGCAGGATGAATGCCACTTTGTAGGGGAAATTCCTTGAGTATTAAAGGAGAAATGAAGGACAGCCCATTCAGGTGTCAAAGGAATGTGGGAAGAACAGGTAGAGTTAGAGCAGGCAGGTGTTCAGGTATATATTTCTTGTCATTCCCTGCCCCCATCACCTTAGGGAACTGAAATTCAAGGTTTAGGGGGTGGGTAGGTTGAGGGTAAGCCAAAAGTGAAGGAAGCTTATGCCCCATCCCCCTCTTGTAACTTGGGGAAGAAACTGTCTTGCAAGGCTGCTTTAACACAATGTAAGCAGCCACAGCAGAAGAAAATGTAGCACGCTGTGGTTAGGTGAAGAGGACTGCCAGGCCTCCTTTAGCTGGTGAGTGGCTTCTAAGGAATCCCAAAGTTACTTCACACTCTAGGTAGCTGGGTTGAGAGCCAGTGAACCTGTCAGTGGGAAAGATGTGTTGAGGGGCAAGCTGATACCCACACTGTAGCTGACAGCCACACTGTAGCTGACACTGATTGAGCCAGGTCTTGGGTGTAAATGAGATTAAGGAGTCTAGGTGTCTTCCGCACCGATTAGAGACAGATCAACTGGGGTAGATCCCTGGGCTCTGGGCCAAGAGAGCATACCTGAGTCTGCAGCCTCCTTGAGCTCCAACAGCAGCCTCAGGCCAGTGTCTGGGGTCCACGCCTGTAAGGAACCTTGTCTTGGAGACCTGAGAACCTCTACCTTACTACAGTGAAGTTCTGTAACCCCACCCACATCCATACCCACAGCTGCCATCTTGGTAGAAGCAGGGAGAAAATGGAAAAACTTAGCATTTACCTGAACAAGACTATAAACCAGAAGGGACTGCGCTACCATATAATGCAAGTTAAAGTCAAGTGTGGGGGCTTGAAAAGCAAGGTTAAAACAGTTACAGAAAATTTAAAAGCTACATTTTCTTGGCACGGGTTAAATTTAGTGTGCTATAAATTACTGTTCCTGCCACAGCAAGATAGTCTTTGAGGATATATTTCCTGCATTTAAATTTAAATTTTGTATTCTTCATTCACAGTGGAACATAGCTTTTAAGTCCAATGATTATCTGAGGTTTAGATTGCCTGCAGTTGGCATGCCTAATGCCATCTTGGTCTCAGTTACTTGACCACTAGAAGTGAAATTTTCATTTTCTCGTCTCCTCATTGTTATAAAATAAGGACAAAATGAAATAGTAACACAATTGCACAATAACTGCAGTATAGACGTGATGGTTAATAATAAACTGAAAGGCTGTCTGACAGGCATCACTGCCATGTAGTCTTCAAAATTCTCATTCATTTGCAGACAATTTGGTGTGAATTTGGTGTAGACAAGGTGGTTTGAGGGTATCTACATATAATGTTTGAAGATGTGGATTTTATATAAAAATGAGATGCATCTCAAATTTTATATGATCTGTAAGTATGGAGCTAGATTGTTTTGAAAGTTCACCTTTCTCTTTTTCCTTTGAAAATAGTTGGTATTTTCTGCCAGAGGGATTAAGGAAAATTGTTCTCTGAATGTCTCATTTTTCACTTTGATAACTATATTTTACTTTTTGAACATTTTATTAATTACCTAATCTATAATATGAACATAGGGTAGTAAATTTATATTAGTCCTGGAACTATGAGGTAAATTATTTGTAAGTGATTAATCTTGAATTACCCACTTATACACAATAAGATGTACCCATTTTTAGTGTATAGTTCTGTGTAAACTAGCCCTCTTAGTTCATTCTTTGGCATTATCAGCCAGCGTCCCTTCAGGCTGATACTGACTATAATAGTTACAATGGAGCATATTACAAGTACTTACAAAGGATTTCTGGATATGTGGGTTTGTTTGCATTTATCAATTAAGTGGTCCAAGGCTTTTAATGTGGTTTTGTTCTCAGATTTGTGGCACTCAAATGTCAGCCATCTAAGGTGGCCCCAAGTCTCATAGCCTTACTAGATACCTTGACATTATTATTATTATTATTATTATTATTATTATTATTATTTGAGACAGTGTCTCACTCTGTTGCTCAGGCTGGAGCACAGTTGCAGAGTCTGGGCTCACTGCAGCCTCAACCTTCCTGGCCCAAAGGATCCTCCTACCTCAGCCTCCCAGGTAGCTGGGACTATAGGTCTACACCACCACACCCAGCTAATCTTTTGTTTTGTGTGTGTGTGTGTGTGTGTGTGTGTGTGTGTGTAGAGACAGGGTTTCACCATGTTGCCCAGGCTAGTATCGAACTCCTGGGCTCAAGCGATTTGCCCGCCTCAGCCTCCAAGAGTGCTGAGATTATAGGCATGAGCCACCACACCCTTCCGAAACTTTCTAAAGCATAGAAAAACAGATCTAATATGTCTCCTAGGGAATCTGTCCTTAAAAAAACCGAAATGTGGCCAGTTTACGACTGTAATCCCAGCACTTTGGGAGGCCGAGGCGGGTAGATCACAAGGTCAGGAGTTTGAGACAAGCCTGGCCAACATGGTGAAACCCCGTCTCTACTAAAAATACAAAAATTAGCTGGGTGTGGTGGCGTGTGCCTGTAATCTCAGTGCTCAGGAGGCTGAGGCAAGAGAATTGCTTGAACCTGGGAGGTGGAGGTTGCAGTGAGCCGAGATTGTGCCATTGCACTGCAGCCTGAGCAACAGAGCGAGACTCCGTCTCAAAAAAAAAAAAAAAAAAAAGAAAGAAAAAAAACCCCGAAATGTATATATTTGCATTCTGTGTTCTTGGCTGGTTGGTTTTTCCTTATATACCAAGGAATGTCTTTTTCTTTTTAAAATTATGGTAGGAAAAAGTGTTAGGCTATGGTAGAATTAGTAACTGATATCCAAAGAGAAGAATGAGCCAGGCCAGCAGGATATATGTTTTACATTGGCGACACAATACAGTAAGATATTTGGACTAGCTCTTCTCCTTTTTTGCTGAGCACATTTTGGACCAGCTGCATTTATTTCTCAACTACAAGCTTGCAGTCTAGTGGTAGAGTCAGACCTTGATCAAGTGATCATGTAAATCTGTAAAGGTGGAACTTTAATGCAAGTTATAAAGAAGAGGTGCTTGCTGAGAGAATACCACAGGGCCTTCATATCTCATCAAGGAGCCGTGGGAAGGCTCCTCTGAGGAAGTGAGGATTGATTGAGCCAGGATCTGGGGGATGAGAGAGGGTTGAGTGGGCAAGGGAGGGCAAAGCTTGCAAGAACAAAGGGAATAGACCCTAAGACAGTAGAGAATGTGGCGAGGAGAGACGTGACTCAGCAAGCAAGGGAGACCTAGGGAGAGGAGGTGGAAGAGCTACCTGGCCTGCCATGTGGAGCAGCTGCGACGGAGTTGTCAGGTTAGTGGAGTTTGGGAGAATTTTCAGGGGAATGGTGGAGCTTGAAATCAGATTTCCTTTCCCAAGGAAGAACCTGGTTGCCGAGGGGACGAACATATCAGAAGGGCTGTGGCAGTACTCAAGGTGAAAGTGCCAAAGGCTTGACCAGGGGTAGGAGGAGCATTCAGGTACAGGACAGTGAACCCATTTGAAAACAATGTAGGAGGCAAAACCCAACAGCACTTAGTGATAAGACTGGATGGATTTGGTGGTGCAGACAAGGGAGATGGCAATAGTGATCCCAAATTTCTGGCTAGTGTTCACTGAGATATATGGGACAGGAGACAGGCCCAGGTTTTGTAGGGGAAGATGCGGGAATGGTTAGGCATTCTATCTGAATATTTTACACTCATACATTCTCATTTTACATCTCAACAAAAGATTCATGGAGGGCAGATCCAGCCCAGAGATGGTAGAAGAGATTTTATGTCTTATTGGAAATAATGAGAAAACAGAGTTGTTGTGTTGGAAATTTATCACTGACTTGGCTTGAAGGCAGTTTGTGTGTGTGTGTGTGTGTGTGTGTGTGTGTGTGTGTTTTGGAGACAGAATCTCACTCTGTCTGTCCCAGTGGCTGGAATGTGGTGGCGTGATCTCGGCTTACTGCAACCTCCGCCTCCTGGATTCAAGTGATTCTCACGTCTCAGCCTCCTGAGTAGCTGGGACTACAGGTGTGTGCTACCACGCCGGGCTAATTTTTTTGTATTTTTAGTAGAGATGGGCTTTTACCGTGTTGGCCAGGCTGTTCTCGAACTCCTGACCTCAAGTGATCCGCCCGGAAGGCAGTCATTATACAAAGTCTCTTTGTGAGATCCCACTTCTCACGTCTTCTTTTTGGCTACCTGCTGTCTCATGTTCTTGATGAAGTATTAGTATTTTCATAAGACTATCCTCTTTTTAGAGACGGTACATGAAGTAAATACACAGTTTTTCTTGTAATGCTTTCTAATTTATAGAAATTTATAAATTATAAGAGTTTTCTTAAAGTACTTTTAGCATACCATTTAATTCTAATTATGAGCAGGTGAGAGTTTACATCAATGTTTCCTGTAATAATAGCTCCATCATGTCAACCTTAATAGGCAGTTTTGCCAGGTATTTATATATATATAATATATATATTTATATTTATATTTATATTTAATATTTTATTTATTTTTATTTATATATTTATTTTATTTTATATATATAATATATAAATTATATTTAATTTTAGGGTACATGTGACAATATGAGTTTGTACATATGTATACATGTGCCATTTGGTGTGTGTACCCTTTCGTCTTTCTTACATTTATCTCTAATGTATCCAACCCCTCCCCCCACCCCCAGACAGGCCCTGTGTGATGGTCCCTCCTGTGTCAAGTTTCTCTTGTGCCAGGTAATGGTATAGTTGGTGGGATCCTTATCCTTGGCCAAGTGAAAAACATTCCTGAATTTTAAAAAAAAAAAAAAAAGTAAATATATTTTCAGTATACCTTTTGGTATTTGAGACAGAGTCTCACTCTGTCGCCCAGGCTGGAGTACAGTGGCATGATCTCAGCTCACTGCAACCTCCACCTCCCGGTTCAAGTAATTCTTCTGCCTCAGCCTCCCAAGTAGCTGGGATTACAGGCCCTCACCACCACGCCGGGCTAATTTTTGTATTTTTAGTAGAGATGAGGTTTTGCCATGTTGGCCAGGCTGGTCTCGAACTCCTGACCTCAGGTGATCTGTCCGCTTTGGCCTCCCAAAGTGCTGGGATTACAGGCATGAGCCACTACGCCTGGCCATTTCACGGTATAATATCTTAATGGAGCTGTATTACAAAAGTTATTATAAAAGTAATCATTGTTTTATAAAAAATGAGTGTAGACATTTTAGTGTTGTGATAATTTTAATGATTTTTGGAGAATGGATCTTTTAATCTTCTCTTTTTCAATTAAAATTTCCTTTCATAGCATATTAATCTTTTCAGTAAAGCTTTACCTGATCTCCTCAACAAGTGATCATTCTCAAATTTTTTTTTATTATCATACTTTAAGTTCTGGGGTACACGTGCAGAATGTGTAGGTTTGTTACATAGGTATACACGTGCCATGGCATTCTCACATTTTTAAGGGGGAATGTTTATAGGGAAATACCACAAAATGGTTAAAATGAATAAACTCAAGCAGAGTTTCTTACCCTTAGCACTTTTGACATTTGGGGCTAGGACTGTTGTAGGCACTGTCCCGTGCATTGTAGGATGTTTAGCAGCACTCTTGGTCTCTACTCACTTGATCCCAGTAGTGCCCCCAGCCTATGTGACAACCAAAAGTGTCCCCAGATGTCTTGGGGGGAGCACAGTCACCCCCCAAGGGAGAACCATTGAACTAGATTTAGTTTTTAATCTCAGATACAGATTGTATTTTTTTTTAAGTGGTTGAAAAAAGATACATGCAATAGCATATGCTAGTTACATGATTTTTAGTGCACAAAACAATACAATTTATGGGCAAATTCATTTGTAGTGGTAAAAATGTGTGGGAATGATACTATCAACTTCAGGATAGAAATTACCTCTGGGTAGAGGGAATGGGAATGAATGAAGTTTTATTTTCGGCATTTTACATTTCAAAAGGCAAGAGATCCACAGCAAATAAGCCAAAATATTGTCAACTGTTAAATCTGAAGGGGATATACATTTTTTCTGTATATTTGCATGATCTTTTTTGAACTCCTGTGGCATATCATATAACACTTGTTATACTTTTTAGCTTTTGTCATGCATTTTTAACTTACTGTCATACGTTATTACATACCAGGTTGTAAACTTCTGTGTATATAAGACAGCTTCATTTACTCACTCATGTCAAACACAGGATACAAAAGAAAACCTTACATAAAGCAGAGGTCCAATAAACATTTGTTAGTTGACTGATTGAAACGCTCTTTTTCTTTGGTATAGATTTTTTGTGTGTGTGATTTGGTCTGAAGTACTGAAATTTAGCAGTAAATCTAACTTTTAGTATTGACAAACTATGGTAGTTTTCAAATAATAAATAAGTCAAGATCTCTAAGGAATTTCCTGGAGAAATCTAGCTTTTATCACTGAATATCATGGATGGTATCTTATATTTCTATAGTACTTGGCAAATGCATATTAGCTCTGACCTGCAATAGAATGTATCCTGTGCTTGAATTTCCTCCCATTTTATAGTTTTACTTATAATGTAAAAATAAATACTTTTGGACTAAGTTATTTTAGAAGCTTTCTACACAGTAAAAAAGATAAAGATGGAAGTAATGAAATATTTGCCTGTACTTTTAAGTGTATAAATATTATAACATATTATTAGAAAACTATTTCAAAATGTTCATTGGTGCTAACATTTCTCCTCAGTGATGTGTGCGTGTGTGTGTGTGTTTCGGAATCATTTTCTACAACAAAATTTACATACACATGGCTTGCAAAGACAGCATAGCATGATTATGGTTGAGAAATGGCATTCAGAATCAGTCTTCCTGGGTTTAAAATCTCAGCTCTGCTATGTCTTAGCTGTGTGATCGTGGGACAAATTATGGAACTTCATTAAAACTCAGTATCCTCATCTGTAAATTGAGCATAAGATCTCCTCATAATGATGATTTGAGAATTAAGTGAGATAATCCACGGGAAGCACTTAGGGTGGGGCTTGGTGCAAGAGTACTTAAAAATAATAACTTAAAATGAAGCTTACTTTTTCAGGGACCATACTAGTCTATAAAGTAGTAGTTTCGCAGCCTGGCCAACATGGCGAAACCCCGTCTCTACTAAAAATACAGAAATTAGCTGGGTGTGGTGGCGCGTGCCTGCAATCCCAACTACTCAGAAGACTGAAGCAGGAGAATCCCTTGAATCCGGGAGGCAGAGGTTGAAGTGAGCCGAGACTGCGCCACTGCACTCAGCCTGGGAAACAGAGCAAGACTCCGTCTCAAAAAAAAAAAAAAAAAAAAGTACTAGTTTCACTTGATCTTAGCCAAAAGGCTGAGAAGCGATAAAGTAGTAGTTTCTGTGTTTGTAGGGTTTTACTTATGCTCAGGTAGCAGACAGGATATTTGCAAATAAAACGTGAACAGAAATATTTAAAATAATTTAGTTATCAAGTTATATTCCCTGCTATTTGGATGATGAAATAAAGAATTTCTCCCAAGAAAGCACTTCCTCAGAGAGTAATTAGAAAATGAATTGTAGACTATAGACAGCCCTCCGTATCAGCAGGTTCCACGTCGATGAATTCAACCATCTGAGGATCGAAAATATTCAGAAAAACAAAAACAACTAAAAAATACAAATAAAAAATAACACAGTATTACAACTATTTATTTGCATGGCATTTACATTGTACTAGGTAGTATAAGGAATCAAAAGATAATTTAAAGTATATAGGCGAATGTGCATAGGTTATATGCAAATACCGTGCCATTTTATGTCAGGGATGAGCATCCATGGATTTTGGTATCCTCGGGGATCCTGGAACCAGTGGCCCCCTCTGTATCCTCGTAGATACTGAAGAATAACTGTTAGAACCTTTTGAAATGGCTTAATCCGTGAATAGTAGAATAAAAGAGTATTTTACTCTGTTCTGTTTCATGATACCTGTTGGATATTTTAGCAAAACATTTGAAAAATAATGACTCCTGCTACTCCCTTATACAGTATATGATCGGTTTGAAGAATTCAGTGTTCCAGAGCATAATTAAGTTATATAACTGCATTTTAAAATAACTTAGTAAATTGTATGGCTGTTAATACCAATTAGTTGCTTTGCCAGAATCTTAAGTAAGGGACAATTAATACTGGAAATAAAACAATGACCCAAAGCTTTAGACAGTCAGCAACGCAAGTGAGTTGATGGTTATAAGTCTCTCTGTCTAGTATGATTCTCTAGCGATTGAGGCTTGATTTTTATGGGGTAGAGATCTTGAGAATATTGAAGGAACTATAGGCTCTCCAGATATTTGTATTTGTTAGTACTCATAACATTTATTTTTTTATTCTCTTTCTGATTTCTTTTTTCCAGCTGGGGAAATTTATTCTGGGAAATGTGAAATGCCTTGATATAGTTTGTTTACTCATGGAGACAGTAGTACAATTCAGGAACCTTTATCTAAAGTTACCTAGTCTTTCTGTTTATGTTCCAAAGTACATAATACAATTCCAATTTTAAGGTAGAATTAAGGGTGAGGCATGGAATTATCATTAATAGATTACTGATATATTTGATCACATTCTTAGTTTATTGCTTAAGATGTCAGCTTTTAAATACCTCATATTTTAAGTAAAGACACTGAAACAAGTAGTGAACTATGCCTATCTTGCTAACTACAGCTGGTGACATTCTGTTGCAGACGTTGTGGGGGCAATGGTATGCTTTTATGAATACATTAAATTCAAAACAAGTTTTTCGGAGTTATTTTTTGTATGTTTTTCTCTTTGTCTACACCTTTATTATATATAGCATCTCAGGGTGGTGGTAGAATAAGTAATAAAGCTTGGCGTGTTACTTCCTGCCTCTCCATTAAATACCCATGAAGATGTTAAACACCCATGAAGTTCTGCAGATTAAGAAACTAAACATCGAAGATTGCTGGCAAAGTCCAGGGGAAATTAATTTTATTAGCAGGACTGGATTGAAAGCATAGTCTTGAACATCATGCTGTTCATCCTACTTTGTGAACCCAAATCAGGCCAGATATCCAAAGGGAGTAGGAAATGCCTTGGACCCATGCTCACAGGAACTGAAAAATAAGCAACCATCTCACTGAGGTTAACTATAATCTGACACTGCTAGAGCTGGAGTTCTCACTCCCCTGCTAGCCTGCGTTAACATCTGCATTTCCAGATCTTTGCAGAGACTAAAATGTCCTAAATATAGTAAGGGAAGAAGCAAAGAAGGTTTGGAAAAGGCATGTACCATCCTAGGATTCGGAGTCCCTGTGGCAAAGTGTGGTGAAGGTAAAGGGAAGGGAACAGGCTGTGCTTGGAAATGTGGTCTCCAGAATGCCACAAGGTAAACAGCTAATGAATGGCATGTGCTCTTCTGGCTTATTCAGGGAACCCTGCCCAGGCAGTTTAGCCTCAGACCAGCCAACCCCAATGAGAAGGATGTGTGCTAGCAAGCCAGGTTCTAAAATCGGGCTGGGGTGCATCAGTTCATATTTGAAGTTCAAGTTGAGGCCAAATGCCGGTCCTGGTGGATCTCTTTCCATCTTAGTAAGGATGAGGTTTTTTTTTTTGGTGGGGGGAGATGGAGTCTTGCTCTGTCACCAGGCTGGAGTGCAGTGGCGTGGTCTCGGCTCACTGCAACCTTCACCTCCTGGGTTCTAGCGATTCTCCTGCCTCAGCCTCCCAAGTAGCTGGGATTACAGGCACGCGCCACCATGCCCAGCTAATTTTTGTATTTGTAGTGGAGATGGGGTTTCACCATGTTGGCCAGGCTGGTCTTGAACTCCTGACCTTGTGATCCACCCACCTCGGCCTTCCAAAGTGCTGGGGTTACAGGCATGAGCCACCGCACCCGGCCATAAGGATGAGTTTTAAAGGGTGGAGCAGAGAAAACACTGAAAAGATACAGGAAGAGAAAACATGGCTGTGAAGATTTACAAGCAACACATGGTTCTGAAAATGACCTTTTCTAACAAACCAATAAAGTTAAGACATCTGTTTAGTCTCCCAAAAGAAAGCCAGGAAGATATGACCTCTACAGAGAGTGAATAAGCTAAAACAAGGCAAAAAATGCAGAAGTTGGCTGAGATAAGGACAAGTGAAAGAAGCCTAAAATGGATAAAACAAAATTGTTTAGCGCTTTTGAACTCATTAATGTTCGTTTACTAAATGTTTATTGAACACCTGCTATATGTGCCTGCTATTCTAGGTGCTGATGATGCAATTGTGAACTTTGCATACTAAGTACAAAAACTTAGTACAAAACATACTAAGCAATTATGAAAGATCCAACCTAAAAATTGTAAGGTTTGTGGTGGAAAATAATAGAAAAATAGGAGTAGAAACAACATTTAAGGTTGCTATAAGAAGACTTTTCTAATTTCATTGATTTCCGGGTATTATTGATTCAAAAAATACATACACACACACACACACTCCTCTGGATATATTCCAAATAATTTAAAATTTTTATCTCAAAGGAAAAGTCCTAACAATATTTAGGCAGAAAAAAAGAAGTGATCTATATTGGAACAAAATCCAAATAGGCCTCATGCTTCTTTTCTACTACAAATACCAGAGACTGTCAGGTCATTGTTCCCCATTTGATGCCCTGTGTGATAGTATTATAATTTCTTTATGTTAGAAAATGGCAGCCCTTCTTTTTAGACCCTTAATTTTCTTCTTGGAAAAATATCTTAGTATATAGATTTTGTTACAAGAAGACACTTTATTCCTACCTGCATTAAGTTGCTTTAATAAGCATACAGACTCTGGTGTCTGTGATGTGAATGGCATTTTCCAGGGCTTTATGGTGCACTTAAGCTTCCAGTGGCTCTGAAGAATAAAAGGTTGCCTTCCCAAGAATTCTGTGCCTATCAAGTTGCCATGTATACGTGAAGATGTTCAAAAATGCAAAGACTTGAAAAATAGGACACTTTGTCAGAAAACCTTTCAAAGATGTACTCTGGCTCAGCAAAACATGAATGCAAATCAATCACTCAAATATGTATAAACCATACAAGAAAAGGACTGGTGGTAAACAGTGAAGGGAACTGAATATGTAAAAAAAATAAAATAAAATATTATAGCTCATGTATCTATAATTATAAATTAAATTCAACCGTCAAACTCTGCTCTCAAAAATAAATATATTTAACAAAATGGTATAAGAAGAATCAGTGTCAATAACCTCAGATTAATTTAAAACAGCTTAAGGTCACAATACTTTAAAAACTGGTTCTGGCATAAGAACAGATCAGTAGCCTATACTAGACTAGGCTAGAGTCCACTAGAAGGCTCTGAAAGCACATCTAGTATCTATATGTAAGGATGCTAAGATGTAACAACTAAAAATTTCTAGTAAAGGGTATTGGGAAAATTGGTTTAGTGTTTAGAAATTATATTAAATCTGGATTCCCTCACCATGTCATATATTAAAATAAATTACAAGTGAATAAAGATTTAAGGAAAGAAATAATTAAAATATCAAGATACATAAATGCAGATGAATAACCATGCTCAGGCTAAGGTAAGGACTTTGAGCACAAAAGTAGTGGACATAATTACAAAGGCCTATGTAAGTAAACTTGACTATGTAATAATTTATATTCAGCAACAACAAAACTCTAGTGATCGCAACAACCTGGGGAAAAGATTTGTAACAGAATTTGGCAACAAGTTCTCATCCATGAATCAACCAGAAAATATTAACCCTAGTGGACCCGATTTCACTTATTAGAAGAAAACTTCTCTAATTTCATTGAATGCCAGCGAGGTTTTTTTAAATGATTTTATTTTGCTTTGGCAATGAGTGTAGAGTGAATATTCTCATACACTGCTGAAGGGAACTGTGACATGACTTTTTTTGGATGTCAGTTTGTCATTATATATTGGGAGCCTTTAACATTCATACTGTTTGAACCATTTATATCACTTATAGAATTTACTCTGTGGAAATAAAGATGCAGATGTTGAAGTATGTTCATTAATAGACTTGTTAAATAGCCATCCATGAAAAATGGTGGGTTTAAAAATAACAGCTTGAAATGTTGCTTACATAATATCAAGTGAAATAAAAACAACATACAAAAAGATGTCCAATATTACTACTACCATTTGAGAAAAATTTACTGGAAGAAAATATACCAAAATACTAGCAAGGGTTGATTTTGTAAATGTCTTCTCTATATCCTTTTTGTACCCTTTATCTTCTTTTTGTATTTTCTGTAATGAGTTTATATTATTTTTGTAAGCAGTTTGAATACATGTGAAATGTTAGATTCTTTCCAGTATCTTCTCTTAATTGCATATGTTTTTCACTAAACACTGAATTGGTTTAATGTAGAAAACTTCATCTGTTCGATTTCATTCTTTAAGTAAATACATAAACCTTACGGGGGAGGCGGAGAGAGTGAGTTTTGAGGAGAGAGGATTTTCATGGTATTCTTGAAAGGATAAATAAAAGAATAAACATTTTATTTGACCCCTGTTAGCCATCTGCTTTATACAGTAAATTGTATTTATGAGATGCCAGAGAAAAATAACTAATGAATTTATTCAAGGTGGTATAAATGTGCCAGTTACAAATTTAAATTTGTAGTCATATCAGTGGACAGTTTTGAACAGAGTAAGATCTTTTATAAAATCAGACAAAGTTTTAACGCTTAGGATGCAATGAAAGAAATGTATGTGGGAGTCTTTCAGTTAGAATAGAATATAAGATGGAACACTACCTGGAACAATATTCATTTGAGATGTGCGCAGTTTTTCTCTATTCCTGGAAGCTACATCTTTGTGCTATGAGAAAAGCAAGAGGAGGTTCCTGTTATGGTCTGTTTTTTCAGTTATGCTGTAGGTAGATTGCTAGCTAGAGCCATTTGAAAAGGAGCAGGGTAAGAACATGATATCAATGTATTATGGGACAGTAGCATACACGAAAGAGTCACCTTTGTACTACATGGGATAATATTCTAGCTGATAATCTCCTGCATTACTTAAAATTGGCAGTTCTTCCTTCCCAATAATAAAATACCTGGAAGAAGGAGTTTCTTTTAAGTCAGAAGATCCATTAATATACAAATAAGTTGTACCCTATACATACAAGTAAGTTGTCTCTACCCTACAATCCTATTCCTTCATTAAAAACAAAAACACAGTACCTTTAAGAAGTATCTTTTTCCTCCATAATTTATAGCACTTGCCTGGTATTGTGTTTAATTTTAAAGTCTTTGTTTTGATGCAGGGACAACGTTTTGTTAAATATTAAAAGATTTGATCTGAAAGTGTCCCCACTTAGAGTAAAAAAGAACAGGCCTGAGTCATTCAGAAGGCTTTTATATGACATGTTGGCTTTGAAGAATTTATTTTGCCAAAAGCTTTTTTATTTCTTTTATAGACCAGAATTGGATAAAAATTATTTAGTTTAGTAGTACGTAGTTCTTAGCATTTCCATTTCCTTTCCAACCCTTGTTTTCTTTCCTCCCAACCGAAAACAGCAAAAAAGATTTTCATATTTTCTTTAAAGCAGAATTCTGTCATCTCTTCTGTTCAGAAGAGATAAGGGCAGGACGAAGGTGATGATTAGTATTTGGTGATGGAATGTTTATCTCACTTTGGATTTGCAGTGACCATCAATAGGGACGAGCTGGTGAAAATTAGATATGCTTGTTAGCATTCTGCTACCAGCAACTACTGTATATTGGAGAGGCCCTTTCTTGGTCTTAGAAGGCCATTTAAAATGTGTCTCTGGACTTCAGAGGGCAGTACAGATGACAGTCTGCCACTCATCCTGGCACTTTTGAGTATCCTCAAGACATTGACACTAATGATTTATGAGTTAGGCATATTCTGCCACCATATCTGCTCTTTGCTCCACTCCCTCTCCTTTTCTCCTTTTCCTTCCTTGACAATGTTTGTGGGGTGATACGAAAGACAATTTTGGAACCAAGAAATGAGGGGTGGCGGGGGAGAGGAAGATGATATATTTTTGACACTCTGGCTTCTTGCTACTCTGTCCCAGAATATACCCCCAGGCAATTGGAATCCCCAGTCGGAAAAACACTGGAGAATGACTTTCCTTCTGCTTCTTTTCCCTTGCAGGAAACACATGAAATTGTGGCGATCAAGAAATTCAAGGACAGTGAAGGTAGATATATATAGATATATATAATCTGTATATATGTATTTTTCCTTCTGTATAAAGTTTTTATACATAGAGTGTGGAAGAAGTGGGATCTAGCTGATCAGACACTGTCTATTCCTGATATTTTGAAGTCACAGTCTCAGAAAGTGAATATAGCTTGTTTCTTATGCTTTGCTTTCAAACATTTAGTTCCTTTTATGTGAATCTTTTCAAATCTCACGATATTAGAAAATTCATCTTTTTATTTTAAGGTTGCAATCAGCATTGGAAATCTTGCTCCAAAGGCTGGTTAGAAGACATGTTGTTTATGCTGTTTCTAAATATTATTAAAATAAAAAAACTGGCTTCAAGTAAATACTTCTGTGGGTCTACACAAATAGCAAGTACTATGTGAAAGATTTCAGTGTTGGTTACTGTGATCTCCAGCTCCTAGTCAGAGTTAGAAATACAAGGATATATTGAGGGATTGATTTTATATTTAGAATAATGCATTGAGAGAATAAAAGCTTTTTAAGAAGAAATACTATGCTTAGGGGCCTTCATCACATCCAGGCCATTTCAGACAGAGTTGTAAAATTACCCCATGCTGGGCAAGAAAGTTTAAAATAATGCATTTCAGTAGTTCATTAGTTTTAAAATCTAGACTGTTGGCCATCCAAAGATAGCCAAATAGAGAAACTGATGACAAAAATAGGTATGGCCTTTAAGGTGCTCTAGACAACATTTGTTTCAGACTTTTTGGACTGAGACCCACAGTAGAAATATATTTCATATCCTAACCCAGTGTCCGCACACATATGTAACACTATATGTAAATGAAGCAAAAATGTCACGAACTTCATTATATGAATGTGAAGCTCTCTACTTTCTGTTCTCTCCTGTTCATATAAATGCCTATTGTGACATCAAATAGATTGATTTCACCACTAATAAGTCAGAGCCTGCTATTTGAAAAACTATGGTCTAGGAGTAAGAAGTACCAACACAGCATCAATCTTCATTATCTAATCAGAAGTGTGGAAATAGCAGTCATAGCTTACCTTCATCAGCACACATCCCCTAAGTGATGTAAGACACCAGCCTCTATATTTATGAACAGTTTCATCACCCTCACCTCAGAGACTTAGCAAACATTAAATAACAAAAAGGGACTTGCTCTAGGATAGATGCAGTAGTATTTGATGTAATCCATCTCTGATGTGCTAGTTATATGAAACACATGCATATCAGCTGGGAACTTTAGCAGTCATTGTATGGGCAGGCTTAAAGGGAAGGTAAAAAGGGGAAGGTAAAAAAGAACTTTTTGCTTGTTCTGGGGGGACAAAAAAATCTTGCTTCAAATGGGATATTTGTGGTCTAGCAGGAAGCAGTAGTCCCAGGCCATCCCACTGTGATACCATTGGAAATGAGCTCTTTGAGCAGTGACTTTGGGTCAGCAGGTGGCTGAGAGACAAATGGTGATTTCCTAAAAAGAATGATTGCAACAGTAGATCAAAGCACAACCTTCGCATGCATGTAAAGGCTTCTGGCTGTGCATTCATCTTTCAGGGCATATTGGCAAGCATCAGTTACCACCAAAAATAATAACTGTCATCAAATTTTGTAAAAAGTACAATCTAGGCCATGTATACCATCTTTTTTTGTTTCTGAGACAGGGTCTCACACTGTTACCCAGGCTGGAGTGCAGTGGCGCAATCTCGGCTCACTGCAACCTCCACTCCCCGGGCTCAAGTGATTCTATAGCCACAGCCTCCTGAGTAGCTGGGATTACAGGTGTGTGCCACCATGCCCAGTTAATTTTTTGGTATTTTATTTGTAGAGACAGGGTTTCGCCATGTTGCCCAGGCTGGTCTCAAACTGCTGAGCTCAAAGTGATCCGCCCGCCTTGGCCTCCCAAAGTGCTGGGATTACAGGCATGAGCCACCTTGTCCAGCCCCATTACTTTCTTTTTAAGTAAATACCATGTTCTTTATAGTCTGTCTTGTGCATACCAATTCTTAGCTTCAATTATATATTTTTACCTGTGTTAATGATACCTTTAGAGTGGAAATCTAGTGTATCCGTTGAAATTCATTGAGCACTGAGTGAAGTGCTGTAAGAGTTGAGGTGTGGATACTTTCAAGAAGCATATGACCTATTAGGAGAATTAAGACCTGCAAATAAATAACAATAAAACACAGTAGAAAACAGTTATTGCCTGAGTGGAGACATGGAACTTGGATCATTTTGAGGTGAGAGAAACTGTTTCTGGACGTGGTATCGGGAGTGCATGAATAGTCTAGACATGGAAAACATTTGATCTGCCCTTATTTTATTGAATCAACAAAACATTAATCTGCTCTGCCCTCATCTCTGCCAGACCGTTATCACTCACCATCCCTCAGAGGCATGCAGCCTTATCACCCACCCCACCTTGTCAATGACACCTACGTACCACCTACACATACTTCTAGAGGGATACTTCCAAAACATTTCTGTGCTAGAACCCAAAGACATAACCAATTATTCATGAACTTTTTCATTCCAGTCTGGCCCACTTACCTACTGTTTACATTTCTCCCAGGGAGATACTAGTACTCTCTTTTTTCTATCTTTACCCTTTTCCTCTGGCTGGAGTAGTGTCTTACTTAATGGAAACAAAGGGTACATGTTTGGTGAACAACTCTTTTGGAGTGTGAAGTGTATATAGATAGTCTCATTCAGGTAAGGATGTCTATTCAACCCCTGTGTAAACCATTTAATTCTCAATCAGTTTATTATCTTAAATTTTAGCCAATTATAATAAAAAACAGTGTCGTGATAATATTGCCCTCATTGTCATGTAGCTCTCATTAATCCCCTTTATTAGTTATTCTTGAAATATTCGTTTGATATTATGGCAGTGATTATCTAGATCTAATGTTTAAAAGTCTTAGTGAAGATAATGAAATAATCCTGTAAAAATATTGTTAACTGAAATAGGATCTGCACTTGGTCTGAGCCATGTTCAAGGTAATCCAGTGCAGATGCTCCTTGACTTGTGTTGAGGCCACATCCCAGTAACCCATCATAAGTGGAAAAAATTGTACGTACAAAATGCTTTGGCTGGGCATGGTGGCTCACACTTGTAATCCCAGCACTTTGGGAAGCCGAGGCAGGAGGATTGCTTGAGCCAGGAGATTGAGACCAGCCTGGGCAACATGACGAGAACCTGTCTCTACAAAAAAATTTTTAAAAAATTAGCCAGGCATGGTGGTGAGTGCCTGTAATCCTAGCTACTCAGTAGGCTGATATAGGAGGCTTGCTTGAGCCCGGAAGGTTGAGGCTGCAGTGAGCCGTGATCATGCCACTGCACTCCAGCCTAGGCAACAGAGTGAGACTCTGTCTCCAGAAAAAGCCTTTACTACACCCAACTTACCACACATCATAGCTTTAGCCTAGCCTCCTTCAAACGTGCTCAGAACACTTATGTTAGCCTATAGTTGGGCAAAATCATATAACAAAGCCTATTTTATAGTAAGGTGTTGAATATCTCATGTAATTTATTGAATACTGTAGTGAAAGTGAAAACCAGAATGATTTTATGGGTATTCAAAGTATGGTTTCTCCTGAACGCATATGGCTTTCATGCCATTGTAAAGTCAAAAAATCGAAGTCAAACCATTATAAGTCGGGACCATCTATTCTCTCACTGATATCATGGAATATTTTGTGAGAATATATATTAATTTCTGGTAGCTTTAAAAAATTATGCTAATGTCCTACTTTCTTGTTAAATTCATATGTACTCACAAATTTATGTAAAATGTTTGTGAAACTATATTTTGTTAGACTACTATTTAGTTCAAGAAGTCTTTATTATCCCAGGATGATAGATCACTATTTAAAATGGGAATCAAAATTTCATAGTAAATAAAAGTTTATTTTGGGACTTTAAGTGGGTAAAATGAAACTAAAATTATGAAAATAAGTTTATAGGTAACACAAGTTAGGTTATAGTAGTAATTAATATGCTATTTCAAGAAAGAATCAAGTGTTAACCTTTTTGGGAGGAGGAACAGTTTTTACAGTAAAATTGTAGGCTAGGCCAATGAATAGCTTCTTCAGTAAAGAGGGTCATTAAGAAATATACAAAAAGCTTTGTCAGTTTTCTCCTCTTCTTCTTTTTTTATTCCTGTCTGTGTGTCTTCTTTTTCAGGCTGTGTGTGTGTGTGACAGGGTCTTGCTCTATATCCCAGGGTAGAGTACAGTAGCATGGTCATGGCTCAGTGTAGCCTTGAACTCCTGGGCTCAAGCAATCTTCCTGTCTCAGCCTCCCAAAGTAGCTGGGACTACAGGTGCGCACCACCACTCCCAGCTAATTTTTTTCATTTTTTGTAGAGGTGAGGTCTTGCTATGTTGCTCAGGCTGGTCTCGAACTCCTGGGATCAAGAGATCCTCCTGCCTCAGCCTCCCAAAATGCTGGGATTATAGACATGAACCACGAAGCCTTGCCTTTTTGAGGTTTTTATTTTCTAGTTTGTTAGCAGATACAATTCTATCAGATAATTTATCAGTGTCTTTGCCTGTGATTCTCTCTGAAAGACTTTGACACCCTGACTTGGGGATATAGCTCCTGTTAAAAGGGAAGAATGAGTAATGAAAAATTTTGTCTGAGCTTACTTCATTAGTTAATTTTGTCTTGTTTTGATGACTTCTGTTTGTTGACACTTCATAAATTTGGAGTCTGCGATAATGAGTTCTTTAAGATACCCTAAATGATGGTATTATAAGTTTGGCTATTAAGTACCTGCAGAGAAATTTTATCTAGTAAACACCTGACCAACCAGAAGTCTCTATTGTATTAGTTCTGCTCATTGTAATAGTTCTGCTCATTATTTGGATTTTCTGAGAAGGGAAAAAATGACCATAGACCATAAAGATACTAGAGATTATTTAGTTAAAAGGTACTTTTCAGACTATGCATAAATTATAAATTTAGTCCAATTCTTCTACCCTTCCTATGACTCCCATCTTCTACAGTAAGATTTGATGTTCAGATGATAGTGTATCACTGTTGGATTGTCAACACAAGTACAAGTGTCTGCTGTCCTCAATTTATTAAATAACCCAAGAGCGCTGATTTAGATTATATAGCTTTGGACCAGCAAGAATTCAAAATACTGTCTGTCCAGCCTTTACTTTAGGAAAACCTGTTGTCTGGAATTTATTTTTGACATACATTTGGACCTTCTTTTTGCTTCTTTAGACTTTTCCATCTTTCCTTAAATGTAAGGTGATGGACTGAGGGGAGAGCCTCTCTGCTTGTCACTGGGCCTCTGTGCATAGCAAGGAGGCTGACTCCAGGGAGGTATACAGTAGTCTACATTTAAGATGAAACTTAGGTTGTGTCTCTGCTTTTATATAAAATAAAATTACTTACATTTCATATTCCACTGAATGTTTTCTATAGAGAACTATTTTCTTCTTGGAATGGACATATTCTTCTTAATCATTAGAAAACATTTAATTGATCATCTGTTCTGTCTTCTAATTTATTTTATTCTGTTTACCCAGACACTGGAAAGCTCTATACTGATCTCTGGATCAGGAGTACTCTGGTCTCTTATATAGTGGTACAAAACCAGAGTTCGTAATCTGGAGTCCTTAAATTCAAGAGCTTGATTTCTGTGTGAAAGAGGCCTTGAAACAAAAAGTCCAACCCTTGATTAAACAAAGAATTTGATTAACTGAGCTTGAGCATTCTGGCTAGTCATGATTTTACCACACTTCCTTTTCATGTTCAACGTGGACCTCCTTCAGACTTCAGGGATTCTTCTAGGATTTGGTGATCATTTTGCATCTTCTGTGATTTAATAAATTTCTACTGTGCTTTTACCTGTTCTTCATCTCTAAAGATTGGAGGGGCCTCATCTTTCTTGGTGTATGTAACAGTAGCACTAGCATTCAAACTTCCTCAGCCACATTGTCTGTCTATTGATGTCCCTTCTTCAATAAGAGCAACCAGACTCAAATATGGTACCCCCATGGTTTTGATCAAGGATGGGTTGATTTTTCTTTATCAGTTTATCTGTTTAAAGGTCCATTTGGGTTGGGGGGCTCTTTGGCTCTACAAAAATGTCAGGTTTGTGATTTCACAAAGTAGGTTACAGCTATTCCTGGATTTCCTTTCTAAGCCCACAGTTCTTTAAAAATAGAGTTACAATAGAGTTTCTGCTCATCTTTAGATTTTTCTCTTTTCATCAGTTATCTTTGAATCTCCTTTGCTCCTGTGATCTTTCTTCTTAAGAATTGTTCTCTTTAGCAAATCGCTCTTGAGTTTTAGGTGTGTTAACTTGCCTTACTGGTAAGTTTAGAAGTAGGACAGTTTTTGGGTTGTTTTTACTTAACATCCTTTTTCCACCCTGCCATTTTGTCCTCACTCAGTGGGGTTTCTGTATATCTGCACATAACTTTGTCAGAGTTGATCCTGCATTCAGCTAAACCCCCTCAGTGGTAACTGATGACAAGGTGGGTCAGCATGCACATAAGCAGTTATCACATAGAAGTATGGACTCGGGAAGAGTCCTTCTGAATAATCCAGTATAACTCAGCCCCAGTATACAGATGATAGACCTCAGGCTCAAAGTTGCATAGCGTGTATGTGAATAATTGCAACTAAAATGCTGACCCAGGATCTTTGTTGAGTTTTTCTTCCACCCATACTATGCCGCCTTGCCGTTCAGCTAAACGGTAGCATAGTTATACCTGAACCTGGGTGCTGTGACTCACTTTCCAAAACTCACTGTATTGTATACTATGCTACCTTTGTCCCTGTGTTCTACTCAGGCTATGAGGTAGAATATGACCCTCAGCTCATGCACCCTGAGAAAGTTATCCTTTCTAGACTGATTTCTTCATTTGTAAACTGGAGCCCAGCCTTAATAAAGAATCCTAGCCTAGACAAAGAATCCACGGGGATTATTTCAACTAGATGGCAGTGATTTTTGTGCTCATTTCAGTGGGCTGTGCTACCATCCTTTGAAAATGGCTTACTGAATGCTTTTTGCAAGGCATTTTGTAATGCCTTGCAAAATGCTTTCCTACTTTGTGTACCTCTGAGAAGAGAAGCCTGTATAATTGGAATGTGCCTTCCTTTTCCCCTCATCTGATAATTTAGTTGACAGTTTTCATCATAAAGTGCAGGGCAGGCCAGGAACCTTCAAAGTACTTAGAAAAACAAAATTATAGGATGTACCCAGTAATAATGAAGAGTGCCCATTTTGCTTGAATTTAGGGAATTAACTCCACTTCCTGCCTGTTCCCATTCATTGCAATCTTAGTGCTCAAGTGTTTACCTCAACTTTTAATACTATGACTGGCATAAAGTAGAAAAGCCTTTATTTCCTAAAAACAGCTGCTCCAATGAGGTTGTTTGGGCGCTACATTCTAGATAATTTTGTGTGCTGCTTTTTGATGATTCATTTATCTTCTCTAACCATTGTTAAGTGGAGTCAATACGGATTCGAATAATGTATGTATAACAAAGCAGCCAAGTTCCATGAGGTTTAGGCTCATAATCAATACATTTTTAATGAAAAGAAATAATAGATTATTATATTTGAAAAAGGCAATAGGATTTTTGGGAGATGGAGGCATTTGTTTGTTTCTTTTACTGATGAAAAGTTAAGTGGCTTGCCTAAAGTTGCATGGTGTACTGTTGGTTGATTAAAAGACTGAGTCCAGAATCTAGGTCTCCGTAGTCCTGGTCCACTGTTCCTTCTACTAAACCATCCTGATGCGGCCATTCTGAAGAGAGTTTATTCATTAGCAAAGTGAAACTGCCACAAGTTGGTAATAAATAATAGTATGATGTTTTTTCATTTGCATTTCCAGTACCAAGAATTCACCAAGCATCGTAGCTTATGGATGCTCTTAATGATTTTATTTCTATTTAGGTATTTGTGTGCATGTACTTGTGTGTGTTCTTAACCCTGAGCACTGTCAGTGTTCTGTATCCTCCATTGTTTCTAATCACATACTTTAGAAGACACCTAGGGACAGAGGCGAATAGGGAGAAGAGAAATTCAGTTTATCGTACTGCCTGATAAGCGGTGCTTGAGGAAATTGACAATACTATAAGAAAACTGAGAGGCAAACTGCCTATTGTTTGCCCTCCCATTGCTGTGGCTGAAGTGAGGAAGAGTTAGGCATGTATGAGCAGAGATTTCCTTATGGCCACAGGTGAAGCATTCGTGTAGAAAGAATGTATTGATCACCTCTCCTTGTGTCAGGTACAGTCCTGGTGTATATTGTTGAACAGAAGAATTGAGTCCTGTCCTCCATGAGCTCTTGATTTAGCAGGGATGGCTGCATAGATTGTATACCACTAAGCAAACAAATATATCAAGAAAAATGGTGAGAAGTTCTGTGAAAGAAAAGTCCAGAACTGTGATAAGGAATAATGGGGATGGGGGCCTACTTGCTTTCGTGGTCTGGGAAAGGCTCTGGAGGAGTGACATTTAAACTAAAACCTGAAGGAGCAAGCCCTGTCAAGAGCCTATGTAGTAGACTAAGCATTGTAGGCAGAGGGAGCAAGTCTGAAGGCCATTAAGGTGGGAAAATGAAGTTTGGGGCTATTTTGGGAACTGAAAGATGGGAGGTGAGGGAGAGGGACATGAGATGGGGATGGAAAGGCAGGCACGGACCAGGTCATGAGTAATCAGTAGACTTGTCTCTTGTTAAATTAGTCCCTTGTTAGATCATTTGTTTCTTATGTGAGATCTGTGTGTTATTCTGTTTCTTAGAGATAGGTGGATTTTAGTTTGGTTACCCCAACCTTGAGTAACTCAGAGGGGATATTAGAGAAGCATGTTCTCGATCTTGCTTCTTTAGGAAACTGCTGGTGTTCCTGTGCTTCAGCAGCTGCAGCTACCTTAGCATTCTAACAGTCACAGAACACCACTGCTCTGGCTCAGCCCCAACTTGCAGAACACCTGGACCTTTGTCCCCTCCCAGTCCTCTAACTACTTTGGGATGTCCCCGATTGCATCTCAGACATTCCCCCACTGCCAGGTGACATCCACTGTCATGCTCTTTTCCCTGTAAGTACCCAGTTCCCTGTTGACCGCCTTGGTGTGAGCCAGGTAATTCGCTGCTTATGCCACAGTTGGCCTTTCTTACTGCTGATTCTTGTCTTCTCATAGGCAGTATCTCTCTTGGTCCTAATCTGTGTTCCAGTGTTCTCCAACAGCTTTCTGGCTAAAGTAGAATACTTCATTTATGTAACCAGTTCACAAGGGAGTGTTGACTCTGTGCTCCCAGTTTGATACGGATATTCGGGTGCTGCAAAGCCCTTGCTTTTATGTCATTCCCTTTTCTTTAAACTCAGTTTGAGTTGGGGTTGGGAAAGGGGGCTGAGATAGAAAATAATCTGAGGAAACATTCCTGGCTTTGCATTTAGAATCTTCCCTCTCCCTTTGGAATCCATTCAGCCTTTTTCCTCCTGCGTGCCTTGCTTAGAGAGCCTTTCTTCTAGAGGGCGTATCTATTAGGCTTCCGTGCCCCTATCTCCACACTCCATTTTCTTCCTTCTCACACTGAAAGATGTGTCTGATCCTGAGGGTCACACAGCTCTCAAGCTAGGATTCTGGCCCTTACCCAAAAGCTTGTGGCTACATGTGTTTTAGATGTCATAATTTTTGGATTTTAGAATGGACGTGTGGCATGTTATAATGCACAGCACCCAGTAATCAAGTAGTATTTCTATAGCCCAACATATGAATGTTCATGTTAGATTGGATAAACAAAGACTTTAAGTAGTCTCCTGTCAGTTCAGGTGTTACCTCTCAGTGAATTTGCCCCAAACTTAGAAAAAGCTTTCAGTTTTTAGACTGTGTTTTGGATTTTGGACTTGCAGATGAGGGATTATGAACCTGTGTCCTGGTACATATATGCAAAAACATGGTAGTTAGGATTTCCCGGGTAAATCTAAAGGTATAATAAAAACTCGTTTAAATAGAAATATTATTTTCATCACTCCCCTGCCAATTAATCCATTAGAGTTAATATGACTTCTGTCCTTCCTCCATAACCGCGGAGATTATCATGAATGAAGTTGATGGTATGGAAGAGGGTCTGTTGGTTCAGCATAAGTTCTCCATCCCAGAACAGCTACACCATCTGGGGTGGACAGATGGACATGCCACAGGGAAGACAGCAGGAACCTACAGCAGCTGCTGTTCAGAGAGAAGATTAGACACTCAGAATTCCCTGCAACTTGGCTGTGACTTGCATTGTGGATCCTTGGCGCATGACCTCTGCTCCCTGAGGTGACTCATGCAGCCTGAGGAATAAAATGCTCTTTTAGGCCAAAGTTTCAGGCCATCCTTAAAAACATCAGCTACTACAGATGCTGACTGCATAGAGATTCCTCTGCACACTGACACTTTTGATTCCTTATGGCCCTTTTAATCTCTTTCCTTCCTTGTATAGAGTGTTATAGTTCAAATGACAATGGATGCATATGTTGTATCTATAAGTGTGTTTTTATACATACACGTAGTAAAGGAAGTATAAGAAAATTTTTATACATACACATAGTAAAAGGAGTATAAGAAAATATAAGCAGGAAGTCAAGTTTGTGCTGATCAAGTAAACCCTTTCTTTGATTTTCTTATTTTTTTTTTTTTTTTACTTTTAACGAACTCTTTATTCTCTGACTTCTGGTTTATTTCTTTTTTTTTTAATTTATTTTATTATACTTTAGGTTTTAGGGTACATGTGCACAATGTGCAGGTTTGTTACATATGTATCCATGTGCCGTGTTGGTTTGCTGCACCCATTAACTCGTCATTTAGCATTAGGTATATCTCCTAATGCTGTCCCTCCCCCCTCCCCCCACCCCACAACAGTCCCCGGAGTGTGATGGTCCCCTTCCTGTGTCCATGAGTTCTCATTGTTCAATTCCCACCTATAAGTGAGAACATGCGGTGTTTGGTTTTTTGTCCTTGTGATAGTTTACTGAGAATGATGTTTTCCAGCTTCATCTATGTCCCTACAAAGGGCATGAACTCATCATTTTTTATGGCTGCATAGTATTCCATGGTGTATATGTGCCACATTTTCTTAATCCAGTCTATGGTTGTTGGACATTTGGGTTGGTTCCAAGTCTTTGCTATTGTGAATAGTGCCGCAGTAAACATACGTGTGCATGTGTCTTTATAGCAGCATGATTTATAGTCCTTTGGGTATATACCCAGTAATGGGATGGCTGGGTCAAATGGTATTTCTAGTTCGAGATCCCTGAGGAATCGCCACACTGACTTCCACAATGGTTGAACTAGTTTACAGTCCCACCAACAGTGTAAAAGTGTTCCTATTTCTCCACATCCTCTCCAGCACCTGTTGTTTCCTGACTTTTTAATGATGGCCATTCTAACTGGTTTGAGATGGTATCTCACTGTGGTTTTGATTTGCATTTCTCTGATGGCCAGTGATGATGAGCATTTCTTCATGTGTTTTTTGGCTGCATAAATGTCTTCTTTTGAGAAGTGTCTGTTCCTTTCAACAAGAAAACGTGTTATTTAATATTCCATTCTTGGACTTCTTATGCAGAAGTACTCAAAGTGGAAGGTGAAATTGGGATGTTTTCAGTGTTCTTGGAATTCTTTGAATAGTAGCTTGAAAGTTTTCATTTTACTCTCTTCACCATTGTTTACATTCTAGAAAATGAAGAAGTCAAAGAAACGACTTTACGAGAGCTTAAAATGCTTCGGACTCTCAAGCAGGAAAACATTGTGGAGTTGAAGGAAGCATTTCGTCGGAGGGGAAAGTTGTACTTGGTGTTTGAGTATGTTGAAAAAGTAAGTCATTAATTGCCAGTGTGCACATTTGCCCGATTCTTTTATTTAAGGCTGTTTCTGACATTATTTAAGAAAGTACTGTTATCTAATACGGCTTATCAATGTACTCATAATCTGAGGACTTTAAAAATGAAAGTGTTGTTAATAATCATTAGAAATTCTGAAACATATTTAAGAATTTTGTACAATTAAACTGTATAGAGATAATCATAAGTTTAAACAATATACTCATTTGGCTTCTGAAGTCTTAAACTCTGTGTTCAACAAGTAATTTTTAGACTTAACTAAGCCTAAACTGAGGGAGAAACTGATAAACTGACAGTGATGGTACAGGCTGGAAGAGGCTGTATAAGATACCACACTGAATCAGACCTAGGCTGGGGAATGAGTGGGCCCAGGAAGCAGCTTTTGTGAACTGCCAGTGCTTTGGCTTTATTTGAGGGAAGGAGCTGTGCCAGGAGGCCTAAGTTGAGGCTTGAGGTGGTAGATAAGACCGTAAGTCAGTAATTACAAGCATCGGAAAAAGAAAGAAAAGCATGCATTGTTTGAGCTGTCTACAACTTGCCTTAGCTTGTATTAAAAAATGTTCAACTTGTTGGAGACAATTTTAATAACATGACCTAAGGGCAAATGTATGTTACAGTAATCAATAATGTGTGCCTAGAAATTTCTTGAGAGGGGCCTGGTGCAGTGGCTCACACCTGTAATCCCAGCACTTTGGGAGGCTGAGGCAGGCAGATCGCTTGAGCCTCAGGAGTTTGAGAATAGCCTGAGCAACATAGTGAGACCCTGTCCTAAAGAAAAAGAAAAAGAGAAATTTCTTGGAGAGCAGCTGACCTACAGCAGTTGTTATGGTCAAAAACTTAAACAGATAAACACTAACAATAGTAGAAGAAACTAGAGCCGGGCAAAACTTTAAGCAAGTTTTCTTGATGAGTAAATAGGTGGCTCCTGCCAATTCCTATGCTGTTGTCCAAAGAAGGTTGAAGTGGGAGAGGTTTATGTTTGCTGCAGGTCTATACCCAGGTGCTTGCTATACCATAAATGACAAGAGTATCAACATTGTCATAACCAAATGGAAAGCAGTATTGCCAGGGTAACTGACCAGTAATGTGGCTTTGAATGCATTCAGCCTTTACAAATTGTTTTTTGAAATAAAAAAAAATACATGTAATAATTTCCTTACTAGAAAAACTGGAACGATACTAGAAGGTTCTTTGTAATCTTAAACCACTGCTTTATGTTCCTTTTCCAGAATCTGTTTTAAGTTTCTTTTTCTGTGTCAATTTATACATTCCTCTAAGATACCTTCCATACCAAAATAAAACTAAAAGTTGTTTTTTTAAAAAAAAAGTTCTATTTAAAAAAAAGGATTGCTATATTAGGATTCCAGGGGAAACCAGATGCTCTTTATTTTAAAAAAATTTTTTAGAGATGGGGTCTCACTATGTTGCCTAGGCTGGAGTGTAGTGGCTATTCACAGGTATGATTATAGCACACTGCAGCCTCAAACTCCTGGGCTCAAGCAAATCTTTCACCTCAGCCTCCTGAGTCACTAGGACTACAGGTGCACGCCACCATGCCTGGCTGCTTTTTATTTTTTCATTATCATAAATAATCATGCAGTTTGTAGTTTTCACTACCAAATAAGAAAATTTTGACATCTCTTTTAGTTTATCCTTTTTATTTCTGTTCTACTCATGGTGGTTGTTCATTATTAATAATAATTTAATATAACAAATGGAGAAGTCACCTCTGTATATCTGTTTCCTCACTGGGAGAGGCAATTTTGTGTGCCTGAGATCTCCCTGCTGGTAAATGGCTGAGCTGCTACTAGAACTCCAGTCTTCTGACAGTCAGGCCTGAGATTCTTCCCCCGACCCTGTGGTTCTTAGGTAGAACGTGACTGTCACACCTGCCACATTAGTGGCAGTGCGTCATAATTGACAGTGAGTCTCAGGAGAGCAAGGAGAAAGTTCTCTAAGGGATAAGGGGCTGGTAACAGAGACCCAGGATTACAGAGGCTTAAAATAGAAGTTCCTTTCACCCTCACATATAAATACAAAGGTAGGGCAGTACAGGACTAGTGTGGCAGCTCTGCTCCACCACACTGAGGTGTGACCCTTGTCCTCAAGGTCAGGATAGAGTTCCAGCTGTCATATCCCATTGGCCAGGACACAGTTGCATGACCACGTTAGCTGCAAGGCAGAAGAGAAATGTACTCTTCGTTCTGGGCAGCTAGGCCTCCACTTGAAAATTGTGTTCCTGCGGAGTAAGGGAAGACTGGATGCTGGAGGACAATGTCTCTGCCACTGAGGAATTTAGGATAGAATATGAAATGAGATACAATTTTTTTTCTATATTACAAAGCCTTCTTATTCCACCTGTGCATTTGGGACCATCTATGAATTTGTTAGTTGAAAAAGAGAATGCAAATGGGGAATCAAAAAATGATGCATACATACTTAAAATGTTTATTTTAATCGGAAACATAAATACTGTATGTATTCATTTACCACGCTATAAAGGTAGGGTCAAGGCCTTTTGCCTATCGCTGTTCTGAAGTTCTGATTGGTCTTTTTTGCGTACATCATACTCGTTATGCATCTTTAAGGTAAAGCAAATGCACAAAAACATCTGCAAAGCAATCTCAGTGCAGAATCTTCAATGGACGTGCTTATCCCCACTAGCACCCATTCCTTGCCAGTGTTTTGTAGTTGTCTCACATTTGATTAGATGGCAATAAGTTTAGTGGCTTTTCATTTGTTAAGCCTTTCTAAAGTATTCAACTTTGTTTTCTTATAAACGGCAACTATTTTTTTTTTTTAAAAATTATTTCATTGGTTTATATGGTATTTAATTATTTTAAAATAACAAGTGCATCTGTTATAAATAGGCATGGGAGTAAATGCAACTGATTCTTGATAGGTATACAGCTTGACTGGTGGGAACAAAACTGTGAGGCCAGTGATTTTCTAACTGGTCTTATGGCCCCTTCACACTCTGAAAATTATTGGGAACCCTAAGAGCTTTTTATTTATGTGTAATTTATCTATTAGTGTTTCTCATATTAGTCATGACCGGGCAATATAAAAATATTAGTTCATTTTAAAATAACAATAAACGTATTGCATGTTAACATAGATAAGTTTGTATGTCAGTTATTCTTTCAAGTAAAAAATGGCATTCCACATAAAAAGCAGCTCGTTCAGCTTGCATCTCAGTCCCCTAAGTGCTTTTCCTCAGGACAACCATTGGACAGATGGTGCATGTGCAGCAGAAGGGCTTTATGTGCAGTCTGCCATTTTATCATGCAGATTCCAAAAAAGACATGTACTCAAGAATTGAAATTTAGTCAAAGTAATATTTTGTACTGCTTCATCAAGGATGTCCTTAACTAAAACGTCTGTTTTCTTTTTTAAAGGCAAGGTTTAATTGGATTAAAGAATCCAATGCCTTGATTCATGCTGAGGTGCCAGCAGTTTACCCATTGTTGCTTTGTACCATTAGTGTAAATGCCAACACAGTGAAAAAGGCAAACATCACAATCTTATTATGAATATAGTTTTGACTTCATGGGTCCTCCGCAAGGTCTGAGACCTCACAGATCCACATGTCACACTTTGAGAACTGCTGTCCTGGATGGTTGCTTACAAACAATAAGCTGTGATTGTACCATGGGCCTTGTACTTTACAGTGGGAAAGGAGAATGGTTAATCTGGAAATTCAATAGAGACTGGCTAAGTGGAATTTCTACATAATAAAAAATTTTGCATGAATTTTAGTTATAATGGTCTCTGACTCCAAATTAAGGTTTTTGAATATTGAATTGTATGGGGTCTGTGACTCTTTATTTCAATAGTATTTTCTGGCCTGTTTGAATTTTTGTACTAAATGTATTGATCATTTTTAATTTTAGAGATCTTTTTTTTTCTACTAAGAATATTTCCTGAATCTTCCAGGTGTATTTTCAAGGCTTAATTTTTATCACAAGGTTCTGTTGCAGAGATACAGCACACTGTGTTAAAAAAGACTCTTCCCCCCTTTATACATTACAGTGTCATATTTCTACTTTGTATTGCTTTTCTCTTCTAATTATTCTAAAATAATGCCTGAAAACCTTTAGGGAGAGTGAAAAGTATACAGGGTTATTATTTGGGGTAGCATTAGGGAATAGTAAAAATGGAATTCCTCATAAAAGAAAGCCCCAATTTTAATGCTGATTCAGCATGACAAAGTTGCAGATAGAAAGCAAAACAATAAAAAAAATGCTCTGTATTGGACGAATTATTCTAGATACTTTGTAAAATTGTTAATACATAATTTACGGGCCTACCTAATTTGGGAAATAACGACTGTTTGATTTTTAGAATATGCTCGAATTGCTGGAAGAAATGCCAAATGGAGTTCCACCTGAGAAAGTAAAAAGCTACATCTATCAGCTAATCAAGGCTATTCACTGGTGCCATAAGAATGATATTGTCCATCGAGGTGAGTATGAGGTTTTTAAAATGGAAAATATTAAAACATCAAATAAAGTTGAGAGTATTTCACGTTACTGTCCTTAAGAATATTTTCATAAGCATTGGCATTGCCATTTAAATTAAATATATTTTGAAAGTGCAAGACATGAGAAATATTTGCTCTCCAAATCTCCTTTTCTATCACCAAAAGGATGGATTACAAATTTATTTGGATATTGTGGTGAGATCTTTACATTTGTATAACTATTATAGATCCACTCCCAACTGTAGAAATGCCTAGTGATATAAGAGAACTCAACAAATGTGAACTTTGAAACTTACTTGGGGATAGGAGAAGAGCAAAATGTTGATCTCTATAGCCTTGGTCCTGCAGGTAGACCAGGTAATGTGAAACAACTCTGAATCAGGCTTTATATAGGTGGTCCCTAAGTCACTGGCCCCTGTTGGCACTCATGTCTCATTCCTTCTTACACCAACAATCTCCAGTATGTATCTTCACCTCCTAATTTTCCCTACCCCTTAGTGAAAAGTGCCCGTTGTCTGCAGTTGCAGGCATGATCAACCTTGCATAAAGGTCATAATTATACTCCCATAAACTGTTTTGTCCTTTACTGCCATGAAGTGGGTGGTTTATAGCAATGAAAGAGAAAGTTGATGCTCAGCATCAACTTTGACTCTACACCCATTATCTTCTCCTGATAATCTTTCTTACATTGGAGAGTTTTACAGTAGTGGGACACAAATTGATACAACAGTGACCCTAAATATTTATTTAAAAAACTGCAGTATCTACTTTTTGTCTTTGGATTAGCAGATAAAAGAATGCTACATTTTAATTTACCTATACACAAATGCACAAGGATATCACTTTAAAAATATTCTCACTTGTGAGAATAAAGGTCATATGAAGAATGCCATCGTCTGTTATTCCTAGAAACAGTTTATATTTCTCTTGCATTTGACTCTCATAGCAGTTACCTTATCAAGATTGTTGGTAGCATGGGTAGATCTCCACGTCAGCTGGACATCTAATGTCTAGGGTAATGATTCTAGTAACAGTCTATACTGTAGTTTGGGGATATTAATGAGGAGCCGAGTTAGGTGCATTTCCATCATGATACTGTGATTTGATTACGTGCATAGTGAATCAGAGGTTGCAAATTAATGGTAGAAACCATGATTTGAAATCTACAGATTTCACTACCTCTGCCCTTTCTCCATTTGCATCTGTACCATATGATATAGATCATGGATATTCTACTCTAAAAATGCAATTGTGAGATGCCTCCCAAGGAGAGAATTCAACTGCATTTTCTGTGAATTTCTACTTAATTCCCACCACATCTTCATAACATCCATGGAAAAAATTAGAAATCTTAATTGCACTCATCCAGTATGGCTTCAGCATTAGACATTGATAATTGTGAACCATGCAGAAAAGCTAAAGAGACGTAAATATAGAAATTATGTAGAAGAATGTAACAGAAAGCATGTCTTGTATTTCTTCTCCAGTAAATATAATGCTAGCTACTTATTCTCATGTATTTTTAAAGTATCTTGTGGGTGTAAACATTTTATATTTCTATCTCCAAAAATTTGTATTACTAGTATTTTATGAAGTAATAATAGTTTTTTGAAATGTGTTGGCCTATATTTAATTATTCTTAAAATTATTTCAGAGATCCAACTAATCCTTTTAATATTTAAAGAGGAAAAAATTATTTTTGAAGTTGTGGTCTACATGTTTCTGAAAAAGAAATTCATTGAAACTTTTATGTACCAGCATAAAATGTGTTACTTTTCTTTTTGCTACCAGTTTTCTATTCAAATTACTCTAGATATTTCTAATTAGATGCTATTACAGTGATCTAACGGTGTCAATCAGGAGAACATAGAACATTTTTACTAATTTTTTTTTTTTATCTTGACACTCCAGATATAAAACCAGAAAATCTCTTAATCAGCCACAATGATGTCCTAAAACTGTGTGACTTTGGTAAGTTAAAAAGAAATTAAGTCCTGGTACTTACAGAATTAATTTATTATAACACATAGGTAGCTTTTAAAGGAATATTAAAAGTAATTGTTATGTTTTGACTTAAATTGGTAGAGGAACATTCTTTTGAGTCATGTTGAAAAATTGATTGCTGGAGGAGTACTGCTGTCTTCAGAGTATTGTCTATTTTTAAAATTTTATCATGGTTTTTGTTTAATCAACTAATTCAAAGCAAATACACCCATATGCCCAATATCTAATGACTTCACAAAATTTTTTTTTTAATGTTGATAGTTGTTCCAGGTTTAATCATGAACACTAAAATATTCCTCTGTAAATACACATAAGTATTTTGTATATGCAATTGTTATATATCTATAAAGTCAGAAGACATTTTTAGAACATTTTAATTTGTTCCCTCTACATGTTCAATGAATGGGGTTAGTAATGTATAATATTACAGCTTTTGATTGAATGTATAGGGAAATTTTTTTAGTTGTACTCTCTCCTAGTAGAAAATTGCCTATGTCTCCCATGTAGATAACTCTGTATTAAGCTCTGTTAAACATTTAAATTAAAATAATTCAGAAAAAATTTTAGATTGTATGTATGTTAGGGTCATGGGTCACTTTTTAAAATAATACTTTTGCCTAACCTGTATGCTGAAAAATAAACACTTGATTTTTTTAAATGTCTTTTTTCATATATTTAAATATAATCACAAATACAATGTAAACCTCCACATATAACTAAGAATCCATCTCCTTATAAGGAAAAATTAGATTAGATTAGTGCATAGGAGATGAATTACACAAGCAAGAAATAGAGACATTGTCAAAATTTGCTTCGTAGAATGACCCATTTTGTCCAGTGTAGCAGCTGGAAGCATGTGTAGCTATTGTCACTCAGTATTTTCAAAGATTTTGAATATTATTAACCTGTTTGAGAAAAAATGTTTTACAGGACTTAATTTTCTTCATATTTTATGGTAAGGAATAGTATGTAAAAGAGTCTATGTCCTAAATTTATAAAGAATGTGCTTAGGAAAAAGGAAATATTGAATACTGGATCTGAAAAATTTTAATTGTGGCATTTTTAGCATTTTGTTAGCATTATGATTTTCAGGAACCACATCTGTTTCTGATTTCCTGTCCGTAATTGTGATTACTACCCAAAACGGAGACTTGAGTTACTGAAAATATAAAGCAAGTTATAAATATAAAAGAATGCCTATAGAATGGTTAATAGTAGGAAGAGTACTCCTGGTCTGGCATTATTTCTCAGAGAAAAGACTGTTGTAAATGGTCAGGAAGTTCCTCCTGGCAGCACCACACGCGGTATCCTGTGTCCTGTGTATCCCTAGCAAGGACTTCCTAATTGCTTCCCCTCCCAGAGTACACACTCCTTGGTCTGACTTGAAGAACCCCATTCAAAAATACAAATATTTCTTCAAAGCGTGTCTTATGAAGAAACATTGATTATCTGAAGTTAGGGGTTTTGTTTTATGTTAGGATTCTTTTTATTTTTTACCGTTTCATTTTAAGAAACACTATTTTCCATGTCTCAAAACTGATGTACACCTTAATTTTTCCTCTTAATTTTAATGTTCTGATTCTCTATAACTATTCACAGTGAACCTATGTTGTGTTTGGTGAGTTAGATGGGTGATTAACTTATCCTCCTGCCTTATTTTGTGGCTATGCAGTAGCCCTAAAACCTTTTCAAAGGGTGGGGGTAAAAGTAGTGGTAGAGTCTGTAATTGGTAACTAAGATACCCCTAAAATGCCCAGTCATTAGGAGATGATAGTAATTTTGGCCTGCTTTGTTTCCATCACTGTTTATGTAAAGGCTAGAATTGCTCAGCAACAATACATATGCAAATACTGTGCAAGTGCCACATAGCAAAATTAATGACCGTCTACAATATGCTAGTTTGACTTTGATTTTGATTTCTAGCTTTTATGGAGATTTTATTTCATTTTTTTCCTAAGGTGTGCATTTATTGGGAGAGCTGATTTAAAAGTATGCTCTGAATAATTATAAAAGCATGGGATGACTTCGAAAACACAGTTTTCTTTAGCATAGTGAAGAGACTGGTTTTGTAGTGAATACATTGTATGTCTTTCAATTGACATGGAACACTCTACTAACTTTTTAAGATAACAAGGATATTATTAATAAATAGCCCATGCAAGAACAGTCGTTACATTCTTTTGATGTTGTTTAAAGTATTACTAGTGCTGAAATATTTTGCCAACATGAATTATTTCTTTTTCAAAGTTACAGCTTTGGACTTTACTATCTTTCAGGTTTTGCTCGTAATCTGTCAGAAGGCAATAATGCTAATTACACAGAGTACGTTGCCACCAGATGGTATCGGTCCCCAGAACTCTTACTTGGGTGAGTTACCATCCCAAAATAGAATGACATTTCCACATCTGCTGATTCTATTGTCATTTGCTTTGAGTTCATCTATGGAAAATAAGAACTTCAGTTAATTAAATGTGTCAGTTACATATTGCAGTATAACAAACTACCTAAAACTTAATGGTATGAAACAAGCACTTTTTTGTTTGCTCACAATTCTGGGTGTGGGGGAATCACCAGTTTGAGTTCAGCTGGGTGGTTCTTCTGCCGGTCTCTCTTGGAGTCACTCATGAAGTTATAGTCAGCTGGTGGGTCATCTGGGAGCTGGTTAGTTTAGGGGTCTCAGCTGGATCAGACCGTCTCTGATCCCTGGAAACTTATCCTCCAGTAAGCTAGTCCAAGTTTCTGAATGTGATAGTTGGAGAATTCTGTGCTATAAGAGGGTAAGCCCCAAAGCAACAATAGCTTTCAAGCCTTTTTTTGTATGACTTTTGCCTCGTTGGCCAAAGCATGTTGCATGACCAACCCCTGATTCATGGTATGGAGAAATAAATTCCACCTCTTGATGGGGCAAGTGGCAGAGCCATATTATAAAATGGTGTATGTATGGAAATGGAAGAAATTAATTGTAGCCAACTTTGCTAATAAACTTCCACATTAAGAATGTGAATATCCACACAGTTTGACATTCTGGCTTATCTATTTGTTCATTTATTAATTCATCAAATACTTATCAAGTATCTCTTAGGTCCAACCACTTTGCCAGGCACATGGAGTAAATATTGAACCAGACTGAGCACAGTGGCTCACGCCTGTAATCCCAGCAATTTGGGAGGCCAAAGCCAGCAGATCGCTTGAGCTCAGGAGTTCAAGACCAGCCTGGGCAACATGGTGAAACCCCGTCTCTACAAAAAAATACAAAAATTAGCCAGGCATGGTGATACCTGCCTGTAGTCCCATCTACTCGGGAGGCTAAGGCAGGAGAGTCACTTGAGTCCAGGAGGCGGAGGTCGCAGTGAGCTGATATCCCACCACTGCACTCCAACAGAGTAAGACATCAGAGCAAGACTCCATCACACACACAAAAAAACCCCAAAAAACAAAAAAATGAACCAATTGCCATTTTTGTTCTGAACAGTGTAAATCAGTGTAAAACAGTGTTTGATGATAAATGGCTATTCAAAGTAGCACTGCATTGATGATTTTCTCAGTAACATCTCTACATTCATCTACTTTGTGGCCACGCTTTAACTTTCAGTGCTCTTTCATTCATCTGTTAACACCAGAAAAAGGTCTTCTGATAAGGTTCTTTTCTTTTTAGTACATTTTAACTTTAAAGCCTAAGAAGGAGCCTATAGTTCTCATTAATAATTCTCTACCTACCCTAGTTGTAGGATTATTTTCCCTAGATTGTATTTCCTTCTTTGGGACCACCCAAAAACAGATAATTTATACTCCACAAATAGATATAGTGATAATGATGACAAGTGTGCAAATTGTAGGTCTCATTTCTTTTCTTTAGCGTGCCGTACGTGTATCTGGGGGACTTGTGGAATTTAATTTTTAAAAATGTTTTTTATATAATAGCAATATAAGTTTCTGGATTTTTTTTCTGAAGAGCATGATGACGACATGTTTAAGTTACTCACTGAGGGTTTATTTTGATCTTAAGTACTTATTTTCCAGTGTCTACCAACCGTCTAGTAGTAATTCTTGATTCATTGCTGACCTAAAGCCTGTAAGAATCATTGACATTAGTTTTTGAAAGTTTTACTATTTTTTTTTAATCAAAAGCTTGCTTTATCCTGAAAAACAAAGATGCTTAGTCACTTTATTATCTCTTCCATTGTGTGGGCAGAGTTTAGAGTTTTTATGCTAATTTTTAATCTTAGAATTAGGATTGATTTTCTTTGTGTTTGTCTATATTTCTTCCGTGTACCTTTTGGACTCATTGGGATGCATAGTCCATTTTCTTTTGGGAGAATTGAATTTACTGGACACTTTACCAATGGAGAAATGAGTATGAAGTAGATCATTCTTAGAACCCTATCTGAGGACTCAAGTGTAGTAGAAGGGCTTGTTATAATATGGTGTTGTAACATGGCCCCAAAAGTTTATTTTGAGGACAGCCTTATTGTGAATCTTCAGAGAGTATTTGCTGCTTAATAATACCTGTAGAAAAACTGGAGTTATGTTTAGAGATGTGTGGTAGCTGCTAAAAGTATGGGGACAATGTAACTAAATTAGTGCTAAAATGAATATTGCTAATTGATTGTCAAGTACTAGTTGAAGAGCCATATTTGTAAAAATCCTTCTGAAATCAGATATTTGGTTATACATTAAGAATTTAAATTTTATATATTCTCAAGGCTGTGTCCTTGACATTCAGAATCATTCCAGCTGCATAAATTATTCAAATCAGATGACAAGAAAAATAGCTTGTAGTGAGTATGTGGAAATTTTCCATAAGTTTCTCCATCTAGCACAATGGAACAAATTTTCTCTTTCTCAAACAGATACGAAAGAAAGATCAATATCTTGCCCTGCCCAGCAAACTTACCAAAAAGATTTAAATGAGGTTTCCTTGTGTGGTTCTTAGGTTGATATGGGAAGGAAATGAGATAAATGAAATATTGACTTATTATTGCAATGGTTTGTTATCCTAGAAATTCGTTCTGTATAATGTTAACAGTCCTTTGATTTAAAAGTTTTGTTTCACTACTATATCATTTTAGCATTCCAAAATTTCTTTACATATTCTTTTTCAGATATTTTCTTTTGGCTTTCCCTTCTTAAAGCTTGGATTATTTATGTTGGAAATGTGTGTGAGCGTGCACGCGTGTGTGTGTGGTTTCTTAATTTGCTATAAAGTTAGCACTCTAGATATAAAGCTGTTTTGAGGATACCTAGATTTTCATATGCAACCTCCATTTGTTAATAACAGCAACACTCCTAAAGCCCTCTGGTAAACTCACACCCTAAAAGAAGCTATAAACCCCTAAGTAATCTGGAAAATGTTTTAAGGGAAATAGCTGCCATAAAGCTCTATATACATAGGTTACATATGTTATATTCAAATAAACAATACAGTAGATCTTAGCACAATCTTAGTCATCAGAAACTGTGATGCTGAGTAATGGAAGGTTAAATAATATTCAGTGTTAAGGAAACACATAAGTCAGTACATAGTAAATTTTAATAGACTGAACTCATAAAATGGATAAGATGTATCTTTTTGACATTTAGAGAGCTAAAGCATAATTATTTGTCTTAGAAAATACAATTATTTGGAAGCATTTCATTCCCCTAGTGAGGTGTTACTTGCCAGATATGTATACTGTATTAGGGTTTATTAAGCCGTTCACATTTAAGATATATATTTGTATCTGTTTATGTGAATAAATTTCAAATTAGTGTATACTAACTAAATTGTTATTAAATTGATGGCTTTATTAGCATAGGTTTATTCACTTGTGTTCTGATGATTTGCTTTTCAGCCTTCTTTTCACGTGGAACTTTTTTTTTTTTTTATTATAATTTAGGTTTTAGGGTACATGTGCACAATGTGCAGGTTTGTTACATATGTATCCATGTGCCATGTTGATTTCCTGTACCCATTAACTTGTCATTTAGCATTAGGTATATCTCCTAATGCTGTCCCTCCCCCCTCCCCCCACCCCACAACAGTCCCCGGAGTGTGATGTTAGGGGGAACATCACATGGAACTTTTTAATTTCATAAATATACAAGTGTGCTGCACATTATAAATTTGTTCACAATAATTTGGAAATTATCAAAACATTATATTTTTTCAGTTGCCAGAATAATCTCTTCCTTTATTTTTCAGCGCTCCCTATGGAAAGTCCGTAGACATGTGGTCGGTGGGCTGTATTCTTGGGGAGCTTAGCGATGGACAGCCTTTATTTCCTGGAGAAAGTGAAATTGACCAACTTTTTACTATTCAGAAGGTGCTAGGACCACTTCCATCTGAGCAGATGAAGCTTTTCTACAGTAATCCTCGCTTCCATGGGCTCCGGGTAAGAGGTTTTGCTGAAACCCAAAATGGAATCAATACTGCAGTATTTGAGTCATTGTTCATTGCACAATGGAATGCTAAACTATCCTTTGAATACTATTTCCTTTCCCATTACAGTGTTTATAATCCCTATTATAGTATTTTATTTCCGAATTTTTTAATAGTACTTGTGAATTTAAAAAGTGGTTAGAATTCAAATTCTAATCTTTTTTCTAATTTTTAAGTTGCAGTTTTTCAAAATCTTTTTTAGTGTATACATTTTTACACGCTAAACTTTGGTTATCTTAGACTGTTTCTTTATCCAAAATATTAAGCATCCCCCAAATATACCAAATGTATGAATGTTGAGCAAACATATTTGTAGTGATTTGAGGAGAGTCCTGAAAACTTGGATTCCCCAGATTTGAAGGTTCTTGTTTTAGTAGATGTTTCTGGTCCACTGACGGTGAAACATCAAATCTTCTTTTCAAATTAGTGTATTGTCTTGGGGCCGTATGTGGTGGCTCACTCCTGTAATCCCAGCACTTTGGGAGGCCAAGTTGGGTGGATCACTTAAGGCCTGGAGTTCGAGACCAGCCTGGCCAACTTTGTGAAACCCCATCTCTACAAAAAATACAAAAATTAGCCGAGCATGGAGGCTCACACCTGTAGTCCCAGCTACTCGGGAGGCAGAGGCGGGAGAATTGCTTGAACCCAAGAGACAGAGGTTCCAGTGAGCAGACATCATGCCACTGCACTCCAGCCTGGGTGACAGAGTGAGATTCTGTCTCAAACAACAACAACAACTAGTGTATTGTCTTGGGCAGCCTTTCCTAGACTTGACAACTTTGTACAAAACTTTTCTGAGAATATGCGAAATAGTGTCTTAGAAAGTATAAACTTTCCCCAAATGAGGAGGAGTCACCTTATTAGAGTGCCCAGTGAGTTAGAGGCTACTTCTTCCATCTACCCCAAAAGCAACTTTTTAAGTTTTCAGCCAGTTTTTTTTTTTTATTATTTAAGTTCTAGGGCACATGTGCACAACATACAGGTTTGTTACATATGTATACATGTGCCATGTTGGTGTGCTGTACCCATTAACTTGTCATTTACATTAGGTATATCTCCTAATGCTATTTTCCCCCCTCCCCCACCCCACAACAGGCCCCAGTGTGTGATGTTCCCCTTCCTGTGTCCAAGTGTTCTCATTTGTTCAATTCCCACCTATGAGTGAGAACATGCGGTGTTTGGTTTTCTGTCCTTGCGATGGTTTGCTGAGAATGAGGGTTTCCAGCTTCATCCATGTCCCTACAGAGGACATGAACTCATCCTTTTTTATGGCTGCATAGTATTCCATGGTGTATATGTGCCACATTTTCTTAATCCAGTCTATCATTGATGGACATTTGGGTTGGTTCCAAGTCTTTGCTATTGTGAATAGTGCCGCAGTAAACATATGTGTGCATGTGTCTTTATAGCAGCATGATTTATAATCCTTTATATACCCAGTAATGGGATGGCTGGGTCAAATGGTATTTCTAGCTCTAGATCCTTAAGGAATCACCACACTGTCTTACACAATGGTTGAACTAGTTTCCAGTCCCACCAACAGTGTAAAAGTGTTCCTATTTCTCCACATCCTCTCCAGCACCTGTTGTTTCCTGACTTTTTAATGATGGCCATTCTAACTGGTGTGAGATATTATCTCATTGTGGTTTTGATTCGCATTTCTCTGATGGCCAGTGATGATGAGCATTTTTTCATGTGTCTGTTGGTTGCATAAATGTCTTCTTTTGAGAAGTGTCTGTTCATATCCTTCGCCCACTTTTTGATGGGGTGGTTTGATTTTTTCTTGTAAATTTAAGTCCTTTGTAGATTCTGGATATTAGCCCTTTGTCAGATGGGTAGATTGTAAAAATTTTCTCCCATTCTGTAGGTTGCCTGTTCACTCTGATGGTAGTTTCTTTTGCTGTGCAGAAGCTCTTTAGTTTAATTAGATCCCATTTGTCAATTTTGGCTTTTGTTGCCATTGCTTTTGGTGTTTTAGACATGAAGTCCTTGCCCATGCCTGTGTCCTGAATGGTATTGCCTAGGTTTTTATGGTTTTAGGTCTAACATTAAGTCTTTAATCCATCTTCAGCCACTTTTTTGGGCCAACATGGCAATTGCTGATCATTGAGGGAACTATAAAATAATCTCCCCACCATTTCCTTCCTTTCTCTGAAATGCATAATTCTCAAACCATGTTACCTTGCCATTTACAAAGCACTTTGTTTTTTTCTTTTGACTTTCTGGCCTCCAGTTAATTTCCCTTTAGAGACCACCACTGCTCAAACCTGAGTGCCCAACCGTCTAGATCCTTCTAGGCTCAGTGAATGTGGGTGAAATGAATGGACAGAGGCATGCCAGTATCTCTTTTATCTCCTGCTTTTTGTCTCTCTTTCACCTGTCTGAGTTACCTCAGGCAAGTTTGTCGTTTCTCCTTTATTTTTGCTTTGATAAGCCAGAAATTTGCCAGATATGACCACTAATTGGGGTACCAACAGCATATGTCGTTCAGCAGGTTAGCTCAACATTTTTTAACGTTTGTCATACTAGGTGTTGGGAATATGACGATAAATAGGATTTGTCCCCAGTCTAGAAGAAAGAAAAATCTATTATACTCAAAAATAAAGTTAGTCATAATTAATGAATTGCATTTTCACTGAGAATCAATCTAAACTCCTTGCCGTAGCCTATGAGACCTTGCCTGACCTCATCTCGTACCTATCTCCATTCCCTCCATTCTCCAGATTCTCAGCACACTTGCCTTTTTTGTTCTTTGGCTTCCATAAACATTCCAGGGTTTTTCTAGTTTCATCAACTTGGGACCCATGGCTGCTTCTCCTGGCAAGGTGCTTCCCTCGTGTGATCCCTTCTCATTCTGTCAATCTCAAAGAGTGCCCCTTTCTCTGGCCACCCAACATACCATCCTCACCTCCATCCTAGTCTTTCTCTCCCACAGCATCCTTTTTCTGTCATGGAACTTACCACAGTATGGAATTATTTTGTCTGTTTCTTTACTTGTTAATTGTTGACTATCTAGTCCTCCCACACTAGAATATAAGTTTCTCAAGGGCAGAAATCAACTGTTTTATCACATCACAGATGTGTTTCCAGCATTTAACACAGAAACTACCATATCCAGTAAGTACTGACTACATATCTGAGAAGTGATTAACCAGTCTGTGGCATCAGCATTCAAGCTCAACTGTATTTCTTTTCTCTCCATCTCTCATGCTTCTTTTACCCTTTTGCCTTTACCTAACCTTTGACCACCACCCCCAGATAGATCCCCCAATCTTTCTCTTTTCACTTTAGCCTTCTCACATTTCTCAAACCACACAATTCTCTTTTTTTGTTTAGAAACCTCTACAAGGTTACTGATAAAGTTTAAAGTCTTTAGGGTAGCTTTAAAAACCCCTTCTTAGTTCTCCAGCCTCATTTCTGCCTCCCCGCTGGCCCAGTGTGTGCTCTTTGGCCACATTGAACCTCTCACCATTTCCTTGACATATTGCTTTTATAGTCTGCATTTCCATCTCTATAATGCTCCCAACACTCACCGCTCTTTCTTCTCCTCCTTCTTCCTCCCCTAGACTCAGGCCAAATGTCCTCCCTCCATGAAGACCTTCTAGACTATTCAAGGGGAAACTGGTGACCCTATAACACTCTGGTCATACCTCTTTTGTAGCACCCATTGCATTCTCCTTTAAGTAGCTGTTTGCAAATATGTATCCTTACTGGACTGAGGAAACGAACTGTTATGTTCACTATTATATTTGCAACACATCTAGGATAGTGCCTGCCAGGCTGAATAGTGTTGAATGATAAATATTTGACCTCAGGATTTTAACATTAACTGCTGGAACATTAAGCCTGGTTTGCTGGCTGACTTGTTCTTGGCCTGGTTAATGAGGCTCTATGCTGGATTCTCTGAAGAGAGTTTAAACAGATCTGACATGCTGCTTGGCCTTAATAACTTACAAACTAGCTGAAGAATTAAGACTTTCATCCATGAAATAATTAGAAAACAATACAATTTATAAGAAAGCGTGGTATATAATAAAGTACTGCATTGTTTACCTCATTGTACGGTTTTCTAATGTATCTCCATATGGTTTAGACCATGAGAGTGTCAAATATTCTGGAAAGTTAGAAATCATCATTGGGGATTCATTAGAGAATGCTTTATGAAGCATTTGACATTTGAAATGGATATTGAAGAACGAGGAGCATTTGGATTAGATAGGCCACGCAAAGGATATCTCTTTCTCATTTGTCTGTGGTCCTGTTTGTTCATAGTCTTCTTCCCTAAACTGTATTGTCTATAAAATTCTAGACAGCACGTGATAATGCTGCTTACAAACATCCTTCAGGGAAATTGCTGCCTCCATCACACTTTGACTTTTATAAACCTTAATACTTTACGTTTTAGTCTGAAAGTGTTTGTGGTGTTTTAACTAAATTAGTTTAATCTCTTTGGAGGATTGACAATATCTTTTGAGGAAGAAATTTTCTTTCATGATGTTATTTGAAAATGTCTATGACAGATAGCTAAGCACATGGGACATGTAAACTGCATCTGCTGTGCACCATGGACTCACCAGTAACCAGTCCAGTGTGATGTGCATTTGGATTTAGTTGTGCAGAGACAGGAAAATCTACAAGATGTTGCTATAGTGGTTTGCATTATTGGGCTAAAATAACAATTGATGCCTCATAGTATAGGGCCTAGGCTCTGGAGTTAGACTGCTGGGGTTCAAGGCCTGGCTCCATATTTACTATTTTGAATGATGCCAGGAAGTTATTTCACCATCTCGTGCCTCTGTTTCTTCTCGTGTAAAATGATGATAACCAAAAGACTGCCTGATTGGATTGGTGTAAAGATGAAATATTATTTGTAAAATGTCTAGACCAGAACCTCACACATAGTGCTCAGCAAAGAGGCATTCTCATTGGATTGGATTGGATTGGCCAAGTGATTCAGAAAGAGACAAGACTGATTGAGATATACTTTAAACTTCTATGCATGAATTTTGGCTATTTGTTGAATTATTTCATATTAGAATGGTAGGTCTCATTCAAACGCATGTAAATTAATTCTTTGAAATTAGGAGTTTGCTTGGTCATTTTTTATTGTAATATTTCTAATACCTTTTGACTTTCAGCATTAATTTTCTTATCAATGAAATTTCACTCCTAGAAAAAATAAGGGGGTGTCTGGTAGCATAAGATAGACCTCGCAAAATATTAACATATACTGGTATAGGGTCTTTTATCACAGCATGGTAGGTGTCTTTCTCTTTGGGCTGATATTTAATGCCCCAGTAACATCAAAGGGAACCTCTCTACTTCCCTTAGGAGAGGCACCTAGGTTTAGAAAGAGTGTGGGTTTGGATCACAAGACTGGGTGCAAATACTAGTTCTACTGCTGTTTAATTATGTAACTTGCCTTGAACCAGTTATTTGAACTTTCTGATTGTCACCTTCTTCATCTCTAAAATAAGAATAATATATCCAAAATGCCTCGCATAACATCACTTCCCTCAGAAATCAGTTTTAGGTTATTGCCTGTGCATCTGTATTGAGTTCATGTTATTCTTTCTACTCCTCTATCTGGAAGGTGCTGTCCTAGTTTTCTCCATCTTCACATTTTTCATATTTTTCAAAACCAAGTTCACATATTACCTATGGGTTCTTTCTTCCACAGCCATAAACCATCTTGGTCTTTCCTTTCTCTGAGCTTCAATTAGAATTTAGGGTTGCACAGTTTAACATTGATTGCTTTCCTAACCAGACAGCAGATTCCTCAAGAGCAGGGTTTGGGTCTTACCTGTATTTTTTGTCTCCTGCTATCCAGAGCATGGTGTGGAGATGATGTCATAATCACTCCTTAAATATCTTGTTTGAAATTTCACTGTATAATTAGTCCTCCCATTTACTTATTTAGCATGTTTAGGGATTTCAGTACTTAGAAATGCTTGTATGTTGGTATAGAGGAAATAATGTATGGAAGCAGACTAGCCCTGACATTTGGAAGGGAGTACATGGCATCGGGCTCTGCCAGTCACATTACCCAATACTTTAACATCCACTAGATATTGCAGAATGTGAGTTGGCAGAGGAAAGAACAAAAAGCACATCTAAATAAACTTGACCCCTTCCCCTCATTTTATTTAAAAATGCATTTGTTAATCTAGGAACCTGTTTGTCTTCGGTTCCAACTTTAAAAAAGGAAGAATTTGAAAACAGGTCATTATAAGAGCATATTAAAAGTGATGACAGAATGTGTGTCTGAATTCACTGTCTACTTCTGTGACCTTTTAGGTACTGGCCACTTACTTTCTCTCTATTTTTACTTCTATGTTTTCAAGAGTAAATAGTATGTTGTTGTTAAAAAGCTATAAGGATTCTATCTGATGTCTTATCATATCCTTTCTGCTAGACCCTCAATTACTATCAGTAATTAAGAATCATGTGTATAAGCAGTCAAATTATGTATACACTGTATTAGAACTGAATTGTTTATAATCAGATGATATTCTATTTTACTACCTAATTAGTTCAAATTTTTATATTTTAGTTTGTTTCACATACCTTAGTATTGTCTGCCTAGATTTAAGTATCATCTTTCACCTGTGAGTTTTCCTATTATTTGACACCCAGTCGTATTAATCCATATAAAAATACATAGATGGCCGGGTGTGGTGGCTCACGCCTGTAATCCCAGCACTTTGGGAGGCTGAGGCGGGCAGATCACAAGGTCAGTTCAAGGCCAGCCTGGCCAACATAGTGAAACCCCATCTCTACTAAAAATACAAAAAATTAGCCGGGCATGGTGGCAGGTGCCTGTAATCCCAGCTACTCAGTAGGCTGAAGCAGGAGAATCACATGAACCCAGGAGGCAGAGGTTGCAGTGAGCCCAGATTGCACCATTGCATTCCAGCCCAGGCAACAGCATGAAACTCCGTCTCAAAAAAAAAAAAAAAAAAAAAAAATACATAGACAACAAAAGTAATATACAAGTATGAATTTTACTGGGACTGGCATTTTTGCTTATCTGCTCCCTTCTGCAACACTCACAAGCACGTGCACACACATGTCCTTCCCCAAACGTTAACATTCCCTTTGTGTGTGTCTCACAGTTTCCAGCTGTTAACCATCCTCAGTCCTTGGAAAGAAGATACCTTGGAATTTTGAATAGTGTTCTACTTGACCTGATGAAGGTAAGGCAAATTGATATTATCTCTATAAAATGTCTTTTGGTTTGTGGATTCTTTTGTGTCTACATGTGACCATAGCCTGCTTTTATGAATGAAATTTTAGGAGATGTGGAATGGCAAATAATGGGGAACTATGTCATATTAAAAGGCATGTAACTTATTTAAAATTACAATGGGATCTGGTATTGTCACAGTCCATCTAGACAGAATCATGAGATCCCTAAATGACATCCTTAAAATGGACAGAATAATAAAAATCTGTTAGCACGCAAGAGCTGTTCAAGCATAAGGTTTTAAAACAAATCTTAAAATCAATGTTGAAAGAAGAAATTCAACGATTTTTTCTGACATGGTATTTGAAGCCTCCCATCACCTACACAGATTTGATCAGTGAATCTAATTTTTCTCTTTTTCTAACTTGGCCTCTTCTCTCCCAGACTCTTTCTGGCTCTACTTTAGACATATCAGGATCATTGCTAATGCTGTGGCCTGAGTGTTCTTTCTTATGCTACCCTCCCTGTCCAGAAGTCTTCCTGCTCTATACTCTAAAAGCATTCTCAAATTTCTTTATTCAAGTTTATTTTTTTTTCCTCCAGTAGACAGTCGGCTCCTTGAGTGAGAACTGTTTTTCATATTTCTCCAGCTTTCACTGCAGCCAAAAGTGCATAAGCAAGTGTTGGTTGTTTGATAGTAGACCTTCAAAGAACACTTATTAATGGATCAATTTTATTTTATGCCCAGTCAGTCAACTGTCAAAATCAGTAGAGGTTACACTGTGCGTAGAGCCTTTAAAAGGCATACTTAGCACAGTTGGAAATTTCTGAGTGGCATTCTCAGAACTTTGCCGTGCTTTAAACTATGTTAACCTGTGTTCCAGGGAACATACTGTACATAGAGGTGTGGAGGTGGGGGAGGAGGGTGTGACGTTTCGGAAAGGCCACATACCATACAACCTTTTGTAGAGATGCACAATATTCATTAATCTTTAAAGGCTTTCAGAAATATCACAATAAAGAAGCATTTCTGTCTTACCCAATATTTTCCAAATTTAATTAAATACTGAATACTGTTTTTCATAAAACTCTAAAGCTCTAGTGTTTTTCTGAACGCAGATTGAGAAATGCTACTGGCAAAAAAGAACCCTCAAAGCCTTTTGTTTAATTAGGCATAAATTATCACTTAAATCAGGTAGGTTTTGTCAATACACTTTTTCACACAGTCAATCCTCATGGATTCGGACCTCAATAATTTGGTAACTTCTAAAATGTGAATAGAATAAAGTAGGAACATAGAATTAAATACAATTTCATGTTTTCTGCCTTTCATCTTTCTTTAGTTAAAAATAATTGAATGTTTTTGTTAAATCATTACCAAATATAATTGCCAAGCATCAGTATGGTACCTGATTAAAAGCTAGCACAAATAAAAGTAGAAAGATTACCTGAATCATCCTGTGCTTCTGCCAGTTTAGAAGTTAAACATTCAAATTCCTATTTATTTAATATCTTTATCATCAGATTTCTTTAAGTAAATATTTTTATTGACATATCCTTTCAGAAGATGTGCAAATTATATCTATATGTCAGTTACTTTCTATAATGTAAACATATTAGTGTAACTCTACCCAGATGGAGATAGAGAAAATTACTAACACCCTGGAAGCCTTCTTATGCCCCCTTCCAGGCTTTATGCCACCGCACTCCCCTCAGAAACCAGTTCTGACTTCTGTCACCAAAGATTAGTATTGCCTTGTTATTATCAAATGTTATATAAATAGAATCATTCCTTTTGTTTTTTAGCTTTTTTTGAAAATGAATTTGAAAAATGAAAAATACCAATTATCCCTTCTTTGAATATTTCAAAGAGAAATATTCTCTTTGCCATTCTCTAAAGCTGCTGTGTTAATTTTGTCCACATGTAAGTACCTAAAATGGCCATCTCATCCTGTCAGCCAATTTAGTAGGGGTACAAGTCACCAGAATTAATTCAAGCCCCTAATAACCTTAAGACTAGCTGTAGTCATTATATTGGCTCTATTTTAGTCTTAAAAAACATTTTCCCTCCAAATACTGAACTAAAAAGTTTATGAAACTTTTTAAAAAATGTAAAAGAAGAAACTTTAAAACCAAAAAAATTAGAATTGGGGCTCTTTGCTGATACAGAATGTTTTTTTGTTGTTGTTGTTGTTTTTTGTTGTTGTTGTTGTTTTTTGTTGTTGTTGTTGTTGTTGTTGTTTTGAGACAGAGTTTCACTCTTGTTGTGCAGACTGGAGTGCAATGGCACGATCTCGGCTCACTGCAACCTCCACCTCCCAGGTTCGGGCGATTCTCCTCCCTCAGCCTCCTGAGTAGCTGGGATTACTGGCATGAGCCACCACTTGCCTGGCTAATTTTGTATTTTTAGTAGAGACGGGTTTTCACCATGCTGGTCAGGCTGGTCTCGAACTCCTGACCTCAGATGATCCTCCCGCCTAGGCCTCCCAAAGTGCTGGGATTACAGGCGTGAGCCACCACACCCGGCCCCGAATTATTTCTTAAGATCTTATGTCAAGTGGGAAGAAAGCTAAATTCAGGCAATTATGTGTATACTACTATGTGGGTAAAATAAAAGGAACAGATAGAGATATGTATAGAGAATATCTATGGAAGGATGCCCAAGAAACTGGTAACCTAGGCTGCCTCCAGAAAAGGGAACTGGGTATCTGGGGGATAAGAGAAAGATTAAGAATGTATATTCTTTCAAGTGAATATCTACTTAATTAAAAGTATACTTTAAATTTTTTAATTATATTGTAAAAGTGATTTTGATTAATGATAAGTACAGGGTACAAAACTGTGTGTATATTTTGTAAAAGAAAATATGTATATAGGATATTCAAAAAAGTGTTGGGATCATATATACCAAGAGGAAAATGATGAGATTATAGGTGATTTAGATAGTCTTTTTTTTTTAATTTCCTGAACTGTGTTTACTTGATATTCTGCAATGACTGTGTATTTCTTTTATAAGGAAAAAAATAAGGTTTTTATTAGAACTTAAATCTGACTTTGTAATGTTCTTAACAATCCTAAATTTTATTTCCTAAGAATTTACTGAAGTTGGACCCAGCTGACAGATACTTGACAGAACAGTGTTTGAATCACCCTACATTTCAAACCCAGAGACTTCTGGATCGTTCTCCTTCAAGGTCAGCAAAAAGAAAACCTTACCATGTGGAAAGCAGCACATTGTCTAATAGGTAAATATTCCCTTTTAAGGAAATACAGATGCAGTGTTGGTCTTACAAGTAGGTGGAGGAGGTGGCTGCTTAAATGATGCAATTAGAGAAAAGAAGGAAAGCCCTCTTTATTCAAAAATATCTTCCTTATGCTTATTGCATGATTCAGAACCACAATTAAGGAGTTGTGTGGGTCTTAAAGACTTTCTTATCTTTAGTATATGATGGAAACCTATGCATTCCCTGGGAAAGGTAGCATTGGGTTAGCAACTAAGGGGGTTTACAGCCTCAAGAGCTAGAATATTCTGTGTGAATGAGACCTATCGGTGATACCCGGAGGAAGAAAGATGGGTGAAGGCAAGGGGATTCCTGGAGAGAGAAGAGGATGCCAAACACAGATGGTGGATGGAAATGTACCTAGTGTAATCTTTGTGACTGGACCAAGTAGGTCTGGCTCTACAGAGAGGTCTTGTGTTTTTATTGCTCTTGTCTTTTAATCACTGAGTTGAGAAATTAATTTTTCATAAGAATAAGAATATGGAAATAGTAAAGTCAGTGATTAAAATTGTTGCTCTTTAAATATAATTTTTCGGCATAATTTTTTCAAAGCCTGTTTCCTGAAAAACACACACACAGGATTTGGGCCATACAATCAGGTTCTTTCAGACCTGACATTCCTCAGTTCTGTTGGTTGCATGTCCAGGAGGACAGTGTCCTAGTCATGGTCTCCCTGTTTTCCTTTATCTCCCAAGAGGCTGATCTTGTCATCTGGGGTCGTTGGATTATGGAAGATAGGAAATAGTTTCTCTCATCTACTATTACAAGATAAATAGAAAACAATGATTCTTTATTTTTATTTTTTAGTTTTTTTAGAGCCAGGGCCTTTGCTGTGTCGCCTAGGCTGGAGAGCAGTGGCATGATCATAACTCACTGCAGCCTTGAACTCCCAGGCTCAAGCAACCCTCCCACCTCATCCTCCTGAGTAGCTGGGACTATAGGAGCATGCCATCATGCTTGGCTAATTTTTTTAATTTTCTGTAGAGATGGGGTCTCACTGTGTTGCTCAGGAGGGTCTCAAACTCCTGGCCTCAAACAGTCCTCCTGCCTCAGTCTCCCCATGTGCTGGAGTTACAGGCATGAGCCATAGCATCTGGCTGAAAACAATAATTCCTAATATGAAGTTTTTTTAATATAAATTTTCTTCCCACCCCCAATCTCAAATTTTCCATCCATATAGAACCATTGTTCTTTTTTGAGACAGGGTCTTGCTCTATTGCTCAGGCTGGAATGCAGTGGTGCGATCATGGCCCACTGCAGCCTCTGCCTTCCTGGCAAGTGATCCTCCCACCTTAGCCTCCTGAGTAGCTGGGACAACAGGCATGTGCCACCATGGCTGGCTAATTTTTTTATCTTTTGTAGAGAATTCCTGGGCTCAAGTGATTGGCCTGCCTCAGCCTTCCAAAGTGCTGGGACTACAGGTGTGAGCCACCACACCCGGCCAATCAATTGTTCTTAATAGATCAGATTTTTGAAAGCTCAAGATCTGGTACTATTTAGGTCTGGGAAAGCATCCATAAATTGATGATGACCATTTATCATATGTTTTCTCTGCTTAACTGTGATAGTGTAATTGTGTTTTAGGGCTGTTTACTCTTCTTGAAAATGACTGGTTTCAGTTTGTTTCCCCTCACATCTTATAGACCATTCTTAGCTGGCTTTGTTTGTTGCCATGAAATTTTTAGGACACTAAGTCAAGGAATAGTAGTCACCATTTGGTTGCTCCTTTGCATTTAGGAGGTGCAAATTAGTCCTGTGTCTTCTTTGGGGTTACTTTCAGTTCAGGTGCTTTTATCTCCCTTCTACCTTGTCTCTTAGCTCCTTTAGTTTACACCGAAAAATTATCCCAATGATATAAAGTTCAGTAGACTGATAATAAGTTTTTGATTTGTGCTATAGTGATTAGTGATGTAACCCATACTGTGAAAAGAGGCTGTGTATTTGTCCTCTAGTGACTCACTTGAGAGAGAGAGTTCTTGGAATTAACCAGTGGGGACCTGAGGCTCTCCTCGGGAACCTCTTTAGGGATCTGTTAAGGAGGATGTGCTTGGTAATGATGTTTTCAGCAGATACAGAAGATATAATTTGTATGGGTCCTTGAGGAGTCCTCCCAAGTCCCCTTTTGAAATAGAGGAGAATAGAAATTACAAGTAAATTTAAAATCTCTGGAAGAATTCATTTTCAGGTCTCGACACTGTATTGAATATATTAAAGAAAAAGTCCTAAATGCTTTTTCTAGGAATGATCTTACCACATTTTACATGTATCTGAGGGCTTTTGCTCCACACTGGTCTATGGTCCATACTTATTCCATGGAAGCTTTTTTTGTTAGAGACATTAATTCTAGCTTGAATCTCAACACAAACGATGGCTCCCTAAGACTTCTCAGGACCGTTTTAGAGATGCTCACAGCACCATATCACATTGGTTGCCACATACAAACTCCCCTACCTTGTCTCCAGAGACACAAACTTGCTGTTGCATACCTTGTCTTCTAAATTTTTTCTCTCTAGGAGAGGCAGTGGACTCTTGTGTTACTTAGCCCCTGGCTATCTCCCTCAGGCTCTCCTGAGGTTCTGCTCACCATGGACGCAGTGCAATGGTGCATCAGCTGCCCCACACTGCCACTCTCCTGGTCCTGCACCAGCCTTCTCCATCAAAATGTAGCTTTGCACCTTCGACATTTGCTTTTAAAACTTAAATCGTTATCCATCCACCCATCCATTCTGCAACCATTTAAGAAGAGTTTGTATGTAAAATTTTTTTTAACTAGGTGGCAGTTTAACACAGATTCCTTACAGTTGTGTGTCAAAGAGATCTATGGAATTTTCAAAGCTGTTTTTTATTGTTGGACTTTGGCAGAGCTCCGATGCAAAGACAGTATGATGCCCTTTCTACGTAGGCGTTATGTGCAAAGCTCAGTGGTTTCCAACTAATCCTGAGACGCAAACACTCAGAATGGCAGTTTAGGCTCTTTATACACTTACGGAAAACCTAAAGCTTTGACACGTTTTACCTTAACTGGATAACCTCTCTTTTCATGTTAGAATTGTCTCTTACGTTGCTCTGAATGTGTTCTTCCTAAGATCCACATGTACGTTTCTGCTTAACGTCGCTAACAGTGTTTCCAAGAGTTCCAAAGGCTCAAGCAGCTGCCTTTGCTGTTCTCTGTCCCTTTATGGTCTTTGTGAGCTGAGGACGTTTCCCAATATCTGTACATGTTATCTGTCTGCGATTACTATTTCTAGGCCTGAAGAGGAATGGGGATGAAATAGTGTTCTGAGAGTCCAGGGAAAGCTGGACCTGGGTAGGAAGAGCCACCCTGTAGAAGCTGTCATCTAGAAGGACACAGCCATGATCTGAGTCAGGGTGCAGATGCCTGCAGGGAAGACATCCCCCAGCCCCTCTCTCCTCTTGTCTTGTGATGCCTTCCACTGCTAAGCCCAACCAGAAGCTAGCTGGCTAGGAAGCGTGGGTGACAATCTGCAGCATTGGGTTCCTGAGGCCCAGGGCTGGGCTGATGGGGGTGGAGGACAGATTGGAGGTTGGGCAAATGGAGAATAACCAACACACTTAGATCTATTTGTGGATGAGACAGTCTATCACTATTTAGGTTTGAAAAGTCGCTGAGATATTTCCGTTACCAAGACATAAGTTGGCAAACAACTCAATGGTTTAAAACCTGATGCCTTTAGGATACAGGGACTTTATTGATCTCGGGATAGACTCTGTTAATATAATTTAACAGAAAGTGAAACTTAGCATTTTTTTCTTTGTAATTCCTTTCTAGGTCTGGGCTTTGCCATTTAGTGCTTATATTTAGGTGTCCTTTTATTTAATGCTGTAATTCTAATGACCTAACTGGAAGAAATTAGTGAGTACATTCAAGAGATGAGGCCCCCCACACTGTCACAGGCTTACTCGATACCAGATTTTTTTTTTCTTTTTTGACACTCTCAGGTAGCTCTCTGGCAGAGATTACTGACTGAAAGGTAGACTAGGAAATGGGTCCTTATGTTATTTGATGGCTGAGCATGCAGGTTCTCATGGGGAAAATAGGAATTTAGAGTTTCACAGACTACCATTCTACATGAACAAAAAAAAGTGATTTCCAATTAGTGTGTCATGGGAACAAAACTCTCCCAAATCAAACCATCTGTAGCAATAGCAATATTTGCAGCAAAATTTTTTGAATGCATAGTAAAACCAGAATTGTGTAAATCATTATTCATTTTTAAACATTCTAGTCTGTCCCAAGCTACAATTAGATCGTTTCAATAGTTACAGTAGCACAAACTGGCCTTGCTGTGGTGTCAGTTTCAGCTTTCAAATAGAGGACAAGATTTTCCTCTGGATTTATATTTTGTATTTTAAACCAAGTGTGAAATGAAGCTTTAAGTCCTAAAGGAGGGCTCAGTCGGTCTAGGATAATGAAGTGTTAAATAAAAAAGAGAATAATTGTGTCTTTTGGAGAGAAATGAACTCTTTCAGATCTCTGTAATCCGGTATAGTACAGGATTCCTGTTTACTGTACAAGGAGATATCTGAAGAGCCCCAAGTAATTGCCACTTCTCCAAGACATAAACATTGATCATCATGTTTTCCAACAAACCTCACTGGACAGTTTACATTTCTTTTTAGAGGGTCATTTTCTTTTATTAAATACATTGCTAGAATTCTCATTCTTTGATTATGCAGGCATAAGAGACATTGGTGTCTGTGTGTATGTGCTGTGAGTATGTATCTCTGAGGCAGGCTTCAAGTTTTACAAATAAAAATGAAGTTCAAGAAACATAGTAACCTTTAAGTCTAAATGTTGTCTTCTGACATTCAAGCAGACAAAAGAGTTACAAAGAGTTTATAGCTCAGCTCTCTTCTTAGCAGTCATTCTATCACAAACACTCATATGAGTACCAATATAGTGAGAGTATGTTTTACCAGATTATCATTTAGAAACTCTTTTGACAGCAAGTTAGCTGAGCATTTAGCAGTGCCAGAATAATTTCATGAAGGCCAGTGCTTTGTTACAGAGTGAGTTGGTCTAAGAAGCTTAATTGCTGTTGATAGGTTACTTGTTATTCGAAGGCACATGTGTTTTAAGTATTCTTTCTTTTTAACAATACTTTTTGTGTATCAGCTATTGAGGGAAACTGATATACTTCTTTTGTTTTTAACATAGAAACCAAGCCGGCAAAAGTACTGCTTTGCAGTCTCACCACAGATCTAACAGCAAGGACATCCAGAACCTGAGTGTAGGCCTGCCCCGGGCTGACGAAGGTCTCCCTGCCAATGAAAGCTTCCTAAATGGAAACCTTGCTGGAGCTAGTCTTAGTCCATTGCACACCAAAACCTACCAAGCAAGCAGCCAGCCTGGGTCTACCAGCAAAGATCTCACCAACAACAACATACCACACCTTCTTAGCCCAAAAGAAGCCAAGTCAAAAACAGAGTTTGATTTTAATATTGACCCAAAGCCTTCAGAAGGCCCAGGGACAAAGTACCTCAAGTCGAACAGCAGATCTCAGCAGAACCGCCACTCATTCATGGAAAGCTCTCAAAGCAAAGCTGGGACACTGCAGCCCAATGAAAAGCAGAGTCGGCATAGCTATATTGACACCATTCCCCAGTCCTCTAGGAGTCCCTCCTACAGGACCAAGGCCAAAAGCCATGGGGCACTGAGTGACTCCAAGTCTGTGAGTAACCTTTCTGAAGCCAGGGCCCAAATTCCGGAGCCGAGTACCAGTAGGTACTTCCCATCTAGCTGCTTAGACTTGAATTCTCCCACCAGCCCAACCCCCACCAGACACAGTGACACTAGAACTTTGCTCAGCCCTTCTGGGAGAAATAACCGAAATGAAGGAACGCTGGACTCACGTCGAACCACAACCAGACATTCTAAGACAATGGAGGAATTGAAGCTGCCTGAGCACATGGACAGTAGCCATTCCCATTCGCTGTCTGCACCTCACGAATCTTTTTCTTACGGACTGGGCTACACCAGCCCCTTTTCTTCCCAGCAGCGTCCTCATAGGCATTCTATGTATGTGACCCGTGACAAAGTGAGAGCCAAGGGCTTGGATGGAAGCTTGAGCATAGGGCAAGGGATGGCAGCTAGAGCCAACAGCCTGCAACTCTTGTCACCCCAGGTACAGTTGAGCACTTGACCGAATCTGGTGGCCCTTCAGGGGAAGGTGGTACAAGGGATGTGATGAGGGTCCGTCTACAATTTTCCCTACTACAGGAGGTCGTGCTTTTCTTGATAGGATGCATTTAGGGAAGCAATACTTGGCCTAATTGCTGTTTTTGTTTTTTGTTTTTTGTTTTTTAAATCTATTTAGATCAACCGTTGAGTACTCAAGAAAAGTCAAATTTTGTTTTTAGTAATCTTTTTTTTTTTTTTCCTGAATATTCCTTTCTGGAATATTTTGTTGAGAGAATCCTATTTTGATTTATTACAGAATTCATCAGCTGTATCAGTTAGGTTTTAGTTTTTCTTAAAATGCAGTGTGAATTCATGGGTATTTTCTCTGATCTCTCCAAACCACATTTGCTTAAATCAAAAGCTTTTGCTAGTACCTTACTCAATATTTTAATTGAATTTAAAAGTTTTAAATTTGTCCAGAACCATAGATAAATTTAACTTCATACCAGGATAAATGTTAATTTTCAGTCTTTTGGGTTGTTTTTAAATCTTAAAACAGTATTTTTAGCATAATGCTTCTTCCATCTTATTCATCGTCAGATTCTAGAACTGACCTAACCTGCTTAAAAGAAGTAGCATTTCTTCACTTGAACCTGGGAGGCAGAGGCTGCAGTGAGCCGAGATCACACCACTGCACTCCAGCCTGGGCAACAGAACGAGACTCCGTCTCAAAAACAAAAACAAAAGCAAACAAACAAAAAAAAAAAAACAAGAAGTAGCATTCTTACAGTAGAGCATGTTTTAAAAATAATGTTCTCATGATTTCATCTATAATGTACTGTGCCCAGTGCCTGGCACAAAGTAAGTGTCTAACAAATTTTAGTTATTCTTGCTGCTTCTGTGATTGTGGAGGCTGATATTTGGACATTGAACACCGTTTCTATGCTGGGTGTTCCCAGGCACTCAAAAGAGTCTGAGAGAGCTCTTGCACTTGAGAAACTTACCTGCTCTTGGAGAAGATAAAGTGATACATGATAACAATGAAATAAGTAAGACCTAAGTCAATATGGCACTGGCTATAAATAGAAATTGAGACTAGAGAGAGGTCATTGTAAGCAGAAGCAGTTAGAAACGGCTTTATGGGCAACTGAAGGTCTTTCTCTGGGCTAGGATATATAGACAAGCTTTGAATAGGCTGAAGAGTGAAGATATGTTCAGGTATGTCCTGAGCTAGGCAACATGAAAAGCTCTAGCTAGAAAGATGAAAAGAATAGGGTCCCTGTCGTCTTAAGTGTGTATGCTGGCAGGGGACACTTGTCAACAGATAGGTTGTTCCACTACTGCGAGGTTACATTCTGGCTACTGTGCTAGAGGCATGCCATTGTGCCAGGGGAGCAAGACAGTCCAAGTTGTGAGTTGTGGGAGCTCCTAGAACAGGTGACATCTGAGCAGAGACTTCCAGGAAGGTTAGGAAGAAAGTGACAGTGACCTCAGGAAAGAGGGCAGAAAAGAGCATTGGAAGAAGAAGGAAGGTAACAGATGTTACATAGCATGGTGTGCTTTGGGCATTGCAACTTGTTCCACTTTGCTGGAGTGAAAAATGCAAAATTTGGAGTGGCTTTTGCAATAATTCAAGCACGAGGTGAAGAGAATATGTTTGGGATTAAGTCAGTGCCAGTGGGAAACAGAGTGATCTTCTACTCCTCAGAAGTAGAAACAACAGGATTTATGATTTGAAGGGTTGAATATAGGAAAAAGGAAGACTTCATGGTTTCTTTTCTAGGACCTCCTTTTTGGTGTGAAAGAGAGTAGTTTTGAAGTCACCTAATTCAATCCCTTCATTTCACAGATGAGCATGTCGAAGCTCAGAGAAGTTGGGTGAGTTGCTCCAAGTTTACCCAACTAGTTCAGGATGGAGCTGGGATTATGAGGCAAGCTCCAGGTGCTGAGGCCAGCTGCTTGCCACTGGTGTCTTGCGGACATGTTGAATTTGAAGTGACCTTGGCCTCTAAGCAGAAGTGTGCTCTAAGAGGCTAAAAAGATGGTCTGGCACCCAGGTGAAAGGAGAAAGCAAGAGGTGCCCATTTGCAGAGGCTGTAATTGGAGTCAGAGGAATGGTCAGAGGAGCCCTGAGGAGATGCTGTCGGGAGAAAGAACATCCAGAGCCTACAAAGATCTCCTGGCAGCTTCCTGTAGAGGAGAGATGGAAGGGAAAATTGGGTAAAGTGTGCTAGCATTCAGCATGGTATAAAATGGAGGAGAAATCGGAAAAACAAATAGCTTTTTAACTTAGAAAAAGTAAGTGCTCTCTGAGAATTCCAGGAAAAGAATTTTTGTGAACATGGTGGTCATAAGCGAATTATAAACAGTTACTGTGGGCTAAGCACAGATCTGTTACAGACGGTGAAGGCCAGTTCAGGAGGTACGGTGCCCAGCTACAAGAAAGTACAAGTTTAAAAGCACAAAGATACCAGAAGGCTGGAAAAGTAACTTAAGCTGTGAGTGAATCCTAGGAATCACTCCCATGCAAAGTATCAGGCCACCTTCAAAAGCACACAGACTCTTACTGAGTTTATATTAGATGTCAATAATTTGTTTTCTTAAAATAATTTTTGTAGAGGCCTTTGTAAACAGTACAGGTGGTAAAAGTCAAATGAGACATTTTCATAAAATAGAAAGAAGGAAGGCTATGTTGGATGAATTCCTGCCCGGAATCCTCAGAGTACATTTGGAGAATGAGAGGGAGAAAAATAATCATATTTTAAATCTTAAATAAAATATTTTTGATATATCACATAGGCTTAAGGTAATGCCCTTTTCTGTGCATAATATACAGATATACAATGCAGCAAACTCCTTCTAATGACTTGGTAATTTTCTTCCTTAATCTTTTTTTCTGATGATGGAAAATCCTATGTTTTTTCCCCTCAGTGAACACCATTGTGGACCAAGTACTGTTCTTAGCTTGTGACTCACTTCCTTGAGAGAGAAAGATAGTGGTATGTCTTTGGAGATGAGCACTATCATGATTTGGCTTCAGAAAATACATGAAACAAAAGTGTTGTTATCCTAGAGAAGATTAAGACAAGAATTTAAGCACATAAACTATAGTAGTTAAGAGGATTTTAACACGAAAATTATTAAAAGGACTTATTCTATTCCTTGATATATTCAAAAATCATTTATTTTCATCTGACTTTGCCATATAAGTCCTGCATGAAAAATACTTTTGGAACTGCACAGTTCATTTTGGAGAACTCAGACTTAAAATCTGCTAGAGAAATTTCAGATAAACTAATAGAATTCCTAATCAGAGGGCCGCTCAGAACCATGACTGTCTAGATATTAGAAGGGTAATTTTGTTTTTAATAATTAATTGAACTATTTTCAGACTAATTTGTTCCCTGCTTGCCTTAACTTTAATGAGAATTTTACTTTCCATCTGTGTGAAATTTGACTTATATTACATTCATCAGATTATTCACTTTTATGGGACTATTTGTATCTTGGCCAACTAACATTTTTTATTTTAGCTGGTTATGGTCCTAGTTCTACCAAATAAAGTTCATGATGAGTTCCATCCCTAGGAACAGGATGCTCTTATAAATCTTTTAAAATTTTACTTCTAGCCTGGAGAACAGCTCCCTCCAGAGATGACTGTGGCAAGATCGTCGGTCAAAGAGACCTCCAGAGAAGGCACCTCTTCCTTCCATACACGCCAGAAGTCTGAGGTATGTCACAATAAAATATGCCTGTAAACGTTATTTGTTCAACATCATTACTGCCTAGCTTTTAAAATGTATTAATATCCAATCTCCCACAAATAAGTTGAAGTGGCTTATAAAGTAAGTAGTTTTCCTTGTTGCCTAATTCTGAGTTTTCTTTCAGAAAGATCATTAAGTCAATTATAGATTGATTAGGTACTCTTCTAAATTTGGGCCAGGTCGCTCACACATGTAATCCCAGCAGTTTGGGAGGCTGAGGTGGGAGGATTGCTTGTGTCCAGGAGTTCAAGACCAGCCTGGGCAACGTAGCAAGACCCCATCTCTACAAAAAGTTTAAAAAATTAGCTGGGTGTAGCAGCGTGTGCCTGTACTCCCAGCTACTCGGGAGGCTGAGGCAGGAGGATTGCTTGAACTGGGGCAGTCAAGGCTACAGTAAGCCATGATCCTACTACTGCACTACAGCCTGGGCAACAGAGTGAGACCCTGTCTCAAGAAAAAAGTCATAGGCAATATTGTCATCAATGTGTGGCTTAACTTTATAAATTTCTTTCCTGCCTTAGGGTGGAGTGTATCATGACCCACACTCTGATGATGGCACAGCCCCCAAAGAAAATAGACATCTGTACAATGATCCTGTGCCAAGGAGAGTTGGTAGCTTTTACAGAGGTAAGCCCACCCCCGGCATTCAACAGGTTCCCCTCTCCTCCCTCTCTTGCTTTATGTTCACACTGCTTTCACCGACTCAGGCCAGCGGCCTTCTCACCTACACTGTCACCTTCCAGCGGTTCTCCCTTCCTCTGCTCCTGCTAAGTCAGGCCCTCCTGGCTTATGAATTGGCCTCCTTGAGTAGCCTCTTAACTGGTCTCCCTGTCTCCAAGGTACCTGACAATATAGTGACTAGAGTGATCCTTCTGAAGCTGTGTTCTGACCATACCACTCATTTTGTTCTGTCAAGCCATAACATACTTATCGATGTTACCTGTGTGTCTGGCACTGTTCTGGCTTAGAACTTGTTGGTGAACAAGATAGCCAAAGATCTCCACCATCACGGAACTCACTTCCTCGGGAGGAGAGATGGACACTAAACATAATAATTATATAGAGCAGTAAAAGATACTAAGTGCTACAAGGGGGAAAAAATAGAGCAAGGCATCCCGTTGCCCACCCCACCCCACCCTACTCCTAATCCCCTATCGCTCACCTGTCGAGAGTCTTTTGGTGGCTTCCCATTGGCATCAGGACAAAATCTGAATTCTCTAGGATGTCATTCCAGACTTCCCATGGTCTGGCCCTTGCCATGCTCTCCAGCCACTTTCTCCCCGACCCCCCAGGTCTCTCTGGTACCCAGCCTATGGGACTGCACAGGCTGTGCACAGGCTGTGCCCTCCTCTGGCCTGTAATGTACTCTTCATCCTGCTGGAACAGTTTGTTTCTGTCCCTTTCTTTAAGGTCCTCTTCAGTATAATATCTTCCCACAGTTTGTTCCAGATGGAGTGAAACATTTTCTTCTCTGTTCTGTCTGTCGTACCTTGCCTGTAATTCTGATGTAACACTGACCACGTTGCACTGATTCTTTGTCTGAGTTCTCTCTCACAAGGTTGTGAGACACTCAGTTCTCTTTGTCTTCTCTTCTTTTTATTCTCATTGACTAGTACACTGCCTCGCACAGTTTCATAAATATTTGTCAATTGAATTAAAGAAAAATTTCAAGTGTACTTGCACAGCCTAAAATGTACTTTGTTATTTAACAGACAACTAAAACAGATGCTTTTGGGGTTGTACAAACTTAGGAGACATTGAATGACAAAGGCAATCCCTTTTAGTAACTATGCAGTAATAGATTGTAAAGCCCTTGGGCATTCCAACACCCTGGTGGAGAAAATGGACAGCAAGCCCACAGGGCCAAGAGCAAGGCCTTGGGTCAGGAGGCCTGTAAAGCCTTCAAGAGTCACCACAGCTTTCTAAAGCCTCCTATGCCCATGTTGCCTGACTTCCCACTATTTCTGTTGTTTTAAGAGGATAGTTGGAAAGGGGCAGGATTTGGGGCGGGGGCGTGGAGAACTGCTTAGTCATTTTAATTAGGAACCCCAGCTAAATAAATGCACAGAAGTGTTATTAGGACTAAATGTATATTTAATGATTAGGCTACTCTGTTCCTTCCCTTCCAGCCCCACCTTTGGAAGAGCATAAGGCATTGATTGAATATGCCATTTAATGCATTTTTTTCTGATACCATGATTACACTTTAGTATTTTATGGGACTGGCCAGGTGTGGTGGCTCACGCCTGTAATCCCAGCACTTTGGGAGGCCGAGGCAGGAGGATCACGAGGTCAGGAGATCGAGACCATCCTGGCTAACATGGCAAAACCTCATCTCTACTAAAAAAAAATAAAAAATAAAATAGCCGGGTGGGGTGGCGGGTGCCTGTAGTCTCAGCTACTCAGGAGGCTGAGGCAGAAGAATGGCGTGAACCCAGGAGACAGAGCTTGCAGTGAGCCAAAACTGCGCCATTGCACTCCAGCCTGGGCAATAGAGCAAGACTCTGTCTCAAAAAAAAAAAAAAAAAAAAAAAGAATTTTATGGGACTAAGCTTTTAAGATTTAATTTAATTAAAATATTATTGCATACATGTGCAAAAGCCTTTTCTTCTATCACCAAAGCATTACCTCCAAAATGTAGTGTAGGTGTGTTATTTCTATAGATGTCTGGAGAATATACATTAATATAAAATGCTAATGGAGATTTAAATTAGTTAGTCTTTGACCTCTGGAAACACGGTTTTATTTTGATTGCAAACAAAAATAAATTGGCTAATTCAGAGAAATACTTCATATATCTACCTCATTAGTAGAGAGGGTAGTGAGAGCTTGGCAGGTGGAATGTTTTAATTTTAAAAATTTCAGATATAAAAGGAAAATATTTAACTAGATGAAACATCTGGAGACATCTGTCATTTCAATGATACTACTAAGTCCTAGAGGAAGATTTGGTGGTATTATTGAAATAACAGATGTTTCCAGAATGCTTCCTGTTTTCATTCCTATTGGTCAAGAGTCAAGTGAAATTGTGTTATTTATCTGTATATACAGTCTGTATATTCCTTTTGTGGTAAAATTTCCAGTATATTTTTATTATAACCATTCTTAGAATTTTTTTGTTTTGTTTTGTTTTGTTTTGTTTTGTTTTTGAGATGGAGTCTTGCTCTGTCGCCCAGGCTGGAGTACAGTGGCGCAATCTCGGCTCACTGCAAGCTCCGCCTCCCAGGTTCACGCCATTCTCCTGCCTCAGCCTTTCTGAGTAGCTGGGACTACAGGCGCCCGCCACCATGCCCGGCTAATTTTTTTTGTATTTTTTAGTAGAGATGGGGTTTCACCATGGTCTCGATCTCCTGACCTCGTGATCCGCCCACCTCGGCCTCCCAGAGTGCTGGGATTACAAGCGTGAGCCACCGCGCCCGGCCTAACCATTCTTAGAAATTGACAGAAAAAGTTAATAACTATCCCCCCAAAAGCAGAAAAGTATTTATTCATGTACATTACATTTTATCTTTTTCTGTTCATTTAGAATTTAGAGAAAAATAATATTTTTATAGAAATAGCTAAATTTCTGTGTAATTTAGGTTAAAAACGAGTGATACTACCTCCCAAGTGTCAAGGCTTAAACTGTAGTTTGTCTGTTTCAGCACACATATTAATTATTTCAAACTAAGAATAGATTTTACATTGTTGGTCTGTGATAAGAAAGCTTTAACTTTAAAGAATGCCAAAACGGTGGCAGAGAATGGTGATAGAGGCTACAAGATTCACACTTGAAAATATCCTGGCCGGGCGCGGTGGTTCACGTCTGTAATCCCAGCACTTTGGGAGGCTGAGGTGAGCAGATCGCCTGAGCTCAAGAGTTCGAGACCAGCCTGGGCAACATGGTGAAACCTTGTCTCTACAAAAGATTAGCCAGGTGTGGTGGTGTGCACCTGTGGTCCCAGCTACCCAGGAGGCTAAGGTGAATCACCTGAGCCTGGGAGGTGGCGTTTGCAGTGAACCATGAACTCACTGTACTCCAGCGTGAGTAACAGTCTCTTATTTAAAAAAAAAAAAAAAAAGGGGAAAGGAAATATCTTATAATGTTCTTCACTTTATCAGCTGGCAGGTCAGTTTACTGTTTTCAATACATATTACCTAGTGTTAACTAACCCTTGCAAATTAGTGTCATAAGCAGTGGATGGAGGGACAAGATTCCCTGGAATGCCTTCACCCTCAGAAAACATAAAAGTTATGTGAAGGGCTGATGAGGATTTTTATATGTTTGTTTGTTGTTTTATTTGTGTTAGAGAAAATGCAGTAGGATAATGTGAAAACTGCTTTGACCAAAAGAGAACATCAGCCGTCTGCGGTGGTTCATGTCTGTAATCTCATCACTTTGGGAGGCTCAGGCAGGAGGATTGCTTGAGCCTGGGAGGTCAAGGCTGCACTGAGCCGAGATCACACCACTGCACTCCAGCCTGGGTGACAGAGCGAGACCCTGTCTAAAAAAAAAAAAAAGTCCATCAGTGACTTACTTTTTCTTTATTCAGTGCCATCTCCACGTCCAGACAATTCTTTCCATGAAAATAATGTGTCAACTAGAGTTTCTTCTCTACCATCAGAGAGCAGTTCTGGAACCAACCACTCAAAAAGACAACCAGCATTCGATCCATGGTGAGCATTTTGGTTTGTTTTTACTCTTCCTTTTTTTAATTGTAGATTTAAGAGTTGAAATAAATTCTGGATGAGCTTTTTAGTGTTCTTTCTCCTGCTAGGCCTTTTTTTCTCTAGATAAATTATTGAATAAGGAAAATGTGATTTTTCATTATTGGTAACTTTTTTCCAGTTTGGCATTTATATTAAATATCATGTAAGGGAAAAAAAATCTCCTGGATTATTAAATACCTGATACGCTTTCCACTGTGTTCTTCTGACATGAGTGATGACTTTTGCGGTCTCCTTTTGTTGACATTGAGCCAGGTACACTTTGCTTAGCATTTGGTGTGCATCATCTCAGTCAGTTCTCACAGTCACACTATGCTTCCATGCTAGAGGCAGGGACACTGAAGCTTGGAAAAGTCGAGGAACTGGCCTGGTGCTGGACAGCCAGTAACATGGAGAAGGGAGCCAGGGTTCAAACTTAAATGAGCTCCAACTCCAAAGCTCATGGTTGTTACCTCTGTGCTACCTGTCTGTCATTCAGGGTAAAAAGAAATAGGGGAAGAGTCCTTTATGCTACCATAAAAGCATAATGGTAGTGAAAAGCACAAATGATGTGGCAACTTTTCTTATTCTTTTATCTTTTTTGTGTCATATCAATAAATATTTAGGGAGAGAATTACAGTGTTATCAAGATCCATTAGCAAATCTGTCTGAGGAGTAAGGACTTTAAGAAAAATAATAATGTAGACTTCTTCTCAACTACCCTGAAAGACTGCCCAGGTTCTCTACCAAGAGCATAAAATGGGACATCACTGTAAGACACTGGATTTGAAATAAGACCAGTCTGTCAGAGAGTCCCTCTCTGGTGTTTGTTGCCAGAAGTAACAGAAGGGCCTTATGTCAGTACTCTTGACTCCATGTGATGTCACAATTTGGACCCTGTTGACAAAGTTACATCAAGGTTTCAGGGTTATTGTGCCCTATAGTGAAAAATACTTAATTATTCTTAAAACAACATAAAAAATGACTTCTTAAAAGCTATAAATACACTTTTGCTGTATAAGCACAATTTACATCCATTGCCTATTTATAAAATGACAGTCTTAACATTCGTGACTAAGAGTTTAGACTCTGGAAATAGGATATCTTGGTTGATGGCAACTTGTCTATCAATCAGGGGACTGTGTCTATTTGTCCCTTGGTTTCCTCATGTGTAAAATAGGGCTAAGAATGGCACCTCCCTCATAGGGTTCATGTGATAATTAAATGAGGCAATACATTAGAAGCACCTAGAATAATGCCTGGCTCCGTATGCATTCATTAATGTTAGTGACTGCAGTTACTATCGTTGTCATCTAACTTCAGCATCAGGTGTTTCCCCTCCATTTTGATGATAAACTTTGGTGTCCTTTCTCCATGTGACTGTTTTAAGCTCCCTAGTATATAGAAAAGATCTGCGAATTAATGTAAGAACACAGGTACAACTTCTTTAGTTACCAGTGTTGACCATTTTCTGGTGTGGCTTTGATAAGTCATGACAAAATTGTCTAAATGGTGAGAATACAGAAGTACAGAAGGAATTGGGTTCTCTTGGTTATTACATAATGAAGTGGTGATGATTTAAAAGAGTAACAATTACAGATTACCTTAGTCCTGTGAAAATTAGGTCAGATCAAAATTAAATCAAAATTTGGGATAGACAGTGTTAGTAATGTATTGTTTCGGTCTTTTGATAATCGGTTTAAGTAGAACTTGTTTTACGCATGGATATGTATAGAAACCTGAAAAGAGTTGTTTTAAAAAGAATGAGAGGCTCAATTGGGATGTTGAATTTCAGCTGAGTCTTCATCAGGTCATCCTTATTCTAGTATCACTGTTATGAGACTTGAGAGTTCCAGAATTGCCGGTGATGAACTGGCTCTATTCTTTTGTTTCTGTTAACTCTTCATGATAATGCTGCTATGACATATTTCCTTCCTTTATTGCATCTCACTTAGTCTGTCATTAGTTCAACTTGACTCATGTTGACTTTTTTTCTTGAACAAGCTCTCGAATTGGTTCATCAGATTCTTCATATTTGAGAGAAATACACATTTGGTAACTTACAAAAAACATCAAAGAGCCTTGTTATGGTAATATAGTTAATTGCTATTCTTTGTTGCGAGGGGGTGGAGACAGGGTCTGGCTCTGTTGCCCAGGCTGTAATGCAGTGGTGCAATCTTGGCTCACTGCAACCTCTGCTTCCTGGACTCAAGCCATCCTCCTACCTCAGCCTTCTGAGTAGCCCAGACTGTGGGTACATGCCACCATGCCTGGCTAATTTTTGTATCTTTTGTAAACATGGGGTCTCACTGTGCTGCCCAGGCTGGACTACAACTCCTGAGCTCAAGTGATCTGCCTGTCTCAGCCTCCCAAAGTCCTGGGATTACAGGCATGAGTCACTGTGCCTGGCCATGAATTGCTATTCCTAAATAATCTCTTACCTAAGGTCAGTTTGTTTTTTCCTTGGTAGTAGCACTTCAGATTTACTTCGGGAAGAGAATATTTGTACAGTGTACCCCTTTCTTGCAATGGAAAAGTCAAGCTACTATGTTATATGTTAAAGCAATAAATAGATATTGCAGTATGATATCCAGAGCTGTTATTCTGGCCATCTCAGTTATGTAGAACCCACTTAAGAATCAGGAGGTAGCCAAAATATCTCAGAACAAGCAAAATAGAGTTAATATGGTAGGATTAATCATCTTTACTAATAGGATAACACCCCCACCCTCATTTGGAGTATGTTCTTCATTTATGCTCAGTTCTAGCAGGCGGCACTGAGGTTGTCAGGGCAAGAAATAGTTCAAGGTAATACTACAGTGTGCAGAGGGAAAAGGATCCAAGCAATAGCTATGGAGAGAAGCAGGTGGGAAAATCATACATATCATAGATCTCTATGGAGTGTGTGTTTATAAAACAGGCAGCTTCACTTTGCTTTGAAAGACAAAATGTATAAATATGTTTAGAAAGACTGCTGTCAATTGGGTTAAAAATTTATGTTTAAAGAGTAAACCAAATTACTTAGAAATCCCACTAGTTGGCTGGGCATGGTGGCTCACTCCTGTAATCCCAGCACTTTGGGAGGCCAAGGTGGGCGGATCACCTGAGGTCGGGAGTTCGAGACCAGCTTGACCAACATGGAAAAACCCCGTCTCTACTAAAAATAGAAAATTAGCCAGGCGTGGTGGCGCATGCCTGTAATCCTAGCTACTCGGGAGGCTGAGGCAGGAGAATCACTTGAACCCAGGAGGTGGAGGTTCGGTGAGCCGACATTACGCCATTGCACTCCAGCCTCCAGCCTGGACAACAAGAGCGAAACTCCGTTTAAAAAAAAAAAAAGAAATCCCACTAGTTAAATGAAGAATTGCTGTAACTTGCGCAATCCCAGCCTTCTTTTTCTCATAAGGTTATGAATATATTGGTATCCATTAGTGCTTGTCATCATAGCTTTCAGAGTTACTCCTGTAGAATTATTCACTGACTCTCTCTTCTCACACGTTAGCTAACCATGCTCGTCACATTGCCAGGGGAGGGGGGGTGGCAGAGAAAGTGTCACAGAGTAATGCTCCTCACCGCTTCAGCTCACCTTCCATGCTGCTCTCAGAGGGATTATACTGAAGTCCCATAAGCCTGACTGTGATGCCCCCCCGCCCCATTCCCTGGCTGTCAAACCTGTCCCCTACCCCCAACAAGAGTCTGTGAGCAGCTTGAGTGAGATCAGATTCGTTCTTTTATTTTTCTCTGTTTCTTCAACACCTAACACAGGGCCTGACATATATAAAGTACTTGCTGAATGTTGGTTGAGTGATTCATTGGATTTTAATTCCTTCCTTTCTTTAGGTGAGTCTTTGGAATTGTGTCTCCTCTTGGACCCTTATGGAAATAGCTGTCATGTTAGATAACGTTAGAGTCCCATGCCTGTGTGCCTGCTTACCCCTTGTCTCATTGCCCTCCTCCCATACTGTTTTGGTCCCAACTGCTGCTCTGGAGAAGGTGCCAGGCGACTGGATGAGTCGTCCTTCTCAAAGCATCTGTCTCTGAGATTGATGTGAACCCCCTGTTTACCCTTCTTCTGTGCTGCTCCTCTTTACCCCACTCAGCACGAAGCTGCTGTCTTCCAGATGGAATCACAGGGGCCAGAACGCACAAATGAGGGAAATGACCAACCACACGCTTACCCATATGGCTCAGTTCCAGCTGTCAATGTATAACTCATTCTCCATTCCTTTATACAACACAGCTTTTCAAGTGCCTTTGTTCCAGCCAGCCTCTTTCCATCTGTCTCTGAGTCACTCTGTCAGCCTTTTCTCCCTTCCCTTTCTGTGTTAATTCTTTGGGTATGTATGTTCCTACATAGCTTCTCCCTTGTTTTGTTTTTCCTCTCTGACTTCCTTCTCTCTGTCCTTGGTGATGCAAACACATGCTTCACTCCTAGTTTTCACCCACCAGTTCAAGGGTAATTTATTTCTTTTTTTCATTTGGCCTCTGGGATCTTTCTCTGCCTGGATCTTTGAAAATGTCCCAATCATTCCTGTATCCCCACCTGGGCTGTGGTTTATCCAGTGCCTCTTGAAGAGCCCCTGCAGAGGGTCTTTGGCCCATCTTCCCTGTGTCCTGGGGACCCAACAATGCAACATGCAAACTGCAAACATTGAGCTTTCCTTTTATTACCCTCCCCTTCTCACTTTCACTTATTCACTGTTTCATCCTGGATAGATTCTCCTCTTACCGTGCAAGATCCTACTTCCTCCTAGGACTGGTGTCTCAAGCCTTCATTTCCTCTCATGCCAGCGTTAACATTCTTACAGTAATGTCCATTCACATTCTGAGATGGCAGTCATGATGAATATGTCTTCCTTAAAGATTTGCTGGATTGGCAGAAAGCACTTTTACCCTCAACACACCTGTGGTATTTTGTTAGACTTTCATTCTGATTGGTAAAAACTTCTACCCATTAATCTGAATATTCTGTCATGCTTCTAGGTTGTGTTTTTGCAGATAGTATTGTGGAAGGACATAGCTATTTCATAAACATATAATTCTTTAACCTCTAGAAGTTACAGAACGTTAAAAATAGTATTGCCATTTCTACTAGATGCTCTCTGAGGCTCCTTTCCATCCAGAGTCATGCTTTTGTGATTCCAGCAAACCCCACTCTTCTGCAGTGTTCCTTACCAATGGCAAGTGACTGAATGCTGTGTCTTGGAGTTTAGCTTACGACAGTCTATCTTTAAGCCCCATGCAAGAGGGTTTCATCTCCTTAATTGCAAAAGAACTTGTCACAAGAAACTTTTACCAAATTCCCAGGGCCTAGGCCCAGTCTGTCATTGGGATTAGAATGTTTTTCGCAACAGTACAACACTACATTTAAAGACTCTTTTGGCTGGCCACGGTGGCTCACACCTGTAATTCCAGCACTTTGGGAGGCTGAGGTGGGCAGATCACTTGAGGTCAGGAGTTCGAGACCAGACTGGGTAACATGGTAAAACCCTGTCTCTACTGAAAGTAAAAAAATTAGCCAGGCCTGGTAGTGCATGCCTATAATTCCAGCTATTTGGGAGGCTGAAGCAGGAGAATCACTTGAACCCGGTAGGTGGAGGTTGCAGTGAGCCAAAATCACACCATTGCACTCCAGCCTGGGCAACAGAGCAAGACACTGTCTCAAAAATAAATAAATAAAAATAAAGACTCTTAACTTTTCAACACTTACCCATTTCATCATGTCTGAAGTTTTCTGGCTTTCAAAATTATAAATATATCATTCTGAGTTCAAAATACCTGGTGGTGTCATTGGTATCAAGCTTAATGTCAGTATTTTCAGTTAGAAGCTTTTTCCCCCCTGTGAAAGTTTTTTTTTTTCCAAAGAAACGAGGTCTTGCTATGTTGCCCAGACTGGTCTAAAACTCCTGACCTCAAGCGATCCTGCCCCAGCCTCCCAAAGTGCTAGGATTACAGGTGTGAGCCACTGCACCTGTCCCTACATTTTTTCTTAACTATTTTTATTTAGTTTTAATAAACAGATAAAAGGTTTAATAAGTAGGATATTTCCAGTTTCTGGCAAATTTTTACTTTTATTCAAGATGTTTTTATAGCCGTATTGATCTTTATGTTCAGTATCTTGACAAGTCACTAATAATAAACTTGTCAAGCTGGTTTTTAAAAGGTAAATAGAAAAATGAAGGTAGGTGTTGAAACTTTTTGCTCTTTCCCTTGTAGAGTTACAGAAAAGCCATCCTTTAAGCTGTGTACTTTTCATAATCTCAAACTCTAAGGTCTTCAACAGCATGAAGATGGTCTTGCAGCAACAGTTACAGGTCATATAATGCTCAAATTGCTCTTTTGAGTGAGCCTGTGCCAGAGGATAATCACTAACCATGGCTGATTAAATTCAGTTCCTCCTGTGCTTTTTTAGAGGCTCTTTACCCAAGTGTTTGATTCTTCCTGGCTATATGAACCTAGTGTCATGCATTTTCAGTCCTTATTATATTTGTCACACAATGGCAAGAAAATGATTGAAAAATCAATATGATAAAAATGTCTTCTCATTTAGGAAAAGTCCTGAAAATATTAGTCATTCAGAGCAACTCAAGGAAAAAGAGAAGCAAGGATTTTTCAGGTCAATGAAAAAGAAAAAGAAGAAATCTCAAACAGTAAGTAGATGGCCAGTTTCTATATATAATAACATGTTTCTGCATTATTCAATGGATACTTTACACTTTGCACTTGGCAATCAAAGTTGATTGTTTTCTTATTGAGACTTGACATTTATGCCCTGTATTATGTCTCTTTCTGAAATTCTTTACAACTATCCTCTCAACAGAGCCTTTTCTGCATTCAACAGAATCTCCAGGAATAGAAGAAATTTAATTTGGATGACAGAGAACACTTTAAGCCTTTCTCAATATACTTAACTATGTGGGTTTATATTAATGTGAAAACTTTGAAGACACGGAATTTGTTTCTCTCTGGGGATTTAAAGATATGCAAAAACTTAGGAAATGGGTTTTGGTTTACTTTTAAATCTTGAAATTTGTAAATAACCATCATTCCTTATTCTCTCCTGGCTGGTTACAGAATTCCTACGTTGACAGGTGTGTTTCTGAGTTGTATAGTCACAAAGATCGTATCTGGGATTTTAGGGCTTGCATTAGAAGGAAAATATGTTTGCCTTTTGATCGCACTGTGGGCTGGAATGCACCTTATCTCCTGGGAGCCCTTTGCGTGAACAAAGAGCTGGCTCCATGGGACCGTTCACGTCACTTCGCTGAACCACCCAAGCAAGGATCCTGCTGGTTTAGTGACATGAGAACCTTGGGGAAACCCGGCCTGTAGGACAGCAGCAGGAGTAGTTCTTCCCCTAGATGAGGCTGCATCCCCCTTTTCTTTATGACAACTTCAAGGCTAAACAAGGTAGAGTTAGCCGTTTTTATTTATTTATTTATTTTAGAGACAGGGTCTCACTCTGTTGCCCAGGCTGGAGTGCAGTGGTGTGATCTCAGCTCCCTGCAACCTCTACCTCCTGGGCTCAAGTGATCTCCCACTTCTCAGCCTCCCAAATAACTGGGTACACGCCATCACACCTAGCTAATTTTTTGTATTTCTCGTAGAGACAGGGTTTCACCATGTTGCCCAGGCTGGTCTCGAACTCCTGAGCTCAAGCAATCTGCCCACTTAGGCCTCGCAAAGTGCTAGGACTCCCAAAGTGCTAGGCTTGAGCCACTGTGCCTGGCCTCGTTAGCCATTTTGAATGGTTTTGGTTCTAGTTTTACTTCATACATAATTTATTCTTATTTATTTGAAGAGGAAAAAGACATAATCAAAATGGCCTGTTCAGATGGATTTCACTGATTTCATCTATAAGTTTAGTAGATTAGACCCAGTGTTTCTGAGGCCCTTTCTATTATGAAAATTATAGAATTATGACTCAATGGGAAGTAGATTAGGTAGATGTTCATAGCAATGTGTATAAATAACCTGAAGTAAGCATTTTTATCCCATAGATGTTCTAAAAATGTTCATACCTTCCCAGATAATCTTTCTAGATCATTCTTTCACTTGCTTGCTTGTTAAATTTATATGTTTCCTTATAAAATAAATATGAGTTCATTATAGAAAATTTGAGAAAAAGAAAAAGATCATTTTAAATCTTAATACCCCACCACAACTAGTATTAGGATTTTGGTATATTTTCCTCTAGCTGTTTAGCCTATGCATATGTTTGTGGAAACAAGGTGGGGTTTTTTTTTTGTTTTTGTTTTTGTTTTTTAAGTTTTAAATTAGAGCAGTCCATTTGGTACGATTTTGTATTCTGGCTTTTAACAGTGTATCTATCTATATCTACATGTACAGAATATGTATGTTACTATAAATACTTTATTATCTTCAATCCTAATGGCTGCATAATATTTCTGAAGTAGTTATTAAAAAAACTGCCCATATTTTTAACTGAAGCTTACTTTTAAAGTGTCAAATCAAAATGCCACTCAGATACTACTACATTTGTTACTTAGACTGGGTGAACAAACAGACCTGATTTAACCTAGGAATACTTAAAATGTTTAAAGTGTTAATAAAACTTTTATCATTGTCTGTAGAACATGTTTCTCTATCATGAGCGTTAAACTTTGGCTACCTCCTGACCACTGTTATTTTTATTTTGTGGTTTTTGTTCTAAACCACAGGTCTCCTGGCATTGTGGGGTGATTAAGTGGTAGAAAGTAGGAAAGATTAAGGAATTGAAGGTGTTTTTGTATATAGATTTAGATTTTGATGTTTGCTGTAGAGCAATATTAAACCTGAAGTCCCTGGCTCACTGTGGCACAAGTAGAGTATACATGTTGACTGACTTTATTATTCAGAATTTAGTTAAATTGTAGATATTTTAGTAGTATAGATTAGAGTAAAAAGGAAAATAACCATTCTCTAACATCCTCTCAACTTAAACTTTTTATTAGGTTTTCATAAGTTTCCTTTTTGATATTAAAGTAGCTGCAGAATATCTCTGCATAGGCCATAATGCCTTAAGCTTTACCAACCCAAAAGTTGTTTGTACCTCTACATCTTTTAATTAAATGAAAAATAAAATTTAAGGGCTTTGGGATTTCCAAAGAGCGCTCAGTACAGCCTTCCAAACCTCAGAGTCCTAAGCCTGACATTGGGTTAACTCTGCCTACTTTGAATGAGCATTTAAACAGTTAATTGTTTTTCACTTTCTAGAACTCAGGAAAAAGAAACTACATAGAATAAGCTTCAAAAGATTTAAGGCATTGTGGCCTTTGCATAAGATTCCAAAAGAATGAAAATCTGATGCCCAGTGTACATAGAGATGCATGACATGTTAAAGCTGAGGTGGATCCTAAATCTAGTTGAATTTTTTTATTCACTAGTATGGGAACTGAGCCCAAGCAAGTTGTGGGCTTGCTTCAAAGCCCAAAAATCACATAATCAATTGGGAGAACCAGAACTGCATTCTCCTAAATACCAAGTCCAGGCTCAATTTATACCATGGACCTGCCTCTGTGGAGAGCCTCTAGGAGCTCTCCTCTGGCCTCTTCAGCGATGCAAGTTAAACTCTTCCTCAGGGTTCCTGTCATTGGAACAAGAAAATTTATGAGATGTTTTACTCAAATCTCTTTTTACATATACCCTTAAAAGATGACCTAAATACCTGAATACCTTCATAGACATTCTAGTTCTCTGACAATTGAGATATCCTAAACAGGGAAAAGTGGTGCCAAAAAAAAATGATTCTGTATTGTAAAGGTGCCTGCTTTGACTCAAGCAAATCTGGAAGCTGCCTTGGGAAATCTGGCTTTGGTTACATATCCAGAGTTACATAAGTCCTCAGAGCATATGGTGACTTTGCCAACTTGGTAATTGTATCCTAGTTAGTTAGTATCTCAATTTGTGATGATGCTTCCATTTAAATATTGAAATTTCTGTTTCTTCCCTTTGAAAACCAGTATTCTGAATTGTGCTAGATGTTTTCCATTGGGTAAATATTTCTAGCAGTACAGAACAAGGCCTCTTACTCAACATTAGTATCCCACCACAGTGATCAATACCTCTTCCTAGTAATGTTTTCAGGCTTAAAAGTTGACCAAATTCGAGAGGGTTTCCAATATGTTGGGATTTTTTTTCTTCTAATAGGCAAATTACATGGTAGATTTTTTACTTGCTGAAGTCCTCTCTAGCAATTAGGAGAAGATTGAAGTTTATCAGTAGCTCTTTAACACAGTTCTTTATAATCATATTTCTGATAGTAAAAATTATTTAATGTTTTGTAAGCTTAACGTGAGTAGGTGTGTCTAGGTCTCTCGGCATTCCTACTAGAGGTATTGATCATGATCTCACATTATATACTTAGAAGAAGTTTGTGCTTGTCTCGAATTTGCATTATTGACATCTTCACATCCAGGTGAGAATTGGCACAGAACCTCTATAGATGCACAGCACCGAGATTCTTTCAGTGACTGTTAATATTTAGCAATTTGAGGGCTTCCAAGGGCTAGTAGTTTCAATAAGAGCACTTTTTTTTTTTTTTTTTTTTTCAATTAGTTTATTTGTATCTTATATTGCAGACAGATTCCACCAACGGGGAGAATCCAAGCATCAAGAAATCCCTCTTTCCTCTTTTTAATTCAAAGAATCATTTAAAGCATAGTTCTTCTTTGAAAAAGCTTCCTGTAGTCACTCCACCCATGGTACCCGTTTTTATGTATGGTAGCCCTGAAAACTGCTCCAGTAAACTTGTTTTACTGATGACAACAGCATGTCTTATTTTCATGAGGTCATATTCTCTTTATGCTAGTTAAGTACGTGAGCCAGTTCCATAAATTCACTGGAATATAAATTCATTGCCATTCTTCTGAATCAGTTGAGAAAGTTGAAGCACAAAGTCTATTAAGCAAACAAACTAGTGAAAGGCTAGTTTGTCTTGTCTGATTAGCCAGTTATGGGCAGATAACATTTATAAAAGCCTGTATTTTATGTAAGGAATTCTATTAACATTTACAGTTAACAAATGTCTTTGCATTTGACTCACAGAGTTTGTTAACACTTGATTGGCAATTTGTCTTTTTGAAGCCAAGTTGAATTGACCAAATTGAATGAGCTAACAGGCTCCTTGAAAAAACAGCTTGTTTCCTTGTCTGGCTTGAGCTTTTGCTGGTCAGTTTAAAACCAGGGCTTTTGCTTGGCATTTGACATTACTCTTCTGTGTTCACCAAACTGGTGAATAGAGCAATTGCATTCATCTGGAATTTGTGGCACAGATTTCCAGCATTTCTCTAGTACGTAATGATAGATCCAGATATATCAGACAATGGTTTGACAATATGATCCAAACCATACTTTCTCACTTTGCTATCCTTGAAAGCCTACCAGACTTCTTTGGCACTACCAAATACAGTGTTTGGATCATTTTCCCAGCAGGAAAAAATTTCTGTTTTATTGAACTGGTTCATAACCTAACTGCAATATGGAATGAGGATACGACAGCAATTCCTGGTACAGCCCAATTTAACTGCTCTCTCTTACAGCGAATAAAACTAACAGCATGGGAATGCTTTAAGGATTGAGGTTTAACAAAGCTGCATGACATCTGCCAATTTTTCCTAATGCAGGGAAAATTATTAAGAGGGCAGAAGAATTTAACTAGCATCACTTGCATTGTGAACATTGGGAGAGATTGGGGTTCTTTTTTTACTGGGTTATTTGAGTTTTGGTTTGGTTTGCTTTTTAGTTTGGTTCTCCTCTTGGGTGTGGTTGCATATCTTAATTAGGCTTATCAGTGTGCTTATTGAATGCTTGTCCATATTTTGCTCTAGGTACCCAATTCCGACAGCCCTGATCTTCTTACGTTGCAGAAATCCATTCATTCTGCTAGCACTCCAAGCAGCAGACCAAAGGAGTGGCGCCCCGAGAAGATCTCAGATCTACAGACCCAAGTGAGTGGATCCTGCACCACTCTTAGACTCTCCAACTCTCCAGTAACTGTCCTGAGGAGCGGGGAGGGCATGGTAGAGAAAACTTAGCTTCTCAATGTTACAGTAAGGCTGAGCACCTCCTCAAAATAGACCCTCAGTTATAGCCAGATGTATCTTGTGAGCCAGGATTAATCTTGCTTCAGTGACCCATGTTCTACTGGGAAAGATGCAAGCTTCCGTTAGCCTTCACCTAGCTGGAGGCAATTGAAGATGTAGTCCCAGCCCACAAATACAGCCCAGGAAAGAGCTGAGCTGTGTTAAAGAACCATAATTCATGGTAAAAAATGAGGCATGCCATAAGATTTCAGGCAGGATGAACACAGATGGTGGGAAGATTAAGGTTTCATTAAAAGTAATAGCATACAAATTGAAAGACAGGTATGATAAGTTTTCTTGAAAGAACATTTCAACTCCTGAAATCCATACTATTTTTGACAGGAAACAGGCAAACAGTTGCATTAGGAACTGCATATTAGACTGTATTACATAGTCACATTTATCTTCCATAATGGAGGAATAAGCAGAAACTGAATCAGTAAATTTTTCAGGTATCTGAGGTTTATCTCCTTTAAACAACTATTTTGGTTGGAAATTTTGTAATGTATCTTTTCAGTATCCCATAATGAGCATTTGTTTTTTGATATTGAGTATTTTATGAATCCTTTATTCTTCTGCACTATAATTTCTGATAATCCTCCAGAGCTTTTGAGGCTATAGGATTACTTGTGTCTGTGTGATTTCTTGTGTCACAGATTTCTATGATTGGGAGAATGGACTACTTTTTTTTTTTTTTTTTTTTTTGAGACAGGGCCTCACTCCCATTGTCCAGGCTGGAGTGCAATGGTACAAACTCGGTTCACTGCATCCTTGACCTCCCTGTGCTCAGGCAATCCTCCCACCTCAGCCTCCCAAGTATCTGTGACTACAGGTGTGCACCACCACACCTGACTAATTTTTCGAATTTTTGGTAGAGACAGGGTTTCGCCATGTTGCCCAGGCTGGTCTCAAACTCCTAGGCTCAAGCAATCCATCTGCCTCTGCCTCCCAAAGTGCTGGGATTACAGGGATGAGCCACCATGCCCAGCCTCTGTTTACTCTTTAACTGTAAGCTGTTGCATAGAACTGCTGACGGAAGTTCCCCATATTCCCATTCTATTTGCCCCAGCCATTTATATTTTCTGCTTCCAACATAATATAAGCTGGGGGTGGTGGAAGCATAGAGAACCAGATATCCAAGTTTATTGGCTATGTATGCAAACTAAAGAGACAAGCCTCTGAGTGAGGGCCTGCTTCTCTATTCCCAATTTCAAAACAAAACAAAAAGAATAGAGAGCTTTAGAACTTTCTTTGTGAAACCATTTCTTTTACCAAGAAGCTCTCTCTTTCTCTCTCTCTCTCTCTCTCTCTTTCTTCTCTCTTTCTTTCTGGCAGGGTCTTAATCACTCAGGCTGGAGTGCAGTGGCAATATTATGGTTCACTGCAGCCTTGACCTCCTGGGCTCAAGCCATTCTCCCATCTCAGCCTCCAGAGTAACTGGAACTACAGACACACACCACCATACATGGCTAGTTTTTTAATTTTTTTATAGAGACGGGGTCTCGCCTTGTTGCCCAGGCTAGAAGCTCTTTTCAAATAACTTTATAGCTCTTGCTGAATGCAGCTTATTGTAATTGCTTGATAGTTACATGTGGTCAAGGCTATAAAAATCACCAGGAGTCTCATCGTGTTATACCAATTTAATTATTTTTAAAAAGCCACTTTTGAGCACTTAGAGTGTACAGTGTGCTATGCTACCTCCTGTAGGGGGCACAAAGCTTTCTTGGGAAGACTTCGAAATGATGATGGAGAATACTTTCCCCTGAAACGATATCTACTTGAGTCAATTCTGAAGCCATTTACCTTGGGTTTCAGTGCCTAGTTCCTTCAAATCTTGTAATGTTCCTTGAGTTTGTCAACATTTTATTCAAACTTTGCTGAGCCCTTAAATGCATGTCCCTTATACCATGACATTTATAGCAAAGGTACTCTGAGAATTGGCCCCAGAGGGGCCCCAAGGCTAGGGTTGTAGCCCAAGTGGCCAAGTCCAGCAGTCGTGATTGGCTGTGAATTTCCAAGTGCTTTCCATGTCTCTTCCGAGATCGAGGAAGAGGAGATTGAGCCATCTTTCATCGTTCAGGAGCATGAGGCTCAGGAGTTGTCCAGTGAGCAGACGGCTCTGAGGCTCTTCCCCTCTGCCCTGAAGTCAGTCTCCCTCCGTGATGCAGCACCTGGGGATGTCCAACTGCACCGTAGACAGACAGGCAGGGCGGACCACTGTAAGCCCATGTTAGGAATTGAAGGCCTCCTGTGAATTAATTCTTTAGATAGTTCTGATGGGGTTTTGCATATTTCTTTGTGCTTTGCATTTTCAATGCCCAAATGTTACCCTCCCCCTCTCAAAAAAAAAGCAAAAAAAAAAAAAAAAAAAAGTGCAGCAAGGGAACATTTGAATTTTGCAATATCGAGAGAGGGAAATTGGGGAGATAAGAACGAAAAGGGCTATACGACTTGGAGTTGAGTACATTGCTAACTAAAACATGTCATATTTTCAGCTTCTCTTGCTGCTAGATATGGCTGTGTACCTAAGTTCTAGCTGGTAAAATATAAGTGGAAGCATTTTGTGGAGTCTTTGGGAAGTCTTCTCAAAACAGAGAAACATACACCTTTTGCTTTCTCCTTCCTGCTGGTTGAAGCATGAGATCCCCTGGTTAGAGATAGGATGCAACCAGGTAGATGAGCCTGGGCCTTTGATTGGCTGCCATACCAGCTCTATATGTCTTATCTAGATATCTAGGCTTTTCCATTAAAGAATAATACAATCTTGTTTGAAAAAGCCCAAAGAACAGATATAGCTGGACCGGCTCCTCCTTGCACATGCTTGCCCTTCCTGGCCACGCCCACTCACCTCACGTCTAAGCCCCCTTCCCTCCCCAGCCTTATGGTCGCTCTAACTTGAATCCCATGTGCATTCTCATCCTTTCTTTCAGAGCCAGCCATTGAAATCACTGCGCAAGTTGTTACATCTCTCTTCGGCCTCGAATCACCCGGCTTCCTCAGATCCCCGCTTCCAGCCCTTAACAGCTCAACAAACCAAAAATTCCTTCTCAGAAATTCGGATTCACCCTCTGAGCCAGGCCTCTGGCGGGAGCAGCAACATCCGGCAGGAACCCGCACCGAAGGGCAGGCCAGCCCTCCAGCTGCCAGGTCAGATGGATCCTGGTTGGCATGTGTCCTCTGTGACCAGGAGTGCCACAGAGGGCCCTTCCTACTCTGAACAGCTGGGTGCCAAAAGTGGGCCAAATGGGCACCCCTATAACAGAACAAATCGCTCACGAATGCCAAATCTGAATGATTTAAAAGAGACAGCCTTGTAATTTGTGCTGGTAGGGGGGAGGGGTGGACAGACAAGCCAGTGGGGAGGGGTGGGAAAGGGTGGGCTGGGCTTGGGGCATGGGCCGGGCCAAGTGGTGAGCCAATATTTTCAGCTTTATGAAGGTGTGTGCAATATTGCATGTGTTGGGGCCGTCGAGCTCCTCGCGGCCACAAATGCTAGTCAGGGATCTTAGAGCCACAGGAGTTCCTTAGGGATCGCCACTCCCCACAGGTCTTGTGTGAGAATAGATAGAGTGTGCCACTGAGGAAGAAGAAATTCTTGCCAGTTTCTCCCCCTTACATTCCAGCTTTAGTGCAATCTCTGTTGAACTTGGGAACGCCAGGATGTGTCCTGGCACTGCAAGGGATAGGAAAGTCGTGTTGACCGATGCCCTTACTACATATTTTTTTCTGCCTAGACTAAATGTGGGGTTTATTGTAATCCAAGAGTATCCCTTTGAAGGGTTAGCAGATGAACTGTATGTCTTAAATTGTTTTCTAAACTTCCATATTTGATAGGATTTGTAACATTTATTTATAATTAATATTGTACTGTTATAATCATATCTTTTATGTTATAATGTAAAGTTATTTTGAGCTGTTTGAAACATTGTGAAGCAGTGGGACAGCTACAGTAGTTTCTATAAAAACTAAACAGTAACATTTATATATTGCATCAGGAGTATTTTATTCTATATATAAATATATATATGGTAAATCTGTTTTATAAATATATTCATTTAAAGAAAGTATCGTTATGACACTATCTGCCATATTTTTATACATTTGTGATATGAAGTGAGTATTATACTTCTAATAAAGGGAGTTGAATTGTGGCTACACGTGACTGTAACAGTATGAACCTTGCTCAACTTTTAGGCCCCAGCAGTAGCCTCTAGACATGATCCTTGGTAGCAGACGAGATGCAGCATCTCTTTCCAAACCTGCAGGGGAAGAAAGTCAGATAGGCCAGTGAGAATTCCAGCAGGCCTGGTTTCCATCCTCACACACTTGGCTCCAGTTTGTGTCCAGGGACGTTACTTGCACACAGGGGAGAATAGATTGAGGCATTACTTGTGGGTCTTTGTAGAGAGAATGTGCTCTTCCACTTAGCATTAGTGTAGAGCGTAGACCAAAGATTTGCCAGTGAACATTCCTTATGAGATCATAAGAGGTACCTGTCTGCAGATCTTGCAAACCAGCTCTATGCTCCTGAATATCATCCACTGTCCCGGAGACTCTTGGCTGATGGGGTGTGAGATATATGTGTGGCATTTCTATTTCTGAATGCCTTTTTTGCTATTGCTCTCTCCAATACCATATTTAAAAGGCTCCTGGAGCAATTCCAGATGGAGAAAAAATTACTCTATCCATTTTTTTCTTCCTGGGGCTGTCCACTTACGACAAGATTTTCATGCACACCTGTTACACACACAACCCCCATCAGAACAGGACCTACCTTCCCCTCATCTGATCTCTTCCAGCTCCCAAGTTACTCCCAAGTATCATCAAACCCTTTGGCCGTCAAGTGTTATCCTCCCATGCCTCTGGGTCATCCTTGAGGGAAGTCACCTCAGCACCATCATCTATCAGTAGTAGTAGATTTTTGGAAGTAGTCTCTTAGCAATAATACTTTTAAAGGTCCCTCCCACCCCTCAAAGAGATAACTTCTCAGTATTTATTACTTGTCCTCAAATTCTGAGTGTCAGCCCCTGCATCAAGTCAGCTATAATCGAAATGTGCTGTTACTGTTAACCCTCCCCCCGAGATTTTGAGAATCATAGCTCTGATGATTATGAAGATTATAAAGACTAAGGTCCTAGTTTCCCTGAAGCTTAAATTGTGCACATATTGCATTTTTATATAAATACTATAATGTGTATTGATTATATAGATAGGTCATTTTAAGGTGCTTTTTATTTAATTTTAATAAGTGTAATAGGCACTAAAATGAAACTCGACTGGGTACTATTATTGAAATAATTTGACTCAAACCAATAGTTTTGCATGCTCTTTAGTTCTTTTTCTGTCTTACTTCTTTCACCAGTTCAGTACTGTTTGGGTAGCTCTGAATTCTGGCTTTTCCCAGGCAGCTGCTTGATGATACAAATGAGGTGGACCATCAGCAGTTTTGCCTGGACACTAATGACTCTAAAAGGGTGTGTATTTAACTCTTCTTTTTCATACTAGATCTCTACCTTGTATTCCCCCCTTGCAAACCAGAAACTACACTTTTTTTCTCTGGAAAGACTTCTCACTGTGCTACGCGCTTAGGAACTGCACGGTCCCGTTGCCATGCTGTGGCATTCGAGGCTCATTGTCACCTAGGGGCTGGTTTCCCATGTTGTCATCCTTGCTAACACTGGGATCTCAGATGTTTGCAGAACATTTCTATTCATGATGGTTCTTCAAAGAAGGGCTAGAATATTTGCCTTCTACCTAGAGCAAAGTAAACCTAATTGCTGAAGAGTCAATACGTACTTTTTGTACTTTCCCAGATTTGAGCCAGAAAATACCTACAGATATCTACAAATGTTTTCAACCAGTGTTTTCGAGGTAGCTCTTTAATCCTCTTCTCAGCTTTTGTCTGTTCTGACTTTTCATCCAATAAGCTGTAAGTGAACTACAATCTGCATTTCTAGCATGCAATTCTCTTCCTGCTCACGGAGGGGGATGAAAAAGTTTTCTCTCACACCTAATGGGCCCTCTCTTAGCCTTTAACTGTTGTTTTCCCCTCTTGATGAAGAATTACTGACATCACAAAGATTGCCATCCGTGGTAGAAAGGACTTGATTTAAAGTCAGACAAATTTGCCTTTTCTTTAGGAAGGGGAATTCATGACATCCATGTCCTATTATCGGCCGTAACTTCCTAAAGAAGAAAAAGGGTGAATGAAAGCTTATGTTACTTTTATGAAAGTATCACTGATCTCCTTTGGAAAAGAAACTCTGCTTCACTGTTTTTCTACCTTTATTTCTCTGCTGTCCTCATTTTTCCTCTCTAAAGTTCTAAATACACTTTAACTGAACCTCATTTGGTCTTGCTCTAAAATTTAGCCTCTTTCTAGAGCCCAAGACCAAAAGGTAGTGCTTCATGCTGAGGGGCTCAAGTGAGCTGACTCTACAACTGTGGTTCTCACCTAGGGGCAGATTTGCCCCCAAGGGCACATTTGGCAATGTCTGGGGACATTTGGTTGTCACAGCTGGGGGTGATGGTATGCTACTGGCATCAAGTGGTTAGAGGCCACGGATGCTACTAAACACCCTGCCATGCACAGGACAGCCCCCCCAAACAAACAGTGGTCCAGCCCCAAGCACTACTAGTGCTGAGGTTGAGAAACCCTGCCCTACACCATCCCAAGCCCACCAGTCTGCAGAGCTTGGCTCTGGCCTTGTTCTGTCCAGGCTACAGTACTGCAGGTGTGAATTCTTCAACATCACATTCTCTTAAGAGTCTTCGACCACTATTCCTGAATCCTTGGAACCCTATTGTTCGTTTCCATTGTCTTGGGCCTGCTAAAAGGTGCATACTTTGGAAGGAGACCAGAGTTACTTTATAGGTGTTGGAGAACTTAAATTCTAGGTTAGCATCCTTAGAAAATCTTTCATAGAGCCATGAGGCTTATATTTAGAAGCAAGCAACAGCCTGGCAGATTGGCGTGATTTTTACCAACTGCTCAAAGGCATCCGTGGCTTTTAGCTGTGTCTCCCGAAAGAAAATGTCTTTGTTTTTTATTCAAGTCATTTAATAGCTCTTTACAAATATTAGCATATGGCAGACCAATTAGAAGCAAAAAAGTCCGTATTGGTGGTTGTGATGTAGCTGTTATAGAAGTATTTGTGCTGTATGCTTTGGTTAAATCTGTTTTAAAACATGCTTTAAGATTCACCTTACGCAGTTGTACTTTAATTCTAAGCTCAGAGCTATGCTGTCAGTCTCTAGTCACGCCGTGTATTATAAAGTATGTTGTGGTTGTAGAGTTAGCCAGTTTAGCATGTTCCTAATCTGAGAATTAGTGGACTATACTAGGAAATGCTATCCCATTTTCCCTTTCCAGCCCCTCTTAGTTAAGATCATAGTATCCTCACTTCTTAAACTAGTCTTTAGAGTAAATAAGGAAAAAAGCCATTTATTTTCTTCTAGCCATGTATTATTGAGAATGACTCATAGTGTACAACTTTTTTTCAAAGGCCAGAGGATTACTTTTCAAGTGTGTAGAAAGATCTATCTCTGTTCACCTGGGACCTGGTGGCGACTGAACTCTTTCAGCAAGGGCAATGGCTCAATGTGATTCGGTGCTGGAGCTCAGCTGAGACTCAGTAAATCTGCACGTTCTCTGCTGGTCAGAACATGTTTCCTGGAGAGCATTGCTTTCTATCTAGAAGTTCGTTACCTCCTGCATGATAGTGGGATATTGAGCTCTGTGTGGGTTCTAAGATCCACAGACTCATACTTTTGTGAACTTTGGAATGTGGTAGGGTACACTGAACCAAGTCAGAAAATAGTGAAATATTTCCTTGCCTCCTTCAGTTCATCACTAAGGAAGTGTGTAGGCAGAGAAAACTTACTTATGGTTTAAAAAACCACAATTCTGGTTTTTTTTGAAAGGGGACATAGAAAAGACAGTACAAAGGTTGTAAGTGTCCTGTCGCTAATTCCCAGGGCCAGAATCTCACAAGAAGGTCCTCTCAGAGACTTAAAAGCCTGGCTTACAAAAATAACCAGAAACCAAACTTGTAAGCAGTTATGATTTCTTCCTTTTGCTTCTTGACCAGCTGAGATACAGAATATCTTGAGGTCTGGTTCAGCTAATGAAAAATTCTGTCTCAGAAATGATGAGTAAGAAACCATACAAGAAAAAGAAGTCCCTCATCTGTCTGCATACACGCGATGTGGGAGAAGTGGGGTGGCTAGGAAACTCTGGGCCTGCTGCCCCCTTCGATTCTTTTTTTTTTTTCTTTGTGAATTGAATGTACTATACAAATGGTAGGCTTTCGTGTGAGCCAGTTACTACATGAATCTTCATTTCCCACAGTGGTTTGTTCATTCATCAGCGTTAGGCTTGGTCCTGGCTCCACCTTTCTCCTCTCCGGGCACTGACCCCACCTTTCCATGTATTTACTGTAGGCTATTAAATATGATCATGACCCGCCTTGCATTTTCATTCATCACCTGTTTACTCCCAAATTTAAGGGAAGTTCGTCTCATTTTGCCAGAAAAAAATTGTAATAGTCAGCACGCTGGATTTGTAGGGCCAACAAAATTGTGGCAGTGAAACTAGTTTCACTTCTAAAGCCCTTCATTTCCCACAAGGTTAAGCTCTCGAAACCCCATTTGATCCTTGGTTCCTATTTCGATCCTCCTTTGGAATCTGAAAATCGGTCTCCATGTTGTATGCAGATTAGAAGTTGCCTTGTTCGTTACTCTTCCAACACAGAGTATCAGGGAGAAAGAGGCCTTATCTGTTCCTCCATCCCCCCTGTTTTGACAGACTGCTAAGAATTCCTCAGGACTTCCTTTGGTTGGGGATTTTAATTTCCCAAAAGTCTGATCTGATTTCTTTCAGGGGTAGACACGCTTGTCCTAGTGCTCTGCTTCAGGTCTTATCAGAAGAAACCCAGGAATAGAAAAGGTAGATGCCTTGACTTTTGTCCCTGTTGTGGGGACTAAAGTGTTTATTGCCAGAATTGTCAAAAGCTCCAGTTCAAACTCTGTAGAGTTTCACGGAAAAACAAAACAAAAAAGATGCTTATCGTCCCGGAGAATGTGTAAGTTCTCCAGCATGGCTTAGGTTTTCCAAAATGGAAAGCAAAGCTTGCAGACAACCTGTTTTCTCTAGAGACACACAATGATTCTGGCCCTCAGTCTGTTTCCCTCCCCTTGTTTACTCTTTGGTCACCGATCGAGTCAGGCTAGAGGGGTAATACGGTGATTAAAAGAAGTAAATTCTCACTGTAAACTTGGATTGATTAACAGAAACAATTAAACCAAACAAAATCATTGCCCCAAATTTCTATCTCCAAGAATTGCTTTGTGCCATTTTGAATTCAGGTGGTTATTCTGTATATACTTAGCTAACTATTCAGAGCTTCTTCAATCTCTAGTAAGCTTGAAGGTGGTGTCTGGGAAGACACAGGGCAGGGTGACATTTAGACTCTGTTCATTCTTAAAAATAGGGATAAGCCAGAATGATGTGACATCTAGTATGTGGTAGATGAAGAATCAGTGGAAATTCTTAATTGCACAGACTTTATAATCCATTATATAAAGTGTAATTCCATACTTTTTACTGTGGCAAGGGTGTGATGTGATTGTTAATCTTTTTAATTTTTGAATCCAAACTGAATTTAAAGTGTTGAATACTTAAATCCTCACAAGTGAATTATGAACCATTTGTAAAGTGTTTCTATAACTCTTTGTATCATGTGTTGGTACATCTTATCAAGTTTTTTCTGGCATGTAATTCCATTCTAAACTTATGTAAAATTTCTATTGTTGCTGTAAATATTACACAAATATCTACTCCGTGATAACCTTCATTATCAGCATGAAATGGTTAATTTTTACTGAGCACAATGTATTTTTGAATGGATCTTCCCAAATGTCTTTAATAAAATGCAGATTTTGCACTGACTGATGTGACTGCCAGGCCGTCCCAATCTTGAGCACTGTGGTCCTTCGTGTTTGAACTGCGAACAGCTCCATTTTAGTTCCTTCTTGGGAAGAAAGAATGCATTCGAATTCCAATGAGGGATGATGGACCTTTGAGGTTGTAATCAGTTTAAGAGACAGAAATTAATGTAAAACTAGGCAAATCCTGTAACTTAATGATGTTGATCGTTGTTTTCCTATTTATAAAGCTTTTTTCCCCTTATGGCATTTTGAAAACTTTGGTTTATTTTATACTTGAGTGTTGTCACCTTTGCACGTCGCTAGTCATGTTTGAGGAGGATGGGAAGAGAGGCCAATCTTGTGCTAGGTGCTATGGAGAAAGCAAAGATGGACAGCTTAATAAGGGTTTTTTGATTCTAGAGGAGAGGTGGGCAAGCTTTTCCTGTAAAGGGCCAGATGCTAATTATTGGGGGTTCTGTGGCTCATCAGTTCCCTGTCACCACTACTCAGCTCTGCCTTTGTATTGCAGAAGCTGCATGGATAATATGTAAATCAGTAAGTGTGGCTGTGGTCCCGGAAAACTTTACTTATAGAAACAGGCCATAGTTTACTAACCCCTGTTTTAGGCCCTCAGTTTCATCATTTAGGGTAACACCAACCGAGTACATGTTCAATCAGGAGGGAAAGAACTTAGCTTTTGTGGTAACTTATAGAAAAAATATTCCCCAGTTTTCTTTCTCTTTCTAAACAAAGGGTAGGAGCTGAAAGTCAGTGCTTTCCGTTCTTAAAAGTCCTGTGTCAACCACTTCTTCACTCTGTCTCCTTAAGTGACATGGAAACTCGTGGCCTGTGCTTTCAACTATAATCTTACCAAGACTGAATGAAAGTATTTGGCACTTATACTTTTTAATGTTCATAGCACTTACTATGGCCAGGCACAATGCCCAAGTGTTTTGCTTTATTATTATTATTATTTTCACAACAACCCAGTGAAACAGGTACTATTATTATCCCCTTTTTGTAAATGAGGAAACAGATTTCCATACTTGACATTAACCTGCCCAAGGTCACCCAGTTTGGAAGTGGCAGGGCCAGGATTTGAAGCCGAATATGTTCATTGTAAAGCCCATATACCCTTAAAAGTCACTGCACCTCCATGTATGGTAATGTGGTAACAATCAGTATTGTTTCTCTTTAGTAATTCAGGTTTATTCAAGTAACTCCAAGGTTCAAATTTTCAAAAACACTTTCCAACACAGTATATTAAAAACTTTGCCTAAAGTTCACTCTAGGTGCAGAAATAAAGACAACTTAGTCAAGAGAAGGAAAGGGTAACAGACTTGGAAATGGCTATTTACACTGATGGAATAAGTGTACTAATTAGAGCAGGTAACAAGTCTCCACAATGTATAACATATTCTTCTCTAAAAGCTCACAACAATTTATGTGCCACCTTCCATCCCCTTTCCCAGCAGATGGTAATTGATGTGATTTGAGAATAGAACACTTCATTGAAACAAGTCACTGGAGGTCCTCTGGGGATGCGGCTTAAAAAGCCCAGGATCAGGCCAGGTGTGACGGCTCAAGCCTGTAATCCCAGCACTGTGGGAGGCTGAGACGGGCAGATCACCTGAAGTCAGGAGTTCAAGACCAGCCTGGCCAATATAGAGAAACCCGTCTGTACTAAAAATACAAAAATTAGGGCTGGGCAGTGGCTCACGCCTGTAATCCTAGCACTTTGGGAGGCCAAGGCGGGTGGATCACGAGGTCAGGTGTTCGAGACCAGCCTGGCCAACATGGTGAAACCCCATCTCTACTAAAAATACAAAAATTGGGTGTGGTGGTGCATGCCTATAATCCCAGCTGCTTAGGAGGCTGAGGCAGGAGAATCACTTGAACCCAAAAGGCAGAGGTTGCAGTGAGCCAAGATCGCACCACTGTGCTCCCGCCTGGACGACAGAGCGAGACGCCATCTCAAAAATAAATAAATCCCCAGGATACAGAGTCCGCTTGCCTGGGTGGAGTCTTGGCTCCATCTCCTACATCTCATGTGACTTGAAGCAAGGCACTTCACTATGCCTCAGTTTCCTTATCTTTAAATGGAGGTAATCACTGTACCTACCTCAGTGTTGTTGTGAAGATTTAATGAGATAATAACCTGCAGAGCACTTGAGAGTCTCAAGAAGTATGAGCTCTTCTAACATTATTGCTATTACAAAACATTGCTATTACTTCTGCCCCAATTTGGCAGTTTCAGGAAATTGCGAAGGAATGTCACTGAATCTTTAATGCCAGTTACACAGAGCTCAGTAGGTATCCGCAAAGCCCTTTAGATGCACGTAGCCTATTTATATCGGCCCTGTAAGGGTGGGCTTAATGACCCAGCATGGAACTACTCTTGGGACCACAGGGGAAGCAACAGTCCTTGTAAGCTGTTTGTCAGTGGGCCTTAGCAACCAAGCCCCAAGTGGACAGAAAGATGGGGTTCTGTGAGCATCCATTCCAAGGGTCACTTTAGGGGTGCAATCTTCTGGGCTCTGAGAATGGATTCATAGCAGCACCTCTATCTGGAAGTACCTTTGCTTTGTCCAAGTAACCTCCTCCCACACAGAGTACCCGAATCAGCTCAGATTTTTTTTTCTTAATATTGGCAACACTTAATGCTACTTCTTTGTTCGTAACATTTCATTTAATCATTTAAAAATCTGCAAATGTTGTGTGTATTTTACCGCAATTTTTAAACAATCTCCAGTGTAGACTGCACTCTAGCATTTCTAAAAATAAAAGTAAATATGTTAAAATAAGGTAAGAGTGAGTTTTTCC
>NW_026652282.1:15380467-15388157 GCF_009828535.3 Hylobates moloch
AAAAAAAAAAAAAAAAAAAAAATTAGCCGGGAATGGTGGTGCATGTCTATAATCCCAGCCACTCGGGAGGCTGAGGCAGGAGAATCACTTGAACCCAAAAGGCAGAGGTTGCAGTGAGCCAAGATCGCACCACTGTGCTCCCGCCTGGACGACAGAGCGAGACGCCATCTCAAAAATAAATAAATCCCCAGGATACAGAGTCCGCTTGCCTGGGTGGAGTCTTGGCTCCATCTCCTACATCTCATGTGACTTGAAGCAAGGCACTTCACTATGCCTCAGTTTCCTTATCTTTAAATGGAGGTAATCACTGTACCTACCTCAGTGTTGTTGTGAAGATTTAATGAGATAATAACCTGCAGAGCACTTGAGAGTCTCAAGAAGTATGAGCTCTTCTAACATTATTGCTATTACAAAACATTGCTATTACTTCTGCCCCAATTTGGCAGTTTCAGGAAATTGCGAAGGAATGTCACTGAATCTTTAATGCCAGTTACACAGAGCTCAGTAGGTATCCGCAAAGCCCTTTAGATGCACGTAGCCTATTTATATCGGCCCTGTAAGGGTGGGCTTAATGACCCAGCATGGAACTACTCTTGGGACCACAGGGGAAGCAACAGTCCTTGTAAGCTGTTTGTCAGTGGGCCTTAGCAACCAAGCCCCAAGTGGACAGAAAGATGGGGTTCTGTGAGCATCCATTCCAAGGGTCACTTTAGGGGTGCAATCTTCTGGGCTCTGAGAATGGATTCATAGCAGCACCTCTATCTGGAAGTACCTTTGCTTTGTCCAAGTAACCTCCTCCCACACAGAGTACCCGAATCAGCTCAGATTTTTTTTTCTTAATATTGGCAACACTTAATGCTACTTCTTTGTTCGTAACATTTCATTTAATCATTTAAAAATCTGCAAATGTTGTGTGTATTTTACCGCAATTTTTAAACAATCTCCAGTGTAGACTGCACTCTAGCATTTCTAAAAATAAAAGTAAATATGTTAAAATAAGGTAAGAGTGAGTTTTTCCTACATTATGTATAATTTTTAATTGAAAGTTTCCCCCACAAAAGAAATGATACTTGCAAGCATAGTTTGTGTGTTTGACAGCAAGATTCTATTAGGCTTCAGATTTCCCTCAATAAAAGTTTTAGTTTTTATACATTCTGTCATGAATTGAATGAAGTAAATAATATGCTGTTGTAAGCAAATTACCTGCAGATAAATGTCTTATGAATCGTATATCTTACTGTTTATTAAATTCTGAAGTATTGAGCAGTTTCCAATGTGAAATCCCAGCTGGCTTCTTTGCAATGATGGACAAGTTAGTTATAATTCATATGGAAATTCAAGGAACCCAGAATAGCCAAAACAATCCTGAAGAGCAAAGTTGGAGGACTCACATGCCCCAATTTCAAAACTGACTACAAAGCTACAATAATGAAGAAAGTGAGGTAATAGAATTTGGAGTCCAGAAATAAACTCTCTCACATTTATGGTCAATTGTTTTTTGACAAGGGTGCCAAGATCATTCAGTGGGGGAAAGAATAGTCTTTTCAGCAAATAGTGGTGGGACAACTGGATATCCACATGCAAAAGAATGAAGTTGGACTCCTGTTTTACACCATATACAAAAATTAACTCAAAATGGATCAAAGATCTAACTGTAAGAGGTAGAACTATAAAACTCATAGAAGAAAACGGGTAAATCTTCATGACCTTGGATTTGGCAGTGGTTTCTCAGATATGACACCAAAAGCACAGGCAAAGAGAAAAATTAATTGGACTTCATCAAATGTTTAAAATTTTGTGCTTCAGAGCACTCTATCAAGAGGGTTAAAAAGATCCACAGAATGGGAGAAAATATTTGCAAATCATATCCAATAGGGGAATTAGAATATACAAAGAATTCTTAAACTCAGTAAGTTGTAAGCCGATTTAAAATGGGCAGAGGATCTGAAAGACCTTTATCCAAAGATGTACAAATGGCCGGTAAACACACGAAAAGAAGCTCAACATCATTAGTCACTAGGGAAATGCAAATCAAAACCACAGTTGAGATGCAACTTCACACATTATCGGTATAGTCAAAGACGGACAGTAACAAGTGTTGCTGAGGATGTGGAGAAAGTGGAAGCCTCCTACATTGCTGGTGGAAATGTAAAATGATGCAGCCACTTGGGATAATAGTTCCTCCAAAGATTAAACAAGAGTGACTGTGTGTCCCAGCAGTTTTACTCCTAAGTATATACCCAAGATAAATGAAAACACACATCCGCACAAAAACTTATACACAAATGTTCATAGCAGCATTATTCATAATAGCTAAAGAGTGGAAACCCAAATATCCATCAATGGATGAATGGATAAGTAACAATGTGCTCTTGACATGATACTGAACAATGATGTTCAGCAATAAAAAGGAGTGACGTAGTGATACACATGTTATAACGTGGATGAACTTTAAAACACTATGTCAAGTGAAAGAAGCCAGTCATGAAATACCACATACTATATGATTTCATTTATGTAAAACGTCCAGAATGGGCCAATCTATAGAGACGGTCGGTTTGCGGTTGCAGAGGGCTTGGGGTGGCCGATGGGTTGGGGAGTGATGGCTGATGGGTGCAGGATTTTTCTTTGGGGTGATAAATTTTCTAAAATTGATCTAGTGATAATGGTTGCACAACTCTGAATATACCAAAAGTCATCAAATTGTACACTTTAAATGGATACAAATTGTATGTGAACTGAATCTCAATAAAGCCGTGATAAAAGTTTCCAACATGAACACTTATTTGGAAAGACTTTCTCCCTGCCTCACTGTTTCCTCCTCTCCTTTTTCCCTGAACTGCACTCTCTCGACTCCTGTGTTTGATGTGCCCTTAACTCTTAGGATACTGCCATTTTGTCTGACAGTTCATGTCGTGACCAAAGTTAATTCACCTTTCCAAATAAGGGTCTCTGTTCAGGCATTTCTATCCAAAATAGATTTGTCCTGTGTCCTAAGGCCAGGGATAGGTCCCCCCCCCCCACCCCCAACACCCTGTGTGATATGTTTATATTTGAGAGAAGATTGGGCAGGGAAAAGCATTTTCTGAAGTTCAAGCAAACAGCATAGGGACTAGAAAGATGCTGGGTTGGATATAAAATAATTGAGCCCCCAAAGCATCAAGAAGGATGTTTGGAGCTTTTAGAAGGCTGCCTGTTCACAGAAAAGGTGAATGTGTTGTCCAGGACTGTGTTAGCGCGAGTCTAGTCACTTGCCTTGGCATTTGAAAATGAAAAGTAACTCGGAAATGAGCTGCTAGCAAAGACCACCCTGTGTCTGGGGCCAGGACAGTCTTTAGAGCAGCCTCGTCCTCTGATTCCACCACTTCCTCTCCATATACCTCTCCTGCCCCTCCCCCGTGTTAACAGCCTCTCCCAGGAAGGGGCCTGGAAACTCAGGCTGGGCTCTAAGTGGCCAACGAGGCCTCCCAATCTAAGGCGCCGCCTCCAGGAACGGAAAGCCAGGCCCATTCCTTCCCAGAGAGCTTTTCAGGAGCAGGCGCAGTCTGCGTATTGCAAGGCAGGGGGTGGAGGGCGAGAAGCTTTCAGGGAAAAAGCTACATGGTCCTTTTTAAGATGTGAGTCCTTCCCACTTCCTGCGAAGCATGTAGCCAGCTAATGAGCCTCCTCTGAGTAGCCAGTGGTAGCTCCTGGGCCAGCTGTTCTCGAACTCTGTTTGGTTTGCTAGGAAATGGTAGCCCTAGGTAAAGGGCAATTGTACTGTGTTGTGGTCATTTGGGGTCCCTACATATACTTAGATGTGCAGCCTGTCCTGTATGATCACCTAAATGGTGACCACAGACACGGGGAATTTGCTGGAATGGATTGCATAATGGAGCTGTGTGTACTGGGCACCCTGGTCCCTCCCCAATCCCTGTGTTCATGAGGGTGGAAGCCCAGATCCGCCTTGAAGGTGAGAACTGCGAGCAGAGGAAACTCCCCTACCTTGGGCTTTTGGTCATTTGTCACGTATAGCCTCTCAGGGCACCGGGATTCTCACCCACCACACTCATCCCTGCCACTCAGTCACCCTTGAGACCCTCAGCTGCCCCCCCGGGGCTCTGAAGTCCTCTTTGGCGATGATTTAGTGGAAACTTAACTAGGAGGAACTGCTCCCTTCTACATTCGAAGCCAGGCTTTAGGAAACTGTATATTTCTGTCTTGAATGTGGTAAAGCAAAGGAATTTTCAAATTATCAGGGCTGCTTTGTGTTTCCCTGAGACTGCACCTTTCACAGTATCACTGAGACAGAAAATGAGCAGAAAATTACCCCTGCTACTTAGGCTTTTGTAAGAAAAGTCGTTTCGGGGACATTTTCTTTGTTCTGACTTTCTCTGGCCCTGAGTGGGGAATGAGTTCATTTTTATTTCATTGAAATCAGAAAGCTATATGTTAAAAAAAAAAAAAAATTATCTACCCAGCACTGCAGTTAAAATTGCTTTGCAAAATATAGCCCTGTCCATCTCGGTGGTGTGTGAGGGGGTCCCCTACGGCCCGCTCTGTGCCGGTGACCCCCTGGCAGGCGCCGAGCTGAGGCAGGCATCAGGCACACTTGCTGACGCACTCCAGCAGCTCCATCCGGATGGCAATGCGGACGTGCCAGCCCAGCGGGATGAGGCGGATGAAGCGGGAGATGATGGGGGGCCGCAGCAGGTTCTGAACCGTGGAGGTGCGGTCCGAGTTGCCATAGAAGACCTAGAGAGAGGAAATCCTGTCACCATCACATCGGGGAGGGAAAAGGAAGAAGGGTTCCTTTCTGGAGCTAGCCCCAACTTTTAACTATGGAAATGATTAGGAAGTGGTTAAAGCACAGAGAGTTTGCGGGTGCCCCCCAAAATCTGACCTTGAGTGATTGTCATCACACCTACATGCTTGGGACATCTGGAACTGCACCATCCAATAGGGTGGCCACTAGCCAATATGTCTGTTTACACTTCAATTAATTAAAATTAGATAAAAATTCAGTTCCTCAGTCACATGAGCCACATTTCAAGTGGCCGCCATATTGGACAGTGCAGATGTAAACATTTCCATCATCACAGAAAGTTCTATTGGAGGGTGCTGCTAGAAAATGCCACTTGACTCATCGCTTTTGAGTTTTTATCCTTTGCATTTTGACATTTTGAAAAGGCCCACATCACACTTACATGTTCCAAAGGTATCCAAAGTAGGGCTCAAGTGAAAACCCGTGCTTGGCTCAGGAGTTGTAAGCCAGAACCTAAATGTGTGTTCCTACTTTGATACAAGTGATGAGTACCTTTTCAACTTGGAAAATGTTTTTTCAAAAAGACATAAAAACTTGGCCAGGCGCAGTGGCTCATGCCTGTAATCCCAGCACTTTGGGAGGCGGAGGCGGACGGATCGTTTCAGGTCAGGAGTTGAGACCAGCCTGGCCAACACACAGTGAAACCCCGTCTCTACTAAAAATACAAAAAAAAATTAGCCAGGCGCAGTGGCTGGTGCCTGTAATCCCAGCTACTCTGGAGGCTGAGGCAGGAGAATTACTTGAACCCGGGAGGCGGAGGTTGCACTGAGCTGAGATCACACCATTGCACTCCAGCCTGGGCAACAGAGCGAGACTCCATCTCAAAACAAAACAAAAAGACATAAAAACTCGAAGGAAGATTCTGGAAAGGGGAGGGTGGTGCCAGAGTAAAGAGAAAGGGGGTTTGCTTAGTGTTTTTAAGGATGTAACATAAAAACATGCTGTGGGTGTTTGACGCTATTTCCAAAGAAATCACTCTTTGCCCTCTTACCAAAGTCATGGTGCTCTGCCTGATGCCACTAGGACGTTTCATTTCCTTCTGGGATTATCTCCTGAAAATATCTGGCTGTTGCATTTGGCCCCATCCATCCACAAAACGGGAAGGGCCTGGTCTGCCATGTTCTTGCCTTTCTCCGCAGTGGCACCGCCCCACACTGCCCTGTCTATTGCAGTTTGTTTTTGAGCCTATTCAAGTCAGGAGCCAGGTGAAGAGAGGGGAGGGTGGAACAGGCTCCACCAGATTGCACAAGTGCAGGGGTGAAGTGCCTCTTTGCAAAGAACCTTCAAGGCCTTCAGAGGCACAGGGCTTGAAAAACTTCTCACGTCTTTTGGAGAAGCCAGCTAATAAGAATAAAAATGAAATTAAATGTCCAAGTATCAAGATGGTTTTTCCTATTGTGTTCAAACTCCTTGACACAACCCATGAACGTCTTGCTGTACAAATTGTTATCAGAGACTTACAAAGCCTTCTGAATCTCAGCTGTACATGTCTACTTAACCTGATTAAATGTTGAAATTAGCCTGGGGAACTCCTTACTCTTAGGCAAAGGGATGTTTAACATTTCCAAAGAGCTAGTGAGTTTTTAATTCATTTTTATTCATAGCAAATATATATGTATATATAGTCAGAAGTCTACTGTGTTTAGTCTATGGTGAAGAAGACTTCGGTCTCAATCCACAAAGATTAATAGGTTGTAGAGTTGCCCAAAGGTTTAAGTTCCTCTGTGTTCGTGCTGGTGAAGTCCTTTTAACCATTTAGCTAATGGGTAACTTGCTAGGTTCTCAAAAGTCTCCCCTCTGTCAGTCTCAAACAATAGGAGAGGCCACATCTATATAAATGGATGATTCTCTACCCACATCAATAACATCAGACCATACCCGTGAAGCAAAGTGCATTCAATGATCCAGTGAGTTGAAATAGTCCAAACGGTCAGTCTTAAGAATTCAGGCAACTGCATACTGATATGGATGCACTTAAGAGTAGCACTCATTTGCCAACAAACTGGGCTGGGCACCAAAGCAAGCCCAGGAAAGAGAGCACAGCACATTGTGGGGAAAGCACAGATGATCCACCGTGCTGCGGAGTCGGTGCTCTGACAGAGGGCAGTGACAGGAGCACAGGGACCGGAGGGGAAGTCCCAGAGGGTGTGAGCCGAAGTTGGTTTGGGATAAGCCCAACTTACCCGGTTGTTTCCAGTCTGGTCCTTATAGTAAATCCAGTTCAGGCGCTCATCGGTCCTGTACTGCACGCTGTACTTGGTCATCCACTCATCGATGTCACAGCGCCCCTGGGTGAGGATCCCTGAAATCACTTTGATCTCCTTCAGATCTATCTGTAACCACTGGCTACTGTCCTGGAACTTGGAGAGCCAGGCGCACCTGCCGAGAACATACTGAGTCACCGGAAGACTTCCCCTGTGCGTGTCTGCAAAAAGCCAGCAGGTGCTGGCTCTCGAGGGGATGCCAGCATCCAAAGAGCCCCCTGCCAAGCTCGGGCAGTCTGGGCTGCAGTCTGAGCCTTGTCTCCTAGGAATGTCCAGCTTCTGTTATACTTAACTTGCATCTCATTCTCCCTCTCCCTGCATCTCCACCTCCCAAGAAAAAATTTCCAGATTCGACCAATTTGTCAAAGAAATGCCTCAGAGTGTGGCTGAAATTGCCTTTGGGAGTGGTTGAACATGTCTGCCTGCAAAGCATGCAGGTGTGGGCCGGGGGCAGTGGCTCACGCTTGTAATCCCAGCACTTTGGGAGGCCGAGGCGGGTGGATCACGAGGTCAGGAGATCGAGACCACGATGAAACCCCATCTCTACTAAAAATACAAAAAATTAGCCGGGCGTGGTGGCGGGCGCCTGTAGTCCCAGTAGCTGGGACTACAGGCGCCCGCC
>NW_026652282.1:15388225-15481914 GCF_009828535.3 Hylobates moloch
AAAAAAAAAAAAAAAAAAAAAAAAAACATGCAGGTGCATGGCTGTTAGACCACCAGCCCCTGCCCTCTGCTTGAGACTCCCGGGGTGAACCTTTCTGCGCATTTCACTCTCTTCACACCTATTTGTGTTTCCCTCGGATGGTGACATTCCTGCCTCGTGCAGAGCACTGACCCATGTGGATCTAGAAGGGCTTTGGACAAGTGTCAAGCCAGATAACTGTTGAAGCAACTAAGTTGTTTTTTTAGCTACATTCCTCATAAATTGTGGAAACCTATAGTAGTTCCCCCCGCTGCCTCCTTTTTTCCTTTTAGTGTGTATTTTAATTAGCTTTTAGGACTTAAGCCCTGGGCCACCTTCTCTTCTTTTTCCAGACTTACCCCTTGGGTGGCTCCTGACTTTTCGCTTCTATCCCAGACCTTTTCTAAATCCCAAATCCAGAGAGTTCAGTTGCCAGCTAGAGGACTTCTGTATGCCTCTCAGCATCTCAGATGAAACACGTCCCAATGTGAGCCCCTAAATGCCCCCACCCCACCCTGCTTTCAGACCCCACGTCTCTGAGTTAACCCCATCCTCGCATGCGTCCATGCTGGCCACCTGAGAACCATCCTGGGCCCCTCCTCTCCACCTCCAGGGCCCAATCCATCTATTGGCTCCATCTCCAAGTGCCTCAAATTCCTCTATTTCTGTCGGTCTCCACCGCCACCACTCTAGCCCGTGTCCCCCCCTTTCTTGCCACACCTCAGCTACTCTCCCTGGATTGCTCTGGCCCCACAGGAACCAGAGAACTTTTCTTAAAACACTAATGTGCTTGCGATACTCTTCGACTTAAAATCTTTATCCGGCAGAGTCTGCTAATTATCACCCGATACTCCCTTCCCATCCTCATTTGGTAATAGAACCCCTGAGTTTCATCTGGGCAAATGGCCATCTGGCTAAGATGGCATTTCCTAGTCTCCCTTGCAACTAGGTGGGGCCCCCTAACCAAACTCTGGTCAGTGGGATGTGGGCAGAAGTGGCCAATAGAATATGTTTGTGTTCTTAAAGGCAAATCATGTGCACTCTGCTGCTCTTTTGTTTCTCCCCACTAACTAGAATGTGGATGTGATGGCAGAAGATGGAGACACCATTCTGGACCCCAAGATAGACGTTTCATGTTAAGGACGACAGAACAACAAGGTAGAGTCTGGGCCCCTCATGCCATCAAGCTGCCATAACGACCCTAGACTACTGAATGAAACTTTTTTTTCTTTCTGAGACAGAGTCTTGCTCTGTCGCCCAGGCTGGTGTGCAGTGGCGCACAATCTCGGCTCACTGCAACCTCCGCCTCCCAGGTTCAAGCGATTCTCCTGCCTCAGCCTCCCAAGTAGCTGGGATTATAGCCACCTGCCACCATGCCTGGCTAATTTTTGTATTTTTAGTAGAGATGAGGTTTCACCATGTTGGCTAAGCTGGTCTTGAACTCCTGACCTCAGGTAATCTGCCCACCTCGGCCTCCCAAAGTGCTAGGATTACAGGCGTAAGCCACTGTGCCTGGCTGATGAATGAAACTTTTAAGTGAGCAAGAAACACACTTCTACATTAAGTCACTGTACTTTGGTGCTCCTTGTTACAACAGCACAAACCTGTATGCTAACTAATACGCACTCAGGGTCCTCCCATTATCCCTACAGTACGGACCACAGTCATTAACGTGGCTTCTAAGGTCCTGCACCATCTGACCTCTGCTTGCCTCTCCACCTTGTTTCACTTGTGCTTCAGCCTTGCTGCCCTGCTCATGTCCCCCATCCACACCCTGGAGGTATCATCCCAACTCAGGGCTTTTGCACCTGCTGTACCCCACGCCTCTTCCCCTCCCTCACCTGGCCAACTTCAAGTCACAGGTCAAATACGTTTTCCTTAGCCTTCGCTGGCTGCATGGATGAGGTCTTTCTTCCTTCATCTCTCCCCCAGCACTCATAAGTACATTCTGTGTCATTTGTTTATTAGAGAGGTCTATATTTTTTTTCTTTTTTGAGACAGGGTCTCACTCTGTCACCCAGGCTGTAGTGCAGTGGTGTGATCTCGGCTCACTGTAACCTCCGCTTCCCAGGTTCAAGCAATTCTCCTGCCTCAGCCTCCTGAGTAGCTGGGATTACAGACACGTGCCACCACGCCAGTTAATTTTTCTATTTTTAGTAGAGACAGGGTTTCACTGTGTTGGCCACGCTCGTAGAGAGGCCTATTTTTTTTAAAAGCACATGAAAAAAAATCCCCGGGCCCTGCTTACCCAAAGCCTTGACTGTTGAGCCGGGCCTTGTTTGCAGTCCACGAGGAATACCAGCCCACATACTGCTCCGGGTTAGAGCAGGTGATCTGGTCCGGTGTGACCTCCCCTGACTCGAAACCCAGGGGCTTGTGATATGGGCATTCTGGGAAAGGAAAAAGAATTCACATTCACACATATCTCAATACTCAATAAGCACCAGGTGACTGAAATAACAAAACAAACCCATCTGCTTTGCGCTTCGGAGATGGAGAAGGCTTTACCTGTCTCTGTGGTTCACAATGAGTACAGCTGGGTCTTCAACGGTTCACTACTCATGCGAGAAAGGAAAGAAGGATGAAGTAAAGGAATTGCCATAGAGACTCATAGCCTTTGTAAAAGCAGAGGGAAGTGGCTCTATGGCAACTTCACAAGGGGTGTGTGGAATTTTGAGAAATACTTCACCTCCTCCACCAACTTAGAGATCTAAAAACCAAGAGGTGCACAGTGAAATACCATATTTAAATGCCATACATCTTTATTTCCCCCATTAACACAGATTTAGCCATCCTGCCTGATGACGTCAGGTCTCTCGTTGTCCTTGGGCAGCAGATCATGCCAATTATAGGGACAAAACCACAGTGAGAGGCAAGAAGGGCAATTACATATTGAGATATAGAGAATGACTTCCTACTTGTAAATTGCAGTTTTCTCACCAGTCTAATGAAAAAAAAAATGGGTGAAATGTGCTTGGGGGACTGTTAAGTGAGAAACAGCTAAAAGGAACTGCTTTTTCCCAGTGGTAGTAGCCAAAGGTGGTTCTTCTGTGTTAATTGTCTCCCTCTTCCTCTCGTCTGTATGTCCCCTCACAGTAAAAACAGTATTGAGGCTGGGCGCGGTGGCTCATGCCTGTAATCCCAGCTACTCGGGAGGCTGAGGCAGGAGAATCGCTTGAACCGGGGAGGCGGAGGTTTCAGTGAGTCGAGGTGGTGCCTGCAGTGGCAGGCAGAGTGTTGAGTTACCTGGTCGGAGGCTGCCAATTTTCAACCCAGTATTCATTCATTCTCCCCTTCTTCTTCTTTTTTTTTTTTTTTCTTTTGAGACAGGGTCTCGCCCTGCCCTAGGCTATAGTGCAGTGTTGCTGTATCAGCCCACTGCAACCTCTGCCTCCTGGGCTCAAGCGATCCTGCCACCTCAGCCTCCTGAGTAGCTGGGACCACAGGTGCACTCCACCACACCCAGCTAATTTTTGTATTTTTTGTAGAGACAAGATTTTGCCATGTTCCCCAGGCTGGTCTCGAACTCCTGGGCTCAAGGGATCCACCTGCCTCGGCCTCCCAAGGCACTGGGGATTACAGGTGTGAACCATCACACCCAGTCTCCCCTTCTTTTTGACTAAAGAGCTCTCCTTTTATTGGGAGCACCAATGTAGCCAGCTGAATAAAGGGCCTTTCCCAGCCTCCTTTGCAGTTAGAAGTGCCCACGTGACATGACTTCTGACCAGTGAGATATAAAGACGGCCTGCTGGGATTTCTGGTCAGGTTTTGCTTGCCCCTTCTTTCTTCCTGTTGCCTAGATCACATCTGATAGTTGGTGTGACAGTAACCATCTTGCGCCATGTGAGTAAGGCCAAGAGAACTGCAGAGGCCGAGTGCAGTGGCTCATGCCTGTAATCCCACTGCTTTGGGAGGATCACTTGAGCCCAGGAGTTCAAGACCAGCCTGGGGCAACATAGGGAGACCCCATCTCGTGGCTCACGTCTGTAGTCCCAGCTACCGGGGAGGCTGAGGGAGGAGGATTGCTTGAGCCTAGGAGTCTGTGGCTGCAGTGAGCCATGATCACACCACTGCATTCCAGCCTGGGTGATAGACCCTGTCTCAAAAAAAAAAACAAAAAAACAAAACAAAAAAAAAAACCTGCAGAGACCTCAGCCTTAATAACCTTAAGTATTATAACTCCCCACCCCTAATTTTTTTTTTACCATGTGAGTTAAAACTCCTAAATCAATAAGCCAGTATTTAGGGGGTCTTGTACTTATAACCAAACCCAGTTCCTAACTGAATTTCTACAGAAAACAAATGGCAAATGTATTTTCCTTTTTTTGTTAGAGACCTGGTCTCGCTGTGTCGCACAGGCTGGAGTGCCGTGGCGCAGTCATAGCTCTCTGCAACTCTAACTCCTGGGCTCAAGCGATCCTCCCACCTCATTCTCCTAGTTTTCTGATGATGAATGATAAACTGCAATTAAGGCAAATCATAGTATTTTCTCCATCTGTAAATTTGAGTTCAGGTTGAAGGGCTGAACGTATTTACTGAGGCACCATTACCTGTACCCGTAAAACAAGGGCTGAAGTCTCTGGAGAATTTTTCAAAAGCCAGTAAAATTGAATGAAACATGCTTGCAGAGATGGCCATGCCCTGTCACCAGAGGCTAAAAACAGGCCAGCTTCAGACCCCTGGCCAGGGAGGCTTAACTTCCTTTCTGCCCCAATGCACCAAAGGAATAGGCCCGATCTCACTAGTATCTGCAGCTATGTGGGGCTGAGGGTGAGGGCACAGAATTTGTAGTTTACTGAGTACTCAAGACTTTGGGAGTCTGTTATGATCATATCAATTTCCGGGAGCGAGAAGAGGAGCACTTTGTGGGCCACTCAATCTTGCCTTGTGTGGTGGGCGAATCATCAGGGAGCTTATTAAGAATGCAGTTTTCAGAACTCCACCCCAGAGCAACTGCATTTTTAACAAGCTCACTTTTGAAAGGGCACTTTGAAAACCTTGGCCTGCCAGGGAAGACATTCTGTGGGCTGGAGATCCCGAGGACTGAGTGCCTGTGGACTCAAGGGCTCCTCCACCCCCGCGACACCCCTCCAGCTGGGAAGACGAGCCTGAGCGATCAGGAGGAGGGGCACAAGGCCAGGTGGGTGGGCAAAATTCTAACCTAGGGTGTCTCTGAGGCCCCTCCACTTTGAGCATTTGATGACTGAACCTCCTTCCCCTCCCCCCTCCCCCAGCTCAGGGCCACTAGCTCTGAGAGAGTAGGCAGAGGGGAAGGGAAAAAGCCAGCGCCACCTCTCCCAGTCATCTTATTCTTGGCACTTTGCTCTTCTTCGTCTGTTTCCCCTTCACATCTCTTGCCATTTTTTCCCAAATAGCCCATCTAACACTTCAGAGCGGTCTGTAGCCCTGCAGGGGTACCTGGCCAGGGCCAATGCCCTTGACAGCCTGGGAGGGCCTGTCCAGGCAGCAGAGAATGTGTGGCTCACTCTGCGATCTAAAGACCCGTGTGTCCAGACGTGGATGCTGCACTTACTCCCCAGGGAAGGTGACGCTCTCACTGTCACCTTGGCTTCAGCTGGTGTCTGGGAGCCGATGCCTGACTCCCGGGCCCCAAGCTTCATTCCACTGCCCTCTGAATATGTTCCAGGAGAATACTTCCGCTGTGGTGACCCAAAGAAGCCTCACACTCCGTGTGTCCCAAACCAAGCCCTTCATGGTCCAACCTCCAGTCCTGCTCCCTAACCAGTACTCCAGGTCCGAGGCACTTCCATGTTCCCGACACTCCAGGTCCGAGGCACTGATGCTTTCAGCTGCCCAACCCAGCAATCCGGTAAGCAGAGACTCTAGACCGGTGGGGCTCAGCCTGGGCTGCACCTCGGAATTGCCCGAGGAGCTGTAGAAATGCAGATGTTCAGGCCACACCCCCAGGGATTCTGACATCATTGGCCTGGGCATGGGAACAAAGCTGCAGGTGATTGTAATGGGTGGTCAAGGTCAAGCAGGCCTGCGTCCAGCCAATGACACCTGGGGTAGGGGCCCACCCTCTCAGCGTGAGCGCAGGCCAGTTGCTTAACCTCTCTGGGTCTCAGTCTCCTCATCTGTGAAATGGGGCATGATGTAGTACCTGTCTTCATAAAATTGCTGTAAGATTAAGTGAAACTGTTTGGAGATTGTAGAGTTCGTAGAGCACAGCATCTTGCCAAAAAGCAGCAGGTGCATGACATTGGTGGAGGTGAATTCGTGAGACTACATTGATACCTTCTTGAATTTTGCACGTTTTTCTGGCAAAGACTCGATAGGGAGGAAATCCATTGCCCCTCTATCCTACTCTGTTCTGTCCCCATTACCCTCCCCATCCCCCCACCACCGCACCCCCTGCCACACCCTCCAGAGAATGAGGCCAGCTTCATGTGACTAATGAATGGTTTCAGCTCTCCTCGCCCCAGGCAGGAGCAAGTTTGTGTGTGTGAGAGAGAGAGAGAGAGAGAGACAGAGAGACAGACAGAGAGACAGGGATGTGAGAGAGAAACTTGTCGACAGCATCCCTTAAGCTTATGGACCTGGAAGGTCTAGGCCTCACCAGGAATTAGCGCATTGCCCAAGAGAAGGAGGTCACAGCCCCAGCTAAAGTAGCAGGGATGTGGTGAGGGCCTGAGTGCAGCGGAGAGGGACCTGATTCCCCTGAGGGGCTGGACTGGCATGGGTTTGGGAGCCCTAAGCTCTGGGCACGCTCAGAAAACTTGGGAAGGTCCCTCAGTATGACTCAGTATGGCTCAGAGGGAGAGGAGCCACCCGTGAGGCGTCTGCCTTCCAATGGGGCTGTGGCCAGCCTGCCCTCGCCAGCTCGTGGGGGGTTCATGTAGTCTAAACGGGGAGAAAAGACCTTCAAAAATCCTGTCTGCAGACTCCTCACAGGCCATTACAAGGGGGCACTCCGGCTGGATTTCTTCTAACATGGAAAAATAGAAAATGTGGCATTTCCCACACTATGTGTGCCCTGAAGAAGAGCACACTCCAATTCTCTTATTGTGATTTTTCCTGACTTCTTCTCCTTTCCTCTTCCTTCTGTGGGCCTGGATGAGCTCTTTTCAGGTCCACATGTGGCCTGCAGGCTTTCCCTGAGGCCATCCCCTGCCGTCCACACCCCTTCGCCTGGCCCCCCATGCCTCAGCCTTCAGATCTCTGCCCGCCCTGAGCTGGCTGAGGGGCCCCAGGTCTACCTCCCCAGCACCCTCCACATCTGTCACGCACCCCTCCTCCTTGGGCGTACTTCACTGCCATCTCCCCTTGCCTGCCTCCGTCCCCATTCTCCCCCTAGCTGAGCAGAATGCCCACAGGTGCTGGGCACTCTCTAGGTATTGACTGGACAGATGGACGGAGGGATGAATGAACACACACTGTCGCCCCATCTGGGGACAAGCATAGGAAATGGCATTTCGAAACAGACAGCAGAGGCCTCAGGGAAGAAGCAGACGCTGACTGTGACCTCTGGCCTAATCAAAAGAAACCATAAATTGAGTAGATGCTAGAAGGCAACATAAATAGTGTTGTGAAAGAATTAAGGGGATCCGGCCGGGCACGGTGGCTCACGCCTGTAATCCCAGCACTTTGGGAGGCCGAGGTGGGCGGATCACGAGGTCAGGAGATCAAGACCATCCTGGCTAACATGGTGAAACCCCATCTCTACTAAAAATACAAAAAATTAGCCGGGCGTGGTGGCAGACGCCTGTAGTCCTAGCTACTCGGGAGGCTGAGGCAGGAGAACGGCGTGAATCCGGGAGGCGGAGCTTGCAGTGAGCCGAGATTGCGCCACTGCACTCCAGCCTGGGTGACAGAGCAAGACTCCGTCTCAAAAAAAAAAAAAAAGAAAGAAAGAATTAAGGGGATCCTAGGCTGGGTGCAGTGGCTCATGCCTGTAATCCCAGCACTTTGGGAGGCCAAGGCAGGAGGATCACCTGAGGTCAGGGGTTCGAGACCAGCCTGGCCAACACGGTGAAACCCCATCTCTACTAAAAATACAAAAATTAGCCAAGTGCAGTGGTGGGCACCTGTAATCCCAGCTACTTGGGAGGCTGAGACAGGAGAATCGCTTGAACCCAGGAGGCAGAGGTTGCAGTGAGCCGAGATTGCGCCACTGCACTCCAGCCTGGGCGACAGAGCCAGACTCCATTTCAAAAAAAAAAAAAAAACTAAGGGGATCCTTATCAGACACACACAGAATATGACCTTCCCGAGTTTTCCACCCAGTGTCACTTTGTTGTTACAGCTATTAGACCTGTTTCTATACTCATTTCACCCTTAGGGAAAAGCCTACATCTTCTGTGGCTCAAATGGCTCTTCTGAGCCATGATGTGATCATGAGATAGATAAAGGCATATTTGCAATATGTTGCCAGCCCAAGGCTGTGTATATTTCATATTCTAGCCTTTTTACTTTAGTGGCTACTTTCTGAGTTTGTAGGCAGGCTTATAAAGAATGCAGATCTAAAGAAACACAGAATTCAGGGACTTTCTTAACACAAGATTCCAGACAGATGTGAATAGTGTTATGCATAGATATTAGACTTGAATATATGTGACAATATAGTAGAGTACAGAAGAAAATATGTAGGATAATATTTCTGGAAGAATGGATTGTAAGCTCAAGCATCATATAGAATAGAAAATCTAGAATCAAAATGAACCATTAGCAAACCAGTGGATTTCTTATACTTTTGATAATTTCCCTACCCTATTTTTTGCTCTCAGAGTGCCGGGGTAATCTTAGCTCAACGGTGGAAAAGACAGAGCTTTTAGTATTTTTAATAGCATTAAAGTGAAGATTAGGAGGCCAGAATGCATGTGGCCTTCTGCTCCATGGGGGGCCCGGGCATTAGTCAGAGTGCACCTGCTAGTGCCTCCTGGCAGCTCTGAGTGACCCTGCTGTCCTTCTGTGCTTTCCAGGGTTCTCTGTCTTCGTGAGACAGGCTGTGAGGGAAGCCCTGATTCACAGGGCCCAGGTAAACCAAGCTGCACTCCTGACATACCATGAGAATCTGTGGCACTGACGGGCAAGTGACTTCTGCAAGCCTGTGGCTGGTCCCAATGCCCTGAATCATCTCTCTCATGGAAGAACCAATTAACACCAATGAATCAACCATTAACGCTGAGGTTGAGTTTTCCTTTCTGAAAATATCTGCGTTGTTAAGAATAAAAACCAGGGCCAGGTGCAGTGGCTCACGCCTGTAATCCCAGCACTTTGGGAGGCCGAGCGGGTGCGTTGCCTGAGCTCAGGAGTTCGAGACCAGCCTGGGCAACACGGTGAAACCCCGTCTCTACTAAAATACAAAAAATTAGCCAGGCGTGGCAGCGTGCGCCTGTAGTCCCAGCTACTTGGGAGGCTGAGGCAGGAGAATTGCTTGAACCCGGGAGGTGGGGGTTGCAGTGAGCTGAGATCACGCTACTGTACTCCAGCCTGGGAGACAGAGTGAGATTCCATCTCAAAAAAAATAAAAAGATAAAAATAAAAAAAGAACAAAACCCCAAAAACAGTGGAGAGAGGAGAACACTTAAGCTAAAAGAATTTCTAATTTTAGAACCTCAAGCTCATGACAGCTGTGTAGGGGAGACAGCTTTGGGGACCAGGGTCAATATCACATCCCTCAAACACATGACTCTTCTCTCTCTTTTTTTGGGGGAGGGGAGGACAAGGTCTCTGTCTGTTGCCCAGGCTGGAGTGCAGTGATATGACTATGGCTCACTGCAGCCTCAACCTCCAGGGCTCAAGCGATCTTCCCACCTCGGCCTCCCGAGTAGCTGGGACTACAGGCACACGCCACCGTGCCCCCCATCTGGAGATGGGGTTTCGTCATGTTGCCCAGGCTGCACATGGCCCTTTCTTGAAGTGTCCAACTAGATTGGGCCAATGAAGCCAATCCACATAAACAATGTCTTTTCAATTTCTTCTTAGACAGAACTTACTTGGAACGGAATTCCAGGAGGTCTCATGCCTCTAGTGAAAAGAACATTCGTTACCACTAAATGGTAAATTTCTCTAAGGTGGAGACGATGCCTTCATTTCTGTCTCCTTGTCAGTGCCTGACACATCATAGGCACATGTTGAAAGATGGGTGAATTGAGTTATAAATGGATTATTAATGAGGGTGCGTCAATATTGACTGAGCCAATCATACCAACATTTAATGGCTGCATGAGCTCATGCCATGGAGCCTGAGGGGATGTCCTCACGATTGGGACCCCACAGTTCCCTTGGAAAACAAACTTAGTTCAGAAATGACTTCCCCTTCAGAAAGCAGGAAAATCACGCAGTAGAAACCATTGTACCCTACCCTCCCACACACACATTGCAATTTACTTTTTTAATGCAAATTTAATGAAATAATGAAAAGAGCCTCACACACAGACGCACAAACCTGTCTCTTGTGAAGCTATTATTAGGCAATTGTGTAAAGTAAATGAAGTGGCACAATAGCATCATAACCCTGGAGAGGCAGCAAGGCCAGTTTCATGCAAAACAAGCTCTGAGCATGGAAAGGATTTAAGCATTGCAAATATTTGCAGGGGCTGCCCAAGCCCCTGAAAATTGGATCTGCTCACTCCCTCCTCACAGTATGAGCTCTTAGGAGGCTGGTAGAAAAGAAACCAACCTTTATTCAACAGTGTGCTAGTACCCCACAGGCTGCTTTAATGCCTCATCTTATTTATTCCTTGTTGACAACCCCGTAGAGCAGAGGTCAACAAACTATGACCCATGGGCCATATCTGGCCCTCTGCTTGTTTTGTAAATAAAGTTTTATTGGAACCCAGCCATGTTTGAGCATTTCCACATTGTTTATGGCTGCTTTCCAAGACAAGAGCAGAATGGACTAGTTGTGACAGATTATTTGGTCCACGAAGCCACAAATATTTCCTCTCTCCTCCTTTACAAAATTTGCTGGCCCCCTGTCTTAGACATAGGCTACACCAGCTGCAGAACAAATTGGCCTGGAAATTTCAGAGGCTCCACGAAACAGGTTTATTTTTCACTCAGGCAACTGGTCTACTGTGGGTAGGCAGGGGGTTCTGCTCCACGTGATCAGCCTGAGACCAGGTTGCAGAAAAAGCCACTATTTCAACAGGTGGCTTCACAGCAGGAAAGGGAGAGCTGGAGAGTTGAGTGCCAGCCCTTCAAGTGCCATTTTCGAAGTGGCCTGCTCACCTTGGCTGGAGCTGTTTGGATGGCACCACCTGATCAATTACAACGGGGCTGGGCAATAGGAGGGAAGCACATGGCTGTCTGGTGAGCAAGCAGTATCCAGGCATGGTGCTATCATCACCTCCATTGGACAGACAAGGAAAAAAGTGGCAGTCCCAGAGTTCAGATGTGACACAGCCAGGATTCCATCCCTCATCTTCCTGGCTCTACAGCCTGTGCTCTTTTCAAAATTCCAGGCTGCCTAGCATTAATTTCTTTTCTTTTCTTTTCCTTTTTTTTTTTTTTTTTTTTTTTGAGACAGGCTCTCACTCTGTCACCCAGGCCAAAGTGCAGTGGTACGATCACTGCTCGCTGCAACCTCCACCTCCTGGCTTCAAGCAATCCTCCCACCTCAGCCTCCTGAATAGCTGGGACCACAGGCGCAAGCCACCACACCCAGATAATTTTTGTATTCTTAGTAAAGACAAGGTTTCGCCATGTTGCCCAGGCGAGTCTCAAACTCCTGAGCTCAAGCAGTCCGCCCGCCTCGGTCTCCCAAAGTGCTGGGATTACAGGCGTGAGCCACTGTGCCCGTCCTCCCATTAGTTTATTTTCAATCAGTCTCATTCATCGATTTCATTGAAAGTTAGATCCCATCCTACTACCCCAGCCTGGAGACATGGAGATCTAGGGAGCTGTTTCTGAACACTGACATCACGCCATGTGTTGAAGCAGGGGCCATTGTGAGATTCGAAGCTCAGAGGCCAACTGGAGAAAACCCACATTAACATAGGCTTAATAATAGTAATAAATGAATACACACAGCTACCACTCATCTTTCATTCTAAAGATGGGGGTAGCGTTCAGGGGGTTAATTCAGCCGAGTGGGAAAAAGGAAGAGAAATGGGGTGTTCCGAATGACTGTTCCATCCCAAGGACAGGGGATACTCACCTGGTATACAGTCCAAGGAGGTGGCACCTGCAGACCACAGAGCATTGGGTCCTCCTTGGCAATCGCACTTGCATGCTTTTTGGTACCAGGGGTCCTCGCCTTCATCCTGCAGCCAACCAGAGAGGCAGGGCAGAAAAGTCACAGTCAAAGGCAACTGTGGTTGCCCCCCCGGAGTGATCACACTCATTCCTTATGCGTCGTCTATAGCAGCTTTGCTACAATGGCCAAATTGAGCTATTAATCCAGCCTTAATACACACAGCTACCACTCATCTTCCATTCTAAATAAGTAAAATGTCTGCCACCCTGGGTGACCAACTAATAATCTCACAGATACACCCATCTAGAGGGCACTGTTCACCCCATGATAGTTATCTTCAGGAGTTTGGGGAGCCCCAATCCAAGTTTAGACTCTTCACATCCCCTAGAAGTTCCTATGTGGAGATAGATTCAAGAGTGTGCCATCTGATTGAAGACCTGCTTTACTTTCATTCTCTCATTCAAACACCAATCGTGGAGCTTGCCTAGGTGGAATGTGCTACTGTCACCATCACCTAAAAAATACTTTTTTTTGAGACAGAGTCTCACTTTGTCGCCCAAGCTGGAGTGCAGTGGTGTGATCTCGGCTCACTGCAGCCTCTGCCTCCTGGGTTCAAGCGATTCTCTTGCCTCAGCCTCCCAAGTAGCTAGGATTACAGGTATGCACTACCACACCTGGCTAATTTTTGTATTTTTTAAGTAGAGACAGGGTTTCACCATGTTGGCGAGGCTGGTCTCAAACTCCTGACCTCAATTGATCTGCCTGCTTTGGCCTCCCAAAGTGTTGGGATTGCAGGCATGAGCCACCATGCCCAGCCAAAATATATTTCAAAATACATTTAAAAACAAACAAACAAAGTGATAGTCCTCTATGTTATTTTTGGCTAGGAAAATTTTCAAAAGCACTATGCATGTACATTACAGCTTTCTTACTGTTACATACCTCGGTAGATGATAATCCCAATGTGGCTAAAGCAAAAGGATGAGACAGAAAAAATCTAATTAATGAAAGAGAAATCCAACAGCATCACTTGTTACATGGAAAAGTGAAATAGAAATAGTCACATGAAAGCTACCAACATCCCTTCTGGAAGAAGTCATGGGAAGTAAATATCTGCCAGGAAAAACATCCGCAGATGCTAAGAAGCTAGGGACGGTAAAATTAAACAGAAAGAACAAGATCATCATTATAGGGCCGGTGCAGCGGCTCACACCTGTAATCCCAGCACTTTGGGAGGCCAAGGCGGGCCTAACACTTAGGCCAGGAGTTCGAGACCAGCCTGGGCACCATGACAAACTCCGTCTCTACAAAAAATACAAAAATTAGCTGGGCATGCATGGTGGCACGCTCCTGTAATCTCAGCTACTCAGGAGGCTGAGGCAGGAGAATCGCTTGAACCTGGGAGGCGGAGGTTGCAGTGAGCCAAGATCGCTGCACTGCACTCCAGCCTGGGTGACAGAGCGAGACTCTGTCTCAAAAACAAACAAAAAAAAGATAATCAATATTTTTGTTTGTTATAGAATTTTGGAAACTACATTAATGTAGCAAAGCGGACAGGGCAGGGAGAGGAAAACACCTATATTTGTTACCACCAAAGCCAACACTGTTAACATTTTATTATAAATATTTCCCGTCATTTCCTGTCATTTTTCTATGTGTATTTTTAAATATATTTGAGAACTTACTATGTAAACAATGTTGTATCCTGTTTTCCCTTTCATTTAACCCTAACAGTGTGAAGTTTTTCTGTTTTTTTTTCTTTTTTTCTTTCTTTTTTTTTTTTGAGATGGAGTTTCACTCTTATTGCCCAGGCTGGAGTGCAATGGCGCAATGTCGGCTCACTGCAACCTCTGCCTCCTAGGTTCAAGCGATTCTCCTGCCTCAGCCTCCCAAGTAGCTGGGATTACAGGTGCGTGCCACCACACACAGCTAATTTTTTGTATTTTTAGTAGAGACAGGGTTTCGCTATGTTGGCCAGGCTGGTCTCGAACTCCTGACCTCAGGTGATCCTCCTGCCTCGGCCTCCCAAAGTGCTGATATTACAGGCGTGAGCCACCATGCCCGGCCCAAGGTTTTTCTTTTATTAAATCTTCATCATCATCATCATCATCATCGTCGTCGTCCCTTGTGTCTGCCCAATGTGCTCTTCAGGAGTTGATTCCCGGTTCCCTCACTGTGCCACAATTAGGTGATTTAGGATTAAGACATTGTTTAGAAATTATTTTATAGGTTTGCTTGTAATATACAGGAAATATCAAACCACAATCAAAGTATAAGTACCATATACATAATGTGGGAAAATTGAAAGTGTGCAACATTTAACATAAAACTGACATATAAGCTCTCTTTATAGAAGCATGAATAAAGAGAATGAATTCACACTTTAGCAGGTAAAGAGTTTGCATGTATTAGCAGAAACTGATTGTTTAAAGCCTCACTGTCCAATGTAGTCATGACTAGTCCCATGTGGTATTGGAATTTAAATTAATTAAAATTGGCTGGGCGGGGTAGCTCATGCCTGTAATCCTAGCACTTTGGGAGGCTGAGACAGGCCGATCACTTGAGGTCAGGAGTTCGAGACCAGCCTGGCCAGCATGGTGAAACCCTGTCTCTACTAAAAATACAAAAATCAGCTGGGCTTTGTGGCAGGCACCTGTAATCCTAGCCACTTGGGAGGCTGAGGCAGGAGAATCACTTGAAACCTGGGTTGCAGTGAGCCGATATTGCACCACTGCACTCCAGTCTGGGCAACTGAGTGAGACTCCGTCTCGAAAAATAAAATAAATTAAATTAATTAAAACTATCAAAATAAAAAGTTCAATTCTTCAGTCAAACCAGCCACATTTCAAGTGCTTCAGAGCCACATGAAACTAGTGGCTACTGTACTGGCTAAGAAGATACAGAACGTTTCTATCATCGCAGAAGGTTGCATTGGACACTGCTGGTTTAAAGCACTGACGGGGTGCAGGAAACGCTACCACCAAATATGGCACCTGGACACACAAGGAAACTGAGAAAACTGCAGAAGCAGGAAGGTCTCTCTGACCTGCTCCTGCCCCCTCTCTCCTGAAGCTGGCCATAGAAACAAAAGCAGCCCTTAACCCTTTCTCTCCTGTAATGCGCCATCGAATTCCTTTCACCTCTTCTTCCCTGAAGCAGGCCATCAAACCTAGGAAGGTCAGTCTAATCTTCTCCCCTGAAGACCCTCATGTGACAGGTGTCCTGCCCTATACCCGGAGGGAAAGAGTATCACACAGGGGCACCAACACGAATCTGAACAAACAGGCCTTGTTATGCCTTTCTCATTTATTACCATTAGATCATACCCTTTGATCCTCCAATCATATTTCCACACAACTGTCCACAAAAATGCACAGATCTTCCTGTTTCGTGGGGTCTTCCATCTCTGAAAGCTCCTGTGCCATGTAAAACTTATTAAATAAGTGTGGATGGTTTTCCCTCATTAATCTGTCTTTCGTCGTAGGGGTCTCAGTCACGAACCTTGAGATAAGTGAGGAAAAGTGCTTACTTTTTCTCCCCTACACCACCAAAACTCCATTTCCCAGACTTGTTTTTGTTTTCTTTTGAGACTGGCTCGCTGCAACCTCCGCCTTCCAGGTTCAAGCGATTCTCCTGCCTCAGCCTCCCGAGTAGCTGGGATTACAGCCACCATGCCCAGCTAATTTTTGTATTTTTAGTAGAGGCTGGGTTTTGCCATGTTGCCCAGGCTGGTTTTGAACTCCTGACCTTAGGTGATCCACCTGCCTTGTCCTCCCAAAGTGCTGGGATTACAGGTGTGAGCCACCACACCCGGCATTCCCAGACATTTTGAACAAAACAAATACCTTTCTTTCTTTTCTGATGATAAAAAAATTTCAGACAAAACCCGAGTGTAAAAAATGGAAATGAAAGTCCCTCCTTTAACCACTTTGCTATTTAAAAAGTGAATCTGATGCTCACAAAAAGCTTTTAGAAACCACACAAAGCCTTTATCATCACAAGTATAAAAGCTTTAATTTCAATAATACACATTTCCCTGCTCTGCAACCACTTTTTTTGTGTCCACTGTAGTCCTGGCACTATACTAGGGCGGGGCCTTCTGAAATGGAAGCCTCACTCTCTGCTCACAAGGGGCTTGAGGACCTAGGAGAAGACAGGCCACTGGACCATGCCCATGGTGAGTACTTCGATGGGCTATGCAGGGGCGGCAGTGGGAGTGAAGCGCACATGTCTCTTAGCCTAGGAAGATTCAGGGCCACCCTCACCTGCAGCCACCACACTGCTGTCTCTCCTGGGTCCTTGTTCCACTGGTTACTCACCCGCTATGGGCAGAATTGACCTTCTCAGGTAGCAATGAAGGTTAGGGAGCGCCATCTTTGTAGCAGGCCACCAGAGTCCCTGCTATGATCTGAATGTTAGTGTCCCCCCAAAATTCATATGTTGAAACCCAATCACCAATGTGGTAGTAGTAAGATGTGGGGCCTTTGGGAGGTGATTAGGCTTTGCCCTCATACATGGGATTAGTATCTGTGTAAAAGAGACTCCAGGGAGCTAGTGAAACAGGAAAGGTCCCCTTGTCCCCATCTCAGGGCATGCAAGGGAGGTGTGGCTCGCTTCTTCAGTGCCCCGCTGCTCAAACCTCTAGGGGAGCATACAGACGGGCAGGCTGTGGGGCTCCAAACCCACGGCAGTGTCTAGGGGTGAATGTTTACAGCTGAGGCCCCAGCACGCATGTGTTACAGGGTGCTCTTTTAGTTTGCCGTCTGTAGGCGGCTTGTGTTAGTCAGCTCCATTAGACTCGTCTCCCTGTCTTCTCACAAGGACAGAAAGCTTTCTGTATCTCAGGGTTCTTGCCTTGGGGTATCGGAAGAATCAGATCACACGTGGGCTTGCAGAATGAGTGCAAGGTTTTATTGAGTGGAAGGAGCTCTCAGCAGATAGGGGAGCCAGAAGGAAGATGCTTTTCTCCTGGAGTCAGGCTTGCTAGGTGGCCCCACTCTTCTCTGACAGCCCGGCCAAACTCCACCTGGTTCCACCGGTTGATGGCCTGGGGCTGCCGGCGTCTATCGTGTGCTCTTCCGCCGGCGCACTCCTCCCAACGCTTTCTGCACGTCCAGCGACTTGTGTCTTCTTCCGCCAATGTGCTCCTCTCGACATCCAGCCGCTTGTGTGTCTGCCTGCTAGGGTCTTGGAGTTTTGATAGGCACAGGATGGGGGCGTGGTGGGCCAGGGTGGTCTTGGGAAATGCAGCATTTGGGCACGAAGGCAAGAGTGCCTGTCCTCACCTAGGTCCGTGGGCACAGGCCTGGGGGTGGAGCCCGAGGCAGGGACCACGCGCTGCCCCCTTCCAGTATCACTAGTTTGCCCCTTCCGCCATGGGAGGGCACAGCAAGAAGGTGCCAGGGATGAAGCAGGAAGCAGGGTCTCACCAGACCCAAATCTGCTGGCACCTTGATCGTGGACTTCCCAGCCCCCAGTATTGTAAGAAATAAATGTCTGTGGTTTATAAGCCGCCTAGTTTATGGTATTTTATTATAGCTTCTCAAACAAAGACAGTCCCTCAATGTCAGACTCTGTGCTGACTGAGGAAGTTAACAATGACTTTAAAAAAAAATTATTATTATACTTTAAGTTATAGGGTACATGTGCACAACGTGCAGGTTTGTTGCATATGTATACATGTGCCATGTTGGTGGACTGCACCCGTTAACTCGTCATTTACATTAGGTATATCTCCTAATGCTATCCCTCCCCGCTCCCCCCACCCCACGACAGGCCCCAGTGTGTGATGTTCCCTGCCCTGTGTCCAAGTATTCTCATTGTTCAATTCCCACCTATGAGTGAGAACATGCGGTGCTGGGTTTTCTGTCCTTGCGATAGTTTGCTCAGAATGATGGTTTCCAGCTTCATCCATGTCCCTACATGAACTCATCCTTTTTTTTTTTTTTTTTTTGAGACGGACTCTCGCTCTGTCGCCCAGGCTGGAGTGTAGTGGCGCGATCTCGGCTCACTGCAAGCTCTGCCTCTCGGGTTCACTCCATTCTCCTGCCTCAGCCTCTTAAGTAGCTGGGACTACAGGCGCTCGCCACCACACCTGGCTAGTTTTTTGTATTTTTAGTAGAGACGGGGTTTCACCGTGTCAGCCAGGATGATCTCGATCTCCTGACCTCATGATCCGCCCACCTCGGCCTCCCAAAGTTCTGGGATTACAGGCGTGAGCCACTGCGCCTGGCCTCATCCTTTTTAATAGCTGCGTAGTATTCCATGGTGTATATGTGCCACGTTTTCTTAATCCAGTCTATCACTGATGGACATTTAGGTTGGTTCCAAGAACAATGACTTTTTTTTTTTTTTGGGATGGAATTTCACTCTTGTTGCCCAGGCTGGAGCGCAGTGGCACGATCTCGGCTCACCACAACCTCCACCTCCTGGGTTCAAGCGATGCTCCTGCCTCAGCTTCCTGAGTAGCTGGGATTACCAGCATGAGCCACCACGCCCGGCTAATTTTGTATTTTTAGTAGAGACAGGGTTTCACCATGTTGGTTAGGCTGGTCTGGAACTCTGGACCTCAGGTGATCCACCTGCCTTGGCCTCCCAAAGTACTGGGATTACAGGCGTGAGCCACCGCGCCTGGCTTTTTTTTTTTTTGAGACAGGGTCTTACTCTGTCACCCAGGCTGGAGTGCAGTGGCAATCATAGCTCACTGCAGCCTTGAACTCCTGGGCTCAAGCCATCCTCTCACCTCAGCACCCCATGGTAGCTGGGACTACAAGCCCGTGCCACCACACCCAATATTTTTAAACATATTTTTTATAGCGATGGAGGTCTCCCTATGTTGCCCAGGCTGGTCTTGAGCTCCTGGGCTCAAGCAATCCTCTGGCCTCGGCCTCCTGAAGTGCTGGGATTACAGTCGTGAGCTGCTGCACCCAGCCAACTTCTTATTTTCAAATCCAATGGACTCTTCCCAACACTGACCTTCCATCTTCACACCGCAATGTTGGGCGCTGTCAGTCCCATCTTCCTTTAGCTTCCACCACTCTGGATACACCTTCTCAGTCTCCTTTGAGAGCTCTGCTTCCTCCACCCACCCCATAAATATTGCTAAATCCAAGGTTCAGATATCCAGTAAGCACTGAATGGCCTACAGGATATCTTCCCGTAGATGTCTCCTGCTAGCTCAAAGTGGACCCAACCTAGTGTTGACAAGGCTGTGGAGCAACCTGAACTGTCATATGTTGCTGGTGGGGGTGCGAGGTGGTCTAACCTCTTTGGAAAACTATTTGGCAATTTATACAAAGGCTGAACATATATGTGCCCTATGACCCAGCAATTCCGCTCCTAAGTAGCTACCCACCAGATATGCATGCATATATACTCCAAAACCAAAAACATGTGCTAGATGATCCATAGCAGCAGTATTTGTAATACCCCCAAAATGGAAATGCTCATATGTCCATCAAAAGCAGAGTGGCTACATTGGGGTATATTTACACAATGGAACACTATACTGCAATACAAATAGACAGTCTAGAACTACATGCCACAGGATGGACGCATCTCATGATACTGAGTGAGAAGTCCAATGCTGAAGCAGATACACCACATGGATCCATTAAAAAATGTACGAAAGTGGCCGGGCACGGTGGCTCATGCCTGTAATCCCAGCCCTTTGGGAGACCGAGGCAGGCAGATCACCTGAGGTCAGGAGTTCAAGACCAGCCTGGCCAACATGGTGAAACCCAGGCTCTACTAAAAATACAAAAATTAGCTGGGCCTGGTGGCGGGCGACTGTAATCCCAGTTACTCAGGAGGCTGATGCAGGAGAAACTCTTGAAACTAGGAGGTGGTGTTTGCAGTGAGCAGAGATGGTGCCATTGCACTCCAGCCTGGGTGACAAGCTACTCAGGAGGCTGAGGCAGGAGAATCACTTGAGCTGGGGAAGGCGGAGGTTGCAGTGAGCCAAGATCACACCACTGCACTCCCAGCCTGGGCAACAGAGTAAGACTCCATCTCAAAAACAACAACAACAACAACAACAACAAACTCATCTCCTTCCTCAGACTGTTCTCCTTTCTCTATTTCTTTATTATTATTATTATTATTATTATTATTATTATTTTGAGACAGGGTCTTGCTCTGTCACCCACGCTGGAGTGCAGTGGTGCTATCTCACCTCACTGCAGCCTTGACCTCCTGGGCTCAAGCAGTCTTCCCACCTCAGCCTCCTGAGTAGCTGGGACTACAGGCCTGCACTGCCATGCTCAGCTCATTGTGTTAATTTTTTTGTAGAGACGGGGTCTTGCGATGTTGCCCAGGCTGGTCTCAAATTCCTGGGCTCAAGGGATCCTCCCACCTCGCCCTCCCAAACTGCTGAGATTACAGGCATGAGCCACTGCACCTGGCCTCTTTTCTCTATTTCTTATCTCCTGAGTGGCTTCGCCATCCATCTACCACCCCATCCAGAAGGCTCCTCCAAGCTTTCTCTTTTTCCTAAATCCCTACCATCCTATGGCCACCAGGGGCTTTCTCTCCTCTCCATCCCACTGCCTGCTTTGAGGCCCCACCCTCTCTCCCAGGTACTCTACCTGCTAAAGAGAGACTTGTCTCTTTCATCCTCCATGCTCCGAGGCAGTGAGGTGCAAACCTGATGCCGCCACTCTCCTACGCAAAATGCTTTGGCGGGTCCCTGTTGCCAGGGTCTGAGTCCCACCTCTGAGACGTATTACAATCTCTTCATTTCCGCACCCCTACGATGCATATAATTATTAATAAAGTGTCCTTCAAGGGGTCATGGAGATAGATCTACCTCCTGCCCACCTCTCGGGATTTATGTTTCTCACTCTGTACTGCTCGCCAAGCCACAAATGTGCCAGACCGTCTCATGCCTCCGTCCATAGAATTTCTTTGCCTCAAATGCGTCCTCCTGCCCCTACTTCTCTGCCTGCTCAGCCCATTCCCCATAAAGAGGACGTTTCCTGGCCGGACGCAGTGGCTCATGGCTGTAATTCTAACACTTTGGGAGGCTGAGGTGGGAGGATCCCTTGAGCTCAGAAGTTTCAGACCAGCCTGGGCAACATGGTGAGACCCTGTCTCTGCTAAAATAAAAAAAATAAAAATAAAAATTAGCCAGGTGTGGTGGCACACACCTGTGATCTGAGCTACTCGGAAGACTGAGGTGGGAGGATCATGAGAGTTGGAGGCTGCAGTGAGGTATGATTGCATCACTGCACTTCAGTCTGGGTGACTGAAAAAAAAAAAAAAAAAGAGAGTTTTCCTGTCCCTCAGCTCACCACTTGCTCTGGCCTTTTCAGTCCACCTTTTTCTTGCCCACAGGTTATAGAAACCCATACAAAAGGTGACTGATAATGACTCACCTCAAAGCATTCATTCATTCAACTAATATTCATTGAGCATCTACTACATTCCAGTCCCAGCTTTAGGTGCTGGGGATAGAGTAGCAAACAAAACAGGAAAAACACTTGCCATCATAAAGCTCACAGGCTAGTGTGTGTGTTGGGTGGGAGTGGGTGGGGAGAATACATAATGAATGAATGAAGAAAGAGAATAGATAGTATGGAAAATTACGGTGACTGCTGTGGAGAAAACACAAGGAAGTCGGGGACAGGGACTGGTCCTTTTGGGCTTAGGGAAGCCCTCACTGAGAAGGTGATGTGGGAGCAAAGATTCGAAGGAGGCGAGACACCTGTGGGCAAAGCATTCTGGGCAGAGGGAACAGCATGTGCCAAGCCCTCGAGGTGAGCATGTGCTTGGCATGTTCCAGGAAGAGCAAGTAGCTCCTGAGCCTGGAGCCAGAGGAGAGAGAGTCTTAGGAGAGGATGAGGTTGGGGGTGTCCGGGAGCCAGTTCCTGCAGGGCCTCGTGGGCCATGTGAGGCTTTGTGGAACTTGAGGATAGACGAGGACATTACTGACCATGGTTTCAGAGCCTCCCTCTGGTACAATGTTGTGGACCGGGCTGGCCACGGCAAGTGTGGCAACAGGGTCCGGTTCCGAGGTGAGCGCAGTCATCCAAGGGAGAGAAGATGCTGGCTTGGCCCAGGGTGGTGGCAGTGGAAGTGTTGAGTGGCTGGATTCTGACTGCACTGGGGAAGTAGTGCCCACAGGATCTGCGGGCAGATTACGCGTGGCAGGGGTGGGGGTGTGAAAGAAACGGAAGTCTGAGGCTGAGGCAACTGGGAGGATAGAGCTGCCATTTGCGGGGCGGGCGGAAGGGGAAGAAGATTTCAGCGAGGACAAGGGATTTGGGGAGGATGGGGAGGAGGATGATCTGATTGGGACATAATGAATTTGAGATGCCTAGGGGACACCCCAGTGTTGAAATCGAGCTGGCAGCCAGACAGATGCTTCTGGAACTCAAGGGGGAGCCCAGACAGGCTGGATGGTGCCCTGTGCTCTGCGGAGTTAATGACCACATGAACTCCTAACCTCAGGCCTGTAGCTGTTCATCAAGAGATGCAAAGGAAATCAGCAGTTAGGGTCTAGTTGGCTGGGGGCTGCTAGTCCAGGAGATGCTCTGTCCCATCCCCACCCTCAAGAGAAGCTGGGACTGGCTGTGAGGCAGTTTCTGAAGGGCCCTGTTAGTTAGGCCAACATCAATTGTGCCAGGCCAGTGGCTCACGCCTGTAATCCCAGCACTTTGGGAGACTGAAGCGGGCAAACCACTTGAGGTCAGGAGCTCCAGACCAGCCTGGCCAACGTGGTGAAACCCTATCTCTACAAAAAACACAAAAATTAGCTGGGCGTGGTGGTGCTTGCCTGTCATCCCAGCTACTAGGGAGGCTGAAGCAGGAGAATCGATTGAACCCCAGCGGGCGTAAGGTTGCAGTGAGCCAAGATCACGCCACTGCACTCCACCCTGGGCAACAGGGTGAGACTCCATCTCAAAAAACAAACAAACAAACAAAAAAAACAAAACAGTGCCAGATCCTCTTTTTGGGAGACCAAAGGCAAGGGGTATTGGTCACTGACAGTGTGGCTTTCATAACCAAATCCACCTGGCTCAAAGGCCATGTCTGTCACTGAAGAGGGTCTGGTCTGTTGAGCTGTCACTGAGCAAACCTAGAGTCCAAGGAAGAGAGGCCTGCTTTCAGAGCCAATTCCTGGGTGCAATCCAATTTTGGACCAATTTCTTGCATTTCTTTTCCTCCCAGACTCCCCTCCCCCAGAAAGCATTTGTCTGTAGACAGCCTGGGGTTCTGAGGTAACAGATCCTTATGGAAATGAGCAGAGAAAGAAGGAACGACAGGCGTTTTACAGAAAAAGCTGTCACCAAAGGAGAATCAACATGGCTGCTGCAGTCCCGCACAACAATTTAATCACCAACAAACTGGAGAACAAAAGCATTTTTGGCGACAACATATTGTGATGGCAAAAACTGCAATTACTTTTGCACCAACCTAATAGTATCATACCAGAAAATAGCATTGTTGGAAGGGGAACAAGAGAAAAATCTCAGCCTCTAAAGGAAAAATAGTGAAATATTTCAATTATGTGGTTGCATATTTTTCTCCCTGTTTAGATGGCTTCTGTGATTCCGCCACATGTTACATGAGACATCTGCCAGTCATCAGTCTTAGGTTTATGTGATATGGGCTTAGATTTATGCAATATGGGCTCATTCTGCCCCTTGGTCCAAAAGGGCCACTCTACTGTGGGGAAACCCTTGTTGTCACAGCAGGAAATTTCAAGGCATGTCTATTTCTTGAAATGTACCTTGCAACCCATGAGGAAAGGCGCGCTTTAGATACACACAGGAAAACCTAGTTTGGTCTCTTGGATTGGGTATCACCAACTACAGAGCGTTCCTTCCCATGGAAACAGATGAAGCCGAGAAGAAAAGCATAAAATTATGAATGATTAAAAATGGTCTGTAACCAGCTTCCAATCTGCTTGAGAAACAGGAGGAACGCACGCAGCAGGCTGCGATAAAGTCCCTCTCGTGAAAGAGAAAGAAGGAAATTGCTTCTGGTGTGAAAGTGTTACTATTTTAGGCGACAGGCATATTCATGGGTAAATCTGTTATCTGCACATGCTTCAAACACAGATGAACCTCAACCACATATGCTAAGCAAAAGACAAAAGACCACATGCTGTGTGACTCCATTGAAATGAACTGTCCAGAACTGGCTAATCTTTAGAGACAGAAAGTCGATCTGTTGTTGCCCAGGGGCTGGGGGAGGGGGGAGACAGAGAGAATGGGGAGTGAGGGCTTAATGTTTGGGTGATGAAAATGTTCTAAAATTAGATTATGTGCTCCACAAATCTGTAAATATACTTAAAACGATCGAACAATAGACTTTCAATGGGTGAATTTAAGAGTATATAAATTACATCTCAATAAAGCTGCTTTTAAAAAACCCCTGCAATCCCTGATGGTAACACAGTCACCTATAAGTTGAGGCTGAAGGACTTTTTTTGTTTTTATATAATAAACATGACCAAGTAATGAAGTAAGATATTTTAATACAATAGATGGTCTAAAAATCCTTATTGGCATTGAATCCAATACGTGTGGTGTAAGAGAAATAGAAGCCTGACTCCATTATAAGACATAGGAAGCTGGGCGTGGTGGCTCACGCCTGTAATCCCAGCACTTTGGGAGGCCGAGGCAGGCAGATCACCTGAGGTCGGGAGTTCGAGACCAGCCTGGCCAACATGGAGAAACCCCGTCTCTACTGAAATTACAAAAATGATCCAGGCGTGGTGGCACACGCCTGTAATCCCAGCCACTCGGGAGGCTGGGGCAGGAGAATCGCTTGAACCCGGGAGACGGAGGTTGTGGTGAGCCGAGATCATGCCATTGCACTCCAGCCTGGGCAACAAGAGTGAAATTCTCAAAAAAAAAAAAAAAAAAAAACAAAAAAAAAACACGTAGGAAATGCCTTACTATGATGCTGTGTGCTCTCCAAAATGAACCTTCATCCAACGCCTAAGTGAAGGCAATTTCTTTACCTTATTTCACTGTAATGAGGAGACACTGCCACTGAAGGACAGAAGCAGCGGAGGGTAAATTGGACGAAGAGCCTTTGTCTTCAGGTTCCCAGCTGTGCAATGGGACGCATCTTTCCCATGGCTATGCGCCTTATGCATCTCCATCTGGATAATATACTGATTAAGTGCAGTGATTGTGTCCTCTGTCCCCTGGAGCATCCCTCTGGCCCAGGGTAGGGCACACAGTAGGTTGCCAAGCCACACTGGCTATTTTTGGCTGGCTGCTTTCCTTCCAAGTGCTGTTAAAGGCCTGCGTTAAGCTGGTAAGATAATTTAATCTCCCCAAACCTTCCCACTGGCCCATGTTGCAGGCCACCTGAAGAGACGATGTTCTCTGCTCCACGTTGCAGGCCACCTGAAGAGACGATGTTCTCTGCTCTTCGTGGACATTTCTGGAGCTCCCCAGCCATGCACAAAGATTGGTAAACTTCAGAACACGAAAGAGTGCTATCCTTCATGCCTCCTGACAGGCTGTCTTTTATTGCTGATATCCACTAACTGGGCAGGTCTAATTTTAAAATGCTTTGGTAAACATTTCTAGGACTTCTTCCCATCGCGGGGGTGGGGAGGTCACAGAACAGGGTTGTTAGACTCAGCACTGTGGAAGCAACAAGGATCTGCCCTGCATGTCAAGTCCTTTTTTTTTTTTTTTTTTTTTTTTTGAGGTGGAGTCTCGCTCAGTCACCCAGGCTGGAGTGCAATGGCATGATCTCAGCTCACTGCAACCTCCCTCTCCAGCAATCAGATGATTCTCCCGCTTCAGCCTCCCGAGTAGCTGGGATTACAGGCACCTGCCATCATGCCCAGATACTTTTTGTATTTTTGTAGAGATGGGGTTTCACCAGGTTGGGCAGGCTGGTCTCAAACTCCTGACCTCAGGTGATCCACCCGCCTCAGCCTCCCAAAGTGCTGGGATTACAGTCATGAGCCACCGCACCCCACCGTCATACACAATGTTTGCCCCCTAGCAGATAGTCAGGGATGAGCTCTTAAAAGAAGGGACCAAGGAGTGAATGAATGAATCTCCATGCCAATCACAAAGAAGAGAAATCTGAGTGAGCCCTGGGGGTGTCTGACAACCAGGAGTATTTAGATCTAAGCCTTGAAAGAGTCTGCTTAGATTTTCTTGCTGAGGAAAGAGGAGGGGGCAAGGAGTAAAGGAAAAACAACAAAACCCCAAAGCGTCTTAAAGTAGTCAGAGTTACTGGCACAAGTTGCAGACTATTAATTGCAAGGGAAAACAGGCAACTGGTTTACATGATCCCTACTTAGAAATATACCTTGGGGTTTCCAGAATGACCTTGGAATTATATTGTCACCAGTCTTTCCAAATACTGAGAAATGTGACTAAGTAACAAAAGTCATCAGCCTGGGAAACATGGTGAAAACCCCTCTGTACAAGAAATACAATAAATTAGCCGGATGTGGTGGTGCGTGCCTGTAGTCCCAGCTACTAGAGAGGCTGAGGCAGGAGGATGGCTTGAGCCTGGGAGGTTGAGGCTACAGTGAGCCGTGAAACCAAGAATTCTGATTCTACTTGTGTGAGTTTCGCTGTGTCTGTCTACCAGGTCATTTGCAGAGCAGAGAGACCTCCTTCTCCCTGCTTTTTAATTTAATTTCTATAACACACACAAATACACAATATCCACAAAGAAGACAGGCACCAATTTCTAATGTCTGGATTAACCTGAGGAGAAATTCTGAGCAGATGGGTACTTGAGAATTGAGAGAGGCATGAAAGAATATTATTTCAAAGATTGAGAGGGAATTGGAACTGGATGACATTTTAGAGATTTGCCCTTATTTTTTCCTAATTGAAGCGTATCGCTTCTGCTAGGGTCATATTTAGAACATTTAAAATGAGTGAGTGTACTGAGTCTCCGGGATTTCTTGACTCTCAGTTGGATTATGTTTTTTATTAGATTCCGGTGGTACTGGGCATGTTACGTTAATCCATATTTAAACTAGGGTGACCTTATGTCCCGATTCGCCCTGGATGGTCCTGGGTTACACCTGTCGTCCCAACAGAATTATTAATAGCATCCTCCTCCACCGTCAATAGCATTCCGGTTTGGAATATTAAATTATACAGTCACTCCCACTTTGACTCCTAAAAGTTTTCCAGAATATGCCATACTTTCTCATTAATTGTTGCAACTTACGGCTATTTTATAGATTTCTGAGACCCATCCTTTTTTCTGTTGGATTTTAAGCATCCTTTGAACTTTAGAGGGCTCCTCACAGAACTGGAAAGCCATCCACACAAAGACGACTGTTGTTCATTAATAACACATGTTAGTTAATTAACGTGTTGCTAATTAATAATTATATTATTCAGGTTATATTCCTATTTATCAATGATATTAATTAAATTATGTATTAAGTATGCAATGAATGTCCATGGTTGAATAGCACATACCTTCATAGCCAAAGAGAAGTAATAACAAAAAGCCTTCTATCTTGCGTGACATCTTCCCCTCGTCCTCGGCCGAAGCTCTACCTTACTGAACTGGAGAGCTGGCCCAGGAGCAGGGGATTAAGTTGAGCCCTGGCCTCATTAAGCATCTTAATCCATTTAGTTATTAGGTCTTCGGCTGAGCCCCATCAGGTTAACCTACAGAGTTACCTGCCTCAACAAGGAAGTCTCATGGAAGATACTAGCATCAACTGAGATTTGGTTCGTGAGGAAGATACTTTTTGTTCTTTTTTTTTTTTTTTTTTTTGAGATGGCGTTTCGCTCTTGTCGCCCAGGCTGGAGTGCAATGGCGCCATCTCGGCTCACTGCAACCTCTGCCTCCCGGGTTCAATCTAGTCTCCTGCCTCAGCTTTCCTAGTAGCTGCGATTACAGGCTCACGCCACTATGCCCAGCTGATTTCTGTATTTTTAGTAGAGATGGGGTTTCATCATGTCGGCCAGGCTGGTCTCGGACTCCTGACCTCAGGTGATCCACCCACCTCAGCCTCCCAAAATGCTGGGATTACAGGCATGAGCCACTGCGCCTGGCCCATACTGTTTTCATTCTATCTTAATGTAAGGGAAGCAATGGAGGGAGAGAACTACAACCAGAAGTCTCAGGTCTTCGTCCTTTCTTCGCCATCATCTTCTAGGGGGTGACCTTGAACAATTTCCTGCCACATAAGCACTAACATTCTCAAATTGTATGAAAATGTCATGGATTCCCCTCATTGAAAGCAACTAGGCATCATGTGCACACCTATTCACTCAGGAAAATGCTAAATTTGGTGGTGGTGGGAGGACAGTTAGACAAAGCTGCCCATTGCTGTTACTTTTAACAACAACAAATTGGAAACAATCTAAATAGCCAAGGTTAGGGGGCTGGTTAAGTAAATCAGGAGATGAGTGCAGCCTGGTAGGGTTAAGAGCACAGACTGCCAACCCAGACTGGGTGCCAAATCACAGCACTAGCACTTGTTACATTGTGACCTCAGGGCAAGTTATTAATATCTCTGCGCCTAAACTTTCTCATCTGTAAGATGACGATAATAATGCCTACTTTCTAGAGTTATTTTGAGGCTTACAAAAGATCATATATACAAAATAGCACAGTGCTAGACATAATTAGCTATTATTTTTACATCACCATTCAGAATAAAGTTGATGGGAGAAAAAGGGGAGTTGTTTAATAGGTATAGAGTTGAGTTTTGCAAGATGAAAAAGTTCCCGAGATATGTTTCACAACAATGTGAATATACTTAACACTACTGAACTGTACGCTTAAAAATGATTACGGTGGGCTGGAGGTGGTGGTTCACACCTGTAATCTCAGCACTTTGGGAGGCCAAGGCAGGCGGATCACTTGAGGTCAGGAGTTCGAGACCCGCCTGGGCAACATGGTGAAACCTAGTCTCTACCAAAAATACAAAAATTAGCCGGGCGTGGTGGCATGCACCTGTAATCCCAGCTACTCGGGAGGCTGAGGCAGGAGAATCGCTTGAACCCAGGAGGCCGAGATTGCAGTGAGCCGAGATTGCGCCACTGCACTCCAGCCCAGGTGACAGAGCCAGACTCTGTCTCAAAAAAAAAGAAAAAAAAATGGTTAAGGTGGTTTAAAAAAAGGCCAGGCGCGGTGGCTCACACCTGTAATCCCAGCACTTTGGGAGGCCGAGGCGGGCAGATCACGAGATCAGGAGATCGAGACCATCCTGGCTAACACGGTGAAACCCCGTCTCAACTAAAAATACAAAAAATTAGCCGGGCAAGGTGGCGGGCGCCTGTAGTCCCAGCTACTCTGGAGGCTGAAGCAGGAGAATGGTGTGAACCCGGGAGGCGGAGGTTGCAGTGAGCTGAGATCACGCCACTGCACTCCAGCCTGGGCGACAGAGCGAGACTCTGCCCCCCCCCCAAAAAGAATAAAGTTGATGAAGTGATTGTAATAACAGGGAAAGAGTTATACTCTCAAGTTAGAAAAAGACGCAAATTTCTACACTATTAAGGATGCATAACTAGGTTGAAAATGCAGAGAAAAATACTGAGTGCCCCTTCCCATTTTATATTTTTTGCTACCACCATCTCACCATGGCCCACACCCTCATTCCTCTTGTCAAAGATAAAAAAGCCAATATTTAAACAAATAATAAACTCCCCAAACGAAACTGTAATGAAATAGTAAAGAGGAACAGAAACTAGAGAAACGTTTGCTCATTGAACCAGTATTTATTGAATGTCTACAAGCCTGACATTTATTTTATACTGTGTATGAACTCTATTCCACAAATTCTACTGCTGCATTAAAAGGGACTGTGGGTTTTTTTTTTTCTTGCTCTGTACATCAGAGTTTAATGAAAAATAGAACTTTTAATCAGAGTCATAATCATGATCGACCTTTAATAATTCAGCTGCAGTCAAAGCGCTGCTGTATTGCCTGCCACATTTTAGTTGGAGGTTGGGTGGCCGGCCCTTGCTGGCTTGCAGGCAAAGGGCGGCCAGGTGCACTCCCCGAGAGCCCGATTTTCCGAGGCGTACTGGGAGGAGAGGTGGGATAGGGCCCGGCTGGATCGGGGGCGCCGGATCAGGTCTAGGACTTCGCCCGGCCCCTGCCCTCCACTATTTCTCCTGTCGGACTATGGCGGCAGCGACCTTGTGGGATAGGAGAGGGTATCTGTCATTTCACTTCTGCGAGAAAAACATGCCAAAAAATTTAAAAAGAAAAAAAGGACAAAAAAAGCTTCGTTGTCGCTTTTGTTTGTTTGTTTAACCCAAACCCTTTTTTTTTTTTTTTTAACCCAAACACACCAAACCCTTAAAAAGCAAAACTAACCGCCTCACGGCTATGGTTCCACTGGGGCTCGAACCCAGGACCTTCTGCGTGTAAAGCAGACGTGATAACCACTACACTATGGAACCTCCACGGGTAAAGATGTTGTTGGGACTTTATTCATAGACTCACAGCAGTTCCAGCCCCTCCGCCGGAGCCCCGCCTCTCCACCGTGACCCCGCCCCCGAGGCGCGGAGTTTGCGGCGGCTCCGGGTCTGGGACTGCGGCGTTTGGGCGACTTGTCTTCCCTGCCCGCCAGAGTCGCGGCCCCTGGGACCAGGGCGAGGCCGGGACCCCGGCCGAGAGCACCTCCCCGCTATCATCTGTCCCCAAACTTTCTCTCAGTCGAGGCGCCGGCGGGGCGGCCTGGCGGCCGGAAGTGCACCCTGCTCGGGCTTTGCGTCCCCGGCAGCTTCCTCCGCCCGCGAGGGCCCCGCGCCTTCCCATTTTCCCCACCAGCAAACTGAGCCTCGGCCACCAGGCCCACTTGCCCGTCGGAAGTCAGTACGTCGCCGCTTGCGGCGGCGTGGAAGGCCTCGCCTATGGAGCAAGGAGGACAGGGGCAACCCTTGGAACCAGGGTTGGAAAAGGCCGCTGGTTAGCGGGCCCTTTGCCCGAGGGTGTGGACCTCTTCCCGCTCGCCTGCCCCTTCCCGCGGCTTTCTTCCCCTCCCGAGGACAGGCCTAGGGGGTGCAAATGCCAGGGCTTCCGTTAGGTCCCCTTGGTCTAGGGCTGCAGGGGTGGGGGGACGAAGACGTGTAGACGGGGCCACCCGTCTATGGCTTCCAGGGAGGCAGCGGCCCTGGCCACGTGATTGAGGGGCCCAGTGCAAAATGAAGATGCCAGGCCCCTTGTTGTTAAGTTTTTGAGAATTTCACACGGTAACAGTATTCAACCCGGTGCGGGGTCCCTGACTTGCTTGCAGGACTGTAGTCTGGGTAAGGGGCTGGGACCCTCCGTCACAAAGGGTGATTCTCGTTTTTCATCGTCAGTGTCATTTGCCTTCTTCAGGGCTTCCAGATGGATCTTCGTCACCACCCTAGGATTGCTCACGCTTGAAAACCCACCTGTAATCATTTGGCGGGCGGGGGGGCATCTTTAAGCGCCCAGGTGAACTTGGTCTGCAGGCAGCAGCTGTCCTTTTTGCTGGATCTTCTGCTGAGGTCGGTAGGTTGATAAAGTGATACTGATTTTGTGGCAGGAATTCCCTTCAGCCAACTCCTGTCTTCCTGGGAAGGCCTCTGGAAGAAACCAGGTGGGTGCAGGGAACACTAAGGTGGGGGTCACGATCTGGATGTTCATCTTCATTTGGCCACTCATGAGCTGGGTACTCGAGCTAGTCAGTTCACCTCCGGTCTCAGTCTCCTCCTTTGTAAATACAAGGGTTGGACTAAACACGTCCACTTTCACCTCTGAGTCTCAATGTTATGCCCACCTTCCAGGTAGGAGAACGGAGGCAGCTATCTGCCATGTAATTCCCCCCCTCCCCCCCCGCCCAGAAATAGAGGCAGGCCAGCTAGTGGCGTGGGTTTTTCTAGTACCCGCTTCCCGATGTCCTCAGTTAGCTCCCTGTCATATTCATCATGGGGCCCCCTTCTAGTCTGCTTTTTTGGTGAGACGTTTTCAGAGGCCTCTCGAGCGCTTGATGCCTAGATTGTGGGCCACGAGATGACCAGAGCGGCCAGCCACCAGCCAGAGGATACATTCGTGAGAGTTCCACGTTTCCCTCTAGTCAGTGAGCCTCAGGACTCCTGGGAAGCCTGATAATAAGTGTATCCCACCTGTTTCCAAACCCCTAGCGGTCGAAAACAAGACTGCCCGGAACTGGCCCTAAAGTTACACCCACTGGTTGTGTTTTGGATGGTGTCTCTAGGAAATGCTTTGCACTCCAGCCGGCGACATCCCGATTTTTCTGTCTTCCCCTGGCTATAAAGGTATGTTTGCCAAGTTCCCACACTTAACCTACGTGTAGAAAAGAAGCTGGCGTCCCTCTGTTGCATGCAACACAGGTATCTGCCTTTGGTGAAAAACTCTTGTTCCTTTTCTCCATTCCAGGAGGGAAACTGTGTTCTGTTCTCCCCGCCGCCCCTCATAAGGTGTCATGACAATCTTTTTTTTTTTTTTTTTTTTTTTTTTTTTGAGACGGAGTCTCCCTCTGTCGCCCAGGCCAGAGTGCAGTGGTGCGATCTCAGCTCACTGCAACTTCTGCCTCCCGTTCAAGCGATTCTCCTGCCTCAGCTACCCAAGTAGCTGGGATTACAGGCGCCCCCCACCATACCTGGCCTACTTTTTGTATTTTTAGTAGAAATGGGGTTTCACCGTGTTGGCCAGGTTGATCTCAAACTCCTGGCCTCAAGTGATCCGCCCGCCTCGGCCTCCCGAAGTGTTGGGATTACAGACGTAAGCCACCTCGCCCAGCCCCACCCAGCTCAAACTCTGTGGTCATTTTTATCACTTGCTTGTTTGCCCTTTCATTTCATCCTTATGCTTGTTGGTAAAACCACAGTCTCTTACATCTGACTGTCTCCCTACCCTGCCCCTGAACGTGGCCCAAGAAGAACACATCCAAGCTGACTGATTTCACACTAAATTCATGACTGCTCAGCTCAAGTGAGCCCTTTCTGCAGTCCAGAATACGTGTCCACTTCTAAGGACAGTTTCATGTCTTATCTCCGTAAACCTCCTGTACCCCCAACCCCAATCTTGGTTACAGCTGATGACCTAGCTTCCTATTGCGGTGAAAAAATGGAAGCAATCAGAAGAGAACTTCTGCAAGTCCCCTGCCAGCCACCGTCTGCTCTCGTGCTCTTCCTCCAGATCAGGATGGGTTGGGACTGGCTAACTGTCATAGGGGGCTGTCCTGTGTATCGTAGGATGTTTTCCAGCATCCCTGGCCTCTATTCACTAGATGCCTGTAGCACACATCCTCCTCCACCACCCAATTGTGATGACCCAAAATGTCCCCTGGGGGACAAAATCTTGGGAGTTATTTGGCAATATCTGGAGACACTTTTGTTGGTTATGACTGGGAGAGGGGTACTATAGGCACCCAGTAGGGAGAGGCCAGGGGTGCTGCCAAACATCCTGTGGTGCCAGCTACTCTGGGGGAGTGAGGCGGGAAGGATCCCTTGAGCTCAGGAGGTCGAGGCTGTTGTGAGCCATGATTGCACCACTGCACTCCAGCCTGGGTGACAGAGTGAGAACCTGTCAAAAAAAAAAAAAAAAGGCCAGGTGCGATGGCTCACGCTTATAATCCCAGCACTTTGGGAAGCTGAGGCGGGCGGATTGCTTGAGCTCAGGAGTTCAAGACCAGGCTGGCCAACATGGCAAAACCTCATCTCTATAAAAAATACAGAAAAAATTAGCCAGGCATGGTAGCGCACACCTGTAGTCCCAGTTACTCTGGAGGACTGAGGCAGGGAGGATCCCTTGAGCCTGGGGAGGTCGAGGCTGCAACAAGCTGAGATCGCATCACTGCACTCCAGCCTGGGCGACAGAGTGAGACCCTGTCTCAAAAACGAAAACAAAAGCAAAAAAACAGGAAAAAAATTCTTAATTCCACTTCCACCTGTGCCACTTCCATTTCTCTGCTCTCCTTTACAATACAATTCTTAGATTGGTCTGGTGCTCTCTCCAATTCTGTCCCCGCACTGGGACTTGTTCTAGCACTCCACCAAAATTCCTGTGATCCAATGACTTCCACATTGCTACACAGAATAGCTCTTCCTTTTCATCAGATTTCATCTACTAGCAGCATTGAAAACAACCCATCACTCCGTTTTGAGGTACCCTCCCCTCGGCTTTTAGGATGCAGCCCTCTCGTGACGTTTATTTCCTCTCTCTGCATACTCCCTTTTGGTCACCTTTGCTGGAGCCTCATCTCTTTGACCTTTAAACACAGCTGTACCTCAGAGGTCTCGGTGCTTGGACTTCTCTATTCATTCTCACCACCCCAGCAACCTCATTCAATCTAATGGCTTTCAATACCATTGAGAACCTAGAAGATTCCAGTGTGTATCTCTAGTCTAGACTTTTCTCCCAAACTCCAGACCTACATGTTCAACATCTCCATTTAGATGTCTGTTAGGCATCTCCCATGTCTGTGTCCACGCTCCTGATCTCTGCCCCTAAATCCGCTCCTCTCTTGATCTGTTTTTCTTTTTTGGAGACAGTTTTGCTCTGTCGCCCAGGCTGGAGTGCAGCAGTGCCATCTCAGCTCACTGCAACCTCTGCCTCCTGAGTTCAAACAGTTCTCGTGCCTCAGCCTCCTGAGTAGTTGGGATCACAGGCGTGTGCCACCACATCCGGCGGATTTTTTTCTGTATTTTTAGTAGAGATGGGTTTTGGCCGTTTTGGCCAGGCTGTTCTTGAACTCCTGGCCTCAAGCGATTCACCCACCTCGGTCTCTCAAAGTGTTGGGATCACAGGCTTGAGCCACCACGTCTGGCCTCTGTTTTCTTTATCTCAGATAATGGCAACTTCATCTTTCCAGCTATTTAGGCCTAAAACTAAGAATCATACTTGATTCTTCTTTTTCTTACACCCCCAGTGTAATCTTACTAGCAAAGCTTATTGGCACCACCTGCAAGATCTATCTATGCTAGCTTTCTGTCATCTCCCCAGCTACACTCTAATCAAAGCCACCATCACATTTTGCCTGGGTTGTAGCCAGTAGCCTCAGATCTTGGCCTTCCAGCTTCTGCCCTGTCCCCACTACAGACTCTTCTCCACACAGTAGCCAGAGTGGTCCTTTCAAGATTCAAATTAGCTCTCATCATTCTGTGCAAAACCCTTCAGTGGCTCCCTACCTCAACTAGAAAAGCTGAAGCCTTACAGTGGCCTACAAGGCTTGTGCCTCTCTGGTTATAAATCCTCTTACTGGCCAAGCACGGTTGCTCACGCTTGTAATCCCAGCACTTTGGAGGCCAAGGTGGGCAGACACTTGAGGCCAGGAGTTTGAGACCAGTCTGGCCAGCATGATGAAATCCTGTCTCTACTAAAAATACAAAAATTAGCCAGGTATGGTGGCATGTACCTGTAATCCCAGCTACTTGGGAGGCTAAGATGGGAGGATCGCTTGAGCCTGGGAGGCGGAGGTTGCAGTGAGCGGTGACTGTGCCATTACACCCCAGCCTGGGTCACAGAGCAAGACCCTGTCTCAAAAAAAAAAAAAAAAAAAAAAAAATCCTATAACTTTGCCTTTGCTTTGACTCCACTCCAGCCACACCAACCTGCTTGCTGCCCTTCAGTTACACTAGGCCTCTCCTGCCTCGGGGCCTTTGCTGCTGCTGCTGCTGCTGCTGCTCTCAGCCTTGAATAGTTTTTCCTTAGATCACATTGTTGCTTGTTCTCTCACCTTGCTCAGGTCATACTCAAATATCTTCTCAGTGAGGCCTTTCCTGACTGCCTACTGAAAATTGCTATTATTCTTTTCCATTCATGCTAGAGACTCACTGCCCCCCTTTCCTGCTTATTTTTCTCTGCAGCACTAAATTTCTTTCTTCTCTTTTTTTTGAGACGGCATCTCGCTCTGTCGCCCAGGCTGGAGTGCAGTGGCGTGATCTCGGCTCACTGCAACCTCTGCCTCCTGGGTTCAAACAGTTCTCGTGCCTCAGCCTCCTGAGTAGCTGGGACTACAGGCACCTGCCACCACGCCCAGCTAATTTTTATATTTTTAATAGAGACGGGATTTCACCATGTTGGCCAGGATGGTCTTGATCTCTTGACCTCGTGATCCGCCCACCCCGGCTTCCCAAAGTGCTGGGATTACAGGCATGAGTCACCATGCCCGGCCTGCAGCACTAAATTTCTACATATTTACTAATTTATTTTGTTGATTGTCTGTCCTCACCATCCTCAACTGGAATGAAAGTTCCATGAGGGCATGGATTTGGCTTCATTCTCTGCTGTATTACGCAGAGTCTAAATAGTTTCCAGCATATAGTAAGTGCTCAGTGAATATGTCTTGAAAACAATGTGTCAGTGTTGAGGGTGACTCTAGCCAGGGCAGTGAGTTCCAGTAAGAGCTAATCCTGGACTTTTGCTTGACTTCTTGAGCAGAGACGTTTCCTAATTCACCCTGGACTTGAACGTGAGATGATCTAGAGGCTGGCAGTTCTGCCGCCATCTTACTATTGCATTATATTAGACAGGGCTCTTGGTTACATACAACAGAATCCTCTTGTTCAAAATATTCACTTCTCTTCCCCATGTAGGATTTTGACACCATGGCCCCCTGATAGACTTGCCCAGGTGGCTTTGCTTTGCCCAGTTGAATGTGAGCAGAAGTGATGAGTATCACTTCCAAGCAAAAGTGTAAGAGCCAGTGTGGTGGCTGCTTCTGTCCTTCCCCTTTGCTGCAAGAAGAACGGCAATGCCCCAGAGACAGGTTGGCCTGAGTTTCAGAGGGAAGCCTCCATGTTACAGAACCGCAGCCCATCTGCACTGTCCGCGGAACTGGAGTGCAAAACAAACCTTTGTCATTGTAAGCCACTAACGTTTGGGGTTGTTATGAAAGCATAACACCACCTAAGCGGCTTTAACACTCCCACAAGTTTAAGAGGAAAAGGAGTTTATTAAAGGACACCAGGTGGCTCACAGGATCTCCAAGAAGGCCTCGGTGACTCCAAAGCCAGGAATGATGTCCCAATCTCACTGAGGGACTGCACCAGCGCAGGTGCGCACCGCTGCCTCCTCTGAGTACAGATTTAGTAACATAAACCAGTGTTGGAGCCCAGAATCTTGACCACTGCTGTCTCTGGAAACTGGACACCTCTGTCACTAACCTTGGCAGAAGATGGCCTTTGGGAGCCCTCCACGTCTTCAGCTTGCCCTCTTCTGGATTGCAGTTGCTGGCAGAGCTTAGTTTACCTGCCTGTGCTCTTGCTATCAAAGAGGCTGGAAAAGCTAATTTCTTGTTTCTACTTTGGGGAGTTAGGAGTCAAATGGGAGGAATTACCAAGACATAGGGAGGAGGTTCAGAAGTTAGTGAATGACCATGAAGCATGAAGGACATCCACGACCTGCTGGAGACCTGAGGATGGAGCCGACACCAAGGGATCCCAGCTGAGCAATAGAGCAGCTGGGTGCGGTCCCTTATGCCCCGGCCCCAGTCATGCATATACCATTGACTCTTCAGTTATTTGAGGAAACCATTCCCAGCTTTGCTGAAACCAGCTGGAATGGGCTTACTGACACTTGCAATGCAAAGAGTCCTAACGATCTATGTCTAAAATGGACGAGCGTTGGCACAGTGGCCAACAGTGGTGCCCTGGCTCGGATGCCTGAAAGTTTTGGTTGTTCTCAGTCCCCAGTAAGTGGGGATGAGGCTGACAGTCATGGGAGTGGCCGCTTCTGGTAGGGTAGGTGTATTAGTCTGTTCTCACGCTGCTAATAAAGACAAACCCCAGACTGGGTAATTTATAAAGAAAAGAGGTTTAGTGGACTCATAGTTCCAATGGCTGAGGAGGCCTCACAATCATGGCGGAGGATGAAGGAGGAGCAAAGGGATGTCTTACATGGTGGCAGGCAAGAGAGAAATGAGAGCCAAGCAAAAGGGGAAGCCAAAACCATCAGATCTCGTGAGACTTACTCACTCTCATGAGAACAGCACAGGAAAGACCTGCCCCCATGATTCAATTGCCTCCCCTCCAGGTCCCTCCCACGACACGTGGGAATTGTGGGAGCTACAATTCAAGATGAGATTTGGGTTGCAGCACAGCCAAACCATATCACCTGGGTTGTGGTTTCCCTGTTTCCTGGGGAGCCAGTAGTTCTCATGTACAGCAGGGCGCTTGCTCACGTGTGGCACAGTAACCAGGCCAGGTACAATTATACAGTGGGCAACATGTCTGTGTCAGATACTGCTAGTTGCTTATCTACTAGCAGATATTGAGGAAAAGAGGAATATCTGTACTATTATCATAGTTTGCAGGTGAGAAAATCGAGGCACGGAGTAAGTTGGTAACTTGACCAAGTCACACAGTGACATAAAGAAGCAAGATTCTAAGCCCAGACCATCTGGCTCCATGGGCTGTGCTTAGCCTCTGTACTATAGTGCCTCATTTTGTTTGTTTTGGCGATGTGTCTGGCTAAAACAGCTTCATTTCCTTGAAAGGAGGTAGACCCATTTGGTATCCCCCTTTTTGCCCATAGTCCATCTCTTTCTGCCTGGAATGTGAATGTGGTGCTAGAAGGAGGGCATCACTTTCTGTCGTGATCACTATTTTGCACCCATGAGTTGACAATTGGGAAGAAGAAAGCTGCATGGCTTGGCCTAAAGAAGGAAGGCGCCTGGGTCCCAGCCCCAGATTCCCTACTTCAGATTCCTTGTGAAATGAATAATAAAATCCCTCATTTTTAATGCTACTGTTTAGTAGAAGTTTCAGTTACATGAGGAAAAATACAGATCCTACTGATTGAACCTTTGCACATTGCTCACCCGTAGCTCTCTCCTGTACCATGTTGACAATGTCTTTAATTTGTCCCCCAGCTACCAAGGGCTTGCCCTGTGTTCCAGTCCCTTGATGGAAGTTGTTCATTATCACATGCCTGCAATATGTCTGGGAACACAGTGTTGGGTAGTGTGGGAGCTTTATTTAAAAAAGTATATGACATGGCCTCATTTCAAGAAGTTTGAAGAACATGAGTTAACCCAAAGGACTCATTTGTTCCAATACGTTAATGGAAGATAGTGGCTTGATGTGGTTTTCCTAATGTAGGATGTTACTAGATCTCAATGTGGGCCCGGTCTCCTTTCTCTTAAAGAAGCAACTTGACAAAAGAGAAGGCTGATGAGGGATAGGCAGGGTGATAAGCAAAAACCTGCCTAATAGGAAAGAAGGCCTCACATGGTATACCTCTCCAGACCAGCTATCTATAACCTTCACAATCACCCACAATCACTTTCAGTGAGATTACATTTCCTGGAGATGGCCACTCGAGAGAGAAGCAGATCAGCTTAGAATGTTTTGTCTCCCCCTCTCTTAACCTATCTTGAGATGTGTCTAGTATCTTTTTCTCTCTCTTTTTTTTTTTTAAATTTGAGGCAGAGTCTCACTCTGTCGCCCAGGCTGGAGAGCAGTGGCACAATCTTGGCTCGCTGCAACCTCCACCTCCCGGGTTCAAGCGATTCTCCTGCCTCAGCCTCCCAAGTAGCTGGGATTCCAGGTACCCGCCACCATGCCTTGCTAATCTTTGTATTGTTAGTAGGGATGGATTTTCACTATGCTGCCCAGGCTGATCTTGAACTCCTGACATCAGGTGATCTGCCTGCCTTGGCCTCCCAAAGTGCTGGGATTACAGGCATGAGCCACCACGCCCGGCAGAGATGTGCCTAGTTTCCAAAGTCACTCCCCTGTGACTAGGTAACTGAACACAAAACAATTTGACTACTACTGCCCACTCCTCTAGAGTCCCATTTAAAAGGCAACACCTGATAGCAGCCAGTGCTAATCGGTGATGGAAATGAAATGGGTTACTCCCTCGACTTCCACAACACTTACTGCCTGATTTGTTTCCACATGGATTCAACTGGGCACGCAATAAGACTTGCCTCTAAGGTTTCTGCACAGTCTGAGGGAAAGATTTCAAGTGTGGTGCAGGTGTTAAACTCCAGTCATATTGTGTATTTTTACTAGTGATTTCAAGAATTGGGGATCTTTTGGATACAATTCGGGTAGAGTCCTAAGGCCATCTACAGTAATAAAAGCAAAACCAATTAGTAGGTTGTTTAATTCATTTAGAGGCTATCTGCATGCTAGCAGTTTTCCTCTGCTAAATCCTGTTAAGATGCAGTGGGTTCTGCAGGGCGTGGTGGCTCACGCCTGTAATCCCAGCACTTTGGGAGGCCAAGGCGGGTAGATCACGAGGTCAGGAGATCGAGACCGTCCTGGCTAACACGGCGAAACCCCGTCTCTACTAAAAATACAAAAAATTAGCTGGGCGTGGTGGTGGGCCCCTGTAGTCCCAGCTACTTGGGGGGCTGAGGCAGGAGAATGGCGTGAACCCGGGAGGCGGAGCTTGCAGTGAGCCGAGATCTCGCCACTGCACTCCAGACTGGGTGAAAGAGCGAGATTCCATCTCAAAAAAAAAAAAAAAAAAAAAGATACAGTGGGTTCTATTTTGTACAGACGGAGTAGGCTGCCATGACAACTGTCTGTGAATATTATTTCAATATTAGTCATACATTTCCAGCGTCTGCCTCTGGGCTCAGCGTTCTTCTAAAGCCTGGATACATATTTATTCTTAATGGACCTCTCCTGGACGTGTTTACAAAAAGAACAAAAACAAAACACTTTCAACTGGCTGACCTTTTTTTTCTTTCAGAAGAGAAATTTGAATGAATTCACACGACTGAAAATTGATTGTGAATCTTACTGTCATTTTTTCTTTTCAAAAGGTGATTTTGATATGAACTTATATTGTGCTGGATTATAGATTTTACTGAATAGATGCACTACACCAAGATTTGGAAAGTTCCCCTGTAGGCATGTAGTCCTTACACTAAAATTATTATTTTTTTCTTCTAACAGTATCAGAAAGAATCTTGTAGTTGCCTGTGGCAGAAGATCCAATCCAAAGTGAGCAAAACGAATCTGGTTTGAAACTTCCAAAGGTAAGATTTGACCCAGAGACTTAGGATGGAGGGCTCCGGCTCCATTTCCGTGCCTTTTGGTTGGCCCTTCCCCACGTATCACTTTCACCCCCTGGACTGGCTCTTCTCATGGTGACAGCCTTGCTCAGAGCACCACACCAGGGGGAGATGAGTGAGTCTGTCCCAGCACTCTCTCCAGGTACCCCGAGATTCACTCGTAATACCTTTCTTTAGCTATACGCCTACCCCAAACACTCCTTTTTGCCAGGAGAAGAGGATATGCTGTCTTAGGCCTGAATTATGTGCTTGTTCCTGAAAAGTTGCTGTTGCTTGGGGAGTGGGCTCGGATAATTGGCTTAAGTCAGCCAGGGCCCGTGCTTAGAGTTGGGGGCTGCGTCAGTCCCATGCAAATCACATGGCTAAAAACAGGGAGCGGGGGTGATTTCGAAAAGGAAAATTGTAATTCTATTACAAGGAAGTTAGGGGACTATTTGCTAACCACCTGGTTAGGGAACAGAATGCTTGTCTAATGATAATAATAATAGCTAACATTTACTGAATACTATGAGCCAGGCACCAAGCTGCTTTACAGTTGTATTGGTTAGAGAATGTGTTTGGCTGCCTGAAATAAGGTAAATGGAATAGCAGGGGCTTAACACAGAGCGCTTGGTTTTCGTCCCACATGATACGAAGCCAGGAGATATACAGTGTCACATTGTCATCCAGGTCTCAAGCTCGTCCCTCCATCCTGCATCATGGTTTCGCTATTCTCAGTGTGAGGCTTTCTTCCTAGTGTTCACAAGATGGCTGCTCCCCCTCCAGGCATTGTGTCCTGGTTCCAGGCAGAATAGGGGGAAGGACAAAAGAGAAGAGGCTTGTGCCAGCTGAGTCTTTTCCTTTTTATCAGGAAAATAGCTTTTCTGGAAGCCTCGGCCCATAGATTTCTGTTTGTATCTCAAGGGCTAGAACTGTGTCACATGACTACCCATCGTTGCAAGGGAGCCTAGCAAATCAAGTTTTGCTGGCCGAACACTGCCACCTAGAACAAAACTGGGGTTTTATTGGTAAGGAAGAGGGGGAGAATGGACAGTAATGATCAGTGGCTGCTACAATGTGTATTAACCCATTCATTCGTTACATCAAAGTTACATCAACCCGGTGTGGTTGGTTCCATCCGTAGCCTCGTTTTATAGTTGAAGCAATAGGCACAGAGAGGTTATGTAATTTGCCCAAGCTCACACAGAGCTGTTAAGTGGTTGAGCAAGAACTTGAACCCAAGCAACCTGACTCTAGAATCTAATTCTGTTATGTTCCTAGACACATCGTGACCCACTGGCCAGACCACATTTCTTCTCTGGGATGTATATCCACTCGGGCAATGCAGGCCTCTCCTAGAAATGGTAGCTAATACTTGTTTAGCACTTTATAGTTTACAAACAGATTGCCACTTAAATTATTCTCTTTAAATATTCTTCTTCTTTTTTTTTTTTTTTTTTTTGAGACAGAGTCTCACTCTGTTGCCCAGGCTGGAGTGCAGTGGCACGATCTCAGCTCACTGCAACCTCCACCTCCCAGGTTCAAGTGATTCTCATGCCTCAGCCTCCGGAGTAGCTGGGACTATAGGCGCACACCACCATGCCTGGCTAATTTTTGTATTTTTAGTAGAGACGTGGCTTTACCGTGTTGTCCAGGCTGGTCTCGAACTTCTGACCTCAAGTGATCCACCTGCCTTGGCCTCCCAAAAAGCTGAGATTACAGGTGTGAGCTACAGCGCCCAGCCTATTCTCATTTTTAAAATGAGGAAACTGAGGTTTAGAGGAGTTATGTAAGTTGCCTAAGGTCCCCAGGTTGAAAGTGGCAGAGCTGGTATTTCCTCAAAATTATAAAAACTTACTCCTGTTTCCCTTTCTTAATCTTCCTGTTCTTCTCTGCACAGAGGAGTTCATTTCTAGTTTTTTTAAATGACAATATTTCACTCTAGGCCCTATATTAACTTCATAACCTTCTCAGGAAAACCAATCCAGAGAAATCTTGGCTCTCTCGCCTACTTGTTTTCACATAGGCCACCAGGAGGAATGTGGCACATCAGTGGGAACTGTGACAGAAGTAAGTAATGGAGGCCTGGAAAGGGAGGTGGTTTTTCTTTCACATCATATAAAATCCAGAGCTTCCGTCAGAAAATGAAAGTGTTAGTTACAAATAGCTCTTATTGACCGGTTAAAGAGTTATTAAACATATAGACATTGCTTGTCATTAGTTACATCAGATTAATTTGTTACTTTTCTTTAAAACTATTTCATAAATTGAACTTGTCACTGAGTAAGAATTGACAGCCCACTTCACTGGGATAAATTAGAGAAGTTTCACTTGACATGTCAGTTTGCATGTGATTATTATTTCTCTCGTTCTTTCCAAGTTTTGAAATCTTTAGCTTTTGGCATTGCTTTATTTACATATCACAACATTGTTTTGTTTTGGTCTTACTACTGAGTAAACCATAAAAATTAATTGTAGAATTAATACATTTTAGGGAGACATGAGAGTTCAATCAAATACATTTAAGAAATACATTGGTTCAGTTCAGAATGGCAGGACAACTCGAAGCAAGGGGGAGGAGGGGCGTGGCTTCCGGGTTATAGGTAGATTAAAAAATGTTCTAGTTGACAATTGGTTGAGTTTATCCAAAGACCTGGGATCAGTAGAAAGGAGATGTCTGGGTTAAGGGACTGTGGAGACCAAAGTTCTTATTGTGCAGATAGATGAAGCCTTCAGGTAGCAGGCTTCAGAGAGGACAGATTGTAAATGTTTCTTATCTGTCCTAAGGTCTGTGTTTATATTAATGCTGGAGAGGTATAATGAGGCATGTTGGACCTCTGCTTCTCGTCATGGCCTGAACCAGTCTTTCAGGTTAAATTTTAAAGTGCCCTGGCCTAGGAAGAAGTCCATTCCAATGGTTGGGTGGGAATTAAAATTTTTCTTTTGGTTTACACTCCAAAAGCTATGAATGAGGCCAGGTGTGGTGGCTCACGCCTGTAATACCAATGCTTTGGGAGCCCAAGAATTTGAGACCAGCCTGGGCAAGATGGTGAAACGCCATCTCTGTAAAAAATAAAAAATTAGCCGAGTGTGGTGGCGGGCACCTGTAGTCCCAGCTACTTGGGAGGCTGAGTGAGGAGGATTACTTGAGCCCAGGAGGTGGAGGCTACAGTGAGCTATGATCGCGCCACTGCACTCCAGCCTGGGTGCGATCATAGCTCACTCTCGACAGAGTGAGACCCTGTCTCAAACAAATAAAAAAAATAAAAAGAGTACTGTGTTATAGAGCAGTGCCCCTCAAAGTATGCTTCACTCTCACCTGGGAGCTTATTAGAAATGCAGCTTCACAGCCCCACCCCAGACCTACTAAATCAGATTGGGATTCAGCAGGGATCGGGCCCAGGAATCTGTGTTTTGACAAGATCCCTAGGTGACTTGTAAGTGCATTAAAGTTTGAGAAGTGATGTTTTAGAGTTTTACGCAAATGAGTTGTAAGACTGACAGATTGTGCACCCTTTAAATATTGGTGAAAATAAGAGGTTCGGCTTTAGTAAATTAGACCTATATTGAATCCTGGATTCTCCTTTGAAAGTCTCCCAATCCTAGTCTCCAGTTAGCTACTCTGGGTCATGAGCCTTAGCTCAACTGTATGCTTGACTCCATCCCCCATCAACACCTTCACCTAATTAATCCACATTCGACCTTCCACTGTCAGGTCAAAGATGACTTCCTCAGAGAAGTCTTTGCTCGACCTCCCACCTCACTCTCATAAAATGAATACTTGTCCTTTGCAATTTCACATTTATGATTATTTGATTCATGTTTACTTCTCCTACTAGCCTATAAGCTTTAGGAGGGAAGAGACCTTATCAGTTTTGCTAACTGGTATATCCCCAGGGTGTAGAACAGTACCCGGCACATAATAGATGCTCAACAAATATTTATTTAATGAATATATGAATGAAACCAAGCCAGGAATAAGTGCACAAAAGAAAATGCTCTGAAAATTTTTTCCATAAGCTTCTCCATAAACTCTTAGTCATCTGAGGCAGTAATAGTGAGGGTTTTGAAAAGAAAGCCCTGGATATTTTCTAGGCCATTTTCTAGGCCTTGTTGTTTTTTGTTTGTTTGTTTGTTTGTTTTTTTTGGCGGGGGCGGGCATGGAACAGAGTCTTACTCTGTCACCCAGGCTGGAGTGCAGTGGCACTATCTCAGCTCACTGCAACCTCCACCTCCCAGGTTCAAGTGATTTTCCTGCCTCAGCCTCCTGAGTAGCTGGGATTACAGGTGCCTGCCATCATGCCCGGCTAATTTTTGTATTTTTAGTAGAGACAGGGTTTCACCATGTTGGCCAGGCTGGTCTTGAACTTCTGACCTCAGGTGATCTACCCGCCTTGGCCTCCCAAAGTGCTGGGATTACAGGCATGAGCCACCGTGCCTGGCCCAGGCCTTGTTTTATCAACATTCCTCCAAGAAACAAACTTTTCTTTGTTTACCATGTTCATGAACACAAAAATAGTTGATAGGCAATGGTGACAAAAAGAAAGCTGGAATCTGCCTTTCAATAAGCAAGAAATAGTCCTCTCATCCAGGTCATGTCGTCCACATTCCATTGGCAGGTATTGTCATATCTGCATCCTACATTGTGAGGTCATCAAGGCAACCTGTTAATCATTCTAGAATCTACCTCTTGAAGATTACAACTGAGACTGGGAAACCCTCTTCAATAAGACCTGTGTGATTATAGATTGTGTCCTGAGCCTGCAGGCTGAAAGAGTCAACAACCAGCAAAGTGAAGATCTAGGAGTCTGTTCCCCTTGAACCTGTGTGGACCTGATCAAACCTCGAGGGAAAGATAAGAGCACTTAGTGGACCAAGTGAATTGAGTGTGATCCGGGTAGGTATGGGACAATGATCGAAAGTTAACCTGTGGCCTCTGTCTGTTTAGTTGTTTAGCCCAACTCTTGTGGTCTTTATGTTTTATGTATGAAGTTTGTTAAATGCTTTAATATATATGCATAGGGTGGAATTGAGTCGCCTTGATGTACTGGTCACTGAGTCACAGGACTGTGACTTTGGGGAGGCCACCTAACTTCTCTGGGCGTGGTTTCCTCTCCTATAAAATGAAGATGTCTGAGGGCCTTTCTGGACAAGTCCAGAGGATCAGAGTATCTTACCACAGTTCAGGCTCACCTGTTACAGAGCTCTGGGCAGAGAACCTCATGATGGTCTTGCAAGGTGACTCCATTCTCTGCCTAGATCAGTTTTGCCCAATTCCCAGTGCTTTGACATGAGAGGGAGTTGCATCAGTGTGTAGTCTTTGTTTTACTTTTGTTCTTGGAATGGCAGATTGTAGCTCCTGTAGAAGGAAAAGAAAAAGAAATAAGGAATTAGCATTGCTCTACATTGACTCATGCTAGATGTCAATCTGAGATACATGTAAAACGTAAGCACATACAAGATAAAGAAACAGATTGTGGCAATATTTAAAATTATCCTAGCTTTCTAAATTAGAAGCAGTTCTGATAAGCCTATTTGGAATTCATGCAAAACATCCATAACTCTGACAATCTGAATTGTACATGGCAAAGGCAAATTGCTTCTAGGCAGTAATTCTAGGTGCAGGTTTAGATGGACTATACGGTAATCAAGTCTCCATTGCTTTACAGATAGCCCTCACTCCTTGGCTTCTTACTTTCCAGATTGCTTCTTTGTTAGCCTCCCTGTTGGCTCCTCCCTCTTTTCATTCTCTTTAATGTCTCTATTCCCCAGTGTTCTGCTTTTGTCTCTATAGCCTTACTCTACAAGCTCTCCCTGGCTATTTTATCTTCTCTAATCACTTCAGCTATTGTCAGCAACCTGATGACCTATTTAATCTGACTCTCTGGTCCTGATTTATTTCCTGAGCTCCAAACCCAGGCTTCTACTGCCTATGGGATATTTCAACAGTGAGGTCTCACAAGTACTGAAATTTAGCACACTGCTGACCGAACTCATGATTTTTCTGCACCATAAACTCACTTGTCCCCCTTCATGTCCGACTCTTGTACCCTTCAATACCCTATTGCAATGAATATCATCATCTCCTAGACTGTAAATTACAAGAAGGCAGAAACCATGTCTATCTTGTCCACCCCTTGTAACCACAGCACCTAGCATAGTGCCTGGCACATGGTAGACACCCAGTAAATATTGTTGAGTGAATGATGAATCTATTTATTCTTCCAAACTAAAAACCTTGGAATCCTCCTCGATGTCTCTGTCTCCCTCACTCTCCATGCCCAGTCTGAGACCTGTGGGGTTTATTACATAAAACCTTTTTACATTTGGCTCCTCCTTCCCTTTCATCCCCGCTGCCATGACTTTAATTCAGCCCTTACCATCTATCTCCTGGATTATTGCAGGAGCCTCCTCATTGGTCTTCCTGTTACCTGCTTTTCCCCATTCATCACCATCTGATCCCCAGAGTGATCTTGCAGCTTTAATCTAATCAGCTTACCCTCAGGCTCCCCTTGAGTTAAACAGAGTTTGCAATCTGGCAGCTTTAAGCGGAATCCACGCAGTCTGTACGGCGTTTTGAGAAAATGAGAATGACCGTGTTTTGTTGATTCTAAGATACCATATTTTTTTTTCACATTTTAGCAGCTCTGATATTGGGATGTGTCTTGAAATGGACAGTGACATAGTTTGATCAGTAGTGTTCTCTCTTATTGGTACATAAAACAGCAGTGTACCCTGTAATCAGTGGCTTCATAAATTTGCTGAAAAACACTCATGCTAACATTTAAAAATAAGGAGATCGTACATAAAACTATCTTTAGCTTCTCTTGGAAAATTACATCAGGCAACACTGGGCTGCGATTTCTGGATAGCAGCCGAAGATGGAGCTACCAGTAAGTAGCAGCTACCTCATTTAGACAAAAGCTCGCTACAATGTCTCATGGTTTCCGCCCAGGCTGCTTTAGTCATTTGTATTATCTGCCCCAGCCCATTAAGCATTTGAAAGGGCAATCCCTGACTGATAAGTTGAAGTCCAGATTCTTTGTTGTGATTTATAAGAACACAGGTGGCACCAACCTACCTCTTCCAGGTTAATGCTCCCAACCTTTGCTGTGTACTCCCTGTATCCGCCAATCTCGAATATAACAGACTCCCATGTTCCCTGGAATGTCTCTCTCCATCTTTTATGCCCTGCGAAACATTTCCTGGTGTTCCCAGGTCGAGCTCATTTCTTTCTGGACTCCAGCAGTAAGTACGTGGGCGTATCTGCAAAAACCACAGTTACTTTTGCACTAACCTAAAGTACAGTTCTGCGATTTATTTTTTATTTTTATTTTTTTGAGACGGAGTTTTTCTCTTGTTGCCCAGGCTGGAGTGCAATGGTGCAACCTTGGCTCACAGCGACCTCCGCCTCCCGGGTTCAAGGGATTCTCCTGCCTTAGCCTCCCGAGTAGCTGGGAGCACAGGTGCCTGCCACCACGCCTGGCTAATTTTTTTTGTATTTTTAGTAGAGACACGTTTTCACCGTTTTGGTCAGGCTGCTCTTGAACTCCTGACCTCAGGTGATCCACCCGCCTCGGCCTCCCAAAGTGCTGAGATGGCAGGCGTGAGCCACCACGCCCAGCCAGTTCTGTGAATTTTAACACATGGATAGATTAGCGTAACCACCATCATCATCAGGATATAGAACATGCCCCCCAAAACTCCCTCCTGCTAGCCCTTTGTAGTCACTCCCCTCCCTCACCCATAAACTCCTGGTAACCACTGATCAGTTCCCTGATCAGTTCCCTGTCACTGTAGTTTTGTCTTTTTGACAATGCCATATAACTGTCTGTATCCCTTTCAGCCTGGCCTCTTCCACTCAGCATAATGCCTTTGAGACCCATCCAGCTTGCGTGTATCAGCTTCATTTGTTTTTGTTGCTAAGTAGCATTTCATTGTATGGATGTCCCACAGTTTGTGGGACACTCACTGAAGGACATTTAAGCTCTTTTCAATGTTTGACCATATGAACCTGCGTGCACATTTTTGCATGAATAGAAAATTTTCTTTCTCTAGAATAACTACCCAGGAGTAGGATTGCTGTCATATGGTAAGTATATGTTCAACTTTATAAGAAAGTACCAAACTCTTTTTCAGAGTGACTGTACCACTTTGCATTCCTGCCAGCAAAGTGTTAGAGTTTGAGTTGCTCCACATTCTAGCCAGCACTGGATATTGTATTAAAAAAAAAAAAATTTTAGCTGGGCACAGTGGCTCACGCCTATAATACAAATACTTTGGGAGGCTGAGGCAGGCGGATAGCTAGAGCCCAGTCTGAACAACGTGGCAAAACCTAGTCCCTACAAAAAATACAAAAATTAGCCGGGCATGGTGGCATGTACCTGTGATCCCAACTACTTGGGAGGCTGAGGTGGAAGGTAGCTTGAGCCCAGAAAGTCAAAGTTGCAGTGAGCTGTGATTGTGTCACTGTGCTCCAGCCTGGTGACAGAGTGAGACCCTGTCTCAACCCCGCCACCCAAATTTAGCCATATTCATAGACATATAGTGGTATCTCATGGTTTTAATTTTAATTTCTGCTTCCTTGAATCTGGCCTGGAGGAACTTGAGGGAACAAAAGGTAAACTCACTGTCAGTTCAGTGGTACTTCAAACTCTGATCAGTTTCCTTCATCTGCCTTCTGTTATTTACTTTTCAGAGTCCTCATGTTACTTGTTTATTGCTGTGGGACAGATTACCAAAAAGTCTAGTGGCTTAAAACAACACATGTTTATGATCTTACAGTTTCTGTGGGGCAGAAACCCAGGCGTGGCTTACTTGGGCCCTCTACGTCAGCATCTGTCATGAGCTGCTGCACACAATGTGTTGACTGGGCTGCTGTCATCTGAAGGTTTGATTGGGGAGGGATCCACTTCCAAGCCCATATGGTTGTTGACAAGAGTCAGTTCCTCATGGTCTGTTTGACTGAGGGCCTTAGTTCCTTGCTGGCTTTTGGCTAGAGACTTCCCCCAGTCCTTTGCCACGTGGGCTTCTTCCACATGGCAGCTTACTTCATTGAAAGCACAAAAGCTGTGAAGATAATAGGGTCTGCTAGCAAGACAGAAAATCACAATCTTTTATAACCTAGTCATAGAAGTGACGTCCCAATACCATTGCCATGCTCAATTGATTAGAAGCAAGTTTCTGGGTCCAGCCTATGCTGAAGAGAAGGGATGAACACAACGGTGTGAACTGACCAGGAGGAAGGGATCATTGGGGGCAACTTAGAGTCTGTCTGCCACAGTCCTCAAAGAGCTGTTTCATGGATTCTGTCCAGGTTTTATAGCTTTGTCCCATGGGAGAGAAAGAGTAGAGTGGGTAAAATGTCCTTTTTCCATCTTACCCAGACCAGAACCTTCTGTGAAGCTTTTTGATTTGATTTATGAACATTCAGGGTTAATTTAAGGAATTTCTTTAAACTCAAGCCCTCGAGGACCAAGCTAGGGTTAGATTAAGCAGTGGTCTGAATTAAAATTCTGATATCTATTAATCTATTTATTAAATCACAACCAAGGAAAGCTCAACTTTTGTATCTAAGATGGAGCCTTTTGAAAGCTGAATTTCCACACCTTAAAACATGATGGCTGTTTTAGCCTGTCATTGTGGCTGCTCACCAGGTGACCCCAATAGAAACATCTGGCAAGCACTGACCTTTGTGAATTTCTTCCATCTGATAGTGACTCATAACCAACCCACTTTTAATTTCTTTTAATGACTGCCTAATGACTTGCCAGATCTGGCCTCTCTTTTCTCCTACTTAATGTGATTTTTCAGTACCCAGAATTCACCCTTCAAAATATGCTTGATCCTTTCTCTATTTAAGTGAAAAATCACTTGGTGTTCCTTTCTTCTCTTCACAAGGGAGCAGGATCTTTAAATTAGAGTCCTTTGATTTTTTTTTTCTTTTGAGACAAGGTCTTCCTCTGTTGCCTAGGCTGGAGTATAGTGGCTCTATCATGGCTTACTGCAGCCTCGATCTTGCAGGCTCAAATGATCCTCCTGCCTCAGCCTCCCAAGTAGCTGTGAGAACAGCCATGTCCCACCACACCCGGCTAATTTTTTTTTTTTTTAGTAGAGATGAGGTCTTGCTATGTTGCCCAGGCTGGTCTCCAGCTCATCAGCTCAAGCAATCCTCCCCGCTCAGCCTTCCAAAGTGCTGGGATTACCAGTATGAGCCACTGCCCCCAGCCTTTTTGAACTTTTTTGATCATGGACCCCTCACAGTAAGTTTTGTGAGAATGGACCAAGCATATTTATTTATTTACAGCTAATACTGCTGAACTCATTTATTGTGTACATGATCAAATATACATGGAAATAGAAAAGTTAATAAGATTAAGAAAATAGATAAAAATATGAGTTCTGATGTTTTGCTTTCTGCTCTCCAGCAGATCTCTGTGCATCTGCTGTGGGGAAGCTACCCCAGTTTTGGAGACTACTAGGGGTTAGGAAGTGGTGATTGGGTGTGATTGCTTGCCAGTGGCCCCAGCATCAGGAGGCTAGCTCAGAGTCAAAAGAGCTGGGAGGCCAGCCCTGTCTGAGCTTCCCCGCTTTGGTGCTACAGGGCTTTGAGGTATCAGGAGCCACAAGCAGACACCTTAAGTACCCACCACCAAATAAATCTGCACATGCCGCTGTTTTCTTAGTCTCCTCTCCAGTCCAGCTGCTTTGCCTCAATTCTAGCATACTCCTCAGGGTATGTCATGATCAATAATGGGAGCTGCCCATTAGAACTACTTTGCCTTGGCAGAAATTGGAACTGTGGCCAGCTCCAGGAAACTTGTGAAATAGGAGAGGCTTGCCTGCAATGCCCTCTCTCCCTTGAGAGGTAGCCAGGCTTCTCCATTCTCCTCTGTCTTTCCATAGTTCGCTATTGCCATGGACTAACTAAATGTCCTGGGTTGGGATCCCTCAGAAGCAGAGCCTGAGATAAACATTTGAGAGCAAGTTTATTTGGAAGGCAGGAGCAAAGAAAGTACAGCAGTGGGGAAGTGAGAAAGGAAGGGAAGGCAATCAAGAGAGATTAAGTCCCGCCTGAAGAGGTGGAAAGGGCAGCCATTTTTCAATCTTAACATCCGGGCACCTTTCTCTATGTAATTGCAGCATTATCATTAGGAAAGAAGTTCATTTTGATTTCTAGTTCCCCTCTCTCATTTCACACCCTAGTTAAGTACTGTAGAATATGCATAGCTATGAGAACCCCCTCTTCCCACCTCTTTTCCTCTGGCTGATGCGTGGTCAGTCATCAGGTCTCGGCCCGTGCATCACTTCTAGGAAGCCTCCCTTCATCCCCCTTTCTGAGATAGGGCTCTTTCTCTGCACCCCTGGAGTGTCTCATACCTGTTTTATTAGATATTTTATCATACCGTATTGCTTTCATTTATTCATGTAATAGATATTTATTATGTGCCTGGCACTGTTTTAAGTACCTGGTATGTATATTTCAATATCCAATCATGTGTATTTTTTTTTCTCTGCCATTTGTGTCTCTGTGCCTCAGCAGCACCTGCTACATAGGAGGTACTTGCCACATAGGAGGTTTAAAACTGTTAACATCACTCTGCCCATCATTTTTTCTTTTTTCAGGCTGGGAGAACACATCCCTGGTCAGCTGTAGGAAAGCCAGAGAGCATTTGAGAAGAGGCTGAAGCTTGAATTTTGCAAACACACAAGGTGCTGACTCAGGCAGTAGAGTGTAATGATTATAATAAGCAGGGGTTCTAGAGCCAAAGTGCCTGGGTTCATCTCCCAGTTCTGCCCCTCATTTGCTGTTTGACTTTAGGCTCCAATTCCTAATGGGTGAAGAGGGATCATAATAGTATATACCTCAGAGGATGGTGTGTGGATTAAGTAAGATTAACATATGTAAAATTTAAAAGTACCTAGAGCATGGTCAGTGCTCAATAGATATTATCATTATTGTGATTTATTCACTTACATCAGTATTGGTTCATTTAACAATTGGAGGTTGACCATAAGACCCCTTTGGTGCTCACAGTAACATTTCAGTGTTCTTTCTACGATGGAAAAATACAATGAAGTTGTTCATTTAAAGCAAATTCTGAGTTTTCAACAAATCACATAAAGGGCATAGCCAATCCAATTCGTGGTCCAGGGGCTGGCCATTAAAATAACAACCTAAATCATGAGTTTTTTTCCCTGCTTTCCTTTCTTTCTGTGGTTAAACAAATATTTGGTGAGTACCTCTTTTGCACTCAGTAATGAGTAGGTTTAAAACTGAGGGTGTGGCCAGTCGCAGTGGCTCACACCTGTAATCCCAGCACTTTGGGAGGCCAAGGCAGATCACCCGAGGCCAGGAGTTCGACACCAGCCTGGCCAACGTGGTGAAACCTCGTCTCTACTAAAAATACAAAAATTAGCTGGGTGTGGTGGTGTACACCTGTAATCCCAGCTCCTCGGGAGGCAGAGGCAGGAGAATCACTTAAGCCTGGGAGGCAGAGGTTGCAGTGAGCCCAGAATGCACCACTACACAGCCTGGGTGACAGAGTGAGACTCTGTCTCAAAAATAAGAAAACACACACACAACTGGGGATGACAAGAGGAATGAAATAGATCCTTTCCCTTTAGGATTTCACATGTAAAAGGGCAAATTACAGCACACTTTGAGCAGCTCTATAATTGGACGCACACATGGCTTTGAGAGCCAGAAGACAGAGTGACTAATTCCCCTTTGGTGATTCAGGAAAGGCTTCACACAGAGGAGGTGACATTGGAACAACTGTATCCAGACATAGCCATAATTTAATGGCTGAGGATTAAATAGGCATTTGGTTGGGAGAGCCAGCTGTATAGCTACATTGTCCACTATTTTTTTGGAGCCTGAGTAATTATGCTATCATTTACAATTTGTGTAGCAGCCTCATCAGGTCCTACTCTTGGCATCCCCACCATGGAAACCTGAGTGATTGTATTGCCTCATAATGAGGCCCTCTGGTGATGTTAATATACTAATAGGACAGAAGCCCAGAGCCACCTCGCCAGTTATTTTTCAAGTAACTCCATCCGATTGAATGGCAAACTAGGTAACCACTTTACTAGATCTCCTGTGGCTCTCAATTGTAGAAAGGAATTGAGCTAAAGAGCAGCTTGGGTGGGGTTCTGAAATGTTTATGGCTGGAGTCCTGTAAATTTTAGCTGGCAAAGCCTAAGACCAGTAAGCTTGAAAACACATATGCTGTGTCACCAGCTAGGAAGAGTTTGCCAGGGAAACAGCTAGCAGCGCAGCCACGGTCAGTATAAGACTCTGTGAACAAGACCACCACTAGATTGCCTCGAACATAGCAGAACTGTGGCTGCTGGCATCCATTACTGCCATGGGCACTTTGAATTTTCAAGTATGTCTTTCTCCTCCCCCAAACTCAGCAACATTACAGGCCAACTTTCCTTTCCCTTTCTGCTGATGAAGGGAGGTAATTCTCCCTTCACAGGTAGGTTCTCCAATAAGGAGCTACTGAATAGCTGGTGGAGTATAAATGTCTTATAACCCAGTGGCTGCTCCCTTAAACCCACACTTTTCTAGAACCAAGGAAGAATGTTTAGTTTTTTTACTTCTCTTAATTGTACCAGGTTAATGTAACGTTTTCTAAAAATTATCCTCAGTTTACCTAAAGAATGCTTTTCTGCTCTTATTTACTGAGATTCTCTTTTCTATTTTGTATTGATGACAGATTATTTATGCACACAATAGCCAGGTCCTGCCCATGCGGAGCCTGGTCCCTTTGGAAGCAGTCACGTGGCCGCTGACTTTGCAGCCCATTACTTGAGTGCATCTCCAGGCCAGGAACAGAGCAGGGTTGGGGCAGAGAGCTGTGCTCACGGCCAGCACGTTGTCTCCCAGATTCGTGGCTCTGGGCTCGCCTTCCTGGCTGAAAGGCAAAGCAGCCTGGCCCTGTTCTAGTTATTTCTTTGTGTATGAGTGTGTATATATGTTTGTTTATTTAAGCAAGAGCTCTCTGCAGAGTGGGGTGTGTGTGTGTTTGTGTGGGGTGCTTCAGAGAGAGCTGAAATTGTACCTCTTTTCTTTCAGACCTCTGCATTTCCCCAGAGAGAAGGTTTTTTTCTTGTCTTCATTTCCTTTGAAACACCTGGAGTGAGGAAAAACCTCTACATTGGCCAAGCAGAAGAAACAGGTAATATGTTTGTTTATTCTTAGGCATTTGGGGCAAGCAGAAGTCTACATCATAAACATATATCGTGTGGCAATGGAACAGGGAATGTGTACTCCTTGGAATATATCTTACTGCTTTGCAATTTCTCGGAATGATTGTTCTCAAAAATGCTGGTTATAAATCAGTTGCCGTCAGTTGAAGAAGATGTACAGATGACTTGGCAATCTGAAGGATTGTGGCCTATTTCAAATGAACTTGATATTTGGAAAATCTCCATAGTCACTTGGATTGACAGCTAGAAAATGAGGGAAGGGATCCTTCAAGAAACCCTTCTAGGTCCCCTCAGGGAGTATTCTCCAAACTCCACTGCACACCTTCATATTTAGAAACCTTCCTTTAGTTCCCTTGGCTTCTTGTCATCTTAGAGGTTTCCAGCTATCTGTAAGAATGGAACCAGAATTCCTTACAGTGTTCAAAATTCTCTTTAGTGATTTAGTTCTTATGCGAACTGGTCAGATTGGATCCTGAAACCAAGGCATAGCCTTTTAGTGGGCAGACATTTTTGTTCTTTAATGATTAAACAGAGCAAGTCTTCAGTTCTGCCACTAATCAGCTATGCCAGGGAGTATGTTATCTGAGTCTCAGTTTTTTTCATCTGTAACATGGGGATGACGATACTACCTTGAAAGTTTGCTGTGAGAGTGAACTGAAATAATAGAAATATAAAGCACCCGCTATGCTGGGTAAATAGTAGTCCCTTAATAAATAGTAGTAATTTTAGCTACTATTATGATTACTGGTATAGCATTCTTTCAGATCTTAGAGCTCTCAAGGGAAAAGAGCCCGTTGCTTTGCAACTCTTAAATTATCCCAGAACCTGTAGGTACCCAAAGGGTTTAGTCTTTGGGAGGCCCCAGACAAAGCATTCTGAAGAAAGAGACTTGAACAAACACAGTGGGTTCCCACCCATGCATGGCCCCTCCTAACTCATCAGCTAAAAACAGTTGGTCTTTGTTCAGGCTATTTTTTTCCCACCACTCAGTCCTCAGTACAAGTCAGTAAGATATGCATTATTATCACTGTTTTCTTATGAGGAAACTGAGGTACAGGGGAATTAATGACTAAAAATTCAAACTCCTGTTGTCTGACTTCTAAACCCAAGGCTCCACTGGGCCAGCATTAGGCAGTTAGGAACAATAGTTCTTGAGATGCTTTACTTCAAAAGGGCCCCTTGCTAGGCTCTTTGGGAAATAGTAGTCAGCTCTTTCTGAGAGATTCACAATGTATGTTCGTATATTAAATGCTCTGAGAAGTCCTGCAGTAAAGAAACCTGTCCAACTCTACATCCCCTGAACTTATTATGCAATGGTGGGACCTTTATTTTGGCCTTAGTCCTAGAATAATAAACCACATAGAACTATTCTTCCACAAACACACTTTGGAAAACCTGGCACCAGGCCAAGCTGTTTCCTGATTCCAATCATGTCTGATATACCAGCAGACACTTTCAAACACCTTCTGGTGGTCAGTATAGTTTCCTCCCTTTTCTCATCCTCTCATGTGGCGAGACCCAGGAAGAATCACCAGCTTGGTCTTACAGACCTCCCCTTACTCATTTAAGACCCCAGACATAAGTAATTGCTCCACTGTTCTACTGGAAAGGTAGTGATGGAAGGGACCTCTCTGGCACGGGCTGCCAGGGACTCCTCTGCCTCACCCTATGCCTCTTCATTATGTTTAGGCCACAGACATCAGGCTATAAAACCTCTGTGGCAATGAATACCAAGCAGAATGCAATAGGGTGAGCCTGATGAGGCATCTGTTCTCCATGCTAGCACAATCTAAGGGGGAAGAATTACACCTGCCTACTTCACTCCCACTGTGGTGGTTGCGGGTGGGGGTAGAGGGTGTTGGTATCAATTGAATGACTGTGGGTTCCAGGTTTTCAGGACTAGAGCTAAAGCCAATTTCTTGCTAAAGCCAACATCTCTAGGAAAAGCTGAATGCTAGCATAGGAAACTACGAAACTGACATCTAGAATGCCAGAGAGGGTCGCGTCAGGGTGGCTGAGCCAAGGTGTGGAAGTGGGATGGAGATGAGCTTAGAAATCAAATCACCTTAAGAATGAACAAGAACAACTCGGGCAGGCTGGGCTAGTGGTTGGAGGGTGCTTGGTGGCGAAGGTTAGTTTGTCCCCACGGCCTGCCTTTTGTTCTTTCCTTGTATTTTCAGCATTGGAAGTGAAAGATTAGCATGAAAAAAACTGAAAATTATCAGTTCCACCCACTCACCCCCAACACACACACAGTAAAAACCTTTTAGCGGAAGGCTTTCCTTTTGCAAATTATAAGTGAGTGCCAGTGATGAGTCATTATTTCATGTTTACTCTTTAAAACCATCCTTGGTATATATTAGAAGGGACAGCAGCAATGGGCAAGTTTCAAGCTGTTTTTTTTGCCAAGATCCACCCAGGGGCTCGTGTTATCCACTAGGACATTCTTGGGCATTTGTGAACCCGGTGGAAGCCCCCCACCTCTTTGAGCCTGAGAACCCTTTTCAGGCCTCAGGGAACCACTTCTTCAGAGACTTCTTTAATGCACTTAAATGCTAACAGAGGGTGGGAAATGGTAGAAGCTTAGATTTTACCAAGTCATGGAAAATCCCCAATCATTTTTATCAGCTTTATGTCAGAGATGTCCTCAAAGGCACACGCACTGCTTACAAACTCACTTCCCTCTCTCCTGGAAGTCTAGGTGGGGCAGTACATGGGAGGGGTAAGTGGCACCTTGCTTTAACCAGCTCATATTTTGGTGAGAATGAAAAAGAACTGACTTTTTTTGTAACCTATTACCTGAGAGAAAAACAGTTAAAAATAGATTGATAATAATTATTTAATAATGTAAAAATTATAATAGCCAATTTTTTTCTAATGGATAATCAAAAAATTCTAGAACAATCATCACGTCTTTCCATCATGATTTTAAAACTTTCTTTAAAAATGATGTATAAGCACTACCCCTTTCTGATTTAATAAAATGCTTTTGTATAATTGAATAGCACCTACCTGTGCACAAAAGGATGGATTAATAATGACTTTTAGCAACTAAATTTTTAAAGGACTCTGGCCTAGAAATATTGATTCCTTTGTTCATTCATTCATTCATTTAGCATTATCCAACATCTGCAATGTGAAAGGCACTATGTAGGTGCCAGAGATTCAAGGGCTATTTAGGAAGTTGCCCGTGGGGCTAATAGTCTAACAGAAATATACTCAAGTTTGATGCTTTTTAGTTCTTACTGAATCTTTTATATGAAATTGTGTTTGCTGTGGATCAGCTGAGGGGTGACTGAAAACGAAATGCCTCTGGAGAGATATTGAGACAGTGCTTTTTTTTTTTCTGGAAAAAGAAAATCAAAATTGAAATATATCAATCAGTCCAATCAGTGTTTATGGCCTACTAAATGCTCAATTCTTTTGTTTCCCTGTTTTCTTTTTTTTTTTTAAGTCAGGGTTTCACTCTGTCACCCAGGCTGGAGTGCAGTGGTGCGATCACGGCTCGCTGCATCCTTGACCTCCCAGCCTCAGGTGATCCTCCCACCTCAGCCTCCTGAGTAGCTGGGTCTACAGATGTGTACCACCACGCCTGGCTAATTTTTTGTATTTTTTGGTAGAGATGGGGTCTCCCTATGTTGCCCAGGCTGGTCTCGAACTCCTGGGCTCAAAGGATCCGTCTGCCTCAGGCTCCCAAAGTGCTAGGATTATGAGTGAGAGCCACTGCGCCCAGCCCCAATTCTTATGTCTTCATAAAAAGGGGTAGAAAAAATAGCATGAGGATGGAGCGAAGCCCAAGGGAGATTTGGATACTGTTGGAAAATAGTGTTTCTCCAACTGAGTTATGGGTATTGCTTGCATCAAAGTTCCCAGCACGGTGCACTTTAAATGTGTATTCCAAGGCCTTGGACTTTTGAATCTGATTATTGTTAGTAAAGCCTGGGAATGTGCATCTTCTCACTCCCAGTAAGTCTTGTGAGCACTCAAGTTGGAGAGTACTGATCTAGGCACCTGGAGAATGTCACCAGGACTAGATGAATTCCTAGATGAACAGTGCCCCAATTTCAAAAATGAGAAAAGAATATATACTAGAAGCCACAATCTCATTGGCTTGATATGATCTCTGGAAAAATTCAGCTTGAAATAGATGGAGCCAAAGCATTTCTAGGAAAATGTGATCATCACGATGCAGCACCATGGGTTTGCTAAAAAACCGTCTCTATTATAGATTGTCAAACTTTGTTGTGTATTAGAAACTGGAAAACTGAAAAAAATCTTGATGCCTCATCCCCCACCCAGTACCAATTACGTCCAATTATCTGGGGGTGGGACTTGGGCATCAGTATTTTTTAAACCCCAAGAGATTCTGACTTAATGAGGTGCAGGTTGAGTACTGGGAGTTTGAACAGCTCCCCAGGTGACACTCATATGCAACGAAGTATGACAAGCACAGGTCTATATGACATGGGACAAGTTGCTTAACTTCCTTGCACTTTGTGTAAATACTAGGTAATTTTAAAGGTCTCTCTCACCTTTAAACTTCTATGATTTTGTTATTAAAAATCTTGCCAAATTGATTTCCTCCCTTTCTTCCTCCTCTGCCCTTCCTTCCTTTTCTCCTCCTCCTTCCCTCTCTCTTCTTTTGATGGAATAAGCTGGAATGTCAAAGTATCAAAATATATACATATCATCATTTTATTAAAATATTTGGTAAAATTTTCCAGGATGTCTCACAGATAAATGAGAGTTATGATAGGTGAGTTTACCAGCTAACTGTACAAATGTGCTCAGCGAGTATGAAGGTAATGGATCTGTGGTGAACCTGGAGGATGGTTTGGAGTGGGATGCCACAGGGCTCATCCTGCCCTTGGATCTGACCTTGTTAATATTCTTTAGCCATGATGTAGATAAGGAAGACACGAAAGAACTGCCTATCAAATTTGGAAATCGAGCCAAGCACGGTGGCTCATGCCTGTAATCCCAGCACTTTGGGAGGCTGAGGTGGGCACGTTGCTTGAGGCCAGGAGTTTGAGACCAACTTGGGCAACATGGTGAGACCCCATGTCTACAAAAAAAGTACAAAAATTAACTGGGCATGGTGGCACATGCCTGTAGTTCCAGCTGCTCAGGAGGCTGAGGTAGGAGAATCACTTGAGCCCGGGAGGTGGAGGCTGCAGTGAGTCATGGTTGCACCACTGCACTCCAGCCTGGGTGACAGAGCAAGACCTTGTCTCAAAAAATAAATAAAAATTTGGAAATAACCCAAAGTTTAGGAAGGCTAATTAATTCAATACATAAAATAATCAGGTTCACCTCTGGTCAGAAAATCTGTTTACTAAGCTTATTGTTATTTTCAAAACATTGCCATAGTTCAAATATTTTGCTTATTTTAGTTTTCCCTTTCTTCAGTCGAGTTGTAATTTTGAAGCTTTTGGTGTAGTACTAATGGAAAGATAGATATGTCAGTTGTTTGCTGACTTTGTTCCTGTCAAGAAATGCAAATGGGGCTGGGCAAGATGGCTCACACCTGTGATCCCAGCACTTTGGGAGGACAAGGTCGGAGGATCTCTTGAGCCCAGGAGTTTGAGACCAGCCTCGGCAACATAGGGAGACCCTGTCTCTACAAAAAAAATAAAATTAGCCGGGTGTCACGACACATGCTTGGGAGGTTAAGGCTGCAGTGAGCCGTGTTTGTGCCACTACACTCCATCCTGGGTGACAGAGTGAAACTCTGTCTGAAAAAAAAAAAAAAGGAATGCAAATATATTAGATCAGGTTGGTTTGGAGCATCACAAAATAAAGGAAACATCACCCTAAAAAGTAACATGACAGTATACTCTGGAAAGGGATTTTGTTGAAAACTCCCATGAAGTGATTATGGGAATCAGGGAGCTCATGAGAAGGACTATAGAACACAAGGTTAGACTCCAGAGGGGCCTCAGCAGTGCCCAGAGAGCTTGTTTAAAAGGGCACTCTTGGCCGGGCACAGTGGCTCATGCCTGTAATCCCAGCACTTTCGGAGGCCGAGGCAGGTGGATCACCTGAGGTCAGGAGTTCGAGACCATCCTGGCCAACACAGCAAAACCCCGTCTCCAATACAAAAAATTAGCCAGATGTGGTGGCGCATGCCTATAGTCCCAGCTACTAGGGAGGCTGAGGCGGGAGGATCACCTGAGCCTGGGAGGTCGAGGCTGCAGTGAGCTGTGATCACACCACTGCACTCCAGCCTGGGTGATAGAGCGAGACTCCATCTCAAAAAATAAAATAAATAAAAGGACACTCTCACAGATTACAATTCCTAAATTTGGGGGAAGGTTTCGAGCCTTTTTTTTTTTTTTTTTTTTTTGAGATGGAGTCTCACTTTGTCGCCCAGGCTAGAGTACAGTGGTGTGATCTCAGCTCACTGCAACCTCCGCCTCCCGAGTTCAAGTGATTCTCCTGCCTCAGCCTCCTGAGTAGCTGGGATTACAGACGTGTGCCACCATACCTGGCTAATTTTTGTACTTTTAGTAGAGATGGGGTTTCGCCATGTTGGCCAGGCTGGTCTCGAACTCCTGACCTCGTAATCCGCCCGCCTTGGCCTCCCAAAGTGCTGGGATTGCAGGCGTGAGCCACCGCAACCGGCTGCCTCCTTTTTTTTAAAACAAATGTTCCCCACTTATTCCGCGAAATACTGTCAAAGAACTCACTTTGAATTTCAGCATAGCTGTTTAAATATGTTGTTTTTGTCTCATAGTCAACTTCCAATTTGTGTTTTTAAAAGCCTAGATAGGTTGAATTACTTTGAGCTGAAAACCAAAACAGTTAATTATGTCAGCTCCTCCACATCCCATTCCCCATATTTAAATTAGAAAATCGTATACTCTCATATTTCGATTTTTCTTTTCATTTTGAGTGTTCTATTTTATACAGAGCTGGATGTGACCTAGACATGGAGAAACTCATTTATGTCTAGCAGAGAAGCAGCCTATAGCTGCTCTGTAGCTGCTGCTGTGTTTTGGAAAATAAGCCAGGATTAGATTATGTCTGATCACTTTCCACATCACATGATGAACAGCGATTCAGAAGAAGCGTAAAATGAATCCTGCTGAGCAGCCCCTCAGCTACCATGTGGTTAACTGGCGGTTTCCTTCCCTCCCTCCTGTGTGTTCCTCATTAGAATCTGTGACTGAAGAGGATCGGCTAAGAGTGGTTCCTCGCAGCTTAAAGGGAGGCACTTTTCACACTCTGTCTTAAAATCAGAAGTTGAATTCATGAACACATATGATTTAGATAGAAGTCATGGGATGCAGCAGTTCTTCAGTGAAAACCAGGAGATCTGAGACATGTGAGTACTGGGAATGTGCCTGTGGTTATGAATGAAAAGGGGAAAATGAGCTGCCCTCACCCTCTTCTCCTTTCTCATTTACTCCCACGATGCTCAAGCTGCCCTGTGTGATTTGCACAAGGCATCGTTAGAGTAGCATAGGAAACTACATTTAGGAAGATGTAGCTTTGAATTTATGAAGTACCATAAAGTATTGTCTTAGAGATATTTTATGATTGATTTAATTTCAGTTGATAATGTACCAATATAAAATCTCAATTTAAAACTCAGTGGCAGGGAACAAGAAAGACAGTGTAATTTATATGTGTTTCTTCAATACTTTTATAAATAGCTATATCCCTACTTTTGTGACATTTAGTAGCATCATTGAATTTTTATTGGATTTTATAACTCAATGATCGCATTATTTCTATATCTATTCAACACAGAACTTCATGAGATTTGCATCACGTTTTAAAAATATTCTAGGAGAATTGAGACAATGCTAGATCATCTGTTTCCAAAAAAAGGTGTATTATTTCTAAATAGATGGCATGCCTTTCTGTACCCCCATATAATTAGAAGCTTAAATATTCACTTTGTTTATTTTGTACTGAGGTTCTTTCTCATGGCTATTGACATCTAGCTGAAACAAACTTGAGCATTTAAGAGAGAGTTTCCAACAAACAAATTAAAATAAAAACAAAAAACAAGTAAATAAGCTAGGACAATTTATGAGTAATTTGCTCTTAAACTCCACTTCTTTGATGTCTAGGTTATAGGTAGTTCCCCCAACTTCTATTCCACATCTTGCCTTTGGAAGTTTATTCAGGCTTAAGGTGGAGAGTTTAGGATGCACAGTGCGCTATACTAATTAGCGTGGGATGTTTTCCTTTGGGAATCAAATGTTATTCTCCTACCCAGCTGACTTGTGCTGATGATGTAGGAAACTCATCGCTGAAAGTAGGAAGGGACATAGGAGGTGTACTAACTCTTTCAAATCTTTAAGCATGTCATGAAATAAATCTTTCAAAAGCTCCATCTGAACTCTACTGCTGTAGTAGACATTTATTAGCAGAGAGTAAAAAGAAATTATCTTTTTATATCTAGGATTACTCACAGTTCTTTAAATTTAGCCAAATTTCTTAGGTTAAAAAAAAAAGCCAAGTCCAACTTGTAAAAACAAATTCTCTCTCTTTTTGAAATACTTTTCAACTTTTAAAACATTGCATGTAAGTGGAAATATTAGCTTAGATTTTTGGATTGCTTTTTCTTTCAAATACATGTGATTTATTGAGGTGAAATTCACATAACATAAAATTAGCCATTGTCAAGTGAACAACTCAGCAGCAGTTGGTACGTTCACAGTGTCGTGCAACCACAACCCCTATGTACTTCCGAGACATTTCCAACACTCCAAAGTAAAACCCCTTATCCATTAAGCACTTTCTGTCTCCTCTCAGCCCCTGGCAACCACAAATCTATATTCAGTCTCTACGAATTTATCTATTCTGGACATTTCATGTAAATGGAGTCATACATTATGTGACCTTTTGTGTCTGGCTTTGTCCATGTTGTAGCATGTATCAGTACTTTATTCCTTTTTATTGTGGAATAATACTTCATTGTATGAATATGCCACATTGTATTTATCCATTCATCAATTGATAGACATTTGATTGTTTCAGCTTTTTTTTTTTTTTTTGAGACAGAGTCTTGCTGTGTCGCCCAGGCTGGAGTGCAGTGGGGCGATCTCGGCTCACTTCAACCTCTGCCTCCCAGGTTCAAGCGATTCTCCTACCTAAGCCTCCGGAGTAGCTGGGATTACAGGCACACACCACCACGCCTGGCTAATTTTTGTATTTTTGGTAGACACGGGGTTTTACCATGTTGGCCAGGCTGGTCTCGAACTCCTGACTTCAGGTGATCTGCCCGCCTCGGCCTCCCAAAGTGCTGGGATTACAGGCGTGAGCCACTGTGCCCGACCTGTTTCAGCTTTTTGACTGTTTTGAACAATGCTGCTGTGAACATATGTTTTCTGTTCTCTTGGGTATATACCTAGAAGTGGAATTGCTGGGTCATACAGTAGCTTTATGTTTAACATTTTGAGAAATTTCCAAGCTGTTTTCCCAAGTGACTGCACCATTCTACATTCCTACCAGCAGTGTATAAGGGTTTCAATTTCTCCACGTTTTCAGCAATAGTTGTTATTGTCTGTCCTTTTGATTTTAGTCATCCTAGTGGGTATGAAGTGGTATCACACCGTGGTTTTCATTTGTATTTCCGTAATGACTAATGACATTGAGCATCTTTTCATGTGTTTATTGGCTATTTGTATATCTTCTTTGGAGAAATGTCTATTCAGATCATTTACTCATTTTTAATTGAATTATTTATTTTTATATTGTTGTAAGAGAAATTTATATATTCTAGATACAAGTTTCCTATCAAATATGTGATTTGCAAATATTTTCTCTCATTCATTGAATTATCTTCATACTTTCTTAATGGTGTTCTTTGAAGCACAAAAGTTTTTAATTTTGATGAAGTTCACTTTATTTTTTCTTTGGTTGCTTATGCTTTTGGTGTCATATCTAAGAATCCATTCCCAAGTCCAAAAAGATTTATGCTCGTGTCTTACTTTAAGAGTTTTTTAACAACTCAACAAGAAAAGAAAAATAACCCCATTAAAAAGTGGGCAAAGGTCACAAACAGACATTTTTTGAAAAGAAGGCATACAAATGGCCAAGAAACATACGAAAAAAATGCTCAACATCACTAATCATCAGATAAATGCAAATTGAAACCATAATGAGATACCATCTTACATACCAGTCAGAATGGCTATTACTAAAAAGTCAAAAAATAAGAGATGTAGGCGAGGATGTAGGGAAAAGGGAATGTTTATCACTGCTGGTGGGAATGTAAATTAGTACAACCTCTGTGGAAAACATTATGGAGATTTCTCAAAGAACTAAAAATAGAACTACCAAACTACCATTTCATCCAGCAATCCCGCCACGGAGTCTACCCAAAGGAAGTCATTATATCAAATAGATACCTGCACACTTATGTTTACCACAGCACTATTCACAATAGCAAAGATATGGAAACACCATAAGTGTTTTTCAATGGATGATTGGATAAAGAAAATGTGTGGTGTATGTATATGTATGTGTGTGTATATATATATGTGTGTGTGTGTGTGTGTGTGTGTGTATATATATACGTATATATATATGTGTGTGTGCATATATATATATATGCCATGGAATACTACTCAGCCATAAAAAAGAATGAAATCATGTCTTTTGCAGAAACATGGATGGAACAAGAAGCCATTATCCTAAGTGAAATTACTCAAAAACAGAAAGTCAAATATCCCATGTTCTCACTTAAAAGTGGGAGCTAAATAATGTATACATATGGGCATCCAGAATAGAATAATAGACACTGGAGACTCAGAAAGCTGGGAGGGTGGGAGGGGGGTGAGGTATGAGAAATTACCTAATGAGTACAATGTATGCTACTTGGGTAATGGTTACACTAAAAGCCCAGACTTCATTATACATGTAACAAAATTGTACTCATACCCCCTAAATGTATATATTTTCAAAGCCAAAAAAAAAAAACAGTTTTGTACTTTTAGCTCTTACATTTAGGCATTTGAACCATTTTGAGTTGCTGATTTTCATGTATGGTGTGAGGTAGGAGTACAAATTCATTTTTTGCATGTGGATATCCAGTTGTCTCAGCACCATTTGTTGAAAAGATTGTTCTTTCCCCATTGAATCCTCTTAGCACCATTGAATCAATTGACCATAAATGTTGTTTACTTCTGGGCTCTCAATTCTATTCCAGTGATCTGTATGTCTTTCTTATGCCTGTACCAGTGTCTGGATTACGATAGCTTTTTTTTTTTTTTTTTTGAGACGAAGTCTTACTCTTGTCGCCCAGGCTGGAGTGCAATGGCACAATCTCAGCTCACTGCAACCTCTGCCTCCCAGGTTCAAGTGATTCTCCTGCCTCAGCCTCCAGAGTAGCTGGGATTACAGGCACAAACCACCACATCTGGCTAATTTTTGTATTTTTGGTAGAGACGGGGTTTCACCATGTTGGCCAGGCTGGTCTTGAACTCCTGACCTCATGATCCACCCACCTTGGCCTCCCAAAGTGCTGGGATTACAGGCGTGAGCCACCACGCCAGGCCTACTATAGCTTTTTTTAAATAAAGTTTTGAAATCGGGAAGTATGAATCCTTCAACTTTGTTTCTCTTTTTCAAGATTATTTTGGCTATTCTGGGTCCCTTATGTTTCCATATGAATTTTAGAATCAATGTGTCAATGTCTCAAAAGAAGCCAAGTGGAATGTTGACAAGGGTTATATTGAATCTGTAGATCAATTTGGGGAGTATTGCTATCTTAACAATTAAATAATCTGATCCATGAACATGGGATGTCTTTCCATCTATTTAGATCTTTAATTTCTTTCACCAGTGTCTTGTAGTGTTCAGAGTATAAGTTTTACACTTCTTTCCTTAAATTTAACCTAGGTTTTTTATTCTTTTTGATGATATTATACATGAATTTTTGTTAATTTCATTTTTGGATTGTTTATTGCAAATGTTTAAAAATTGATTTTTGTATATTGGTCTTATATCCCAAAACTTTACTGAACTCATTTATTAGCTCTAATAGGTTTTTAGTGGATATTTTAGGAATTTTTATTTACAAACCAGGTCATCTGCAAATATAGTTTTACTTGTTTCTTTCCAATGCCTTTTGTTTCATTTTCTTGCCTCCACTACAATGTCAAATAGAAATGCAAGAGTAGCCATCCTTCTCTTGTTCCTGATCTTAAGGGAGAAGCATTCAGTGTTTCACCAGTAAGTCTTATATCAGCTGTGTCTTTTTCATAGATGCTCTTTCTCAGGTTGAGAAAACACACTCCTATTCCTAGTTTATTGATTTTTTATTATTACAAAGTGGTGTTTAATTTTGTCAAATGCTTTCTCTGCATGTATTGAGATGATCATGTGGTTTTTGTCCTTTATTTTATGATATGTCATATAATGTTAATTAAATGGCATATTATGTTAATTGATGTTAAACCAACTTCGCATTCCTAGGATAAATGCCCTTGATCATGGTGTATAATGCTTTTTATGTGCTGCTGAATTCAGTTTGCTGGTATTTTGTAGAGGAATCTTGCAACTGTGTTCATAAGAGATACTGATCTATAGTTTTCTTGTGATATCTTTGTCTGATTTAACTGTCAGGGTAATATTGGCCTCATAAAATGAGTTGGAAAGTGTTCCCTTCTCCTCCATTTTTTGGAAGAGTTTATGAAGAATTGGTATTAATTCTTTAAATATTTGGTAGAATTCATCAGCGAAGCTATCTGGGCATGAGGTTTTCTTTGTGTGTAGTTTTTTTGATTACTTATTCTGTCTCTTATTATATGACTATTTAGATTTTCTATTCCTTCTTGAGTCATTTGTGGTAGTTCTAGGAATTTGTCCATTTCGTCTGTGTTATCTAATTTGTTAACATATACTTGTTCAGAGTATTCCCTTAAAATTCTTTTTTTTTTTTTTTTTACTGCTCCATTGCTCCTTATGGAGCAGGGCAACCCCATATGGAGTGCGTCCAGAAGAGCCATTTAAAATTCTTTTTCTTCTTTTATCTCTTATTGGATATGCCAATCAAGGTTTATTATGAGTTCATAATAATAAATCTGCTGAAAGCTGATGCAGTGATGTTTACTTACATTTATTCATAGACAAACATTGTGTGCATAAAATTTTCTCTCATTCAGAAATTTGGAAAAAATATAGAAAAGCAGTTGAAAATAATGGATATTCCCTCATCATTCCACTACCCAGAGCTAATGACAACATTCTGATAATTTCCTTCAACGTATTTTTTATATATTACAGATTTCTGATCATCCTAAATATTAGTTTTTTGTAGCCTCACTTTTAGCACTAAAATGTTATGTGAACATTTCTCCAGTTGTTATAAATGCCTTGCAAACATCATTTTAGTCATTGCTAAGTATTTTATTTGGTGAATAGGCCATAATATGCTTAATTATTCTTCAAATATTGGACCTTTTAATACTAATATAAATAACACTTTGAAGAATTTCTTTGTGCAAAGCCTTTTCCTTATTTTGGATTATTTCTATGTTCAGGTGATTAGATATGAAATTATCGTGTCAAGGGCTATAAATATTTTGAAAGCTCTTGATAGAAAATGATAGATATTATTTCCTGATTACTAACCATATTCCAAAGAGTGTTCAACATAATCTACATATATTTTATTTAATCCTTGTAATAAACCTGAATAAACGGTTATTATTCCTGTTTGTATAGTGGAAGCAGCTTATGCTCAGTGTGGTACTTGGTAAGTTTTTTTTTTTTTTTTGAGATGGCGTCTCACTCTATCGCCTGGGCTGGAGTGCAGTGGCGTGATCTCAGCTCACTGCAACCTCCACCTCCCAGGTTCAAGTGATTCTCCTGCCTCAGCCTCCTGAGTAGCTGGGATTACAGGCGCCCACCACCATGCCTAGCTAATTTTTTGTATTTTTAGTAGAGGCGGGGTTTCACCACATTGGCCAGGCTGGTGGTCTTGAACTCCTGACCTTATGATTCGCATGCCTCGGCCTCCCAAAGTGCTGGGATTACAGGCGTGAGCCACCGTGTCCAGCCTACTTGGTAAATTTGTGCAGCTTACAGCTGGCAGAATTGGGATTTGAATTCAAGGAGTTTTGATGACAAAGTATTTTTTGCTGTCACCCATTACACCATTTTATGCCACCTCTGAATGTTGCTTCTTCAGAAGCTAGCTTTAATTAAATTTACTTATATACAGTACCTTGTATTTGCATAGTGCTTTTCAAGTTGGCCAGGCCCTGTAACATACGTTTGATCCTCACAGCCTTTTGAAGAGTTGTTCTCAGTTTGCAGAAAAGGAAATGAGGCTTTGAAAGGCAAAGTGATTGCCTCAAGGGAACACAAGTCACAGAGCCAAGGTTCGTGCTTGATTCCTGTTTCCACTGGTCTGACTAGTGTTAAGGGTTTTTTGTCCTGCTAGGTCATTCCACCTGACCACAGTACTCTGCCTCTGGAGTATCATGGCAGTTTGAGAAAGCGTAACCTACATATAAAATCAAGGCTATTCCCTTTCTTGTGCTCTATCCACCTTCCATGTAGAGAAGTAGCATCGGGCCAGGCGCAGTGACTCACGCCTGTAATCCCAACACTTTGGGAGGCGGGTGAATCACTTGAGCCCAGGAGTTTGAGGTTGCAGTGAGCTATGATTATGCCACTGCACTCCAGCCAGGACCACCACCGAGTGAGACCCTGACTCTTAAAAAAAGAAAAAGACCAGGCACAGTGGCTCACACCTGTAATCCCAGCACTTTGAGAGGCCGAGGTGGGTGGATCACTTGAGGTCAGGAGTTCAAGACCAGCCTGGTCAACATGGTGAGACCCTGTCTCTACTAAAAATACAAAAATTAGCCGGGCATGATGGCACACGCCTGTAATCCCAGTTACTTGGGAGGCTGAGGCGGGAGAATTGCCTGAACGTGGGAGGCAGGCAGGTTGCAGTGAGCCAAGATCATGCCACTGCACTGCAGCCTGGGCAACAGAGTGAGTCTCCATCTCAAAAAAAAAAAAAAAAAGTAGCATCAATTTTTTATTGTCATTGTTATTTTATTTCTTTTGTGATATGTAGCAGGTAAGAGAGCACTAATAATAGCTATCATTTATTGAGTGCCTACTACTCTTATTATTTCTTTTTTTTTTTTTTTTTATACCTTAGGGTTTTAGGGTACATGTGCACAATGTGCAGGTTTGTTACATATGTATCCATGTGCCATGTTGATTTCCTGCACCCATTAACTCGTCATTTAGCATTAGGTGTATCTCCTAATGCTGTCCCTCCCCCCTCCCCCCACCCCACAACAGTCCCCGGAGTGTGATGTTCCCCTTCCTGTGTCCATGAGTTCTCATTGTTCAATTCCCACCTATGAGTGAGAACATACTCTTATTATTTCTTACCAATACTCTGAAAGCTTTGATTAGTGTTCCTTGTTTTATAAATGAGGAAAGTGAGACTTAACTGCCCCAAGTTACACACTCATGGATGGCAGAGCCTGAATTGGAACCAGATCTGGCAGATTCCAAAGTTCATGGCCCTTCTGATATGCTACCCTGACTTGGAGAATTGGAATTTATCCACGTAACAGAAATTAAACATTGCAATTTCATTCTCCTGAATTTCACTTGACACTTAAAATTTTATGTTAATCGTATTTCAATTAATAATCTATTGCCTTTTTGTTCCCATGGAGCACTTTGGAAACAGTGATATATTTTATTTCTTCCCTTGAGACCACTTAGAAATGTATTTATTCAATTTCTGTAAGTGCTAAGAGGCCGACAAAGACAATCCGTGCTTTTTTGGCTTTGTGGTTTGATGCTTAAGCTGTGACAAATAGAAGTTTCTCTAAAGGAAATCATTCCTTTCAAAAGTACTCGTTCTTTATTTTATATAAAAAAACTTAAAAATACTAAACAGCAAACTAAATATTTCTTTAATTCTTGATAAAACATCTAGTTAATTTAGCTGTTTAAAAATCAAACAGTCAAGCCATTCACAGCTGCTTGAGAGCTCCCCTCTCCTTACTCCCAATTTGAAATCCTTTACTGTGATGTATATTTCAGTTTGAGACCTTCATGGAAAAATAACAAATGAAAATCTTTCATCTTTGGTGTTCCCTAAAGAATTTTCTCCAAGTTTAGAGGGCCTCTTGCCATTCTTCTTGCTATTGTTTGTCAGAGGGTTCTAGGTTATCATAGCCATCAAGCAGTCTTTACTGCCACCATAGGGTATATTGAAAATCCCTGTGAACTCGGACCGCCCTCATTTTCCTCCTCAATGAACTGCAGACAGAGAAGATGCTCTTTCAAGTCCATTGTCCCTCCAAGACTATCCATATGCTCTGTAGCTGTGGGAGGGGTAGGTAGGGGAGGGCATTGATTTTCCTTCTGCCTTTCCTGCTCATTCCCCTAGCTGTTGCCCATCAGCATCTTGACATGCTCGGTGACTTTCCTCTTTTTTTCCTTTTTTTTTTTTTTTTTTTGGTTTGGAGATATATATATATATATATATTTTTTTTTTTCTCAAGCCATTTTGTTTTGCTTTTGTTTTCCTCCCCAAATATTTTTGAAAATTGCAAACCTACAGAGAAGATGAAAGAATAGTACATAAACACCCGTTTGAAATAATTTGAAAATAAGCTGTAGACATTATGGAATTAACCTCTATGTACTTCAGCATGCATCTACTAAAAGAGGGATATTCTCTTATATAACTATAATACTAGATCACCCTGAAGAAATTTAACATTGATAGCGTAACATTATCTAACATGTAGTCCATATTCAGAATTTCCCAGTTGTCCAAAATTGCCCTTTGTAACTGTTCTTTCCTTCCCTTTAAAATAAGCCTTCTCTGGCCCTCTCATCCCCTCCAGTTCCTCTCGTCTCTCTCCTCCCCTTCAAGCTCGCTCCTTAAGGGTGCATTTGTACTGCTGTCTCCTACCTCCTCATCGATCCCAGCCCAGGGAAGATGATCTGACAGGTTCTTGAATGACCTCGAAGTCCAATGGAGCATTTTCAGTGCTGATTTTGCTCACTTCCTGGCAGTCTTTGGCACTCCTGCCCACTCCCTTCTTACTACTCATTGCCCTTGGCTTCAGGGGCAACACATTCTCCTGGTTTTTCTTTTAGGTCTCTGCATGAACTATTTGTGTGGACTCTACTTTCTCCTGGCTTTTAAATGTTGGGGCTCCTCTGGGTTCCCCCTTGGCTCTCTGATCTTGTCACTCTAACACTCTCCTTGGATGCTTTATCTACTCCATGGCTTTGACATCAGTGTGTGAAGACTCCAAATCTTTAATTTCAGCCCACATTATATGCTCTAATCCCTGTTTTATTGGGAATCATTTTAAATAAGTACTTTTCTTTGTAAAAGGAGACCATTTTCTTCATCTGAAATCATGATTCTTCTCACTAACAATTCTTAGGTAATAGTCACCGTTTGATATGATAATGTGTTGGCCTGGAGGTTTGTATAGGATTGGTACTACAAACACATTTAATGCTTGTGTGAAACAGACAAAACAAAACAAACCCATCCCAACAACCTTTTTATTCTTTACACCAATTAAATACATCTTCATCTTTTTTTTTGCTGTGTGATTAATTTACCTTTGCTTTAAAAATTTCAAGTATTTTGAGACTCTGATAGGGGCTATTTAGATATCCATTTTAGAATCGTGAACCTTTAGAAGGCAGAAAGGCCAGGTGTAGTAGCCATGTCTGTAATCCCAGCACTTTGGGAGGCTGAGGCGGGAGGATCACTTGAGACTAGGAGTTTGAAACCAGCCTGGGCAACATAGCAATACTTCGTCTCTACCAAAGGAAAAAAAAATAGCTGGACATGGTGGCTCGCACCTGTAGTCCCAGCTACATAGGAGGCTGAGGCAGGAGGATCACTTGAGCCCAGGAGGTGGAGGCTGCAGTGAACCATGATCGTACCACTGCACTCCAGCCTGGGCAACAGAGCAAGACATTGTCTCAAAAAAGAAAAAAACAAACACACACACACAACACAACACAAAACCCAAAGAGAGCAGAACCACCTCTGTTTAAATGATTTTTACTGGCTTCCAGCTTTACTAGGAAATTCACAAAGAAGCCAGCTTTCTAGTTGGGTCATGTTAATTGTTAGGAAATCTTGTTACAGAGAGACCTATTTCAACTAAGTGCAAGAAAGGACAATCCCTCAGCCCCAATTGCCAGTTATTTCCCATATTCAGAACGCTTTTCTTATATGATTATGGCTTTATATTTCATTAGCTTTTAGCAGCTGCAAAAGACAAAAATTTAATGCAGATCGTATTTGACCTTGAATGAACGAACGTGGCAATATAACACAGATTAGTAATTAATAACAAGGGAGACATAAAACAGAATTGCAGTCAAGATATTATTTCCTGAGTGAGGATTAAAGGTTATTATTGAATTATGGAATAGAACACATTTCATATGAGAGACCATTTTAATAATTTAAAATGATAGGAATTCTTTTATATAGCAAAATTTCTTTTACATACTTAAGAATACAATAGTTTTTAAAAATTAATGTATTCATAATAATAATTCTTTTGGAAAATTGGCAAAACATAATATGGTAGGGAGGTTAACAGTTACTTGTAAACTATTCTCTTGGTCTGAGTGTTTTTTATTGAGTTGGCCTATTATTTCGGTATGGTATAAACGAAGCATCACATTTTCCTGAACTAGTGATATAGCCAAGGATTACAACTCATCTTTTTTTTTTTTTTTCTTTTTTGACACAGGGTCTCACTCTGTCGCCCAGGCTGGAGTGCAGTGGCACCATCAAGGCTCATTGCAGCCTCAGCCTCCTGGGCTCAAGTGATCCTCCCGCCTTAACCTCCCAAGTAGCTGGGACTACAGGTGTGTGCCACCATGCCCGGTTAATTGTTATAGTTTTTGTAGAGATGGGGTTTCATCACATTGCCCAGGCTGGTCATGAACTCCTAGGCTCAAGAGATCTGCCCGCCTCGGCCTCCCAAAGTACTAGGATTACAGTCATGAGCCACTGCACCCAGTCCAAGGATGACAACTCTTATGGAACCTTTCATGAGATGGCTTTATGTCATCTTCATGTTGTTCCATTGCCCTGTTGAATCAAATAGGGCTTTAAATGGGCCATTTAAAAATCCTAATCCTAATAAATGTAGAAGAAATGAGTTCAACAATCACTGTTTTGCAACCACCATAGAAATAATTGATTTAAGCAAAAATCATCAATGGATATTTTGGAGAACAGAATATATACACAGTCTCAAAGCGTGTTCCTGCAAACTGTTTATTAATTGTAAAGAGGAAAACACTTCTACAGTAGAGAAGTTCACATGGACACCATCTTACCCAAGTGATCCAAGTTCACATCAGTGATAATGAGACAGATGAGCACCACATGCCTCCTGATGTCCTAATGCACTGAGAAAGACATACCACTTATCCTGCCAAAATACACAACCTGAATCTCATCACGAGGAAAAGAGCAGACAGATCCAGATTGAGGGATGTTTTACAATCAACTGGCCTGTACTGTTTGAAAATTTCAGTGTCATTGAAGAGAAAGGCAGAGGAATTGTTCCAGAATAAAGGAGACTGAAGAAATGATGATGGTATATGGAGAGAGAGAGAGAGAGAGACTAGTTATTAACAATTATACTATCGTTACTTTTTCATACATTTGAAAATATTTCGGCCGGGCGCAGTGGCTCATGCCTGTAATCCCAGCACTTTGGGAAGCTGAGGCGAGCGGATCACCTGAGGGCAGGAGTTCAAGACCAGCCTGGCCAACGTGATGAAACCCTGTCTCTACTAAAAATACAAAAATTAGCTGGGCATGGTGGCGTGCACCTGTAATCTCAGCTACTCGGGAGGCTGAAACAGGAGAATTGCTTGAACCTGGGAGGCAGAGGTTGCAGTGAGCCAAGATCGCACCACTGCACTCCAGCCTGGGTAACAGAGTGAGACTCTGTCTCAAAAAAAAAAAAAAAAAAAAAATTGTTTTTTCAAAAGAAAAAATCCTAATCCTGTACATCCTAAGTTTACCAAGTTTGTAGTGGTGGCAACGTAGGCTTATGTCCTTTGGTAGTACCATTTTTTAGCCCTTTCTTGTTTTTGCCATCTACCAACTTCATTCATTGAAGACTCTCCACCCACTCTGAGCCTCATACTGGATATCTTCACTGTACACGTGAATAAGCCCCAAATGCTTTGGTGTCTGAGTTCCTTGATCTCCTGAGCCCCAGAAACTCCCTCATCTCCTCAACTTCAGCTGCTCACTCCCATTTACTGGCCCCCGTGGTCACCTGGAAAAGCCCCACCTCTGGAATCTTCATGATTATCATCCTATTCTCTGATTGCTTGGTCTTCTTTGAAACCTCTGAGCCTTAGATACTTCCCATGTGTCTCTATCTCCCAGCCTCCAATTTTATATAGATTTTGGGAATATAAGTGCATTTTTGTTACATGGATATACTGCGTGGTGGTGAAGTCTGAGCCAGCCCTCTCTTGTCTTCCCTTTCTTCCCCATCCACCTTCCCTCCATCTTTTGTTGGCTGTCACTTGAACCAGTTAACAGATCATACACCTTAGTCATATTTTAGGCAATTAAAAAAATTAATATGTGAAATGTTTAGTGTTCCCAAACCAATTGCTAGCAAACTTTGGCTACAATTCCTTGATGGAAAAGCCAAAGATACTAGTAACTTACATTTTTCTACAGGGATGATTCCGATTGATTGATTTATTTTCAAGTAGCCTTTAGAATTTGTCTTCTTTGTCCAGAAGTTTCTGGTTTGAGTGCAGTTTTGCACATCATATTGTGCCCTTGGATGGTTATTTTCAGCTTTTCTATGTACAGTGATAGGTGGGCTGCAGCAATGGCACTAAAAACAAGTAGATGGATGAGTTAGAGTATTTGGTAACTGGAAAGAATCTTAGAGATCACACAATCCAAAGTTCTCATTGTTTGCATGAGAAACTGAGGACCTCGGAGGTTGATTGATTTGTCTGAGGTTACTTAGCTGGCAACTGGGTAAGTCAGGGCCCAAATGGAAGTATCCCAATGACAAAGTCAGAACTTATTAACCCATGTGGATGGGGTTGGTGGGTAGGAGAGTGAGTACATAAAATGTTGTAGAAATGACCTGTTATTCTCGCTCTTGTCTCACTGGAAGGCCAGAGGTTCCTGAGAATGACACAATTATGATGTCTTTTGTCCCTTAGGGAAAGTGATAGTTTTGTTTCAAATGCCTGACATTGTTTGGAGACTGGACTTCACACTTTACTCTCCTCTTTCAGAAAAGTGTCTCCCAGGGACAAGGCCTCTGTGTTGTGGCCTTGCCCTGCAGGGTTGCCAGAGTTTGTGGCTGAGCGAGCCTCATAAGGTCTCTGCCTTGCTTGCTGCCCAACAAGCAGGCTTTGTGTCTGTCTCATGTTCACTGGGCATGTGCTTTGAGCTGTTTTTCCAGTGAAGTTAGAAGTCTCACTGGGACAGCCGCACATCCTGGCAGATGGCAGATATAGAATACCTGTAAACAAAAATAACAGTAATGAAGACTGTGGTCCTAGGCCAGAGTTCGCCATACCCTTTTCTCATCATGCTTTGAACAGCTGAGGTTATAGATGCTTCTCCTCTTCGCTTAAAGCCTTTTGCTATGAGAGGATTCATTTTCTTTCCAGTTCATTTGAATTCATTTTAATCAGCTGTGTCGCACTTGTGCCTGGGTCTCTTCTTGCCTGGATGCCAGTCCCCTTAAAGGTACATTAAATATTTGCTAATCCTGCTGCTTGCTCAGGAGGCCTCTGCCAGAAGAATTTCAAAAGCAGAGAGCCTTTAAATACCTTATCATTCTGAATATGAAATGTCTTGTTTGAAGAACTATCTGTCAAATAAACTCCTATTTAAAAACCAAAACCAAATCAAACATAAAGACTCTACCAGCCAGCACAAAGAGAAATGTAAGACACAAAGTCTTAACTAAACAGTAATTTCATTTGTTCAACAAATATTTATTCCTGCTATGTTCCAGGGACTATCCAGGCTCAGGAAATACAGCAGCTAACTCAATAGATCAAAGTCCCAGCTCTTATAGAGATTACATTCTAGTGGGAGGACACAGACAACAACAAAGAAGTAAATATCACATGGTGATAAGTGCTGTAGAGAAGAAATAAGGAAGGAGATAGGCGATGGGGGGAGGGGAGACCATGTAAGAAGGGGTGGTCAGGAAAGGCCTCCCGCGAAGGTGATGTCTGAGCAAAAGCTGCAGGCTCTAACTGCATGCACCTCAGTTGGCCGGGCTCTTCTTGCTCTAGGCTGTTGTGTTCTGAGATGGTAGCCTGTTTGTCCACAGTAATTTGTGAATTTTTTTTTTTTTTTTTTTTTTTTTTGAGACGGAGTCTCACTCTGTCGCCCAGGCTAGAGTGCAGTGGCGTGATCTCAGTTCACTGCAACCTCTGTCTTCCAGGTTCAAGCAATTGTCCTGCCTCAGTCTCCCAAGTAGATGGGATTACAGGTGCCCACCACCATGCCCGGCTAATTTTTATATTTTTAGTAGAGACGAGGTTTTGCTGTGTTGGCCAGGCTGGTCTCAAACTCCTGATCTCAGGTAATCCACCTGCCTCAGCCTCCCAAAGTGCTGGGATTACAGGCATGAGCCACTACGCCCAGCCATAATTTGTGAAATTTCTAATGAAATGTTATGTATAATCAGGAAGTCTTTGGGACTTAATTGGAATTTGTTAGCCTGGAGAGAGACAATTTTTAAAAAAGTATCTCGCATTTATTGAGTGCTTCCTATATGACAGGCAATGTGCTAAGCATTTTATATGAATCAATTAATATATTACTAATACCTATGTCAATAGATTACTAATACATTATTATGTATTATTACAACACCCCTAGAAGGTATTCATTCAATCATTCATTCAACAAATATATAATACATTTCCAGGCCTTGCCCCAGGTGCTGGGGATGCAGCAATGAAAAAAATGAAGTTCCTATCTAATAGGGGAAAATGGACAATAAACGCATACACATATAACTGTAGACAATGTCAGATGCTCAATAGTGCTACAGGGAACAATAGAACAGGTAAAGGGATAGGGAATGTGAGGTGGGGGAAGGTGTGGGAGGAGATGCTATTCTATATACCATCTGATTTTTTTTTTTTGAGACAGAGTCTTGCTCTGTTGCCCAGGCTGGAGTGCAGTGGCACGATCTTGGCTCACTGCAACCTCTGCCTCCCGGGTTCAAGCGATTCTCATGCCTCGTGCCTCAGCCTCCCAAATAGCTGGGATTACAGGCATGCACCACCACGCCTGGCTAATTTTTTGTATTTTTAGTAAAGACAGGGTTTCACCATGTTGCCTAGGCTGGTCTCGAACTCTTGAGCTCAGGCAATCCACCTGCTTTGGCCTACCAAAGTGCTAGGATTAAAGACTTGAGCTACTGCGCCCGGCCCTGTCTCATTTTTTATGGCTGATTCCAAATGCCATGTATAGCAAAATGAGGATGAGCCCAGGTTCTGAAATTACAGATAACTGGATTTGACTCTACATTGTCCCTCTGACAAGTGACATGACTCCAGACATGTTGTTTCTGAGCCCCAGTTTCCTTATCTGTAAAATAGGGATAGTGACACTTGAGAAGATTGTTGGGGGGAGGATGAAATCAAATCAAGTTGAAGTAGATGATCCACATAAAGCACCAGGCACAATGCCTGGCACAAAGCAATCGCTCTGAATTCATTATTTGTCTTGCTCACTAACCCCCTACATGACTATTTAATTTCTTGCAAGATACCATGATATTGATTGCCACCAGAGAAAAGAATCTATTAAAACAAAACAAAAATCCAGGTTGGCAATAGAGAAACCACCTACTGGGCACAGAAAATTGGCCAGATAACTTATTGAATCTATGCTGTTGCTTCTGTCTAGAAATAAAAATAGAGGACCCTTGCTACACATACTCCTCAATAGCATGCATGCATGCATTCATTCATTCATTCATTTATTCATTTATTCTGCATGGAATCAATGTGACCGGGAAGAGAAGCCCTGTTATCAGATGAAGCAGCAGGACCAGAAGTAGATCTAAGCTGTCCAATAAGTTTAGAACTTAGGTCTAGATGATGCAGATCTTCAAGTCTCAGGGCAGGGTCGGGGGTTATGGGGGCCAGCAACCCCCTCGGGTAGGATCTATCATGCCTGCATTCTACCCTTTGCTATTTTGGAGGTTTCTTCTCCAGGGGAGGGTCCTCAGCTGGCTAGTGCTGTCCTGTGGTGGATGGGGCTTAGGAATTAGGTGAGGTTTTGGAGGTCTGATGTCGGTATACCCAACCTTGCTGGGCTCCTTCCCTCTCCTGGAGAGGTTTCTTTGGGAAATGTATGCCCAAGGGACGACAGCAGGATGTGGATCAAAGTCTGCTTTATCAGCTGCTGCACAAGTACCCCAAATCTCAACGTAGAGCTCTAATGACGGCATGAGTTGGAGCCTGCAGGAAGTTGGAGGCTTGAGGTCTTAGCAGGACCTATTTTTCCCACCCCTCTGAGACGAGCTCATCGGGCAGGGTCTAGTCAGGAGGCAGAAACCACAGAGTGATTTGAACAGAGAGAATTGAATGTAAAGAATTATAGCAACTGCAGGGAAGTTACCACCCTAGAGCTGAGAGAGCAAAGGGAAAAGAGTGGAATTATTCCAGTTGAGAAACTTGCAGGAGGGTCCCACAGAACTGAAGCCCAGACCTCTGAGAAGTGGTGTACTCAGCCGGTGCTGGTGTCTCCAGGGCTGCCATGAGACTGGCTTTGCAAGTGCTGGATGAACTGCAAACTGGATCCAACGACTGTTACCTGGGGTGAAGAGCAGTTGCTAGGTTACACTATCAGGAACAGGAAGCAGACAGGAAGGAGTGTGTCCCCAGTCCCTCCTCCAGCCTTGCAGTCTGCCTTTCCCACCCCTATTGGCAGAGCCTCACAGGGGGCAACTGACAAAGCTGAAATGCGGTCTGCAAAGTCCCAGCCTCAGCACCACTGTGCTGACTAGGGAAGGGTGGGGTTAGAGTTGAGACCTGATAGCTTAATAAGTGGCTTGTGTGCTCAGGTACAGGAGTATGAGCATAGACAGAGATGGCTGCTTCCCAAGCTGGGGTGGGGTGGGGCAATTCCTCTTCCTGACTTTGGAGTAGAAGAGGAAGTAGAAGACAGAGGGGACCATAGGTATTTATAAACCTCCTATGCCACAGTTTACACCCCTCCCAGTGGAACCCAGTGAATGTATTGTGTGCTGTATACAAAACAGCAGCTCCTCCCTTGGAGAGTGGGGTGGGGATGGAAGCCAGGCAGAGATGGGAGGGGGCCTAGCTTGCCTCTTTTCCTGCGTCAGGGAGAAGTGGCAGTAGATGTCAGGTGTCCAGCTAGTGCCAGCCACTTAGTAGGCATTCAAGAAATGGTGAATGGCCAGGCGCGTGGCTCACACCTGTAATCCCAGCATTTTGGGAAGCAGAGGCAGGTGGATCATGAGGTCAGGAGTTCAAGACCAGCCTGGCCAACATGGTGAAACCCTGTCTCTACAGAAAATACAAAAATTAGCTGGGCGTGGTGGTGGGCGCCTGTAGTCCCAGCTACTGGGGAGGCTGAGGCAGAGAATTGCTTGAATCCGGGAGGCAGAGGTTGCAGTGAGCCGAGATCGTGGCTCTGCACTCCAGCTTGGGCTACAGACGAGATTCCGTCTCAAAAAAAAAAAAAAAGAAATGGTGGCCATTATTATTCAAAGGAAGGAAAGGTACACATAGGTTAGGGAATGAAGTAACTGACTAGAGTGGAAAAAGCCAGAGGACCTGAGTTCATATGAGATAAGTGACTTGGAACAAGAGACTCACCTTTCTGAACTCAAAATTTCCTTATGTGTAACATGGAGATGATGATGCTTGTGGGGACCAAATGTCTTGTAATAGACCCTTAACATAGGATAATTATTTTGTTCTATTATTAGAGAAATAATAATAAGCTCAGTTATTTCTTTTTTTTTTTTTTTTAATCGAAATGGAGTCTTGCTCTGTCTCCCAGGCTGGAGTGCAGTGGCAGCGATCTTGGCTCACTGCAACCTCTGTCTCCTAGGTTGAAGTGATCCTCCCACTTCAGCCTCCCAAGTAGCTGGGATTACAAGTGTGCACCACCATGCCCGGCTAATTTTTGTATTTTTAGTAAAGGTGGGGTTTCACCATGTTAGCCAGGCTGATCTCGAACTCGTGACTCAAGTGATCTGCCCACCTCGGCCTCCCAAAGTGTTGGGATTACAGGCGTGGGCCACTGCACCTGGCCAAGCTTGTTTATTTGTTATTGATGTTACTAATACCAAATAGAAGAGACTTCAGTGATCATTTATTCTACAACGTCATTGTGCAGATAAAGAAGCAGAGGCACAGAAAAGATCAATAGCTCTATGGAGGTTAAGAGCTTGGGCTATGGAGTCAGTCAGACGAGGGTTCGAATCCTCACTGTCTATTTCCACTTACCAGCTAAGTGAGCTTTAGTGAGTTCCTCAGTCTCTGTCAGCTTCGCAGTGTTGTGAGGACTGCAGGACTAATCAATGCCTGGCCCTTCGTAAGTGCTCAGGAAGTGGCACTGGAAAGGCACCTTTGTGCTTGTGAGTATGAGAACCCCTCAGGCCAGAGAGTGATTCATCATGATAGCAACTGTCCCACAGAACAGGCCTTTCGGGTGACCCTAGACCCTCCATCATGGTATTGTAAGAACACTTGAGATTTCAGCCATGCCACTACCAATTATTTGCTTTGCAAGGTTGAACATGTGTGTAGGGAAAATCTTTCTCCCCTAACCATTTTTTTTCTCCACTCTCACACCACAGCAATCATCAACACAGAAGACTTCTGTGACCAAATGTGTGGGGACTTTTCTCCACACACCAAGCAGCGGATACCAGCTGGGTGTCCTCTAATTCAGTTTCTGACATTATCTACCCAGAGATAGTGTCAGATCCCACAGGTTGAGGGCTCAGTCCCCAAGACTGACTACCCACCCCACCCCAACACCAGTTGCAAGTCCAGACCTCCAGAACTTCTGACCAACCAGCTTCAAGTTGGCGGTTCCCATGACCCCCCTTTGGGTTCCATTATTTTACTAGAGCAGCTCACAAAACTCGGGGAAACACTTCCTTACATTTACTGGTTTATTATAAAGGATATTACAAAGGAAACAGATGAAGAGATGCATAGGGTGAGGCTGGGGAGAAGGGGCAGGCCACCCTCCCAGAACCTCCACTGTTCAGCTATCCGGAAGCTCACTGAACCCGGTTCTCTTTGGTTTTTATGAAGGCTTCAAGACAACAGCATTTCTTCCCCTAGGGCATAGAGCCTTAAGCCCATAATCAGAAAGTCAGGGGAAGATTAGAGCCTTGGGGCAGGTGAAAGGAGGACAGGAGAAGGTCAGAGGCTGCCCCTGAGGCCTAACATACCTGACATCATAACAAAAGATTGTATTAGGTCCATGGATGAAAACCTCTCTCTCTCTATATATATATATCTATCTATATATAGATAGATATAAAATATATTTATCTTGTGTTAGTTTGTTTTCACGCTGCTGATAAAGGCATAACCGAGACTGGGTAATTTATAAAGAAAAAGAGGTTTAATGGACTTATGGTTTCACATGGCTGGGGAGGCCTCACAATCATGGTGGAAGGGAAAAGGTATGTCTTACATGGTGGCAGACAAGACAGAATGAGAGCCAAGTGAAAGGGGAAACCCCTTATAAAACTATCAGATCTCATGAGACTTATTCACTACCACCAGAACAGTATGGGGGAAACCACCCCCATGATCAATTATCTCCCACCAGGTCCCTCCCACAACACGTGGGAATTATGGAGGCTACAATTCAAGATAGATTTGGGTGGGGACACAGCCAAATCATATGTATATTATAACACCACAACATGTCACTCTATTTCTTCTTCCTGTGGTTTTTCCCTATAAAGCTCATGATACACGACGTTGGGTCTATTTCCTGGGGTTTTCTGGAACCTGAATAATGGAAAGAGTCCCTGGAACTCAAGAGCCTTGGGGAAGCTAATAAATTAACCTTGCCAGATGACCAGGTCCTGGGATATTCTGTGTACTGCAGCAGTACTAAACCAGAGGATGCTGGGACTGGGGGCTGGACCCCTGCTTTCAGAACTCAAATCGCTTCTGTTATAGTCAACTCTTATTTTTTATGCACCAACTGGGAAAAATGATAGCATGAGTAAAAGGAGCCAGCTGGTGTTGATTGCTCTTCACTCTAAAACTCGAGGAGGCATAAGAGACTGTATTTTAAATCTCATTATCTCTTACCTGATTTCTTTCTTCAATATGATGAAACTACAAGATGGCTTAAAGGCTACCTTCCCCAGAAGAGAGACAGTCTGCCTAGATAGTCCACAAACAAGACAATACTTCTAGTTGCCATTTACTTAGCATGTGCTTTTTACCAGGCATTGGGCCAAACTCTTCCCCTTGTAACATCTCATTTCATCCTCATAGAAACTCTGGGCCGGGCGCGGTGGCTCACGCTTGTAATCCCAGCACTTTGGGAGGCCGAGGCGGGCGGATCACGAGGTCAGGAGATCGAGACCACGGTGAAACCCCGTCTCTACTAAAAATACAAAAAAAATTAGCCGGGCGTGGTGGCGGGCGCCTGTAGTCCCAGCTACTCGGAGAGGCTGAGGCAGGAGAATGGCGTGAACCCAGGAGGCGGAGCTTGCAGTGAGCCGAGATCGCGCCACTGCACTCCAGCCTGGGGGACAGAGCGAGACTCCGTCTCAAAAAAAAAAAAAAAAAAAAAAAAAAAGAAACTCTGTGAGGGAGGGGGTGTGTTTCTTTATCCACCTGCATTTTATCAATCGAATCTCAGGTGCAGAAGGTGGTGTGAATCATACGTCTCCATCAGCTCATTGAACATTATCATCATTAGTCTGTGTAAGACCCCTTCTTATGTTAATTAGTTTATTCCCTTCTATTCATGTACCCCACGCTCATTCACTCCCCTATAAATAACCGGTCCATTATGTGTTGTGTGCATCTTTCCCTTTGTATATGTTCTTCTGAAATGTGATTTTGTGTGTATCTATATAGTTTTATTGATTAAAGTAGTATTTCATTCTGTCTCTGACTTTTTAATAACCATTCCAATGGAAGTACTATGTTTTTAATACCTACTGGATAGGTTGCTTTGGGTTTATTTAATCTATTGCTTCCAGTTGTGTTGTGCTACTCTGTGGTGTGCACCCACCAAAGGTACAGATTCTCTTTCCTAGTGATAGGCAGCCAGGCCTATTTGTATCAAACTTCCTATTGCCACAAAGAAGCAATTGCATCCCCATATGTCTCCTTGATGGACTGTGTGAGAATTGCTTTGGGGTACGCAGTGAAGAATGGAATTGCTACTTCACAGGGTATACATAGATTCATAGATTTACTATGCTTAAGCCATGGCAAAGGTAGGTGCTGTTATTATTCCCATTTTACAGATGAGGAAACTGAGGTTTTGAGAGTTTTAATAACTTACCTAAATTAACATAGACGATAATTAGAAGAGCTAGGATTCAAGTTCAGGCAGTCTTACTCCAAAACTTCTGTTCCTAATGGCTGTGCCATCATTATTCTCTGAGTGTTTGAGACATGAGGACATTTTATAAAAAACATAAAAGTCAATCTCATTGTTTGGTGTTTTAATATTCTTAGAACCTAGGAATCCAGGTGGACTGCTTTTTTTTTTTTTTTCCACTGAAGCACCCTACTTCTCCTAACAGATACATAGTAACTATTTTTCTCTGACTTTCATATTCTGTGGGTCTGCAGCGCTGAGAGCTGCGTTGATCATCCAGAACTGGTACCGAGGTTACAAAGCTCGACTGAAGGCCAGACAACACTATGCCCTCACCATCTTCCAGTCCATCGAATATGCTGATGAGCAAAGCCAAATGCAGGTCTGTTTTGCAAGCTTTTCCCTTCTTTTGGTAAAATGATTCTCTTTACCCCTTGTTATTGAAAGAATGAAAGTTTGGGTCCATTTTAAGCTGAGGAACCGTGGTGAAAGGCTTTAATAGAGCATGTCATGACATTGTCTTGGAACTAGTTATTGAGAGAGAGTGTGCTTTGGGAAAAGGATGGTGTTTTTCCGTTTTGAAGTTCACATTTTTAAGAGGGCTGCCCAACGTCTGGTTAACTAATAAAAATAGTTTTATTCTATTTTGGGGCAGATGCCTTAATAGGAAATAAAGTTGTCATTTTATAAAAGAAAAAAATACTTCAAGGAGTTAAAAAATGGCAGAATTTCCTAGGAACAAACCTCTGCAAGCTCTAGAAGAAAATATACATGGGTGAGGAAGGCCTTTTTTTTTTTTTTTTTGCTTCGAGACGGAATTTCACTCTTGTTGCCCAGGCTGGAGTGCAATGGCGCGGTCTCGGCTCGCTGCAACCTCCACCTCCCGGGTTCAAGCAATTCTCCTGCCTCAGCCTCCCAAGTAGCTGGGATTATAGGCACCCACCACCACCACACCCAGCTAATTTTTAAATTTTCAGTAGAGACAGGGTTTCATCATGTTGGCCAGGCTGCTCTCGAACTCCTGACCTCAGGTGATTTATCTACCTTGGCCTCCCAAAGTTCTGGAATTACAGGCGTGAGCCACTGCACCTGGCCAAGGAAGGCCTTTTTAAAGGATACATAAATCTAGTTTTAATGCTCATTAATTTTAAAAAAGTACTTTTAACAATAAACAGATCTTAGATCTCCAATATAGTTGCTAATGAAAAAATCAACTTGTAAAACAATATGTAGAGTTTATCTCATTTATGTGAAACAACATGAAACATACAGCAAAAGTCTGGAAAAAGATAAACAGGAAATTGTTTCCAGTAGTTAGTTCTGAGGACAGGAGTGGTATTGGTGGGCGTGGGTTGGGATGTTAAGAGGGACTTCTCATTTTTATTTTATATTATTTGTAGTTTTTAGCAATCATAGATCTGTGTATCACATTATAATATTTAAAGATAATTAAGAACATTCCAAAAAGAACCAAGTTGCTAGATTTATTTTTGGCAGCTGGAAAAATGATATACTGTGATTCAGTCAGACGCTCCCTTTGTCTAGATTAGGAACCTCAGCATAGGCTGTCTTTTTAAGCACTGTAGAATATAGTAATAAATATACAGGTAGGGTGAACCCCAAATTGATATGCTTTAGACACATTCCAGCACCAGTACATTCTTTTCTATTGATTCTTTATTGAGATGTAATTCACATGCCATACAGTTCACCCATTTAAAGTGTGCAATTCAATGGTTTTTAGTATATGTACAGGGTTGTGCAAACATCCCCACAATCAATTTTAGGACATTTTCATTTCCCCCTTCCTAAACTCCATACCCATTAGCAGTCATTCCCCCATTTCCTTCCCCCAGTCCCTGGCAACCACTAATCTATTTTCTATCTGGCCATTTCATATAAATGGAATCATATAATAGGTGGTCTTTGATGTCTGGCTGCTTTTTTTTTTTTTTTTTTTTTTGACGCCAAAGCCTTTCGGTGGTTCAGCCTGGGGGGCAGTGGCGTGATTTTGGCTCACTGCAACCTCTGCCTCCCAGGTTCAACCGATTCTCCTGCCTCAGCCTCCCGAGTAGCTGGGACTACAGGCACATGCCACCACGCCCAGCTAATTTTTGCATTTTTGGTCTCCCAAATTGCTGGGATTACAGGCGTGAGCCACTGTGCCTGGCCCAGCTTGTTTTACTTAGCATGATGCTTTCAAGGTTCACCCATGTTGTAGCATGTATCAGGACTTCATTTCTTTTTAGTTAATATTACTCATTCCAAAGAATATTCCATTGTATGGATGGACCACATTTTGGTCATCTATTCCTCAGATGATGGATCATTTGGGTTGTTCCACCTTTTGGCTATTATGAATAATGCTGCTGTGAACATTTGTATGCAAGTTTTTGTGTGAACATATGTTTTCAGTTCTCTTGGGTATAGACCTGTGAGTGGAATTGCTGTGTCATGTAGTAACTTTGTGCTTAACTTTTTGAGGAGCTGCTAAACTGTGTTCCAAAGCAGCTCCATTGTTTTACCTTCCCACCAGCAATTGATGAGGGCTCCAATTTCTTCAATTCTTTGCCAACACTTGTTATTATCTCTTTTTGATTATAGCTATCGTAGTGGGTGTGAAGCGATGTCTCATTGTGGTTTCTATTGACTGTTAACTGACAAATCCATCATCAACAGCATTAAAATCATATATTTTGATAACTGTATGGAAAGTCTTCCTTCTCTCAATTCCCAACTCCCAGATCTACTCCCAGATTGATAAAGTGTTTACTTTTCATGAGAGGCAGGGCTTGAAAAAGAAATTATTTGTGCTGTACAAATGCAGGTCTTTGCAGATACCTGGTGGCCATAGAGCCAGTACCCCGACTGTGGCTGGAAAGCTGGTGAAGTTCCACCTTTCCCTTCCTTTCTTTCCAAAATATATTTGATACTTAAGAATATTCCTTAACTCTTAATTTCACCACCAAAAATAAAAGAGATCATGACCAGGTGCAGTGGCTCACACCTGTAATCCTAGCACTTTGGGAGGCCGAGGCAGGTGGATCACCTGAGGTCGGGAGTTCGAGACCAGCCTAGCCAACATGGTGAAACCCTGTCTCTACTAAAAATACAAAAATGTTAGCTGGACATGGTGGCGAGCGCCTGTAATCCCAGCTACTCGGGAGACTGAGGCAGGAGAATCGCTTGATCCGGGGAGGCGGAGGTTGCAGTGAGCCAAAATCGTGCCATTGCACTCCAGCCTGGGCGTCGAGAGCGAAACTCCACCTTAAGAAAAAGAAAAGAAGAGATCATAACGAACAAAATTTAGTAGCTGTTTTAGGTTGGATTTCCTAGAAGCAGAGGCTAAGACAGGGATTCTGGTACAAGTGACTTATTGAGGGTGTGTTTTCAGGGAAAGCCTGTAAGGGAGTGAGGAATGCAAGACAGGACAGGGGAGAAGCTAGGCCAAGATGTACTTTTTGAAGTCTGACCTCAGCCTGATCCCATCTGGAGCTGTCAAGTGTGAAATGCACTACAGTTTGTCCCTGGCAGAGGCAAGGGAGGTGGGGGACTGGGCTGTTACACCCTTGCTTCAGCCAGTGGTGGTCTCTGGGCAGCCCCACAGGAGGGGCGTTCATGTGTTATCCTGTGTTGCTCTGGATGCAGGCAGTCCTCTGGAGGCAGGCATAGATGTGACCCTTAGCACCTGCAGCAGCTGGGATAGGAATGCCCCACAAGAGTAAGGGCACTCGGGTGGAACACCAATAGCATTTGCCACAGTAGCTGTTTGGGGTTCACTAATTGATTAATGTTTTTTTTATTTTGTCCAGTTATCCACCTTCTTTTCCTTCATGTTGGAAAACTACACACATAAGGAAGAGCTAGGTAAGTAAAAAGTTTAGTCTTTTCAAAAGTGTCATTAAATATTGAATTGTCTTCATCAAGAGCTGTAAATTCTGAAGATGGGAGAACACTATGAAATTAAAAAGATGCCTACCTCTTTTGTTTATGTGACACCCAACAACTGGCAACATCAGTTCAAGTGGCCTTTTTCCCTCTCTGGATGGTGTCAACTAAATCAGTCATTTAATTTTTTCACTTTCCCAAAAGCTGAATTAGAATTCATTCAATATTCATTTGTTGAATGCCTTTTCTGAACTACAATCTATCAGTACACAACAGTAGGTTAGTAAAGGGAACCTTTTTATTATTATTATTATTATTATTGTACTTTAAGTTCTAGGGTACATGTGATCAATGTGCAGGTTTGTCACTTATGTATACACGTGCCATGTTGGTGTGCTGCACCCATTAACTCATCATTTACATTAGGTGTTCTCCTAATGCTATCCCTCCCCCCTCCCCCAACCCCACGACAGGCCCCGGTGTGTGATGTCCCCCGCCCTGTGTCCAAGTGTTCTCATTGTTCAGTTCCCACCTATGAGTGAGAACATGCAGTGTTTGGTTTTCTGTGCTTATGATAGTTTGCTCAGAATGATGGTTTCCAGTTTCATCCATGTCCCTACAAAGGGCATGAACTCATCCTTTTTTACGGCTGCATAGTATTCCATGGTGTATATGTGCCACATTTTCTTAATCCATTCTATCACTGATGGACATTTGGGTTGGTCCCAAGTCTTTGCTATTGTGAACAGTGCCGCAACAAACATACATGTGCATGTGTCTTTATAGCAGTATGATTTATAATCCTTTGGGTATATACCCAGTAATGGGATTGCTGGGTCAAATGGTATTTCTAGTTCTAGATCCCTGAGGAATCACCACACTGTCTTCCACAATGGCTGAACTAGTTTACAGTCCCACCAACAGTGTAAAAGTGTTCCTATTTCTCCACATCCTCTCCAGCACCTGTTGTTTCCCGACTTTTAATGATCACCATTCTAACTGGTGTGAGATGGTATGTCATTGTGGTTTTGATTTGCATTTCTCTGATGGCCAGTGATGATGAGCATTTTTTCATGTGTCTGTTAGCTGCATACATGTCTTCTTTTGAGAAGTATCTGTTCATATTCTTTGCCCACATTTTGATGAGGTTTTTTGATTTTTTCTTGTAAATTCGTTTAAGTTCTTTGTAGATTCTGGATATTAGCCCATTGTCAGATGGGTAGATTGTAAAAATTTTCTCCCATTCTGTAGGTTGCCTGTTCACTCTCATGATAGTTTTTTTGCTGTGCAGAAGCTCTTTAGTTTAATTAGATCCCATTTGTCAATTTTGGCTTTTGTTGCCATTGCTTTTGGTGTTTTAGTCATGAAGTCCTTGCCCATGCTTGTGTCCTGAGTAGTATTGCCTAGGTTTTCTTCTAGGGTTTTTATGGTTTTAGGTCTAACATTTAAGTCTTTAATCCATCTTGAATTAATTTTTGTATAAGGTGTAAGGAAGGGATCCAGTTTCAGCTTTCTACATATGACTAGCCAGTTTTCCCAGCACCATTTATTAAATAGGGAATCCTTTCCCCATTTCTTGTTTTTGTCAGGTTTGTCAAATATCAGATGGTTGTAGATGTGTGGTATTATTTCTGAGGACTCTGTTCTGTTCCATTAGTCTATGTCTCTGTTTTGGTACCAGTACCATGCTGTTTCGGTTACTGTAGCCTTGTAGTATAGTTTGGAGTCAGGTAGCGTGATGCCTCCAGCTTTGTTCTTTTGGCTTAGGATTGACTTGGCGATGCGGGCTCTTTTTTGATTCCATATGAACTTTAAAGTAGTTTTTTCCAATTCTGTAAGAAAGTCATTGGTAGCTTGATGGGGATGGCATTGAATCTATAAATTACCTTGGGCAGTATGGCCATTTTCACGATATTGATTCTTCCTACCTATGAGCATGGAATGTCCTTCCATTTGTTTGTGTCCTCTTTTATTTCATTGAGCAGTGGTTTGTAGTTCTCCTTGAAGAGGTCCTTCACATCCCTTGTAAGTTGAATTCCTAGGTATTTTATTCTCTTTGAAGCAATTGTGAATGGGAATTCACTCATGATTTGGCTCTCTGTTTGTCTGTTATTGGTGTATAAGAATGCCTGTGATTTTTGCACATTGATTTTGTATCCTGAGATTTTGCTGAAGTTGCTTATCAGTTTAAGGAGATTTTGGGCTGAGACAATGGGGTTTTCTAGATATACAATCATGTCATCTGCAAACAGGGACAACTTGACTTCCTCTTTTCCTAATTGAATACCCTTATTTCCTTCTCCTGCCTGATTGCCCTGGCCAGAACTTCCAACACTATGTTGAATAGGAGTGGTGAGAGAGGGCATCCCTGTCTTGTGCCAGTTTTCAAAGGGAATGCTTCCAGTTTTTGCCCATTCAGTATGGTACTGGCTGGGCATTATTATTATTATGAACATTGAGATGCATCTCATTATTTTGAGATATGTCCCATCAATACCTAATTTATTGAGAGTTTTTAGCATGAAGGCTGTTGGATTTTGTCAAAGGCCTTTTCTGCATCTATTGAGATAATCATGTGGTTTTTGTCTTTGGTTCTGTTTATATGCTGGATTACATTTATTGATTTGTGTATGTTGAACCAGCCTTGTATCCCAGGGATAAAGCTGACTTGATCATAGTGGATAAACTTTTTGATGTGCTGCTGGATTTGGTTTGCCAGTACTTTATTGAGGACTTTTGCATCAGGGTTCATCAGGGATATTGGTCTAAAATTCTTTTTTTGTTGTGTCTCTGCCAGGCTTTGGTATCAGGATGATGCTGGCCTCATAAAATGAGTTAAGGAGGATTCCCTCTTTTTCTATGGATTGGAATAGTTTCAGAAGGAATGGTACCAGCTCCTCTTTGTACTTCTGGTAGAATTTGGCTGTGAATCTGTCTGGTCTTGGACTTTTTTTTGGTTGGTAGGCTATTGATTATTGCCTCAATTTCAGAAGCTGTTATTGGTCTATTCAGGGATTCAACTTCTTCCTGGTTTAGTCTTGGGAGGGTGTATGTGTCCAGGAATTTATCCATTTCTTCTAGATTTTCTAGTTTATTTGCGTAGAGGTGTTTATAGTATTCTCTGATGGTAGTTTGTATTTCTGTGGGATCGGTGGTGATGTCCCCTTTATCATTTTTTATTGCATCTATTTGATCTTCTCTCTTTTCTTCTTTATTACTCTTGCTAGCGGTCTATCAATTTTGTTGATCTTTTCAAAAAGACAGCTTCTGGATCCATTGATTTTTTGAAGGGTTTTTCTGTCTCTATCTCCTTCAGTTCTGCTCTGATCTTAGTTATTTCTTGCCTTCTGCTAGCTTTTGAATGTGCTTGCTCTTGCTTCTCTAGTTCTTTTAATTGTGGTGTTAGGGTGTCAATTTTAGATCTTTCCTGCTTTCTCTTATGGGCATTTAGTGCTATAAATTTCCCTCTACACACTGCTTTAAATGTGTCGCAGAGATTCTGGTATGTTGTCTTTGTTCTCATTGGTTTCAAAGAACATCTTTATTTCTGCCTTCATTTCGTTATGTACCCAGTAGTCATTCAGGAGCAGGTTGTTCAGTTTCCATGTAGTTGAGCGGTTTTGAGTGAGTTTCTTAATCCTGAATTCTAGTTTGATTGCACTGTGGTCTGAGAGACAGTTTGTTATAATTTCTGTTCTTTTACATTTGCTGAGGAGTGCTTTACTTCTGACTATGTGGTCAATTTTGGAATAAGTGTGATGTGGTGCGAAGAAGAATGTATATTCTGTTGATTGGGGTGGAGAGTTCTGTAGATGTCTATTAGGTCAGCTTGGTGCAGAGCTGAGTTCAGTTCCTGGATATCCCCGTTAACTTTCTGTCTCGTTGATCTGTCTAATGTTGACAGTGGGGTGTTAAAGTCTCCCATTAGTATTGTGTGGGAATCTAAGTCTCTTTGTAGGTCTCTCAGGACTTGCTTTGTGAATCTGGGTGCTCCTGTATTGGGTGCATATATATTTAGGATAGTTAGCTCTTCTTATTGAATTGATCCCTTTACCATTATGTAATGGCCTTCTTTGTCTCTTTTGATCTTTGTTGGTTTAAAGTCTGTTTTATCAGAGACTAGGATTGCAACCCCTGCTTTTTTTTTTTTTGTTTTCCATTTGCTTGGTAGATCTTCCTCCATCCCTTTATTTTGAGCCTATGTATGTCTCTGCATGTGAGATGGGTCTCCTGAATACAGCACACTGATGGGCCTTGACTCTTTATCCAATTTGCCAGTCTGTGTCTTATAATTGGAGCATTTAGCCCATTTACATTTAAAGTTAATATTGTTATGTGTGAATTTGATCCTGTCATTATGATGTTAGCTGGTTATTTTGCTCGTTAGTTGATGCAGTTTCTTCCTAGCCTCAATGGTCTTTACAATTTGGCACGTTTTTGCAGTGGCTGGTACGGGTTGTTGCTTTCCATGTTTAGTGCTTCCTTCAGGAGCTCTTGTAAGGCAGGCCTGGTGGTGACAAAGTCTCTCAGCATTTGTTTATCTGTAAAGGATTTTATTTCTCCTTCACTTATGAAGCTTAGTTTGGCTGGATATGAAATTCTGGGTTGAAAATTTCTTTCTTTAAGAATGTTGAATATTGGCCCCTGCTCTTTTCTGGCTTGTAGAGTTTCTGCCGAGAGATCAGCTGTTAGTCTGATGGGCTTCCCTTTGTGGGTAACCCGACCTTTCTCTCTGGCTGCCCTTAACATTTTTTCCTTCATTTCCAACTTTGGTGAATCTGACAATTATGTGTCTTGGAGTTGCTCTTCTCGAGGAGTATCTTTATGGCGTTCTCAGTATTTCCTGAATTTGAATGTTGGCCTGCCTTGCTAGGTTGGGA
>NW_026652282.1:15482139-15540457 GCF_009828535.3 Hylobates moloch
CACATTGGCCAGGCTGGTCTCAAACTCCTGACCTCAGGTGATCCACCCGCCTTGGCCTCCCAAAGTACTGGGATTACAGGCATAAGCCACGGCTCCCGACCAAGTTGCTCACCCTTTTGTATGTTTATTGGTCATGTGGACATCTCATGTGGTGAAGTTCCTGTTCGGGTTTTTTGTCCATTTTTCTATTGGGTTATCTGTCTTTTTCTTACGAATTTGGAAGAGTTTTCTAACTCTTCTTATTTTATTTTGTTTTTTTAGATAGAGTCTTGCTCTGTCGCCCAGGCTGGAGTGCAGTGGCGTGACCTTGGCTCACTGCAACCTCCCCGCCGCCCAGGTTCAAGCGATTCTCGTGCCTAAGCCTCCCAAGTAGCTGGGATTACAGGCATGCACCACCACACCTGGCTAATTTTGTATTTTTAGTAGAGACGGGGTTTCTTCCATGTTGGTCAGGCTGGTCTCAAACTCCCGACCTCAGGTGATCCACCCGCCTTGGCCTCCCAAAGTGCTGGGATTACAGGCGTGAGCCACTGTGCCCGGCCTAAATAGGGTATTTTTAGGAACCAGAAGGTTATTTAACATTTCCAGATATCGGGGCCACCAGATTAACGGTCTTAACTCTGGGGCGTGGAGTATCTTGAGACACGTTGGGTGCTCTGAAGATAAGAGGTGACCCTGGAAGCAGTCATATTTGTCCTTGTAATCCTACCACCTCATGATGATCAATTATAACAGTTGATCTCCCTGTGCTACTACTTTAAGAGCTCAAAACCAGTGCATAGGACTCCATGGGATATAGAGACTCCACAGAAACATTCCCAGTCCACTTTTCACACATCAGCCTCCTCCCACAGGCAGAAAGCCGAAGCTGCCATACATAGCCATAGGTTTAAACAGAGACTGGCGGAAGCAGGGAGTGGGATGGAGTGTGTGGAAGTGTTGTTTTCACTTTTCTTTCTGCTTCTTAGATCAGCCAAAATGCCCTATCAGACCAGGTATTTTATATATTTTGTTGCTATGGTGAATAGAATATTTTCCTCATTATATCTTCCATTGGTTATCGGTAGTGTTTAGTAAAGCTTTTGAATTATGTCAATTTATCTTATATTGTGCTACTATTAATAATAATATTTTTATTGTTGATATTTGTTACATGTTTACCATGTGCCATGTATTTAAGTGCTTTAAATACATCATTTCATTTAGTCTTCATGACAAACCAGTGAGATTAGTAGTATTATCATCCCCTTTTGTAGTTATGGAATCCGAGGCTCAGAAGGTAATCTCCCAAGGTTATTCATCTCATTGGTGGAGAAGCTGTGATTTAATGATTCAAACCAGTGTGATTAATGTCTATATTTTATATATATATAAAATATAAAATATATATTTTAGTATTTAAATAATATATATTCCATATAATTATATATTTATATAGAATATATATTATATATATTTATTTATTTTTGAGACAGGGTCTCACTCTGTCACCCAGACTAGAGCACAGTAACATGATCACAGCTCACTGCAGCCTCGACCTCCTGGGCTCAGATGATCCTCCCACCTCAGCCTCCCGAGTAGCTGGGACTAGAGGCATACACTACCATGCCCAGCTAATTTTTTTGCATTTTTTGTAGGGGTTTTGCCATGTTGCCCAGGCTTGTCTCGAACTCCTGGACTCAAGCAATTCTCCATGCCCAGCCTCGGTATTACATTTAATTCTCCTATCAATTCTGGAAGTTTTTCAATTGATTTTCTTGGGTGTAGGTATTTAATCACATTGGCCACAAGTAACTTTATTTTTATATCTTTCTATACAATAATTACTGCTCTTATTTCAGCTTCATGTCTTATTGCATTGGCCAAAGATAGTGGATCAGTGTTAGAATGAAACAGTGAAAGTGGGCATCCTTATTTTGTTAATGATTTAATGGAAAAACCATTATTGATTATTTAAATTTATAAAGTGATGTTAAGGAAGTATCATTCCATTGCTAGTTTCTGAGTTTTTAAAAAAATAGGAGCAGATGTTAAATTTTATGAAATGTCATTTTGGCATCTATTGAATTTATTATATGGACATCAATGGTTCTGATCCAGATTCATAACTGAGAAACAAAAATAACTATAAATGTAGTTCAATTGTTGCTTTTCTTTTTCTGGCAATATCTGGAGCTTGTTTTCAAAGTGACATGTGGGCGGCAGAGGCAGAAATTGTTGTATAAAAATTTATGGGCTTTAAATTTTGCCCTGTCCAGATTTTGAGTCTGTACCGGGTAAAAGAAAAGATTGTGTGTAGGGGGTATTTTTGAGGTATTTTCTTTAGAACAACTTGTAAAGGTATCATTTGCCTGTAATTCTTAATTAGTTTAGATTCATGTTGACAAAATTGTAAACCAAATAGGTAAGGATTAATTCTGTGTTGCACAAATCTTTATATATTGTTCATTAAATTATTGTTATTAGTTATAATAGTTCTAGCCCACAAGAACAGTATATACATAAGAAATGTTAAAGCCTTTGATTGTTTTCATACATGATACATTAGCTACTGGAAGAGAATTTATATTATTCTTTTTTATGTTGCTAAAAACCAGCAGAAGGATTATACTTTGACATTGACTAATACTTCATGTTGAGTAGTTTTAACTAAGAATCGATTTAGGGAACTAGTGCTTTTTCATATATTTGTCAGTGAACTTTTAGGCAATGAGGGTCATCAGATCTATGGAAGGGACGGTAGACCAAGCTTCTCTTTTTTTTTAAAGAATGAAAACAATATTTTAATTTTGTTCTTAAGTAACAAGACTGAGTCTTCATAACTGGAAGGGATGGAATTGATTTGCTGTGTCAGTTAGCCAATGGGAAAGGGAGAGATGACAGAGCATGGGTGGAGGCAGTGATTGGGAAAATAAAATGATTTTTCTTTATTGCTCACAGAGTTGGGATTACTAAATAAATCGGTTATACGTATATAAATAATACTATAGGTATCATGTAGCATAGTTACATTTTAATATGTAGTAAAAGCATACTGGTTAAGAGTTTGAGCTCAAAGCCAGCTTCTCTGGGATCAAGTTTCAATTCTCCTACTTACATGCTGCACCCCATTTTCCTCATATATAAAATGGGGATACCAACAATATTTATCTCATAGGGTAGTTTCGGTCATTACGTGAATACACATGTGTAAGGTGCTTAGTACAGTGACTGGCAATCAGTAATTGGGAGCTCCCATCCTTGTCATTATCAGCGTGATGCCTTGGAAAAGGTGTGGCCTGGGGTTCAACCTGGGCAGGGGTTGCTGAGTTTTGAAGGATGAGAAATTGTCAAAAGAAGAGAAAGCAAGGGTAGTCCAGGGAGAGGGAAGAGTGGGAACAATAAAGACAGAGTGCTGGGCTGGAAGAGGAAAGCATCGCCAGTGTGGGGCAGATGCGAGGTCCAGGGGTGACATCTTAGATTGGAGGAGTCTCTAACTATGTTTAACTGTGTTACAGAGTCGAAAGAGAGGATCATGCTGGAGATACAGGCGAGGGAGGAAGTGACTATGCAGTTGCCAGGCCTCTGAGGATCTGGAAGGGAGAAAGGGGGCGGGGAACAGCTCCATGGGCGGTCCCATATGCCTGTCTTCATCCATAGCTGCATCCTCAACTTCATTTCCTCTTTCCCTCCAGCATCTGACTTTGTAAATCAGGCATGCTTCAAGCTATGCTGCCTTTCTTTCTTTCTTTCTTTCTTTTTGAGACAGGGTCTTGCTGTGTTGTCTAGGCTGGAGTGCAGTGGCACAATCACACCTCACTGCAGCCTTGACCTCCTGGGCTCATCGTCCTGCCTCAGCCTCCTGAGTAGCTAGGATTATAGGCTCACGCCACTGTGCCCAGCTAGTTTTTTTGTATTTTTTGTAGAGACGAGGTTTCACCATGTTGCCCAGGCTGTTTCACTGCCTTTCTCGTGAACACTGCAATCATATTATAAATTCCTCCCTCATCTAAAAAACAAGATCCCCTAGTTTTGACCATACGTTCCATATTCACTTTATTTTTTTAGAGTCTATAACAGAAAATAACCTTATAATTCTGTTAGATGATGTAGTGAAAGTACTGCGGGTTTTTGTGGGTTTTTGTTTTTGCTGTTATTTGTTTTTTTCTAAGAGTTGCTTGGTGTTTCAGCGTGTACAGTCAGGAAAAGGAAAGTTTTCATTTGGAGCAAGATTTATATCCAAGCATGACTACCAAATTGAAAAGGGTGCCATGAGCTTTGAAGACAGTGAAGTATTTAGGCTTTACTGCCTACGTAATGAATCTGAGATAAAGTTATCAAGATGCTCTCCCTTTCTAGTCTCTAAATATAAGTTGAAATAATTAAGTTATTCTTAAATCTCAAACCAAACCCAAATGAGAAAAATAACCACTCCTGGACCACATTAAAGACAGACATTATTACTCCTAAATTCAACTTCTTATAAAACATCATCAACCACCACCAGAAAACACTGTGGTACACAATAATTTAGAAAATATTTTTTTAAATTGCCAAATAGTATGACTTTAGAAAATGTTTTTCACGTTTAGTTCTTAACTGTAATCTCTCAGCATAACTGGATCATGAAAAAAATGTATTCTGTCTATATCTTGACCACTCTGAATATTTTAAAAGACAGAAACTGTTTGCAGAGAACTTCTGAAGAATGGCCTTTGTAACAATTCAGTGTTAATGAGTTGAAGAGTATGTCATTGTCCTCTAGGTCATTATCTGCAAGAATATTGTGTATTAAACAACCACCATACCTCAGTGGCATGTAATCAACATTTCTTTTTGCTAACAAGTCTACAGATTAGCTGAACATGTCTGCTGATCTTGGCAGGTTTGATTAGGCAGTTTTTTTGGGTCTTGGCTGGAGTTCACTCATGTGTCCGGAGCGAACACTGGTGGCTGCTGGCTGGGGTCTGATCGAGGACAACCTTGGCTAGGATGACTCAGCTCAGCTCTACATGGTCTTGGATCTTTCTGAAGCCTAGCCTAGGCTTTGTGGTAGTGGCATCATTCCTAAAGACAGCATGAAAGCATACAAGGCCTCCAGAGAGACCTGGGCTTGGAACTGGTACATAGTACTTCCATCACATTCTTTAGGCCAATACAAGTCATGAACCCAGCCCGGTTTGAAGGGATGGGGAAACACACTCCTGACAGGAGTAGCTGCAAAAGTACATTACAAAGAGCATGGATAGAAGGTGGGATAGAGAATTGGGATCACTTTTGCAATCCATCTACCATGTTTCCTTTCGTCTTTCTCTATCTGAATTGTCTTGATTTCTGTACTAGGGCTGACTGTTTCATGGGCAGTCTAGCAGGCAGGGACCCTGGGTCTCAGCACCCACTAAAATGGACAGTGCAGGTACTCCGTTATGTAGAACTGTCTCTCCGAGACTGAGAGGTTCTTTGGATATTTCTGCCTGTGGTTTGTCCTTTAACTTTATCTGTTTTGTTACCAAGAAAGCATGAAAATCATGTCAGAAAATTTATTTTTATGTAAAGAGAAAAACAAATCCGTTACAGCTAAATAGAATCCTCTGAAGCGTTTAACAGGGGAAATATTGAATGTTGCAGTTCAATTTTCTGTAGGTTCTGAATAGCAGCAGATGTTTGAACCAAATATAATGTATTGTTCTGTTTTCAGCCCTATTTGTAAAAGTCTGAGATGTAAGAGTGGGCAAAAAACTTAGAGCTAGAGCTTCGATCATCCAAATACGTTGACTGGCCAGTTTTCCCTGTGCTTCTCCCTCCCCTTCCCACTAGCCATGGACCCACTGCTGTGGTAAAACATCTGCCCAGGAAGGGATGGTGGTGACCCATGTGAATGTTCTGGTCTCAGGGTCAGTCATTCCTCGTGGTTATACGTGCTGTGTTGATATGCAGAACATTTAGCACGGTGCCTTACATGGGCTAGGTATTCAAGAAGATATTTATTAAATGTAAGTATTGAAATGTTGATTCCCACCCCCACTCCCCCCCCAACCCGTTCTGTCCTTCCTTTTCCAGAATTAAGAAATCAATCTCTTGAAAGTGAACAGGACATGAGGGATAGACGGGATTATGTGGACTTGATAGATGTCCCAGACTCCTATAATGGTCCTCGGCTACAATTTCCTCTCACTTGTACTGATATTGATTTACTTCTTGAGGCCTTCAAGGAACAACAGGTAAGTGGAAGCAGATGCTGCCTTGATTCTTGTACGTAACAGATGCCCAATAACTGTTGAAAGAATGGATGGACATACCACAGCAGAAATGCATTTCTTTAGAAAACAGTTCACGTTAAGTGAGAGCTACCCTCTGTTACTCATTTAATAGAAGTCTCCTCAGGTGCACAGCAAGCTCCTCTCTGTAGGCTAACAGCATTTCATTTGCCATTTTCTGAGATATCATTCACATACCATAAAATTCACCATTTTACAGTGTACAACTCAGTGATTTTTTTCATGCATTCACAAGATTGTGCAACCATCACCAATATCTAATTCCAGAACTTTTTCATCACCCCCAATAGAAAGGCCATTCCTGTTATCATTGCCTCCTCCCCACCCCTGGCAACCACTGTTCTATTTTCTGTCTCTATGGATTTGCCTATTCTAGATATTTCATATAAATGAAATCATCAAATATGTGGCCTTTTGTGTTTGGCTTCTTTCACATAGTGTTTTAAAGGTTCGTTCATGTCATATCATATATCATTACTTAATTTCTTTTTATGGCTGATAATATTCCATTGTGTACCACGTTTTGTTTATCCATTTATCAGTGAATGGACATTCGGATTGTTTCCACCTTTTGGCTATTATGAACAATGCTGCTATGAATATTCATGCACAGATTTTCGTATAAACATGTGTTCTCAGTTCTCTTGGGTATATACTTAAGAATATTTCACTGGGTCATATGGTAGCTCTATGCTGGATCATGTGGTAACTCTATGTTTAAATTTTCCCCCAGTAATTACTAAACTGCTTCCCACAGAGTGGCACCATTTTGCATTTCTACCAGCAATGTATCTTCCAATGTAGGTTCCAATTTCTTCATGTTTTTGCCAACACTTGTTATTTTGTTTTTATTTTTATTATTATAGCCATCCTAGTGTGTGTGACGTGGCATTACATTGTGGTTTTGTTTTGCATTTCCCTAATGACTAATGATGTTGAGCATCTTTTTATGTATTTATTGGCCATTTGTATACCTTCTTTGCAGAAATCTGTGCAGATTCTTTGCCCACTTAAAATCAGGCTTTTTATTATTGAGTTATAAGAGTTCTTTCTGGATATAAATTCCATATCAGATATATGATTTGCAAATATTTTCTCCCATTCTGTAGGTTGTTTTTTCATTTTCTTGATAATGTACTTTGATGCATAAAAGTGTTACATTTTGATAAAGTCCAGTTTATCCATGTTTTTTCTTGGTTGCTTGTGCTTTTGGTGTCATATCTAAGAATCCATTGTCAAATCTGAGGTCATGAAGACTTGCCTTTGTGTTTTCTTCTAAGAGTTTTATAGTTTTAGCCTTTACACTTATGTCTGTGAATGATTTTGAGTTAGTTTCTATATATGGTATGAAGTCAAAATTAATTTTTTGCATATGGATATGCAGTTGTCCCAGCACCATCTGTTGAAGAGACTGTTCTTTCCCCATTGAGTGGTCTTTGCACTCTTGTCAAAAATCAGTAGGCCAGGCCAGGCACGGTGGCTCATGCTTGTAATCCCAGCACTTTGGGAAGCCGAGGTGGGTGCATCACCTGAGGTCAGGAGTTCAAGAGCAGCCTGGCCAACATGGTGAAACCCTGTCTCTACTAAAAATACAAAAATTAGCCAGGCGTGGTGGCTCATGCCTGTAATCCCAGCTACTCAGGCGGCTGAGGCTGAAAAATTGCTTGAACCCGAAAGGTGGAGGTTGCAGTGAGCCGAGATGACACCACTGCACCCTAGCCTGGGCGAGAAAGCAAGAGTCCATCTCAAAAAAACAAACCAACAAAAATCTATAGGCCATAGATATATGGGTCTGTTATTGGACTCTCAGTTCTATTCTATTGGTCTGTGTGTCTGTGCCAGTACCACACTGTCTTGATTGCTGTAGCTTTGTAATAAGTTTTGAAATAGGGAAGTGTGAGTCCTTCAACTTTGTTCTTTTGCAGTGCTGAAGTTGTTCTTCATTATTGTTTTGGCTGTTTGGGGCCCCTTGCAATGAATTTGAAGATCAAATTTTCCATTTCTGCAAAAAAGCCTATTGGAATTTTAATAGGGATTGCATTGAATTGCTATATCACTTTGGGTAATAATTGCCTTCCTCACAATATAAGTCTTTCAACCCATGGTGTCTTTCCATTTATTTATGTCTTTAATTTCTTTCAGCAATGTTTAGTAGCTTTTAGTGGACAAGTCTTTCATCACCTTGGTTAAATTTATTCTTAAACAATTTATTCTTTTGGTTGATATTATAAAAGGAAGTGTTTTCTTAATTCCTTTTTTGATTGCTCATTACTTGTATGTTGATCTTATACTCTGATGAATATACTTGTTAGCTCTAGTAGTGTGTGTGTGCGTGTGTGTGTGTGTGTGTGTGCGCGCGCGTGCGTGTGTGTGGTGTATTCTTTTGAATATTCTATATACCAGATCATGGTATCTGTGAATATAGTTTTATTTCCTTCTTTCTGATTTGGGTGCCTTTTGTTTCTTTTACTTGCTCAATTGCTCTGGCTAGAACTTCCACCACAATATTGAATAGCAGTGTGAAAGTAGGCATGTTTATTTTGTTCCTCATCGTAGGGGGAAAGCTTTCAATCTTTCACCACTGAGTTTAATGTTAGTTGTAGGTTTTTCCTAAAAGTCTTTTATCATGTTGAGGAAATTTCCTTCAATTCTTCGTTTTCTGAGTGGTTTTATCAAGAAAAGGTGTCGGATTTTTGTCAAATGCTTTTTTTTTTTTTACATGAATTGAGATGATTGTGTGTTTTTTACCCTTCATTCTATTAATGTGGTGTGATATATTGAATAATTTTCTTATGTTGAACCAACCTTGTATTTCTGGGATAAATCCCTCTTGGCCATGGTATATAATCCCTTTAAAATGCTATTGTATTTGGTTTGCTGGTATTATGTTGAGAATTTTTGCATCTATTTCATAAGGGATATTGGTCTGTAATTTTCTTTTCTTGTAGTGTCTTTTCCTGGCTTTGGTATCAGGGTAATACTGATCTCATAGAGTGAGTTAGGAATTGCTTCCTTTTATTCTGTTTTTTGGAAGAGTTTGAGAAGGACTGGTGTTAATTCTAATTTAAATGTTTAGTAGAGTTCATCATTGAAGCCATTTGGTCTTGGACTTTTCTTTGTTAGGAGGTTTTTGATGACTGATCCAATCTCTTGTTCTAGATCTGTTCAGATTTTTTATTTGTTCTTGAGTCTGTTTTGGTAATTTGTGAGTTTCTAAGAATTTCTTCATCTCATCTAAGTTATCTAATTTCTTGGTGTACAATTGTTCATAGTATTCTCTCATAACCCTTTTTTATTTCTTTAAGGTTGATGGTAATGTCCCCACTTTAGTTTCTGATTTTACTTATTTTCATTTTCTCTCTTTTTTTTTCTTAGTCTTGCTTAAAGGTTTGTTAATTTTGTTGATCTTTTCAAAGAACCAACTTTTGGTTTTATTGATTCTCTCTATTGTTTTTCTATTCTTTATTTCATTTATCTTCACTCTAATTCTTATTTTCTTTGTCAAAATATTAAGTTAGTTTATTGATTTGAGATCCTTCTTTTTTAATGCATGCATTTACAGCTACAAATTTCTCTCTGAACACTGCTTTTGCTGTATCTCATAAGTTTTGATGTTGTGTTTTCATTTTTATTCATCTCAAAGTATTTTCTAATTTCCTTTGTGATCTTTTTATTACCCATTGGTTTTTTAAGAGTATGTTGTGTAATTTCCACATATTCATGAATTTTCTAGTTTTGCTTTTGTTATTGATGTCTAGTTTCATTCCATTGTGGTCAAAGAAGATACTTTGCATGATTTCAGTCTTTTTAAATTTGATGAGGTTTATTCTGTGGCCTAACATCTGGTCTATCCTGGAGAATGTTCCATGTGTCCTTGAGAACAATGTATAGTCTGCTTTTGTTGAGGAGAGTGTTTAGTAGATATCTATTAGGTCTAGTTGTGTGTGGTCTCTGAAATCTCTGTTCCTTTAGCTTGTGTTAAGTTAGTGTTTTGACAGAGATTTCCTTGAACACCAGGAGCGATTTAAAAAAAAAAGGGAGGGGGGAACCAAATATTTGCAGATTGGCTCTGTGTTGGAGCACTCCTTCAACTCCTTAGGCCATTTACAAATCTTAGTCTTTACTTCCCGCTTGTGCTGAACCATTGTTCAGTTTCCTTTTTCTTGATTCACTGTTTGGTTGCTATAAACTTTGAGTATTTTCCAGAGTTCTGACAAAGTTGATTCTGACAGGGTTTGTTTGTTTGTTTGTTTGTTTTTGCTTGATTTGTCATGTTTTTGTGGCGGAATGGGACCTTAGAGTTGCCTACATGACCGTTTTCTCTGACATTACCCCAGTACCCTCATTCTCAGGTTAGGACCCTAAAGGGCATACCTAGGAGTAAGAGTGAACTGGAAGACTGGCTTTTCAATGATCAAAGAACAGCTTGGAATGAATCATCTAATTCCTGAGATTGAATTGAGATCATCTTAGATAGCTAATGCTCCTAACCACCTGCCAACAGCAAATTTAAGTCTTCTCTGGAAGACAATAGGCCTGAGATTGTTTGTTCAGTTTTTCTTTCTTCCTTTCTTTTATAAAGGCAGGGTCACACTCTGTCACCCATGCTGGAGTGTGGTGGCACTAGCATAGCTCACTGAAGCCTTGACCTCCTGGGCTCAAGCAATTCTCTCCCCTCAGCCTCTCAAGTAGCTGGGATTGTAGGCACATGCCATCATGCCCAGTTAATTTTTTATTAGCTTTTGGTAGAGACAAGTTTTCACTGTATTGCCCAGGCTGGTCTTGAACTCCTGGCCTCAAGTGATCCTCCCACCTCGGCTTCCCAAAGTGCTGGGTTTATAGGCATGAGCCACTGCACCTGGCCTCAGTTTTTCATATGCAATTTCCAGAACTCAATACAAATATAACCAAGCACAGGAGGTTATAAGACACGTGAAAGAAAACTGAGGCAAACAACAAACAATGGAAACAGACCTGTAGGGTATTTGGTTAGTGGCATTATCAGACACTGAGTTTAAAATAAATATGCTTAATATAAGTTCAAGGAGATAAAAGATACATCAATCCAAGGAGCCATAATAGAGAAGATTGATAATTCTGACTTTATAAAAATGAAAAGACTGTTATTAAGGGAAGAATAAAAGGTTCAACACAGTGTACAGAGTAAAAAAAAAAAGGATCCTGTATATTTTGATTTTTTTAATTGAGAAAAAATTCATCTAATATAAAAGTGATCATTTACATCATTTTAAAGTGTATGAGGCCAGGTGCAGTGGCTCACGCCTGTAATCCCAGCACTTTGGGAGGCCGAGGCGGGCGAATCACTTGAGGTCAGGAGTTCAAGACCAGCCTGGCCAACATGGTGAAACCCCATCTCTACTAAAAATACAAAAATCAGCTGGGCATGGTGGCACATGCCTGTAATCCCAGCTACTCGGGAGGCTGAGGCACGATAATCACTTGAACCCAGGAGGCAGAGGTTACAGTGAGCCGAGATCGTGCCACCGCACTCCAGCCTGGGTGACAGAGTGAGACTCCATCACCCCCTCCCCCCCAAAAAAGAGTGTATGGTCCAACAGTTTTTAGTATATTAAAAATGTTGTGTAACCATCGCTACTATGTAATTCCAGAACATTTTCATCACCCCCAAACAAAACCCTTTACCCATTAGCAGTCACTCCCATTTGCTCCCTCCCCCAGCCCCTGGCAATACTAATTTACCTTCTTTCTCTATGGATTTGTCTAATATGAACACTTCCTATAAGTGGAATCATACAATATATGTGGCCTTTTGTGCCTGGCGTCTGTTGCTTGGCATGTTTCCGGAGTTCATCCGTGGTAGCATGGATCAGTACTTCCTTCCTATTTTTAGCTAAATAATGTTACTTTGTATGGATATAGCACATTATATTTAAGGGATTATATGTTTATACATGCATTTTCATATTCATCTGTGGTTATATTGATTTTTGTATGCTTGCAAGCATATAGAATATTTCTGGGAAAGATATACTTTTAACAGTGGCTGTTTCTAGGGGTAGGGATTAGGGGCATAAGATCTGGGGGAGACGGAAAATGACTTTTCATTATTTTACCCATTTCTACTATTTAAAATTTTATTTCAACTAAAAAAATGACTTGTTTCTCCATTTTAAAACTACTTTTTTTTTTTTTTTTTTGAGATAGAGTCTCACTCTGTTGCCCAGGCTGGAGTGCAATGGCACAATCTCGGCTCACTGCAACCTCCGCCTCCCGGGTTCAAGCGATTCTCCTGCCTCAGCCTCCCGAGTAGCTGGGACTACAGGCGCACACCACCACACCTGGCTAATTTTTGTATTTTTAATAGAGATGGGGTTTCACCATGTTAGCCAGGCTGGTCTCGAACCTCTGACCTCAAGTGATCTGCCCGCCTCGGTCTTCCAAAGTGCTAAGATTACAGGTGTGAGCCACTGTGCCCGGCCCTAAAACTACTTTTTTAAAAAGAAATATTCTTTAAAGGTAGTATTTTCCTCCAACTTAAAAGAATGTGACTATTTTATTCAAGTGTTTATTTAACCTGAATATATTTATAAATGGAGAAACTGCCATTTGAGTTAATCATCTTGAGCATTTAATATTGCAGTTGTAAATATAATTCTAATGCTATGGAAAGATAGCCTTATAGGCAAGGACTAGTATGACCAAAATGATTTTAGTCAATCCAAAGACCCAGAGAAATTATTTTCATAATAATTTTCTATTGTTGCAATATATTCTCAGTGAATATTTATTAATTTAGCTTTTTTAAAAAAGAAAACTGCCCCTTTAGACAACAGTTACTCTGATAACTACTACCAATGGACGAGAAAAACTACAGTGACAAGCTAAGGTAACACTGCAGCCAGTGTTGGGAATCAATAGATTACATGTGGCTGAGGGTGGTGGCTCACACCTATAATCCCAACACTTTGGGAGGCTGAGGCAGGAGGATCACTTGAGACCAGGAGTTCGAGACCAGCCTGGGCAACATAGTGAGACCCTATCTCTTCCCCACCACAAAAAAGGAAAGAGCTTGAAAATCCAGTGTGAATTTTTCACTTACAGCACATTTCAATTCAGGTTAGCTCCATTTCACATGCTCAGTAGCTCCATGTGGCTAGTGGCTGCATATTGGACAGCATAGGTCCAATATGGCAATAGGTCTAAATAGTTTTGACCTATTAAAATACGTTAAATTTGTGCGGTAGTCACATCTCTGCTGTATTATATTTTGGAGTACGTATTTATAATTATTTTCATTCTCCCTCTCCTTTTTCTTTTTCTCTTTTATTATTACAATTGGCTTTTTGTCTGCACGTTTCCCTAGGGCAAGGGCGTGCCTCCCTTCAATTCTCTTGGGCTCTAAGGACCTGGGATGATGATTCATTTTTTCACTTACACACGTCCACTGAGGGCTTATTATATGCCAGACACCGTGCTAGAATTATCTATTTCAGAATAATTGAAAGGTTATCCTGAAATACAGCGACCTGAAACGTGCGTGCGTGCTCCACCTTTACAGTTTTCTATACAGTCATGTCTTTCTTCCTTGTTCATTACATCTATTTCCTCTGCTTCCCCCTCACAGATACTTCACGCCCATTATGTCTTAGAGGTGCTATTTGAAACCAAGAAACTCCTGAAGCAAATGCCGAATTTCACTCACATACAAACTTCTCCCTCCAAAGAGGTAACAATCTGTGGTAAGTTTCAGAGCACAGTTGTCAAATTAATGTTTAGGAGCCTCTTGGTCCTACATCGTTTGCCTAACTTGAAAACTGTGTAAATTGGACTGTGTTAAGGGAAAAATGTTAATATAGAATTATCTATCATGATAATACTGTTCCCCATCTTGTCTTTGTTTTGCATACCAGCTGGCAGGAATTAATTATGTGAGAAATTAAAGAGCTCATAGCTTTTTATAAAGGCAGACAGCATTTTAATATGGAAAAACCACCCATGGGTGGAATAAGCATTCTTTGCCCTCCGTCTAGCTCTCATTATCTTTGTTCCACATTGCTTTTTCTAGGTGGGCCCCTGCATGCCACTTATGCTGGGAAGAGAAAAGCCCGTGGCGGGGTGAAGATTAAATTCTTCTCTGCCCTTGGCTGCTGTTTTAGATTTTTCCAACTGGTCTCTGCAGCTTTTAGAAGAGTGGGAATGTCCCAGAAATCTGTTTCTTGTTCTTTTAAATAACAAGATTTGAGATTTTGCTATCATATAGGCCAGCCTGGCAGGATATTGCTTCAAGAAACAGTACACATTGAAATTCCTCACAGTTGGTGCTCAGCATGCTTGCAACCATTTGAGAGTGGGGTGCGTGGAAGGAACAGCAATTCCCTTAACTTCTAATTAAGCCTTTAGGTTACAAAACAGTGATTGTTATTTTCCAAATCAGTTTTTAGCCTGCATTTCTCTTATTCTGGCAGGTAGAAGTGAATTTGACAATCTAATTAAACTATTTGCATTTCTAGCATCTGATAGTGGTGGCAGGGATTTGATGTAGCAGTGCCTACCTCATGACATGCCCTGACTCAGGTTTTTGAAGAGTCTCTAATGGTTCATTTCCAGCCTCATCAGGCTATCACGTCTCTGACTAGCAGATGATTCATCTCAGCAGTGGAGGTCTTTTATTCAAGGCCTCACCTGACCTTACTTTTCATGGAAAATAGAGACTTCGGGTCATGAGGCGCAGAAAGCCATGCCACCCTGTGAAGCCTGTGAGGCCAGGGCTAGGTACGCTCTTAGGATATATAGAATAGCCCAAACTGAGAATGGGATCCGCTCCCCTGTGTTTCACTGGGAGCCACTACAGACTCATCCTTGCTAAAAGGATCTGGAAGAAGACACATGTTAATTACAGGGCAGGGCAGTCCTAGAATCCCACAGTGTGAGAACCGAAGGGTTCTCTAGTCTATTCCTTGCTCTTATGGGTGAAATTGAAGCTCAGAGAGAAAAGTGGCAGGATCAGAGTTAAAATCAGGTCTTCTGTATCCCAGGTTAGAGGCAGCCCCACATCTGCCATCCTGACTCGCATTATGTACCTGATGATTCATTTTCCATCATGAGACAAAGATTAGGGCATGACTTAATTGGACATCTCCATTCATTAAAGATTTCCACATCTTGGCACTTATTTCTAGACTTTTTCACGTAGCACCATTGGTAGGGGGAAAAGACAAGGCCAGTGGGTCTTCTTAACATGGGAATATTATTATTTTCCATTTTTAACAGCTCATTGAACTTCAAAAATTTCGTGATTATTTATAATGAAATTTAAAATTGGGGCCATAACTTCAAAACCATCTTCCGTTTAAGACGGTGTTAGGAAAGGGGGAGAGATTGTGATGAAAATTTGCTATTATTTTAATTGTGAGATGCATTTTTTTACATGTACATCTAAATATGCCCCATAGTTTTCAGCATGCATGAAATATAAGAGGATTTTTAGTCTACAGTTATATTATAAATGATAACCAATTCTGCACTCATGTTTTTGTTGGCAGTGGAAATATCTTTCTGTCCTTCTTCCCATGATACAAGTTTTTCTTTCACTGTCCAACTAGAAGTTAAAAATATTAAACTAAGTAGAGAGTCCTCCCATCTTTATGTCCTTAGATTTAGAGTGAGACCATATGAAAGCAATGAGATTTAAGTACACAATGATACTAATGTGCTAATAATATTATAGTAGTATTTTATAAATAAGTGCTGGTGATATAGAATTTCTATTTTATTATTCCCAGTATATTTGGAGTCTTCTGTTGCATATATTTGGTTAATCTTGGTTGTGGGATTTTAAGCAAACTGAGGGAAAAGTATTCGTAAATTAAATTCTATAGTAATTAAGTTGGATACAAAGAATAAAAATTTATGAGCAGAACTTATGAAAGATATTTTACCTAGAAATAGTTATCCAAATAGGGCTTTTGGATATTCACATAGTCACTCATTATTATTGTTATTTTTTGAGACAGAGTCTTGCTCTGTCGTCCAGGCTGGAGTGCAGTGGAGTGATCTCAGCTCACTGCAACCTCTGCCTCCTGGGGCTCAAGCGATTCTCCTGCCTCAGCCTCCTGAGTAGCTGGGATTACAGGCGCGTGCCACCCCGCCTGGCTAATTTTTGTGTTTTTAGTAGAGACAGGGTCTTGCCATGTTGGCCAGGCTGGCCTTGAACTCCTGGCCTCAAGTGATCCACCTGCCTCGGCCTTCCAAAGTGCTGAGATTACAGGCATGAGCCACCGTGCCTGGCCTTATTTTTTAATTAATGGCTTCAGATACTCATGATCTCCCCTAGTTGGCTTTCATTTTTTTTCTATGTCTCATCAAAGAATGTCAACTATCTACTGACAATGTTAAATTTCAGATGCTACTGCTGGAGTATATTGAAAACATGGCTTTAAAAAGCTATATACTTAGCCAAGAAATGTATTTATTGAGTGCCTCTTATCCACTGGGTCCTATGGTAGGCACTTGGGGATTCAGTGCTGACTACAATGGATACTGTTGCTGCTCTCCTAGGGATTACAGTGTGGGTGTACAGAATAATCGCTAAGAGCCTGAGGGGTTTTTTGCCTTTTGTTTTATTTTTGAGACAGGGTCTCACTTTGTCACCCAGGCTGGAGTGTGGTGGCACGATCACAGCTCACTGCAGCCTCGACTTCCCAGGGTCAAGCAATCTTCCCACCTCAGTCAGCCTCCTGAGTAGCTAGGATCACAGGTGTGCACCACCAAACCTGGCTAATTTTTTTTTTTTTTTTTGAGATGGAGTCTTGCTCTGTCGCCCAGGCTGGAGTGCAGTGGTGCAATCTCAGCTCACTGCAACCTCCACCTCCCGGGTTCAAGCGATTCTCATGCTTCAGCCCCCACAAGTAGCTGGGATTACAGGCGTGTGCCACCATGCACAGCTAATTTTTGTATTTTTAGTAGAGACGGGGTTTCGCCATGTTGACTAGGCTGGTCTTGAACTCCTAGGCTGAAATGATCCATCTGCCTTGGCCTCCCAAAGTGCTGGGATAACAGGTGTGAGCCATCACGCCCAGCCAAGCTTGAGTTTTGAAGTGAGTTAAAGTTGGGTTTGAATTCTTGCTCTGATACTTGATGGCTGGGTATCTTTGCATAACTTACTTAACTACTCTGAGCCTCATTTGTAAGATCAGAATGATGAAGATAAAACCCATCTCATAGAGTGGTTGTAAGGACTGAACTAGATAATTCATGTAAAACCCTTAGCACAGTGCTTGGCCCAGAGTGATCGAAGCCCTGTGCAAATGACTGGACTGAATAGGTAATTGAAGCACTAGATGCTGTCCCCACTATAGGAGAGGAAGAGAAGAGTGCTGTGGAGACAAATTGCCTGTCAAATTAACATCATCATAGGATAAAAACCCAATGCCCTGAGAACACTTGGAGTGTATCAGCAGTATTTCACTTTTAAAAATGGGCATTGCATCTTGTTTTCTACTGAATACTGATTTTTCATTTGCACTGCAGGTGATTTGCATGGGAAACTGGATGATCTTTTTTTGATCTTCTACAAGGTAAATGATGATTTTGCTAAATATTAGCATTTTTCTTGGGGGAGGGCAGTCTTAGGGCAGATAACAATATTAGTTTTACTAGAGATATGTACAAATACAGATACAATGTTACTGTTTTTAACCAGGAGGCTCAAAGATTTGTAGAGTCATATCTTTTTTTTTTTAACACACGTCTCATAAATTTTTAAAAAATTGTACTTTGGGTCTTCATTCTACATTGTTGTTGTCTGTGTATCCATTAGGATTTGTACCGGATTGTATTTATTGTCTTTATCACATCATAAATGTCTAGATGGTACAGGATGGGGAGGGATGCAGTCTGTTTTATTTTAATTTTGTTCAGGGATGAGCACGTCACATACCAGTCTTCTCTTCCAGTGCACACTAATTACGCATGAGTGGAGTTGCCTGTGATAAGGAAGAAGTTCCAGCGTGCTCTCTTTTCTTCCCTGATTCGCCATCCATGGGCTCAGTTGTTCTTCCAATGCTGTGCCTCTTCTTCATTTATTGCATTTGGCTTGTGAGAGCCAGCACAGAGGGCACAAAACTGCTTGGCCAGCATGGAGTTTCTCTGCATTTCTTTGATTGGATTTTTTTCTGTCTCTGGGCCAAGAGTTGCAGCCTGAATGTTTGCTTCAGGGATGGCTGACTGCATATAGGAAACTGATCTTGAGGTCCCTGCCCTCACAGTGGTTACCCCTTTATACTGGTCTTCTGAATGTCTCTTTTTGATTAATGCATTTATTGTTCACCTACCCCTGTGATCCCCACAACTAGCATGTCAAATAATTGGGCATAGCATAGGTATCTCAGATGGGCGGAAAGAAAATATATTCTGATTATTATTGTTACCAGAAAGGGGTCCCCATCCAGACCCCAAGAAAGGATTCTTGGATCTCGCACAAGAAAGAATTCAGGGTGAGTCCATAAAATAAAGTGAAAGCAAGTTTATTAAGAAAGTAAAAGAATAAAAGAATGGCTACTCCATACACAGAGCATCCCCAAGGGCTGCTGGTTGCCCATTTTTATGGTTATTTCTTGATGATATGCCAAACGAGGGGTGGATTATTCATGCCTCCCCTTTTTAGACCATATAGGGTAACTTCCTGATTTGCCATGGCATTTGTAAACTGTCATGGTGCTGGTAGGAGTGTAGCCGTGAGAATGAACAGAGGTCACTCTTGTTGCCATCTTGGTTTTGGTGGGTTTTAGCTGGCTTCTTTACTGCAACTGTTTTATTAGGTTGGTGCAAAAGTAATTGTGGTTTCTGCATGCTCTGGTTCAAACGCTTCTAACATTATTGTTCCTGGACCAAACTGAGGGTTGGGCTGCTGTTTCTCATGGCCCAATAACGAGATACAGATGAACTGGGAAGGAAGAGAGTTTTTGTTTCTGTAAGTGGCTACAGGGAGAAGGCCTGGAAATTATCACCAGACCAACTCAAAATCACAAAGTTTTCCAGAGCTTATATACCTTCTGAGCTATATGTCTACGTGTAAGTGTGCATTCATCTAAAGACATGAGTGATTGACTTCTTTTAATCTATAACTAAGGTCTGAGTCCTGAAGACCTTCCTCTGGTGCCTCAGTAAATTTACTTAATCTAAATGGGTCCAGGTGCTGGGGTGATTACCCTTATCTTGTCTCCTGCTAAGTCATGGATGTTTGGGGAGTTCCTTTAGACCCCCAATAAACTTGTTCGTGGAGACCTGTGGAGTTTCTTCAGACCCCCAATAAAACTTGTTTAATCCTAAATGGGTCCTGTTAAGAATTCCTTCGTTATCTTGCCATGCTTTAAGGCCCAGGAAAGGCCCAGACAAAACTCTTGGTGGGCTTTTGTTACATTCCAGCCTTTGTATAGGGCACTGGCTCTTTCATCTTTTAATATTTAACTAAACCACTCAGTCAGTACTGAAATAGTTGTTATGGAGGCCTGTGTTAGTGAGACCTGGCCTGCCACATTTTGATGACCAATCAGTTCCACTCTTTGAGGCTGTGAGAGCTTGAGTGAGCCATACAACCTCCATGAACTGCAATTTTTTTTTCAGCTGCAATATTATCTTGAGCTTCCACCCCATAAGAGGTTGTCTTCTAGATAAAATAAGTATCCAAAAGCATTTTTAAAATAATAAATTATAATAGAAATACAAGGTTTTCACTTCATGCATTAGATTAGCAGCTTGGAAGGGAAGGGGACAGGCCAAACCAGGAGTGGGTGGAGCCAGCACCTAGGAAGAGGTTCCATTGAGACTTCAGCGGGCCCAAGCCAGGACGTAGAGTGTGACTGTCAGAGAGTGTTAGGAGGCGTCCCAAGTATCAGGTTGGTGTAGGAAGTCCAGGCGAAGGTTCGGTGGCAGAGAGCTCAGGGGGCTGGTGAAAGAGCAATTCTGGACATCAGCCACAGAATCCAAGCTGGGTAGGGAAGGAAGAGAAGCCAGGATGGGCCAGTCAACTGGGAGAAGTAGGAGGGTAGTAGGACTGGAATGCTGACCGACTGTGTTAGGGAGCAGGCTGACTGCAGTGAGGGCCTTAGGAGGTAGGATGGTGGGAACTGCAGGGGGAGCAGTCCCAGGGCAAGGGATGCCCTGGGGTGGAGCCTAGAACATGGGCGGCCCAAGCCATCGAAAGAGAATATCGGCGATGAGGTGGGCAAGGACCTGGAAAGCAGGTGTGTTCAACAGTCGGGGGCACCACGTGGACCCAGATGAGGAGCAGGGGAAGGAAGTTTAGTCAGAGGTCATGGGCCTGAAAGGAGGGTGGTGGGGTGTTTCTCTGTGAGCAGCCCTGCGGGCAAGCAGAGCCTCCCCTGCTCCTGGGCCTGAGGTGGGTGTCCTGGGGATGGGTGGGTCTTTTCCTTCAGAAGGGCTACAGGAGTCAGGAGTGCTGCTGCGCTCTGGAGGAAGCCCAGGCCTATGGAGGAGAGAAGGCTTTCTGAATAAGTTCAAGGTGGAAGGGGATTGACCATGAAATGGGGATTCTACTGGCCCCACTGGAGTGCCGTGGGAGAGGTGGAAGGATGGACAGGCGATGGGATTTATTTAACTTGGGACGTAGCTCCACACCAAATGTTCAGAAGGGCGGTCCAGCTATTGTTGACAATACAATGTGAGGAAGGAGGAGGGGGCAGGGTATGTGGAGAACAACAACAAACCTGGTCATTCTTTATCTAGAGTCTTGGGAAATATATAAAAGGGAAAATAGTTGAGTAAATTAAATCGGGAACGTAGTCACTAAATTCCAAGGCATTTAGAAAAGAATTTCTTTATTTCGTATGAAAGTGCGATAAGGGATAAGACTCTGGAGTAGACAGATGAGAAAAGAGAATTCTAACATATTTCTTTAATTCTGTCTGCAAAACTATATGGAACATATAAAACTGGAAGGTGCTAATGTAAAGATTGAACAGGAGGAGGTGGGTGGTAAGAAGTACTATAAAAGGAACTAAAGGTGAAAATATAGCATTCAAATGCAAGCAAGATATATTTGGAGAGCTAACCAATGACAGTGCTAAGGAAATGGAGATTGCTAGCCCAGTGATGGAAGACTAGGGCACTATTATATTTAGGATGGATTTGGGTAGAGAGGTGAGAGGGATTTCTGGAAAACAGAAGTGTGCAAGAGCCATGGATTAGAATTCTGGCAGGCGTGAATGAGAAGAAGGTAAAATGCATCTTGGACATGGAATGAACCACATACACCAGAATCTCGAAACTGCCTGGTTTAAGGGGGGAAACCAAAAGAAGAGCCATTGATGACAGCAAGTTTCCACTTTAAGAAACTGAAAAGAGATCTAATGTACAACATGAGGACTATAGGTAATAAAATTGTACCATGTATGGGATTCATGCCAAATGAGTAGATTTTAGCTGCTATTGCCACAAAAAAACAAAAAATGGGTAACTATGTCAGATGATGGATACTTTAATTTGCTACACTATAGTAACCTTTTTACTATATGTATGTATTCTGTAACATCATGATACATTATACCTTGAATGTACATGGTAAAATTTATTTTTTAAAAAAGAAGGAAATAGCAACAATGATAAAGCAATGGGAAAAATAGCTGATCAACAATATCATTAGTATTTTCAACAGTGGTACAGCAGAAAATCTGGAAACTATATTATTATTTTAAAGGAATTTATAGTAAGTGAATAAATACATTACTTTCATTTATCTAGAAAAAGGAAAAAGGCCGGGCACAGTGGCTCACGCCTGTAATCCTAGCACTTCAGGAGGCTGAGGTGGACGGATCACTTGAGGTCAGGAGTTCGAGACCAGCCTGGTCAACATGATGAAATCCCCATCTCTACTAAAAATACAAAAATTAGCCGGATGTGGTGGCGCGTGCCTGTAATCCCAGCTACTCAGGAGGCCAAGGCAGGAGAATCGCTTGAACCCGGGAGGTGGAGGTTGCAATGAGCCAAGATCGCGCCATTGCACTTCAGCCTGGGGGACAAGAGCGAAACTCTGTCTCAAAAAAAAAAAAAAAGGAAAAAAAGAAGCTGGAAAGGTAGTGTACTTAATGGTGTCTCAGACAGGAGAATGACACGTAGAGCTTGGGGGTGATGGTGCTTGGTCGCTTAGCTTATAGCAAAAGAATGTCCTCAGTTAAAAGCAGGGAAATGAAAGGCCGGGACACAGAGATATCTGAGGAAGCCCCGGCCATCTGATGATCTCTGATTTACCAAAGTCAGCATTTTGCCCTTTTCTGTGTCATTTATTTTTGTCTGCAGTTTAACTGGAGAATGATGATAGTTTGCATGAATGTACTGAGGCCTAAAAGCATGAATACAAGCTGTTCTGGAAACAGTGTTTCTATATAAATATAAATGACAGTAATACCCTACCTATCCCAATGTCAAACTTCAGTATACTTTACTTACCTTCACTTACCACTCATATGTCCCAAACCCAGAATTAAGTAAAAAGAGTCTCTGAACACTTGGAATTGTTGACACAAATCCAATGAACCCTACTCACAGGACAGGCCTTAGGCCTCTTACTCAAAGACCCATGAACCAGTATCAATAAAACCTTCTGTCACACAGGGTTCACGTGAGTTTGTCTGTCTGGCTACCCACCCCACAGCAGATTAGGGAGTGGGAGGTGAAGAGGGAAAAGTCAAACATATTGACAGCAATGAAAATTAAAAAGTTCTGGCCTGTAATTCCAGCACTTTGGGAGGCTGAGGCGGGTGGATCACCTGAGGTCAAGAGTTCGAGACCAGCCCAATCAACATGGTGGAACCCCATTCTCTACTAAATACAAAAATAATTATCTTCGCATGGTGGTGCATGCCTGTAATCCCAGCTACCTGGGAGGCTGAGGCAGGAGAATTACTTGAACCTGAGAGGCAGAGGTTGCAGTGAGCCAAGATTGCACAATTGCACTGCAGCCTGGGCGACAAGAGCAAAACTCTGTCTCAGAAAAAAAAAAAAAAGAAAAGAAAAGAAAAGAAAATTAAAAGACAGAACTATAAAAATGAGATAAAAACTGAAATACTAATCCTCAGCGATCTGGAGTTGTGGAGTGTAGGGAAGAGAGTTATTGCCTTCTCAGAAGTGTCTGAGGGGATGTTTAGACTGGTAAGCCTGCAAGGTCAAGAGAGTTTCAAGTTAAAAGGTGTATACTCTTAAGAAGTAAAGGGGACCAGGCACGTGGCTCATGCCTGTAATCCCAGCACTTTGGGAGGCCGAGGCAGGTGGATCATGAGGTCAGGAGTTCAAGAGCAGCCTGGCCAATATGGTGAAACCCCGTCCCTACTAAAAATACAAAAATTAGCTGGGCATGGTGGCACGCACCTGTAGTCCCAGCTACTCAGGAGGCTGAGGCAGAAGAATCGCTTGAACTTGGGAGGTGGAGGTTGCAGTGAGCCAAGATCGTGCCACTGCACTCCAGCCTGGGCAACAGAGCGAGACTCCATCTGAAAAAGATAAGAAGTAAAGGGAGCAAATGGCACATTTTAAAAACTTCCAACCAAAATGGTTAAAGTAATTTTTAAAGGCATTTTAGCTTTCAAAGGAATAAGCTTCAGTGATCTGGAAAATCCATTTAAGCAATGCTTATAGTATGAATGAGGATATTGGGTCTTAGGAATAGGAGGATGAGAGAGCATGAAGAAAGAGAAAGGTTAGTTAAGAGGAGAGTATTGGGCCATTAAAATAGATTAGGAAGAAAGGAAGAAGCACATCTCAAAGGAGGAGAGGTGAGGGGGGTAGGGGGTGATGGATTTCTCTTGGTAGCATCACACGCGAAGGCTGCCTGCTCAGATTACAGGAGGTGCATAACTATGACCTAAGCAATCACTTAATTGCTTTGGGAAATGGTAGAATTTCTGTGATGGTCTTTGTTTCTCACTGTAATACTTTGTACTAATCCATTAACAACTGATTGAATCCCAATTACATGTCATACCTGACTCTAGTTCATTGGTTGAAGCTACAATTGAGTCACATCAGTGTAACCACAGGCTCCTAATCTTTTGTTTAGAAGTAGTTAGTGGCCGTGCTTTCACTTACCTTTATTTTATTATTGTTTTTAAGAGCAATAGATCTTGAATTGTGGGGAATAGTTTGGCAAACTACATCCTGTTGGAGATTTTTGGAGCTATAAGTGACCAAAGTTTATGTTATACTATGATTAACTGATTCTCTCCATCACTCAAAAGAGTAAGTAGGAAAACCTCAGGCTTTGAATTAAGACAAAATTTTAATTCATCTCAATTGGTGGTTTGCTAGACACTTTCTTCCTCATCAGTTCTTTTCTACAGCATAGCATGAATAGGCTGTAAGGCTGGGGCTGGCCCAAAGCCAACTAAGGGCACAGCCTGAGAGACTGTTCTAATATAGGGTCACTGAGAGGCCTCACCATATTACTGTTTTCATCCAAGTGGTTGGTTTGGTTCAAGACTTCGATCATTATAACTCACCATATGCAAAAGTGAATCTGTCTACTAATGCATTCATTCAGTAAACTTTTATCCGGTCCCTATAGTGTTCAAGGTATCATATAAACACTAAAGGACTGTACAAAGTTGATTTAACATATATTTATGAAACACCTATTATGAATGAGGCACTCTACTAAGGGTTGGCAATACAGTATGACTAAAACACAGTTGTTGGCCCCAAAGACATCACAGTTTAGTGGGGAAGGTTGGCTGATAAAAAGACAAGATAGTTCAGGGTTGGACATGTTATGATTGGGATCAGCATGGAGCTCTAAGAGAACCCATTGGCAGAGCACCTAACCTTATGGAAGACTTCCTGGAAGAGATGACATTTCTGACTATCTCTTCAAATAATTTTAGTAATTTAGTAAGTGCCTAAATCATGAGGGGAAGTTTTGGAGGATCATGAAAGATTTTATTCTCACACACTTTTTGTGGTGCCCTACAATAAATGATGGGATTTATAGCAATTATTGTTCCTCATTGATTGTTTTGAGATTTTGGTTTCTTTAATATTTGGTTGTCCTTAAAAATTGTATCAGCTAGCACCTTAATACTAAGGGGAACATTTTCAGCTCAGAATCGCATCTGGGTTTGAAAAGGACTCTTCCCCACTGGGTACCACACTCTTAACCACAACAGACCTTTGCTAAAAGGGCCTCTCAACTTTACATGGCTTCAAATATAATTTTATCGTCAAGTGAAGCAATTTACATATCATTAGGTCATATTTTTATATTTTATTTTCTGAAAAGGTTAATTTTAATCAGCCCTTTTGCTTAATTAGAGTGACCAATTTGAAATACTTCTTTCAGAGCCTCAGCCTTAGTAAAATTACAAGACATTTTTCCCTCATTGAATAGAAAGCTTGAAATTTTAGATCAAGTATCACCAAATTAGTTTGTTAAATTGATGCCGTGAGTGGTGACCTCCTATCGCTGAAAAAGAGATGCATGTGAACAGAGAGATGCTAATGAACTCAACCCTGTGGGTACCATCCTGATGCCATGCAGTGGAAGCCCTACTGCCTTGTTTTCCTTTTTTTTCTCTCTTCCCCACCATCCTCCACCCCCTACACCCATAATTTTCCAGCTGTGAAGGTAGTCAAATATTTTCTTTATTTTCTGTCACTGAAATGCTTCACACTGCCACAGTGGCCAATTTTTTCTTTCCTTTTGAGGTGAAGGTAGTATGTTACAATCAGAACGGACCTCTGAAATAGGGTTTGCAGAAGAAGAAAATTAATGTGGAGTTGACCAGAGCTTATTGTTTGATGTGCCTTCAGGAAATGTCTGAATTCATTGGGATAACTTCCAGATGTCTGTTGTAAAATGCTTCCATAGGAAATAGGCGAGACTGTGGGAAACATCTGGTTTTTGTCTCTGTTTAAGTTAATTAATTATGGTCTGCTATTTTTTCCCCCTACAGGTCATCTGACTGCAGTTCAGAGTTGTAGCTACTCTGGACTTTCTGTATCTGTCAACTTAATCACCATGTCATAGATGGTTTGTTGCGTATTAGCTGCAGAATGAGCCAGAGGGTTTCGTTTACTGGAACTGGGTGAAGCATGTTTTATGGCATGAGGTTTTGCTTCTTTGAGGGAAACCTGGAGAAATGTCAGTAGCCGGAATCCTAAATATCCTAGGCACTCACATCCCAGTAGACTAGTTCCTCATCATCCTGTGTGCTTTTTAGTTCCCTTATTACTCTAAGACTAAAGTGGATTCAAACCCAAACTATATCAAGTAATTCGACTAATCCTGGAACAACAGGGCAGATCTTACACATCCAAATGAGTCTTGCCCTCTTTGATGCGGTTGTCTCAAGGGGCTTAACACTGAAAGGAGTTCAGTATACATTCAGGACTCCTTTTAGAATCACTTTCAGAGATGATGACATACTCTGTTGAATGAGCTTTATTATCACAAGTCTTAATCTCTTGAAGACGTGTGAGATTCTTGAAGACAATCTTGAAGATTTTCTGAAAAGGTTAAAACTTATTGAGTGTTAAGTGTATTGCATAAGGTGGATGGATTAGTTGACCATTACTATCTGGGGCTTAAAATGAGGTTTAACTGAAGACATTCATTACTCTTTGCTCATAGTAGAGGTGAAATAAGACATCACAGAGGTAGCAAAGAATTTACCCACAACAAATTCTGGTTTAATTTGAGATAAGAAGTTTTAATACAAGAAAATCTGTCATCGCAATAGAAAGTGTGTTTACCATTCAAACATAATAAATATAATTTCAGACTATTGGATGCTTTCCTCAAATTTTGAAATTAAGGTTATACTGGTTTCATAAAATTAGTTGGAGAGATTTTCATCTTTTTCTCTTACTTATAATAATTTGAATCCCTGGGTTGCAAACTCAAACTTGGCTGTACATTGCAATCACCCAGGTGATTCTAATGTGCAGTCAAGGTTGGGCATCATGGGTTTAAGTCACATTAAAACTATTTGCTCATGAAAATTAAAATAGAGTTCTGCTAGAAAGCCACATGGGGCCAGTGCACTGTTCATGTTTTCCTCTTCTTTTGAATCAGTTTTGCTAGGAAATGGATGATTTTCAAGGAAATCATAAAATTGGTTCAAAGAAAGAACCAATAAAATTTGGGTTTATATAAATCCAAATTATCTTTTTTATTTCTTTTCTATTTCCTTAGTTTCAGCTCTTCTCCTTATTTGATAGGTTTTATTGTTCTTTTTCTAATTTCCTAAGATGAATACCGTCTTTCATGAACATCTTTAATAATGAAGGCATTTAAGGCTACACATCTTTTCTGATTTTAGTTTTAACTAGGCCTTCTATTGCACTTGTAATTTTGCTTTTAATTTTCTCTTTGATACAATACTTATTAAGATGATAATTTTTAATTTCCAAGAATCTTAATTCAAGGAGCTAGACTTTTTTTCTAATCACATTTTTATGAGAATGTATCCTGTGACATTTTTCTTATTTTGAATTTCTTAAGAGTTCTTTGAAGTCAAGTACGAGACTGATTCTCATAAAAGTTCCGTGGACATATAAAAAATTAATTATAGTGTTGAGCCTTGAGCAATGCTGGGGTTAGGGGTACCAATTCCCCATACAGTTGAAAATCCACATATAATTTTGACTCCCCCAAAACTTAACAACTAATAGCCTACTGTTGACTGGAAGCCTTGGCATTAACATAAACAGTTGATGAGCACATAGTTTCTGTGTTATATAATTTTAAGCTAGAGAAAAAAATATAATATTAAGAAAATCTTAGGCCAGGTGTAGTAGCTCATGCCTGTAATCCTAGCACCTTGGGAGGTCAAGGTGGGCGGATCACTTGAGGCCAGGAGATCGAGACCAGCCTGGCCAACATGGCGAAACCCTGTTTCTACTAAAAATACAAAAATTAGCCAGGCGTAGTGGCACAGGCCTGTAATCCCAGCTGCTACAGAGGCCGAGGCAGGGATTTGCTTGAGAATCTACAGATAATCTACAGAGAATCGCTTGAGCCTAGGAGGCAGAGGTTGCAGTGAGCCGAGATTGCATCACTGCACTCCAATGTAGGCGACAGGGCAAGACTCTCTCTCAAAAAAAAAAAAAAAAAAATATATATATATATATATGAAGAGAAAATTTATTTACTACTCATTAAGTGGAAGTGGATCATCACCAAGGTCTTTATCTTCATGTTGAGTAGGCTGAGGAGGAGGAAGAGGCGGGATTGGTCTTGCTATCTAGGGGTGGCAGTGGGAGAAGAGCCACATATAAGTGGACCCATGCAGTTCAAACCTGTGTTGTTTAAGGGTCAGCTGTATTCTCTTATTTGTAATACACGAAGTTCTCCATATATCTATTAAATCAAGTTTATTGGTTGTATATTCAATTTTCCCATGTTTTTTCTATTATATTTACCTAAATATGTATATTATGTTGCTGTGCAACAAATTACCTCAATACTTAATGACTTAACACTATAAACATTTAGTATCTCACAGTTTCTGTGGGTCAGAAATTTGGGTCAAGCTTAGCTGGATGGATTCTGGCTCAGGATCTCTCATGAGGTAGCAGTCAAACTATTGGCCAGGGCTGCAGTCATCTGAAAAGTTGATTGGGGCTGAGGGACCCATTTCCAAGATGGTTCACTCATATGGCTGTAGACACAGCATTTCAGTTCCTCACTGACTGTTGGCAGAACAGCCACATGGGCTTCTCCACAAGGCTGCCTGATTATTCTTGTGACAGAGCAGCTGGCTTTCCCCAAAGTGAGTGATCCAAGAAAGAAAGCATGCAGGAAGCTGCAATGTCTTTTATGACTTAGTCTCCGAAGTTGTACATCATCACTTTTGCTTTTTTTTTCTCTTCATGAGAAGCAAGTCAGTAAGTCTTGCCTGTACTCAAGGGGAGGCAAATTAGGCTTCACCTTGTAAACAGAGTGCCAAAGAATTTATGGACATTATTTTAAAGCAGTAATTCAGTCTGAATAACACACTGTGTATTTTTAAACAATTTCTTCTTGCATTTAGCAGTTAAATATATGAAGCAAAAATGTATTCTTTTGTTTATTGACTATAAGTTCATGAGTTGTATTTTTTTCATAAAGTGCCTTTTATTATGACATAATGTTGCTTTGTGATCCTGTTTAGAACTTTAATCTTAAACTCTACTTTACCCAGTATTAATATTTCCATTCTTGCTTTCTTTTTGTTGCATCTACCTCGTTTTCAACCTTCTCTTACCTACTTTTTAATGTATATTTCTCATGAACAATATATACCTGGGTTTTGTATTTTAACGCAGCCTGGTAATCTTGGTATTTTAATGAGAGAATTTAATCCATTCACACTTACTTAATATAACAACAGATATATTTGAAATTTTTTCTTCTACTTTGCTATTTCACTTTGTTTCACCCTTTTCCTTTTCTTTTTGCTGTTTTGGTAAAGTTTTATTTTTTATTGTTTTATCTGGAATTTTTACTGTGCTTTTCCATTCACTAGTGGTTACCTTCCCACTTCTGACATTTCTAGTAAATAATGTGTATGTGTGTATTTCTCAAATAGCTATAACTTTATTCTTCCACTGCGATCCTTTCTCTCTCTCAATAAGACAACTGTTTACACACTCCATGTCTCCCATTCAGTTAAGATTTCTAGAGCATTTTATTTTTCTCCTCTCACCTCCCCTGTAAATCCTAGCTATTGCTCATACCATAGTTTTAGTTCTTGACCATTATTAGGTTTTCCTTCATAGCATGTCTCTTCCACTTCTGGAATCCTTGCTTAATACTTAAATGCAAGTTTCATATTGTCATATTGATTTATATATAATTATATATTTCACAATTCATTGTTCACATCTGTATTCTTTCCTCTTGATCTTTCCCTGACTTGAGGACTTTTATTTTTTATTTTTATTTTTTTTGATATGGAGTTTCGCTCTTGTTGCCCAGACTGGAGTGCAATGGCATGATCTTGGCTTACCGCAACCTCCGCCTCCCGGGCTGAAGCGATTCTCCTCCCTCAGCCTCCCAAGTAGCTGGGATTACAGGCATGTGCCACCACGCCTGGCTAATTTTGTATTTTTAGTAGAAACAGGGTTTCTCCATGTTGGTCAGGCTGGTCTCGAACTCCCGAACTCAGGTGATCCGCCCACCTTGGCCTCCCAAAGTGCTGGGATTATAGGCATGAGCCACCGCGCCCGGCCAGGGACTTTTAAATGTTAGTATGGTTATTTAGTTAGAGTGTTTTGTTGAGTGTTTTCCTCGGTGGGGCATGTGGATGCTATCTTCTCTGAATGCAGTCTCCTCGAATACAGGGACTTGGTGTTGTTTACTTCTGTGTTCCTAGCACCTAAAACTGTGCCTGGTACATAACAAGCAATTGATATATGTTTACTGTTTTTGTGATATTAAATACTACACATTTGCATGTCTGTCTTTCACCCTGAGCATTTCTGTTGTTGGTGATAGTTGATCTCTTACACATCTGCAAGTATTTTTCTATCACCCTGAGAACTTAATGTCTTGGCCACCGTAGAAATCTTGGTTCAAAGTCCTTTTTCCTCTTTAATTTGTAAATTTTATTCTACCATCTCCTACCTCCCACTACTATAGATGAGAAGTCTGATGCTAGGCTGATTCTTTTCCTTTTGTAACTTGTTCTTTCTCTCTGGCCTCTTCCAATCTTTTTACCAGGTAGTAGGGATTTTGTCCCCATCAATTGTGTGTAGAAGTCGTGTTTTAACCTTCAAATTGAAGTCTTTTTTTTAACCATAGAAAATGTTCTCTCTTATTTTTGTAATTATTGCCTCTTCATCTGTTCCTTTTTCCTGATTTTGAAATGCTTATTATTGGCATATTAAGTCTCTTGGCTTTGAATGCTAGTCTCTTATTTATTCTTCCTGATTTTCATCATTTTGATTTTACTCAAAATGATGAGAGTAAGAGATTTTTCATCTGCTTGCTCTTTCAGGCCAATAATATATTTTCCCAACCATTCTTTCTTTTAGTTACCTTTAACCCACTGATTTTTTTTTTTTTTTTTTTTGAGACAGAGTCTCACTGTGTTGCCCAGGCTGGAGTACACTGGCACAATCTCAGCTCACTGCAACCTACACCTCCCAGGTTCAAGTGATTCTCCTGCCTCAGCTTCACCCTCCCGAGTAGCTGGGATTACAGGTGTGTGCCACCACGCCTGGCTAATTTTTTGTATTTTCAGTAGAGATAGGGTTTCACCATGTTGGCCAGGCTGGTCTTGAATTCCTGACCTCAAGTGATCCACCCACCTCAGCCTCCCGAAGTGTTGGGATTACAGACATGAGCCACTGTGCCCAGCCAAAGCATTGATATTTTAAGTTTGAATAGTATATTCTTAATGCCAAGAATTAATAAGTTTTTGTTCTTTCTTGTATGCTCTTCTTATTACTTTAAAAATAAACTAGTTCTCTGTTTCCTCCAGCAGTCCTGTTTTATTGGGGACCATCTGCTTTAGTAGATCTGATTGGTCTGTCTCTCTCTAGTTGCCGGATCCTCTTAGGTACTAGCTTATTTCCATTTTCTATTTTCTGCTTAAGCTAGGTTAAGCCTTTCCATAGTTGGAGGCACAACAGTTTCTACTCCTGCATCGAGTGTGAAAAGAAGTCTCTGTGTTTCTAGGTACCCCTAAATGCAAGTGATCTGTTCTTTTCGTTTCAAGGATGTGGTAGAGATCTTCCTACACTTTTTCTAGTAGGATCCAACATTTCAGCTCCCCCTGCCTCCAAACCAAGATCACACACACGCTCTGAGGCAGAGCCACCCCCTTAATCAAGTGTCCACTGTCCCCTCAGGCCTAGTTCTTCCATGTTTTCACCCCAGGGCTCCCTGCCGCTGCTCCTCTAGCCCCCTTCAGACCTGGACATCCCAACAGAGTCTATAGCTTTCAACAGTCCTCAGGTTCCTCCAGCTTACTCACCCTAGACAACTGAAGGCTGGGTGAAGGAAGGGTAACAGAGATCAGAGATGCAGAATCCTTCCCCCTTTCTTTGTGGTTGGTTGGTTGGTTGGTTTGTTTTAGACAGGGTCTCACTGTGTCACCCAGGCTGGAATACAGCGGTGTGATCTCAGCTCCACTGCGCCTCGACCTCCCAGGCCTCAGGTGATCCTCCCACCTCAGCCTCTTGAGTAGCTGGGACTACATCACACCCGGCTAATTTTTTTGTACTTTTTGTAGAGAAGGGGTTTCGCCATGTTTCCAAATCTGATCTTGAACTCCTGGGCTCAAGCTATCCGTCCACCTCGGCTTCCCAAAGTGTTAGGATTACTGTTGTGAGCCATCGTGCCCAGGCTTCTTTACGTTTTGATGAACAATAGCCTATATTTTTGCAACTGGTTTACACTAAGCCCAGTGTGAATAAGGTTATATGAATTAATACATAAGAAAATATTGGGGCCATGCGCAGTGGCTCATGCCTGTAATCACAACACCTTGGGAGGCTGAGGTAGGCGGATCACCTGAGGTCAGGAGTTCAAGACCAGCCTGACCAACATGGTGAAACCCCATCTCTACTTAAAATACAAAATTAGCCAGGTGTGGTGGCAGGTGCCTGTAATCCCAGCTACTCGGGAGGCTGAGGCAGGAAAATCACTTGAACCCAGGAGGCGGAGGTTGCGGTGAGCTGAGATCACGCCATTGCACTCCAGCCTGGGCAACAAGAGTGAAACTCCGTCTCAAAAAAAAAAAAAAAAAAGAAAATACTGGAATCTTAGAATTAGAAATAACGTGGTCATAATAAAATGAGTCTCTTAATTTGTATGTTGCTTTACCATTTTAATGCAATTTTATGCACATGGTCTCATTTGAGTTCCAAAATAGCCGTGTGTGGTAAGTATGGAAGTTATCATCCTCACTTGACAGATGAGAAAACTACAGCTCATAAAGGTTACATAACTTGCCCAAGGACACATGGGTAATGAATGGACCTGGACCAGAGAATTCACCTTCTTATCACACTATGCCATTGCTTGTTTATTTGTTTGTTTGCAATTGCCTTCAGAACATGTTACATTGTACAAATGATTTCTAGAATCCCTAAATTATATGCTGTAACCTGTATTATATTTTTTCAATTATTTCTATTATACTGATATGAGCAATTTAAAATGTATATACATAATAAGGTATTGAGTTTAAAGTAATAAGATTTTTAAATGTAGTCGGAAATCTAACAAAAGAGGAATTTGAAAATCATTTGAAAAAGATTAATGTTACTAGAATATGTGTATTATTTCCTGAAGGTAGCCATTTTGTTTTTCTTTTCTTTTCTTTTCTTTTTTTTTTTTTTGAGACGGAGTCTCGCTCTGTCACCCAGGCTGGAGTGCAGTAGTGCGATCTTGGCTCACTGCAAGCTCTGCTTCCCGGGCTCACTCCATTCTCCTGCCTCAGCCTCCCGAGTAGCTGGGACTACAGGCACCTGCCACCACAGCTGGAGAATTTTTTTTTTTTTGTATTTTTAGTGGAGACGGGGTTTCACCGTGTTAGCCAGGATGGTCTTTTCTTTTCTTTTCTTTTTTTTTTTTTAGACCTAGTCTTTCTCTGTTGCCCAGGCTGGAGTGCAGTGGTGCAATCTTGGTTCATTGCAACCTCTGCCTCCTGGGTTCAAGCAATTCTCCTGCCTCAACCACCTGAGTAGCTGGGATTATAGGCGCACACCACCATGCCTGGCTAATTTTTGTATTTTTAGTAGAGATGGGGTTTCGTCACGTTGGCCAGGCTAGTCTCAAACTCCTGACCTCAAGTGATCTGCCCGCCTCAGCCTCCCAAAGTTCTGGGATTAAAGGTATGAGCCACCATGCCTGGCGAAGGTAACCTTTTTGAAGGAGGACATGCATCTTTATATATGAGTAGTTAAATTTGTCTCTTTGTAATATATTTTTAAAACATTTGAATTTGCCTTATTAGGCAGTAGAAGCCATGTAGTAGGGAAATAGCCATCTCCCTATCAAACATGACATCGAGAAAATGTAACCATGTTACATGTGTTTGTTTTGTCTTAGAGTTTTATAGAGTAGGACTAAATGAATTAATAGCTATTTTAAAGACCAGGCCTTTGTTCTGATCTCTGCTGCTTTTCATGCTAACACTGTGTTTAAAAGTATTATACTCTGGCCGGGCGCGGTGGCTCACGCTTGTAATCCCAGCACTTTGGGAGGCCGAGGCGGGCGGATCACGAGGTCAGGAGATCGAGACCACGGTGAAACCCCGTCTCTGCTAAAAATATAAAAAAAAAATTAGCCGGGCGTGGTGGCAGGCGCCTGTAGTCCCAGCTACTCGGAGAGGCTGAGGCAGGAGAATGGCGTGAACCCGGGAGGCGGAGCTTGCAGTGAGTCGAGACTGCGCCACTGCACTCCAGCCTGGGTGACAGAGCGAGACTCCGTCTCAAAAAAAAAAAAAAAAAAAAAGTATTATACTCAAGAGTGATATTAAAAATACTTAAAAACTGATATGGCCCCATCAGTGATCACTGAGAATATACCGGGCTCTGCACACCTGGTGTAGTTGCTCGCTGGCAGTACATCCGACCTGCTCGGTCACATCACAGCACCCTTCACCTGCCTGAGTACTTTCATTTCCATTCTCCCAGGTGATCTGGGGAGGGATGTAGTGCCATCCCCATTTTGCAAATTGGGGGAATCACAGCCCCAAGGAGCTGACCATAGGACCCCTTAGAATAAAGGATTTCTGGCTCTTAGTTTGGTGGTCTTCCTTGGGTAGAAGTTTCCCTCTTTTCAGAGGAGAAGGAAGAGGTCAGAATAGCCATGTTTGATAGGACAAATATCAGCTCCTTTCAGAGGAAACTCGTAGTAGGTGGTGGGTAGAATTAGCACCACCGCATCCTCCCTGGAATCTTCCATTCCCAAGCAGATTTGTCACTTTCAGGGCCTTTGCAGGAGATGCCTGCCCTGGAAGAGTAAAACTGGCTCAAGCAAGAGAGCAGATTTTTCCCGGTGGAAGAACCTGACTCAGCCTCTTTTTTCCATATTAACAGGGATGTTATGTACACAGCCTTACTCTAAAAGTATATTCTTTTAATTCCTTGTTTTTTCCCTTCTCCTCCTTCCACAGAATGGTCTCCCCTCAGAGAGGAACCCGTATGTTTTTAATGGTGACTTTGTAGATCGAGGAAGGAATTCCATAGAGATCCTCATGATCCTGTGTGTGAGTTTTCTTGTCTACCCCAATGACCTGCACTTGAACAGAGGGAACCATGAAGATTTTATGATGAATCTGAGGTAACCCAGGCCTTTAGATTTTCTCTCTTAAAAGTTTCGCACTCTGGAAAATGCTGCCATATTTAGTTCCTAACAGAGATAGAAGTGAGTGTATTGGAAGAGGGATGGGGGGATCTCAAGGAGGACTTCAATTCTTACCCCTTTCACCACCCCCATTATTCTGCTGAGTATCCGTTGCCCTGAAACTCCCTTCCTATCTTTTCTTCCAGTTCTGTGCGTTCTTCTCCCTTCTACTATGTTCTTTCTCTTGCTCCCATGCCCGACCTTCACAGGCTGAATTGTGTGTTGGGTAGGTGTATGAGGCCGGGTTTGGAGGTGTGGCAGGTTCTTTGAACAGATTTGGATGGAATCGTTCTGTTGCTACTCTTGGCTTGCCTCAGATGTTGTCTCAGAAACTAGTTCCATGTTTTTCACCGATGCGTGTGTTGTTTTATGACATGATAATTGCTTCTGGCATTGTTGCTCATAAACATATTTATGAACACAGCATTTCAACTATCTAACTCACCAGAAACCTGAGGAATAAAGATTGGTTAGATGGTTTAAGAATCTTTGCTGGAAGGCACAGTAGGTGACAAATGTTCCCTTTTCCCTTCTTTTTTTCTTCTTCTTTTAAAAAATCTCGTTTTATGAAAAACAGAAATCAGTTTGCTCTAGGACACTGGAAGATATGGCATGTCTCATGCTTTTGGTCCTGGGCTTTTGGATGCCTTGATCAAAGCTCAGCAACTGATTAGTTTTGTCTTTGGGGCAGTTTTGGCGCCTGGCTTGAGTACAGAGTTTCAATTCTAATTCTCAAGGTATGGAAGCAAATGCTAAAACTATGAAGGAAAAAAATCCCAGGACTATTATCAGAGGCCCATTATATATAATATAGCTTGATACTTTTATTTAGGCATGCTGTTTATCCTTCTTGCCTATCGTATTTATCTAGTGTCTATAATGGTTAATGAAGGAGACATGGCCCCTGCCCTCATAGAGCAGGGAAGACACATGTTGAGCAGGTTTTTCAAGTGTGATGAGTTTGTAAAGGGGGAATCCAACCTTGTCTGAGGGATGATGGAATGTTCCCCCATAGAAATATGGCTTTAGCCTGAGAGCTGAAGAGTGAATTAGGCAATCAAGAAAGAGCCAGAGAGGGGGACGGGAAACAGTGTTCCACAGTGAGGGGACAACTTATGCAGAGCTCAGGACAAGACTGTTTAGATGTGAAAGAAGTTCAGGAGGACAGGTGCATAGACTGAGGGACAGGTTGGTGCCTGATAGGGCTGGAGACATAAGAAATGATTGGATGGTTCAAAGGAATTTGGACAGACTTCCAAGAACAACAGCATGTCACCGAATAATGTCATAAAATTTGTGTTTTAAAATGCAGTAGGAGGAGAGAGTTGGAGAAGGGCAAGAGTGAATACACGCTCGTCAATTAGGAAGTAGTTGAAGGTTAAAGGGATAGATAATGGGTTCTCATTTAGACTAGGATAGTGGTGATAGAGATGCAAAGAAATAGATTCCAGAGGAGTTTAGGCAACGATGATTTAAGGCTCAGTAACTGGATATGGGGGAGCTGAAAGAGGAGGGAATCGGCCGGGCATGGTAACTCGCGCCTGTAATCCCAGCACTTTGGGAGGCCGAGGCGGGTGGATCACGAGGTCAGGAGATTGAGACCATCCTGGCTAACACAGTGAAACCCCGTCTCTACTAAAAAATACAAAAAAATTAGCCGGGCATAGTGGCAGGCGCCTGTAGTCCCAGCTACTCGGGAGGCTGAGGCAGGAGAATGGCGTGAACCTGGGAGGTGAGCTTGCAGTGAGCTGAGATTGCGCCACTGCACTCCAGCCTGGTGGACAGAGCAAGACTGTGTCTCAAAAAAAAAAAAAAGCAGGGGGAGGGAATCAAGGATGACCTCCAGTTTCCCAGCTTGAGTTTGGGGGTACAGTGGCATCATTCACTGGTATTGGGAATGTGGAAAGAGGAGAGAGGTTGGGATGAGGGGGAATGATGAGTTCAGTTTTGGGTAAGCTGATTTGAGGTACTATTGAGTAGGCAGTTGAGTGTACATACGTGTCCAGAGATCAGAAATGAAGTGTGGTCTGGAACATCATCCTGTGGTATTAACACTACATAATAACTGAAAGCCTGGGCAGGGATGAGATTCCCAAAGGAGAAAGTGAGGGGAGAAGAGAGCCTAGGATGGAATCTGAAGGAACTGCCACATTTAAGGTAAGGTAGAGGAGAGCTTGCAAAAGAGGCTCAGAAGAGCCAGGAGGAAAACCAAGAGAGTTTATGGTCACAGAATCCAAGAAAAGAAAAGTTTTCTAGAAGGATGGTAGAGTCAGCTGTATTTAGTGTTTCAGAGAGGGCGAGAAAGGTGAGGACAGCAAGGCATCTGGTGGATTAAACAGTATGGACACCTTTGGTGAGTACAGGATGGAATTCATCTCAGAAAGCATAACGTTACACTGTAGAAGCCTGATGTGACATGATTTCCATGGAAAGCCAGAGTGAGTGTATTGCATTTCATCTTCACAGTGTTGGATATTAAGGGCACGTACTGTTATCCTAAAGCAAAGAAAAGTAACAGAAATATTGCCATCATTGAATCTCCCTTCACTATTGCTATTCAGGCATTAAGATTCCTGACACTTTCTATTAAAACCCTCAATACCGTTATGGGACCTGTATCAGAGAGAGCATAACAAGCCAACTTGTTACCTTCTAGGCCTTTATCTTTGTTCAGTCTTTTCTTTTTTCCAATCGTTTACTGTATAGGATGTCTGAGAAATTCTATCTAAACGAAAAGTCTTCCTCACACAGCTTCCCCCAGCTACCACAGCATGCTTCTCTGCATACTTGTAGTGTTTACACAACCTGTGCCTACCACATATTTCTTAAGTCTTATAATTGTTTCATAGAAATCTATCTTCTTTCCCCAGCTATACTATAAGCTCCTTGAGGGTAGGGATGATGTCGTTAGTGGCTTTTATGCTTTCCAATCATGCCTAGCAAAGACTCAGGTAAGTAACACTTCCAACTGAACTCTGGTTTCTTGAGTTCTTGTGATACTGAGATGCCAAGGGCTCCCCTTTTTGCATGACTCATGGAAGTAGGCGTTATCAACAATCAAATCATTTAAATCCCATTTTTTTTTAGGTATGGCTTCACGAAAGAAATTTTGCATAAATATAAGGTAAGACATCTTTTTTCTTTTCTTTTTTTTTTTTTTTTTTTAGTATTCACTTTGCTGTTTCTATAGAGAAATTTAAAAAGAGCCAAGAAAGACCAGATTGATGCTTTAGGAAAGGTAATAGGCCAACTAGTCAGAATGCATGCCAATAAAATACAAGCACAGCAGGAGGCCCTGGCCACAGTAGAGTCTTATATTTTCTTTCTGGATTAAACCACACTTTTTCATTGTGAGTTTTGTGTAAGTTTTAGCATAGATACATATTTCATTGCTTTAAAGATACCAAGGATTTGTTTTACTTAGGTGTGGTAAAACATGCAGACACAGAAATGATTGTCATGAAGGAAGAGATTTTTATTTACAGTTCTCTAGAAAATAGAGGCACTAGACGCCACCCTGGGAGACCATGTGGGGAAGCACCAGAGTTGGTCAGAAGGCAGAGGGAGGCTGGGCGTGGTGGCTCACACCTGTAATCCCAGCACTTTGGGAGGCTGAGGCGGGTGGATCACTTGAGGTCAGGAGTTCAAGACCAGCCTGACCAACGTGGTGAAACCCTCTCTCTACTAAAAATATAAAAATTAGCTGGGCATGGTGGCATGCTCCTGTAATCCCAGCTACTCGGGAGGCTGAGGCAAGAGAATACTTGAACCCAGGAGGCATAGGTTGCAGTGAGCCGAGATCATGCCACCGCACTCCAGCCTGGGCAACAGAGTGAGACTCCATCTCAAGGAAAAAAAAAAAAAAAAAAAAAGAAGAAGGCAGAGAGAGGGTGGAGGGAAGCATCTGAGTGTAATCTGGTTTAGGACTGACCAGTTTGAGTAATTTCAGCCTGCTGTGGGCCACAGAGGTTGTCCCTAGTTGTCTGGTACCTGGCCCTGGGATGAGGAGTGTGAGAGCTCAATAAAGAAGGTAGCTGGGGTGTGGGCTCTCCATTGCTTGGTTTGCATATGAAGGGCGAGTCATTGACTCTCTAGGAATTAGCTAGCCCTGGGAGGGACAGTCTCTCCTCCAGAGTCAGCAAGGCCCCAAGATGTCATAGTATCAAAAATACAGAACAAAGGGCCAGGCACAGTGGCTCATGCCTGTAATCCCAGCACTTTGGGAGGCCAAGGTGGGTGGATCACCTGAGGTCAGGAGTTCGAGACCAGCCTGGCCAACATGGAGAAACCCCATCTCTACTGAAAATACAAAAATTAGCCAGTCGTGGTGGCACACACCTTTAGTCCCAGCTACTTGGGAGGCTGAGGCAGGAGAATCGCTTGAACCTGGGAGGCGGAGGTTGCAGTGAGCCAAGGTGGCGCCACTGCACTCCAATGCGCAACAGAGCGAGACTCCATCTCAAAAAAAAAAAAAAAAAACAGAATAAAAAGACATGATGAATACATGCTCATTGGTTAGTGACTCCTTGCTGACTTCCTTTGAGTGGCCTGAAAACCATTACTTTTTGTCCATACATGGGGACTATTCAATAAACTGAACCTGTCAGAAAAACAAAACTTACTCAAGCTCTTACTTACAGCTACATGGAAAGAGAATCTTACAAATCTTGGAAGAACTCTATGCCTGGCTCCCAATCGGTACAATCATTGACGATGAAATCCTGGTCATCCATGGTGGGATATCAGAGACCACAGACTTGAATTTACTCCACCGTGTAGAGAGGAACAAAGTAAGAAGTGATGTTGGTATGAATCTTCTCTCAGGGATTTAGAAGGGAATACATACCTCTTCATTTATTATTTTGAATTGATTTGTATTTTAGTGGTTGTAACTCTAAAAAGATTATAGATTTTATTAGAGTATATAAAAGTATAAATTTTAAGAAAAATCTATGACTGCATGATAAAGAACTAAGTGGGTAACTTCTATATATGGAAAAAATTTTAAATTCATGTTGAGGGTGGAAAAATGAGGAAATGTTGGCATTTTATGTAGTTTCTAAAAGTGAAAAATCCTGATTTTTAAAATTAAAACCTCAATTCATTCATTTATATTGTGGTAAAATATACATAACATAAAACTTGCCACTGTAACCATTTTTAAGTGTATAGTTCAGAGGTATTAAGTATATTCACATTGTTGTGCAACCATCACCATCACTACCATCTATTTACAGAATTTTCCATCATCCCAGACCAAAACTCTGGACCCATTAAACACTAACTCCGCATTCTCCCCTATCCCAGCCCCTGGCAACCACCAACCACCATTCTACCTTCTGTCTACGAATTTCACTACTCTAGGTACCTTATGTAAGTGGAATCACTTATATAAGTGCAATTTATTTCTGAATTTATATGATTTCCCACATAATACACATCAAATAACTTAGGATACTTTTTTTGGAAATATTTTTTGAAATGTTTAAATAATCGTGTTAAATACAAGCAGAGCAGGAACTAGTATGGAACCTCTGAGACAAGTGGCAATGTGGTGCCTGTGAAGATCTCACGCCTAGTGAAGGGTTCCTTGGATGGGTCTTGCAGGGTCATTGGAGTTGTCTTCCTCCTCTACTCAAGCCAAGAGGAAGCCCTCAGGCTAGAGGTGTAGGAGGCGCCACATGGGTTGAGGACCAGTAATAGCAGTGGAGCCAGATGATGCTGTATGGTCCTAGTGGGAAACCTGAACTGTTACCCCTCAGGACTGATCATCAACTTCCAACCAACCTGGACAGGTGGGGTCTAGAGCTGGAATTTAATCTGATAGAGACAGAAATGTGACCCCAGTGGCACCTTGACTTTTTGGACCCTTTATACACATGTGAATGAGAACGTTGTTGCTAGCATCCTCCCATCTTTTTAATTAAAGTTTAATAAGTCTGACCTCCAGACCAGATGAGATCCCGTTTTATATACTGTCAAGCCCCTTGTACATATCTTTCATCACAGTTACCAAATTTAAGTAAGAAATTGTGGTACTGTTTGTTTACTATCTTCCTCTGTTTTTCTAGTCCATTGATAAAACCCCAGCACCTGGGATGTAGTAAGTACTTAATATTCATTGACTATCTCTTGAGAGATTTAAGATCAAAGCAGGGTAAACCTAAGACAAAACTGAATAGAAAGTTTTTTACAGCCCTCTCCTGATTCTGTGGTGATTTTACATACCACCCTTCCCCACCTCACCAACTGATGACAATGCTTCCTGGCTTACACCTGTTGTCCTGTTGTAATTATTAATAGCACCTCCTTTTACTCTAAAAAAGGAAAATCCCAGTTGCAGCCAGGCATGGTAGCTCACCCCTGTAATTCCAGCACTTTGGGAGGTTGAGTTGGGCAGATCACTTGAGACCAGGAGTTTGAGACCACTCTGGTCAACATAGCAAGACCTCATCTCTACAAAAAAGAAAAAATTAGCCAGGTGTGGTGGTGCACACCTGTGGTCCCAGCTACTTGGGAGGCTGAAGAATGAGGATTGCTGGAACCCAGGAGTTTGAGATTGCAGTGAGCTATGATCGCACCACTGCACTCCAGCCTGCATGACAGACAGAGACCTTGTCTCAAACACAACAAAACCCAGTTGCAATAAAATTTAAGCCCACTCTAAGTTTAAGGTACCTTTCTCATTATATCAGTGAGTAATCAAGCCAATAAGACATTTTGATCAAGATATAATAGTCATTATTAACATAATGAGTGGATTAGATTCTAACCAAGAGCACAAGGGAACATGATGTCTTTGTCAGTCAAATATTGGCAAACACAGGGCATGAATGCCACACTCCATCACCACCTGCCCTATGACTACAGTGCTAATCAGTGATGGCAGCCTCTTCCAATTGATCAGATTGAAAACTTTTGCTTTCCTGAGGTTAGTCTGAGCAGCCAGCTCTATCGAGGACTTTTTGAGATATTGAGAAGATGCCTCTGGGATGTCCCTCACTAGCGCTGTGGAGATGCCAAGTTGAGAGCCACCTTAACATAGTAAAGACTGTGAGGCTGTAACATTAGACAGACAGAACTAGGTTAACATCCTGCCTCTGCCACTTCCTGGGTGACTGGGCAACATACTGAAGTTTTCTAATCCTTGGTTTCCACACTTATAAACTGAAGGCAAAAATACCTACCATATTGGATTTTTGGGAGGATTAAATGTAATTATCTATATGAAGAAAATGGTGGCCAGGCGCGGTGGCTCATGCCTGTAATCCTAGCACTTTGGGAGGCTGAGGTGGCCGGATCACTTGAGGGTAGGAATTCAAGACCAGCCTGGCCAAAAAGGTGAAACCCTGTCTTTACTAAAATACAAAAAAATAGCTGGGCATGGTGGTGCACACCTGTAATCCCAGCTACTTGGGAGGCTGAGGCAGGAGGATCACTTGAACCCAGGAGGCAGAGGCTGCAGTGAGCCAAGATCAAGCCACTGCACTCCAACCTGGGCGACAGTGAAATGCTATCTCAAAAAAAAAAAGAAAAGGAAAGAAAATGGCATATACTACTAAACATATAGCTCTCTCCTCCAGTTCTCTCTTCTTTTTTCCTGATACTTGGTTCTGAGGTTTGTGTTTCAGTCCCAATACAGATCCTGGGGAGGAGTTTGTGGGCCAGCAATTTTCTCAGGATACCTAAAGTTTCACCCCCTTCAGGGATAACTGTTCTACCTGCTCTTAAGACTGGCTTTAAAGATAGAAATTCAACTCGTATATTGTTTGTGTATTCTACCCTTCCTTGAGTGAGGTTGAACTGGTAACACATACTTGTATTAAATATCATTGAACTGTAGTGAAAATGATAGGTTCAACCATTTGGAACTCTATCAGATGAGACATAAAAGTAGATTGTTCCAGTCCAATTTTATAACCCCCACTTTCCCATCACATAGGACTCTCCAACCCTCTGTGGCAGGAGGGACCATACTTCCTGGTTTACACCTGTGGTCGTCATGGTATCATTGTTAACAGGGGTGGGGAAGGGTTGGGGGAATTTGATGACAACCTCTATTCTAGGTTCATTTAAGGTATTTTGTAAGGTGGGCAGGTTGAGGGGGGTCAATGCAGAGGGACTAAAGAATGAAGGAAGATTTTATAAAACTAAGATTCTGGTTTATTATTTGTCAAACTCCCCAGCAAGGCATTTGGGGAAAGATGGCTACTAGGACTCCCTGGGGGAAAATGGTCGTGTAGTGCCTTAGGGAGAGCTGGGGCAAAGTATCCCGATCCCAAGTGGCCTTGAAAACTTCAGAGCCACACATACTTAAGAGACCATGTGGCCTTGCTCAGTGAGCTCGTCAGAAATGAGTTGTGTACAGCTGGGCACGATGGCTCATGCCTATAGTCCCGGCACATTGGGAGGCCGAAGTGAGACGATCACTTGAGACCAGAAGTTCGAGACCAGCCTGGGTAACATAGCAAGACCCCATCTCTACAAAAAAAAAAAAAAGAAAAGAAAAGAAAAAAGAAGAAGTGAGTGAGTTGTGTGGACCCAAGTCTGGAGGGTCCTCCCAGAATATTCTGCTCTGCCCCTAATGGGAACATTTGCTGGCAGAAGACAGGGCAGGAAGGCTGCGAACTAGCTAGCAATAGCTGAGCTTGAATTTCTACCTAGCTCAATGAGACAGGACCTCAGAATAAGACTCAATTTCATTTTTAAAAAATAAAGGTAAGATTTCCTACACACTCTAGTTTGTAAAAGAAACTAAGTGCCTACCACAGAGAATTTGTCTATCACTGAACCACAGCCACCAGTATAACAGAAGTATTGTTTAATATTGTTTTGTTTAAAGAGATGGTGCTACAAAGAAACAAGTATAAAATTACAGTCTCTGCTTGTGTAAGGGAACAAGAGGGATTCTAGTAATTGATGCCCTATCAGAAAGACATTTTGTTTTCCAAAGAAACACAGCAGTTTTGTTGCCAGGATTAGAGAACATCGTCAATGGCTGGCAGAGTCAGGCTGAGAACCACAATGCATTTCGGTTGAAGGGCTTCTGAAGTTTTCAACCTATGTCCCCTTTAAGAACTTTCTTGGACACAGATGTACTTTTTCTCTTTTCTTCTGGAAAGCATAACAAAATGCACAGCAGCCACTCTCTTAAGAGGTGTTTCTGAACTCCTGAAGATCCTATGGCTAGATAAAGTCTCAATAGGAGACTAGTTGCCCCTACCTTGGCATCTTCCATTTTCTGTGTGGATGCCACAGAATGTGTTTAACACCTACAGAGAAACTCCAGTGAAACACAGAAACTCTTTCTTTACAGGCAATGTCTGTAATTGGAAAATGTACCAACAATGTAACAGACCCACTTTACAGACATCAGTGGTCGAGTGAGATATGGGAGGTGGACAAGATGCAAAAAGTGACCGTGTGTTTTTCATTGGGTTGTGGCACCACAATATAGAAAGATTCCCAACTGGGACTGAAGTCTCTGTATGCGGCAGAATAAGCAGAGGGTTGGACTAAAGCATGAATTTGTTTTATAGATGAAATCTGTGCTGATACCACCAACGGAAACAAGCAGAGACCATGACACTGACTCGAAGCACAATAAAGTAGGTGTGACTTTTAATGCACATGGAAGAATCAAAACAAATGGATCTCCTATTGAACACTTAACAAAGCGTGAATGGGAACAGGTAGGTAATCAGGGTGTTCACTGCAGTGGCAACAATGACACCAGCATGCATGTTGTCCCTTATAATATATAGATAAAAAGTGACTTTACCTTTACAAGCAGACCACATGATTCTCTTGGAATTCATCACTATATTTTTAACAGCTTTATTGAGATATAATTCACATACCGTGTAACTCACCCATTTAAATTGTATAATTCAATGGTTTTTAGTATATTCACAGTATTGTACAACTAGCACCACAATCTAATTTTAGAACGTTTTCATCATCTGAAAAAGAAACTACATACCTATTAGCATCACTCCCCATTCCCTTCTGTAGCCACCCTGTGCCACCTAACAGCCTTAGGCAACCATCAATCTACTATCTGTCTTTACAGATTTGCCTATTCTGAACATGTTGTAGAAATGGACACATATGTGATGTTTTGTGTCTGGCTTCTTTCACTCAGCACAATGTTCTGGAGGCTCATCCATGTTGTAGCATGTATCAGTACTGAGCATCTATTTGTTGCTGAATAATATTCCATTATATGGATATACACATTGTATTTATTCATTCATAAGTTGATGGACATTTGGGTTGTTTCCACTTTTTGGCTACTATGAATAATCCTTCTATGAACCATCACATACAAGTTTTTCTGTGCATGTATGTTTTTATTTCTCTTAAGTGTGTACCTAGGAGTGGAACTGCTGAGTCATAAACTAATTCTAAATAAAGTTTAACCTTTTAAGAAAGTCCCAAACTGTTTTCCCAAGTGGCTGCACCATTTTACATTTCCGCTAGCAATGGATGAACGTTCCAATTTCTCCACATCCTCTCTAACACTTGTTATTGTCTATCATTTTGATTTTAGCCATCCCAGAGGGCATGAGATGGAATCTCATTGTGGTTTTGATTTGCATTTCCCTAATGACTAATGATGTCAAGCATCTTTTCATGTGTTCATTGGATATTTGTAGATCTTCTTTGGAGAATTGTCTATTCAGATCCTTTGCCCATCTTAAAAACTGAGTTATTTATCTTTTTATTATTGCATTGTAAGAGGTTTTTCGAATATATTCTACATACAAATCCTTTATCAGGTATATTATTTGCAAATACCCTCTCCTATCCTGTGGGGTGTCTTTTCCCCTTTCTTGATAGTGTCCTTTGCAGTACAGCAGTTTTTAATTTTGATGACGCCCAGTCAAAATGATATATTTTTTCTCTTTGGTTGCTCATGTTTTTGGTGTTGTATCTAAGCTATTGCCTAACCCAAAGTCATAAAGATCTATTACTTTGTTTTCTTCTAAGGGTTTTATACATTTAGGTCTTAAATTTAGGTGTCTGATCCATTTTGAGTTAATTTTTGTGTGTGGTGGGAGGTGAGATTCCAAATTCTTTCTGTTTTATGTGGATATTTAGTTATCCCAGCACCATTTCTTTCTTTCTTTTTTTTTTTTTTTTCTTTTTTTTAAGACAGAGTCTCACTCTGTTACCCAGGCTGGACTGCAGTGGCACGATCTTGGCTCACTGCAACCTTTGCCTCCTGAGTAGTAGCTTGGATTACAGGCATGCATTACCACGCCTGGCTAATTTTTGTATTTTTAGTAGAGATGAGGTTTCACCATGTTGGCCAGGCTGGTCTCAAACTCCTGACCTTAGGTGATCTGCCCACCTCGGCCTCCCAAACTGCTGGGATTATAGGCGTGAGCCACTGCGCCCGGCCACCAGCACCATTTCTTAAAAAGACTATACTTTCCTTATTAAATTTTCTTGACACCCTTATCAAAAAATCAGTTAACCATAATAAAAGAGTTTATTTCTAGACTCTTAATTATATTTCACAATCTCTATGTTTATCCTTATGTCAATACTGTACAATTTTGATTACTGTAGCTTTGTGGGAAGTTTTAACATTGGGAAGTGTGAGTTCTCCACTTTGTTCTTCTTTTTCCAGATTGTTTTGGCTATTCTGGGTCCCTTGAATTTCCATATGAATTTTAGGATTGATTTGTCAATCTCTACCAAAAAGCAGCTGGGATATTGGTAGGGTTGCCTTGAATCTGTAGGTCAATTTGGGTACTATGGCTGTCTTGAGATGTCTTTCCATTTATTTAGATCTTTAATTTCAACAATGTGTTTTACCTTTCAGTATACACATCTTGCTCTTGTTTTGTTAAATTTATTCCTAGGTGTTTTTGATGCTATTGTAAATAGAATTGTTTTCTTAATTACATTTTGGATTGTTCATTGCTAGTGTATAGAAATACAACTGACTTTTATATACTGAGATTGTGTTGTGAACTTTGATAAACGTATTAGTTCTAATGGTTTTTAGTGGATTTCTTGAGATTTTCCACATACAAGATTATGTTATCTGTGAATAATTTTATTTCTTCCTTTCCAATCTGTCTGCCTTTTCTTTTCCTTTTTTTCTTTTTGCTTAATTGCCTTGTCTAGAACCTCCAGTACACTGTTGAATAAAAGTGAAGAGAGTAGATATCTTTGTCTTGTTCATGATACTGGGGAAAGCATTCAGTCTTTCATCAAGTATGATATTAGCTGTGTATTTGTTTGTAGTGGCCTTTTATTACATTGAGGAAGTTTCTTTCTATGCCTAGTTTATTGAGTGTTTTTATTGTGAAAGAGTGTTGGATTTTGTCAAATGCTTTTTCTGAATACATTGAAATGATGTGTTCTTTCCCTTTATTCTATTAATACGGTATATTATATTGATTGATTTCAGAGATGTTAAACCAACCTGACATTCCTGGGATAAATCCCACTTGGTCATGATGTATAATCCACCTTCTATGTTGCTGGCTTCCATTTGGTAGTATTTTTTGAGGATTTTTGCGTCTATATTCATAAGAGCTATTGGTCTATGGTTTTCTTTTCTTGTGATATCTTTGTCTGGTTTTGGTATAAGTTTGGCCTCATAAGAGGAATTGGAAAGTATCGTCTCCTTTTCTATGTTTTAGAAGAGTCTGTGAAGGATTGATTTTAATTCTTCAAATGTTTGATAGAATCCATCAGTGAAGCCATCTGGGCCTGGGCTTTTCTTTGCAGGAAGTTTTAAAATTACTAATTTCAATATTTTTCCTTGCTATAGTTGTATTCAAGTTTTTTGTTTCTTCTTGAGTAGTTTGTGTCTTGGTAGTTGTGTCTTTCTTGGAATTTGTTTCATTTCCTGAAACAAATTTATTTCATGAAATTCATTTCATCTAGTATATCTAATTTGTTGACCTAAAGTTGTTTGTAGTACTTCTTTATTTTTTTTTCTCCTGAAAGTTTGGTAGTAATATTCCCTTTTTTTCCTTGGTCAGTCTCACTAAGGTTCGTCAATGTTATTGATCTTTTTGAAGAACCAACTTTTAGTTTTATTGATTTTTCTCTATTGTTGTCTATTCTCTATTTCATTTATTTCTGCACTAATTGTTAACAGTGGAGGGTGTCCAGGTTCTTGGCGTCTTGAACAATGAATTGGACAAAACGCACAAACGAAGCAAGGAAGGAATGAAGGGTTTTACTGAAACGAAAGTACACTCCACAGTGTGGGAGTGGCCTGAGCATAGGGGCTGAAAGTCTCTGCTATAGAATTTTTGGGAGTTTCAGTACCCCCTAGAGGATTCCATTGTTTACTTGGGGTACACCCTATGTAAATGCAGAGTTTGAAGTAAAGTTACAAAGTCGTTTACAGCGTAAGCCCAATGGAGAGGGTATTTCCTGTCATAGCTGAAGTGTGAACTGGCCTTATGTTCCCTGCCTCCAGACCTTATTTTCCTGCCTCATAATCTATCATTTCCTTCCTTCTGCTTGTTTTAGGTTTAGTTTACTCTTCTTTTTTCAGTTTCCTTAGAAGGTAATATCATTGACTTGAGATCTTTTTTATTTTTTAATAAAGATACAAATTTCCCTTTAAGTACTGCTTTAGCTCCGTCCCTTAAGTTTGCTATGTTATTAAACAATTGCTGCTGACTTAAAAAAAATAGTTTTGCTATGTTGTGCTTTTGTTTTCAATAGTATTGTCTAAATATCCTTGTGATTTCTTTAACTTATCTGTTATTTGGTAGTGTGTTGTTTAATTTCTACATATTTATGAATTCCCCATATTTCTTTCGTTTATTGATTTAAAATTTAATTTGATTGTGGTCAGCGAACACATGCTTTGCCTGATTTAAATTCCTTTAAAACTTTTTTTCTTTTTTTGGTAAATCCTTTTAAAATTTGTTGAGGCTTTTTTTGTGGCCTAGCATATGGTTTATCCTGGAGAATGCTCCATGTGCACTTTAGAAGACTATATATTTCACTCTTATTGGGTGGAGTGTTTTATATATGTCTCTTTGAACATATTTATAATAGTTGCTTTGAAATCTTTGTCTGCTAAGTCGACGTCTGGTCCGTTCAAAAGCAGTTTTTATTGCCTGCTTCCCCTCTCCGCACCCCCCCCCCCCCCGCCCGTGTATGAGTCATACTTTTTTCTTTGCATGTCCTGTAGTCTTACATTGTAGTAACCCTAGGTAGTTATTCCCATGCCCCTCTGGGGCTTGTTGTTATTTGCGTTTTTGTTTATTTGTTGAGTGACTTGTCTGGACTAGTTTAGTGAAGTCTATTCCCCTTCAGTGTGCAGCCTCTGCTGTCACTCTTCACAGAGTGCTGCCTTGGGCATGCATACAGTTTCTCCAACCACCAGGGCTGGTGTGGATTTAATTGGGCTCTCTTTGACTGTCTCTTTCCCTGATCTCTCCTTTAAGCTTTGGACCCATCTGCCTCTATTTGAAGCAGTCCCAGCTGTTAGCCTTCACTAATTGCTAGCCGATTGCTCTATTGTTTTTAACAATGCCCTGGCCCACAGAGTGTTCTACAGTCTGATCCGATTAAAGTTGGACCCCTTTGCAGGGGCAGGGCTTTAACCATGTTTGAGGCTTACTCTGACCTCCACAAAGGCTCTTTTCTCGTCTGTCTCTCCCCAATTCAGTCTGTTAAATTTCTTCTAGCTGGGGTAGTTACTACTAGTATCTCGGCACTACCATCCTCCTCATAAATGCTTATTCCCAACATCTCCATTGTTTTCAACAGTGCTTTTAGGCATGAACTTCCTTACACTCTGTGCCAAATAAGGCCAGTCCCCTTAGGAAGAGTGGCAGTGCTCTGTTCTTGACCTGCCTCTCCCCCTGGGCCAAACCACTGTGCCATCACACTGCAGCTGGGAGCAGGGACAGTGACCCACTTCTCCAGTGACAGCCCCATTCCACAAGTGGGGTAGTAGGCAGGGATGATAGCCCCTGGTCTTCTTGGCTTGCCCTTCCTGGCATAGCACCTCCTCCTTATGATTGAGCAAGCATGGGGGCAGTTGGGGTCTAGCACCTGCAGGCTGCCATGCCTAGGATAGGGCTTCTGCCCAATGAGTGGGGGAAGTGAACCCCAGTCCTCTCTGCTGTGCTTGCCTGGAATCCAGCTTCTGTAACGCAGAGCTGGGGGGAATGAGGGATGCCCATCAGCTTGCTCCTTCTGGGGCAAAACCATAGCCCTCTACTGGGAGCTGGGGGGAAGAAGGAGCCCCGTCTTGGATGCGTCACTTGAAGTAGAGCATCCTTCATGCTGATCAGTGAAGGGGGTTAGAGTAGATCATGGCTCAAATGCCACAGACTGTCTCTGTTGGTATCACAATTTAGTAAGTTTTCTTAAATGTTTCTCCATATGCTGTATGCCATTAGGACAATTTCCAGTGGCTTTAACTATTTTAATTTTTTTTAAGTGATTTTCCGCTGGGCATGGTGGCTCATGCCTGTAATCCCAGCACTTTGGGAGGCTGAGGTGGGCGGATTGCTTGAGCCCAGGAGTTGGAGACCAGCCTTGGCAACTTGGCGAAACCCCATCTCTATAAAAAGTACAAAAATTAGCCGGGCGTGGTGGTGCATGCCTGTAGTCCCAGCTACTCAGGAGGCTGAAGCAGGAGCATGGCTTGAACCTGGGAGGTGGAGGCTGCAGTGAGCTGAGATCGTGCCACTGCACTCCAGCCTGGGCGACAGAGTGGGACCCTGTCTTAAAGAAAAAGATGTTCACAAGTTAAATGGTTGTTTCACTGGGGAGAGGGTCTGCCAAGCCCCTAACACTGCCATTCCTGTCATTATGTTGTCATTTTGAGAACTGTACTGAGTATGTCTATAAACATGGATGTAAAGGCAATAAGCCATGTACTCATCTTTATGACAGCGTGCATATCCGGAGCTGCCTGTCTGGAGTCTCTGGCAGCTTCGGGCTTGGAGTAAGATCTATAAATATTCCTCTCATTCATTCATCCACTCAACAAGAATGTATTGATCACTCCTGAGTACTCTTGCTCATTTGTCTTGGTGAAATTTGGCGTTTTTCTAAATTTGCAGTCCTACATTTTAACTGCTTTCTTGTCAGTTTTTACCCCATATGGCAGGGATGAGTTCTTAAGAACAACAGCTATGTGTATTATCTCATTAAATCCTTAAAGCAACCTGATGACCTAGATAATATTATTCCTATTTCCCGAAAGAGGACACTGAAGCTCACATAAGTTGAATAATTTGCTAAATGATGGGTCTGGATTTGATTCCCAATTTGTTGGACTCTACACTTCTCATTTTTAACTGCTAGGTCATACCATGTCTCTCACTGTAGGAAAAGATGTTACAGGACACTGGGTTTTGTTTGTTTGGTTGGTTGGTTTTTTTTTTTTTTTTTTTTTTTGAGATGGAGTCTCACTCTGTCACCCAGGCTGGAGTGCAGTGGTGCAATCTCAGCTCATTACAACCTCCGCCTCCTGGAGTAGCTGGGATTACAGTCACATGCCACCATGCCTGGCTAATTTTTGTATTTTTAGTAGAGACTGAGTTTCACCATATTGATCAGGCTGGTCTGGAACTCCTGACCTCAGGTGATCCACCTGCCTTGGCATCCCAAAGTGGTAATCCCCAAAGGGATTATAGGCATGAGCCACTGTGCCCGGCCCCAGAATACTGTTTTTCAACTTCTTAGATGGGAATGTTATGACCTCTTAGAAAGGTCTTTTGTTGACTTTTCTTCAGGTTTCCTGTTCTGAAAGAATTGAAATAAAATTATTGGAAATGGACTAATGCTTAATGATAAAAGTGTTCTTCCTGTAGATAGAATCATAACCATAATAAGTAGCTTTCGTTTTCAGATATAAACACACATACATGCATTTGCAATGTCACAAGTACACATAGACACATGCCCACATGATGCTGGCTACATCTGTAGCTGGGAAACATAATTAAACAATTAGCAAACAGTGTTGAATTTCTTACTTCCCTTCAGTAATTGTTAAAGAAACCTCTATTTCTTGATCTGGGACCCTTATACCTTGATTGCTGAAAATGTTGACTAAAATGTGACTTCTGGTGTAAAATATACCCTGATCAATGAGGAGAGAGAGAAGTGGGGAGAGAGACTGAGGGAGAAATGGAATTCATCATTGGCTGTGAGTCCAAAATATTTAAAAATCAAGTAAGCATGAGAGGCATCTCATAGCAAGTAGGAAAGGATGCCTCCTTAAACCTTGACATCCAAATCCCAAAGACTGAAGTTTAGAACAAGCTCTTCTAGGATTATGGTGAATAAAGAAGATAATGTTAAAGAAATTGGAGCTGCACACAAAGAAAATTGTGGCCTCTGGAAGCCTAGATGAGTTAGAGCCTTAAGAAGTGGGAGGGAGGAGACTGGGGCTCATTATTCCGTAACAGAGCCTCCCGCACCCCAAATAATAGAGATACGGCATCTTGCAGACCCCACACACATGATCAGAGCTGACATTGCGTAAATGGGCCAGAACCTCATTTCTGATGTTTAATCATTTTAGTTGTGCCCCTAATTTTCTTTCCTCAGTTCCTGGTACATAGTGGATAAACACACACATAGTTATGCTAGAGCCGAAATTTCCAGATAAAAACAGAGCTCACAATTACTTTATTTCTTAATATCTATGAGCTATTTTGTATAAAGATCATATACTCTTTATTTTGTCTTGTAGTCATGGAAATTCATAATTCTTGGCAGAGTGCTATAGTTTAAATTTTCCCTTATGTTCACTGAGATGTGGGGATATATTTAATCAGAGTTAAGTCACTATACAGAGATGAATATGATACTCTTTAAGACAGACTTACAAAGAGAGGCCAGAAAGGTTTCAAAAATAATTTTAATTATTTATAGCCTGAATGACTCCCCTCTCTTTATTCATTCATTTAACAGGTATTTATTGAGCACCTACTATGTGTCAGACACTGTTCTAGGCTTCTGGGAAATGTCAATGACCAAATAAAGATCCGTTACCTTGCAGAGCTTACATTTTAGGGGGAGGAGTTAGATGATAAACAATACAATAATGAGTAAATGATATGATATCTTAAGTGCTACGTTCTTTTTTTTAAATTATTTTTAGACGGAGTCTCGCTCTGTCGCCCAGGCTGGAGTGCAGCGGCGCAATCTCGGCTCACTGCAAGCTCTGCCTCCCGGGCTCACACCATTCTCCTGCCTCAGCCTCCTAAGTAGCTAGGACTACAGGCGCCCGCCACCACACCCGGCTAATTTTTTTGTATTTTTAGTAGAGACGGGGTTTCACCATGTTAGCCAGGATGGTCTCTACCTCATGATCTGCCTGCCTCGGCCTCCCAAAGTGCTGGGATTACAGGCGTGAGCCACTGTGCCCAGCCTTAAGTGATAAGTTCTATGGGAAAAATAAAAACTAGAGCAGAGTTAAGGAGAACAGGAAAACTGGACTCGGGGACAAAATTGCAATTTTTTTTTTTTTTTTTGAGACAGGGTCTCGCTCCTGTAGTCCAGGTGGGAGTGCAGTAGTGCAATTACGGCTCATTGCATCCCTGACCACCTGGGCTCAAGTGATTCTCTCACCTCATTTTTTTATTTTTTATAGAGACGATGTCTCACTATATTGCCCAGACTGGTCTTGAACTCCTGGGCTCAAGCAATCCTTCTTCCTCTGCCTCAGAAAGTGCTGGGATTACAAGCATGAGCCACGGCTCCTGGCCAAAATTACAATTTTAAATAACGTAGTCAGCAGCATTGAGGAGGCTCCCAAGAGGAAAATGACTTGATTGAGGTCTCTTGGCTGGTCAGGAATGATGGAGTAGGATTTGATCCTGAGGTTGACTTGAATGTCCATGCTCTTTTTCTGAAGGGATAGATGAGAGTGACAGGCATTCTCAGGAAGGACGTGACCTACTTTAGTCAGCCCTTATTCAATGAGGCCTAAAGGGTGGACAGGGAGCAGGAGGAAGGCATTTAAAGAAATCTAGGTACCTGGCTGGAAGGTTTGGGCTGAGCATGGCTTTTTTTTTTTTTTTTTTTTTCTTTTTTTTGAGATGGAGTCTTGCTCTGTCGCCCAGGCTGGAGTGCAATGGTGCGATCTCGGCTCACGGCAGCCTCTGCCTCCCAGGGTGAAGCAATTCTCCTGCATCAGCCTCCAAAGTAGCTGGGATTACAGGCGTCTGCCACCACACCCAGCTAATTTTTGTATTTTTAGTAGAGGCAGGGTTTCACCATGTTGGCCATGCTAGTCTCGAACTCCTGACCTTGTTCGTGATCCACCCACCTCGGCCTCCCAAAGTGCTGGAATTACAGGGGTGAGCCACCATGTCCAGTCTGAGCATAGCTTTTAAAATGACATGGTCTAGGCCGGGCGTGGCGGCTCACACCTGTAATCCCAGCACTTTGGGAGGCCGAGGCAGGCGGATCACAAAGTCAGGAGTTCCAGACCAGCCTGACCATCGTGGTAAAACCCCGTCTCTACTAAAAATACAAAAATTAGCCGGGCGTGGTGGTGCACGCCTGTAATCCCAGCTACTGGGGAGACTGAGGCAGAATTGCTTGAACCTGGGAGGTGGGGGTTGCAGTGAGCCGAGATCACACCACTGCACTCCAGCGTGGGCAACAGAGCAAGACCCCATCTCAAAAAAAAAAAAAAAAATGACATGGTCTAGCTGGGCGTGGTGGCACGTACCCGTAATCTCAGCTAGTCGGGAGACTGAGGCAGGAGAATTGCTCGAATCCAGGAGGCAGAGGTTGCAGTGAGCTGAGATCACGCCATTGCACTCCAGCCTGGGTGACGAGAGCAAAACTCTGTCTTAAAAAATAAATTAATTAATTAATTTAAAATGACATGGTCAAAAGCTGGAAGGGAGGATGTATAACTAAGGGAAAATATGAAAGAATAGTGAATCTATAGTATTAATGTTTTAGAAGAGAGGCATTTAGATATACCTTTCAGAGCTATTAACTCTCCCTCGAAGCACACTTTTGGAGTCTGGATTACTTAGAGCTGCAGACATGCGCAAGGTGCTTCTTGAAGGATTTATTTTAGATTGAGGAGATTTAAAAGGCTGACACACAAATAGATTTTTGTTGACCAGGTCATATAAAAGCTGTAATTCAGTAAAACGTTCCCATTTTTTTGTTTGAAATTTTTCAGGAAAGAATGTTGTAAAGAATTAATTAGTCTTTCATGCAGTGATCACCCCAAGGCTTCTGCATTTCAGAGGATAATGTGTTGTTGAGATGAAAGAGATGGTTTCTACTGAGGAATTTGTTTCACCAACAAAGGGGCTTTTATGCAATTTTTTTGTGAGTTCTGGAATTAATCTTACGTTACCACTACGATCTGGGTAAACCTAGTCAAGTAAATGATTTCTAGACAGAAAAAAGAAATGCAGAACTCAGGGAATGGATTCTGAAGGACAAGCTCAGTTCTTAAAAACTGTTACCCCTTATGACTTAGAATCAAAGAAAAATAAGTGTTAGATATATCTTCCTCATTGCTTTGATGATGACTAAGGCCTGAATATGTTAAGGGATTTGCCCAAGGTGACTTAGGTAATTACTTGAAGTGCTAACTCCTTGGCCAGTGCTTATTCTAGTTCGACAGAGTCCCATCATATGTGCATTGAATTTATGTAAATTTCTATTATTGCATATGGCAAAAAAGGAGAAAAATGCTGGAAAATTTTATTTTCATACACTTTATCACATATATAAAATAATATATCCATATTTATATAATATATATAAAACATTCACATATCCATATTATTGTATAGAGTTGTATGCATACAATCATGTACAGTCAACCCTCCGTATGCACGGGTTCTGCATTGTGGACTCAACCAATAACAGATTGAAAATATTTGGAAAAAAAAAGAAAACAATATAACAATACAATATAAATTTTAAAATATGGCATAACAACTGTTTACATAGCACTTACATTGTATTAGGTATTATAAGTAATCTAGAGATGATTTATAGTACAGATACTCTTTGATTTATGATGGGTTTATCTGGACTTAATTCCATCATGTCAAGGAGCTTATTCAATGCTTGTTGCTTTTGCACCATTGTGAAGTTGAAAATCGTAAGTCAGGGACCATTTGTAGACAGGAGGATGGGTGTGGGTTATATGCAAACACTACGCCACTTTATACGAGGGACTTGAGCATCCACAGATTGTAGTATCCTGGATGTAGGAGGTGGTCCTGGAACCAATCCACCTTGGATACTGAGGGGCAACTATATATGTTAAGGGTAACTTAAGAGGTTTCCCAGGGGTAATTTTGGCTATAAATGATTTGCATCCCATGTAGAAATTGAAAGCTTAATCCCCTCCTAACAAAGCCCAACTCCTTGATTTCCATCTTTCCTCCATCATTATATTACAGGTCGAATTATGTCCCTAAACATGACGTCATGGTGTAAGAGCCAGATTTGACTCAGTTGAAAATGCAAGTGTTATTTTTGTCATAAACACCAGCAAAGTAAAGGGGTTCCATTATATTTATTCATAGAGTAGGGTTGTGCTGATGTTGGAATTCAGTGGGGAGAAAGGAGCCTCCTGGGCTGACTCTTCTCTGGGTGGTTTTAACTGTCACTTCAATCATCAAAAACTCTGCAGGTGTCTGATGTGAGCCTGGTACAGGGTTTCTCTTTTCTCTAGTTCTGACCAGGTGCTTATTCCAGGGTAGCTCTCCTGCCAGTTCTGCTCTTTTCACCTCACTGTCTTTTTCCTCACTTATTTCTAGTTCTTCTTCCATACCAAACTTATAAATGGGTATATAATCATGTTTAGCAATTCCTGGTCCTCTTCTCCAGACCTGATTTGGACCCACTGGAATAACTGCACAACTTCACATGCCTGCTTTTTCATGCACTCGAAAGAAACATGTGGGAAATATAGACTGTTAGAATCAGTCTGTTAGAATCTGAGATACTTTACAGGTCAACTCGTTCAAATGCCTGATTCTAAAGATCTCAAAAGTGAGACCCAGGGAGGATTTTCAAGGTTGTATAGCTTTAATGGCAGAGAGAGTTTTTCTCACTGCTCTTTAAGCTGTTACAGACGTTTCAATAAAGAAACATTACAGGCCAGGCGCAGTGGCTCACGCCTGTAATCCCAGCACTTTGGAGGCGGAGGTGGGTGGATCACTTGAGGTCAGGAGTTCAAGACCAGCCTGGCCAACATGATAAAACCCTGTCTCTACCAAAAATACCAAAAATTAGCCAGGTGTTGTGGTGGACCCTTGTAATCCCAGCTACTCAGGAGGCTGAGGCAGGAGAACCACTTGAACCCAGGAGGCGGAGGTTGCAGTGAGCCGAGATCATGCCGCTGTACTCCAGCTTGGGCGACAGAGTGAGACTCCGTGACAAAAAAAAAAAAAGAAAAAAAGAAAAGAAACATTACAGATAGACAAGAGCCACAAAGAGGGAGCCTCCAATCTTTATGAAAAATATTATTTTGTTTTATTTTGAGATGGTGTCTTGCTCTGTTGCCCAGGCCACAGTGCAGTGGCATGAACATGGCTCACTGCAGCCTCAACCTCCTGGGCTCAGGAATCCTCTCACTTCAGCCTCCCAAGTAGCTGGGAACACATTCCTGCACCACCACACCTGGCTAATTTTTATTTTTTAACTTTTTGTAGAGATGGGGTTTTGCCATGTTTACCCAGGCTGCTCTTGAACTCCTGGACCCAAGCAATCCTCCCGACTC